>NC_042615.1:474350293-474967566 GCF_901001135.1 Rhinatrema bivittatum | reverse complement strand
TCTGGGTTGCTGCTTTGTACTTTCTCTTGATGTTCTGGCATTTTCATACCACTCTTTCACTTGTTTTACCCTCGGTCACTGAATTGTGGGTTTTCTGCCTGTTTTAGTGCTTTCTTTAACTTCATTAGCTCTTCATGCCACACTTGGTGCTACTTTTCGCTCTCATACATCCTTGGAGAGTTCATGCCACTGTTGTTGGTGCATTTGGGGTTATCTTGCTACTTTTGCTACTGGTTTGCTGCTCTGAAATTGCCCTGGAGAAACCACCGCTGGTATCATTTTGCCTCAATGCATATCCATGGGATCTTCATGACACTTTTGATGCTATGTTGACATAGTCTTGCTGTGTTGGCATGCCTTCTCTCTTCGGATGATGTCTAGTACCTACCAGTTTCATTAGAAATAATTAGAAAATCCCAATTTGGAAGCCCAAAATAGACTGCATTGCTGCTTCCATTGACTATAATGGTATACAAATGAACAAATAAAACTTTTTTTTTTTTCATTTGAAACAAACTAAAAAATGACTGTGAGCTAGATAATGAAGGAAACATACAAACCACAATTTTTGACCCTGCACATGCCTAATTTAAATGAATGATGTGATGTTCCCAAATGTTGCTTTACAATTTTCCATGAATAGGTTGATTAAGAGAAAATGCATACATAATTCAAATAGCATTAAAGAATGTGCAAGTTTCCTCACAAGCAGAGGTAGCATCACTCTCTGCCAAGTTCAATGAATGGGAACAGCAAAGGGCCATAAAAGATCTATCTCCTGAACCTGAGCATGTTTGCCACTCTTTTTTTCTTCCATGCTTGCTCCATTATAATAGCCCTGTCCTCTCATATCCACAATGCTAATGTCCATTACCTTTAACTTTTGAAGCAGCACATCTGTCATCCGAGCTCTGTACTTTCATTTACATTAGTGAATTCCAGGAAATGTTCTCTGACACTTACTACAAAAATTTCATTTTTTAATGATTCATCTGCTGTTACAAAAGACACCATTAAAGTCATTTGTTTAGTATGTCTGATGTCAGGGTCACAGTACAAAATGATGGAGTAATATTTTGCAAACTTCTGGAGGTTCATATTCTGTAGCCTGGTTTAGTGACAAGCTATTTGGCTAAAATTAGTCAGATAACTTATCCTGTATATTCAACGAGATAAATGCCCTGATGAATATACTAGCCTTAAGTTATCTGGCTACATGTAGCCGGATAGTTTTAAAACCTAACATGCTATGTTTGAATATAGCTAGATGGCCAGATATCTGGCTATTTAACCAGATATCTTCAAACATAGCCAGTTAGGTTATGTTTAAACGTTTGCTTCCAGCATTTAGTCTGACAGATTCAGCGTTGGAGTACAGGGAGCAGGTAAGGTAATACTTCGCTCCCAGCAGGGATTGGGGGAATCGGGGGCGGGGGGGAGTAGGTGTCTAAGGGGGGGGGGGGGATGGGCTGGGGCAGGTGAGAACTAGCCAGCTCTTAAATTACTGGTGAGTGGGGGTGACTGGGGGGGGGGGGGGGGGAGATTTAATAATTGTCAAAATATGTAATGAGGTTGGCAGGCTAGGTCTTGTAATTATACTTTAGAGGGCTTCGTAGGGCTGGGAGATGTAAGACCAACAGGGCCTCATCTATACTTTGGAGAGGGGAACAAGTGAAATGGACAGCACACCTGTTTACATATGTTTTGTTTTTCTATTTTACACATCTCTACTAAACTGCTCTGAAGTGTTGCGATCCTGCCCGCGAGGAGCGCGGGTAGGCTCTTACCTTCGCGGCCAGTCGGGCCGCTGACGCTGCTGCTTCCCCTGAATCAGCTGGGGCCGTCCCCGCAGTTGTTTCCATGCTGCCGGGAGCTCCTCCATGCGGCCGGCACTGCTGCTGCTGCTCCAGCTCTCCCCCGATGTCCTGCTTCACTGCCGGGGTCTTCAGCCAGCAGGGAGACCGTCCCTGCCGGTGTCTGCTTCAGCCCAGGTCCTCACCCAGCAGGGAAGCCGTCCCTGCCAGTGCCTGCAGCCTGCTACAGCTCCCTGCTCGTCCTGCAGTCAGCCCTTCTCCTGCTTCCTGCTTCTGGCTGGAAGCTGCTCCAGCAGCCTGCCACCTCTCCAGCTTCAGGGCAGGGCTGCTCCGCTGCCTGCCTGGCTTCTTTGGGCCCTCCACGTGGCTGAGGACGCCACCAGATTCCAGCTCTCTTCTCTCCAGCTTCCACGGGCGCGCGCCTCTCTCCTCCTCTTCAAGGGCCAGCCAGGTGTGGCCCCCTGCTGACCCCTGCTGACCCCTCCCTGGGCGTTGTCCTCATCAGCCCTACAAAAGGGCTCAGCGTCCAGTCTAACTTTGCCTTTGCAAGGAGTTGGTCACTCCTGAGATCCTTCGCTCCAGGAGTATTCCGTGTTCCAGCACTTCTGCAAGGTCCTGTGTTTCCTGTTACTTGTTGGAGCTCCTCGTCTTGTCCTGATGTCCGCCTTCTGTTCCAGTCCTGATGTCCGCCTGCTGTTCCAATCCCAAGGTCTGTCTCTTGATCCAGTGTCCGTGTTCCAGTCCTGATGTTACCTGCTGTTCCAGATGCCCATGTTCCAGCCCCGAGGTCTGTCTCTTGTTCCAGTATCCTTAGTGTTTGTTCCTGACCCTGATGCTTTAACCTACCTTAGGCTGCCAGTGTGCAGCAACTCGCCTTCGGCTGCCAGGAGTGCAGCACCAGCTTTCGGCTGCCAGGAGTGAAGCAACTTGCCTCGACTGCCAGGAGTGCAGTAAACCACCGCTTCCTCTTCCCTGTGCTCTCCTGTTCTCAGCGTGGTCCGCGACCAGCCTTCCAGGGCTGTGTAAAGCGCGCATGGGAGAGGGTGGTCCGCGACTCAGTCCCGCGGGTGGCCTGAGTAGGGCGCCCTGTGGGACAGTGCCCATGTCTTCCTTCAGCCCTCGTTCCTGAGTCCACCTCTGTGCATCCAGTACCTTGTCCTGAGTCCACGTCTGTGCCTGAGTCCACATCTATGCCTGAGTCTACGTAGTTCCTGAAGTCTCATCAGTATCTCAATGTTCCAGTCTTCAGTGCCCTGGCCTGCCGCTTCATGCCGTACCCTGCAGCAGGTCCGAAAGGGCTTGGAACGGTCGGAGGACTGTTCATAAGACCAACATTGCGTTGTTGGGTCTTCCGAAGCGTGCAGGTCCGGAGGAGGGTCTGTCTTCCCAGTCATCACTCCAGCCTCGTTCCTGTCCAGCCCATGCTCGGGCATGCCACGCCTCCCGCAGCACCTCTTCAGAGTTCCGCTGGGTTCGAGCCATGGCCCAAGGACACACATCTCCTGGGAAGTGGGACCGCTCTCCCAGCGCTCCGCAACACTGAAGCAGATCTAAAGTTATCCAGCTAACCTAGCTGGTTATAGTTTAAAATGGGCTAGGTTAGCCGGATAACTTGACTCCTGTCTAAAACGCCATGCAACTCCTCTTTTTTGCCTGGCTAGATTTTAGCCAGATAATTACTTATCCAGAGCTAACATCTAGCTGGATAAGGGACTGAAAAATCTGAAATCTTGCATTTAGATGGATAACTGAGTGCTATCCATCTAAATGGCTTTTGAATATAGACCTCCTGCTACTGGTCACTGTGTGGCCAGTAACAGGATGATATTATTTTGAATTATTTTTCCAAGGTAAGTAATGCAAATTTCTTTGGAGATTGTTTTTCTTAAACACTGTTAAGTACTGAATCAAACTCTCTAACTCCCACCAACTTCACAATTTTAAGAAAAGTATACTTTTTTGGCACACACATCTGATCTGACTTCCCACACAGAGCAAGACCCTGATTTGCGAGTATTCTATCACAACTATCAAAATGAGTCTTTTTAGAACATTTCTCTTGTGATGAGTCTCAGGAAAAAAAAATGTTTGTTGATTGCTATTACGACTGTCGCTGCCCAATGTCTCCACTCCACCCTCCTTACCTCTCTGGCGACTCCTCTCACAGTTGACGGACGTTTGGCTGCAGCGGCATCTGCCTGCCGTCCTCTCCGGCATCCCCAGTCCAGCTTGGGCGCTGCCTCCCTCCATGCTGTCCAGCTGCCTTAGGGCGCGCGCGCCGAGCAGCCCTGCATCAAATACTTTCTTTGGCACGAACCTCAGGGGCATCCCCCTGTGATGACGTCATGCATCCTGGATACAAAAAGCCTACACTACTGCTAGCTAATCGAGTTAGCGCAGGTATTCGTACTGGTGAACTCCTTACGGATGGGATTCGCTCTCCGTACCTAGCTACTCTGCCTCTCCATTATTGGACTTACTCTATTTGGGGTAACGCTCCTCGGGGGCCTCTCTCTTCTCTTTCAGGTCGCTGTCTGGAACCGGTACTCGCTCCTCGAGGGCCCATGTTCCCGGACTCGCTGCCTGGACTTCACTTCTGCCTGGAAGATACCGCTGCCTATACCAACAGTGAGTTACCATCTACTTCTCTCAGAGCTGTTCCCTGAAACCAGGTACTCGCTCCTCGAGGGCCTGCCTTTACTTCAGCTCCTGTGATTCCTACCGAGAGAAACTGCTGTGTGAGTACTCAACCAACGAGGCTCTATTCCAGAACCCTGCATATTAGGGATGTGAATCGTTTTAGGACGATTAAAATTATCGTCCGATAATTTTAATATCGTCTTAAACCGTTATGGAACACAATACAATACAGATTCTAACGATTTATCGTTATAAATCGTTAGAATCGTGAGCCGGCACACTAAAACCCCCTAAAACCCACCCCCGACCCTTTAAATTAAATCCCCCACCCTCCCGAACCCCCCCCCCAAATAACTTAAATAACCTGCGGGTCCAGCGGCGGTCCGGAACGGCAGCGGTCCGGAACGGGCTCCTGCTCTGAATCTTGTCGTCTTCAGCCGGCGCCATTTTCCAAAATGGCGCCGAAAATGGCGGCGGCCATAGACGAAAAAGATTGGACGGCAGGAGGTCTTTCCGGACCCCCGCTGGAATTTTGGCAAGTCTCGTGGGGGTCAGGAGGCCCCCCACAAGCTGGCCAAAAGTTCCTGTAGGTCCAGCGGGGGTCAGGGAGCGATTTCCCGCCGCGAATCGTTTTCGTACGGAAAATGGCGCCGGCAGGAGATCGACTGCAGGAGGTCGTTCAGCGAGGGTTCCGGCGCCTCGCTGAACGACCTCCTGCAGTCGATCTCCTGCCGGCGCCATTTTCCGTACGAAAACGATTTGCGGCGGGAAATCGCTCCCTGACCCCCGCTGGACCTCCAGGAACTTTTGGCCAGCTTGTGGGGGGCCTCCTGACCCCCACGAGACTTGCCAAAAGTCCAGCGGGGGTCCGGAAGGACCTCCTGCCGTCCAATCTTTTTCGTCTATGGCCGCCGCCATTTTTCGGCGCCATTTTGGAAAATGGCGCCGGCTGAAGACGACAAGATTCAGAGCAGGAGCCCGTTCCGGACCGCTGCCGTTCCGGCCCGCCGCTGGACCCGCAGGTTATTTAAGTTATTTGGTGGGGGATTTAATTTAAAGGGTCGGGGGTGGGTTTTAGGGGGTTTTAATGTGCCGGTTTTTCGATTTTTCGATTTTTCGATTTTTAACGATTTTTAACGATTTTTCACGATATTTTACCCCCCCAAACGGCAACAATACGATTCCCTCCCCCTCCCAGCCGAAATCGATCGTTAAGACGATCGAGGACACGATTCACATCCCTACTGCATATACTTCATTGTACTCACTATCTCAGTTTCTCTTCACTACAGAACAGCCATTGTGGGATCACTGTTCCAGAGCCCTGAGGGACTACAAGCCCAGCCAGGCTTCATCTCTGCTCACTACTGCCACCTCTGGTTGCTCCTCAATACTGTTAATAAAAGATCTATCTGTGTTGTGTGTCCTAAAGCTAAGCCTGACCTGTGGCCCCTCACGGGACTTCCCCCCGTGGGCATGGTCAGCAGCCACAGTGTCCAAGGGTCCACCCAAAACCTTACCAACAATAACATTTTAAAATTGGCAGACTTATGCGCATAAATCAGAACTTATGCAAGTAAGTTCTATGCTACCTTCACATGTAAAATATACACATATACATTTTTAAAGGAGGAGGAAAAGAACATGCATTGATATATGTGGTTTCAATATATTGCATGTATTAACCCATAAGTCTACATAAGTGCATATTTTCCAGGGTAAAGATACACATGTTTTATAACCCATGCAAATATAAGATTGTTGCAGTCGCCGGCTGTGGAGGTTCGCGGTCAGTGTCCTTCACCTTCGGGAGCAGGAGACCCAATCCTGCCCTGTCCCGAGCCGCACTGATTCTCTGTTGGCCCAGCACTTCTCAGACCCACTCCTCAGCCTCTGCCACCTTGGGCATCGCCACCACCGCTGCCACCGACTCCTCCGGTGGTCTCTCTAGGCACACACGTGTGGCTCCTCCTGCAATTTAAAGGGCCAGTGGTGGAAAAACCTTTTGCGGCCTCGGCCGCTGACGTCAGGCTGGGGGATTATTTAAACCCTGCCTGGCCATCAGTTCCTTGCCTCAGCAACAGGTCCCGCTCTGCCTCAGAGTTGCTGGTTGCCCCTGCGTTCACATCCGTGTCCCAGTTCCTGCCTCCATGCTCCTAGTTCCAGCTCTTCTCCTTGACTGCTTTTCTGGTTCTGACCTCAGTATGTTCTTGGATCTCGTCTTGTCTGCCACCTGCCCCGACCACATGCTTGTTCCTCTGTTCCTCCTGCTCACTGCCTGCCCTGGCCTCTGGCCTCCATCCGGATACTGTTGCTTGCCACCTGTCCTGACCTCTGGGATGCCTGACACTGTCTGCTGTTGTCGTGGAATTTGTCGTCATATGAAGAACTGCGCCTAAGTCCAGCCAGCCCCGGTACCCAAGGGCTCAACCTGCGGGGAACGTGGGCTAGTATTGGTGAAGGTCCTGTTGGGTCCCTGTACTGAGCACACCCGCCTCCGACAATGAGGACCTACAGGAGGTCCCCTCCAGTAGGTAGCACCAATCTCATCTCGGTTAGAGGTCCACCATATAACACATATGTGTGGGTTGTAAAATATTATCATAGATCTATGCATGGTAATAAGCACATGTATATGCCACTGCACATAGTTATTTGAAAATTATCCTCTTCATGAAGATGTAGCTGTGTCAACTTGAATCAGTTTGCAGCAAAAGCTTTCTGAGTTCATGAGCCATTATCTCTCCTCTTTCTTACCACTGAGTTTTTCAGACCAATAAAG
This sequence comes from Rhinatrema bivittatum, assembly GCF_901001135.1. Taxonomy (NCBI): domain Eukaryota; kingdom Metazoa; phylum Chordata; class Amphibia; order Gymnophiona; family Rhinatrematidae; genus Rhinatrema; species Rhinatrema bivittatum. The sequence goes on along the minus strand of NC_042615.1, from coordinate 474,960,330 downwards.
AATATGATGAAAGCATCTTCTTTGTACAAATTCTTTTGAAAGTAAGAGCAACTTCCTTTCCTTTGGACCATTTAGGACAAGGGAATTTCTCATCTAAATGCTTATTTCTGGCCACAGTCCTGGATCTTCTAAGAAGGATGGATTGAATTCTGAGGCTACTGCAAGCTCTGGCTCTACCACATTCATACATGTGGCAATTTCCTCATCAGGCATGTGCACAACTTCTTTCATTGGAAATATTGAGGTGGATGTAGTGGCAGTCAGCTCTACTGGAAGAACTAGAAAATCTGAAAGAACTGATCTTCTCGTATCCTCAGAGTTAAGACCTGCCATCTCAGATGATGATTCAGGCTAAAGATGACTAAATCATCACTGTAAAACCCAGTCAGGCAAGGCCAGGGGACAATCAGTAGTGACAGTCTGGCAGCGCTCCAATCACCTGCCTGTTCTCGTGGTTCGGTTTGACTCTCCTCCTCCTTTGACTTTCCCATACCTGTGCCGCACTTGTTGCTACTTCGCACTGTCCTCCTGGGAGCCGCAAAGGAAGAGGAGAGTTGAACCGAGTCCCAAAGACAGGCAGGCAGAAACTGCCTTGGAAAAAATCAGCACCCAATTTGAAAGGGAAAAAAGGGGTGACTGCTATGCCCCCCCCCCCCTTCCCAAGTATCAGGTCCTGCTCCATGGAAAAGTTGGCAACCCTAATTGGAGTTAGCTATGATTTAACACCAGCAACTTACATTAACATAGCTATGTATATTTAGTGGCACATCTGCCACCCTGAATATTCCATATGTTAGATAGTAGGGGTGTGCATTCGGATTGACCGCATTAGTAAAACGCAACTCATATTTTTTTTTTACTTAAAAAATTGATTCGACATAAACGATCGGATTTCCCACATATCGAACATAGATATGTTCGATATGTGGGAAATCGCGATTGTTGAGCCAAAATAAAAATATAAACCCCCTCACCCTCCTTAATCCCCCCCCCGACTTACCACAACTCCCTGGTGATGGAGCGAGGAGTGAGGACGCCATTTCTGCAATCCTTGGCGAGAAGCATGTGACGTCGGCGGCACGTCGAGTGACGCCGGCGTCACGTGATTCCCGGCTCGTTCGCGCCGGACGGCTCGTTCGGCCCAAAAAGAACTTTTGGCCAGCTTGAGGGGGTCAGGAGGCCCCCCCAAGCTGGCCAAAAGTTCTTTTTGGGCCGAACGAGCCGTCCGGCGCGAACTTGCCGGGAATCACGTGACGTCGGCGTCACGTGATTCCCGGCTCGTTCGCGCCGGACGGCTCGTTCGGCCCAAAAAGAACTTTTGGCCAGCTTGGGGGGGTCAGGAGGCCCCCCCAAGCTGGCCAAAAGTTCTTTTTGGGCCGAACGAGCCGTCCGGCGCGAACGAGCCGGGAATCACGTGACGCCGCGTCACTCGACGTGCCACCGACGTCACATGCTTCTCGCCAAGGATTGCAGAAATGACGTCCTCACTCCTCGCTCGATCACCAGGGAGTTGTGGTAAGTCTGGGGGGGGGATTAAGGAGGGTGAGGGGGTTTAAATTTTTTTTTTGCACATATGTACATATACCCAACTCATTGGATTTTTTTTATGTCCATATTGGCCGCAAGTGGGACCCCCTTTCGGACATAAAAAATATGAACATAAAATTTTGCTCTGCACATCCCTATTAGATAGACAAATTTATCCAGCTAACTTTACTGACTGCCCAGTGGCTGTATATTTACCTCATATCTACAAACAAAACTTGGAAAGCTCAGGAAGGTAGGGCCTATCCACACAGAAGAATGAGGTCTGGGCATCCCCAAATAATTCCAACTCGTGCAGAAGAATGATGGGAACTCTTTTTCCCCTCCCTGTCACTGCAGGCCTGCTCTCCAGCAGGATCTCCAATTCTCTCTTCCTCCTCCCAGCTCCCCAGATTTAGCCAGCCATCCCCCTTCCTCCCTTCAGCCAGGTCCAGCCACTCATCCCCTTCTTATTCCCAGCCAGCGTCAGTCAGGCAATCTTTTCACCCAACATTCTATGACACCTTTCTTATGGAAGTGAAACACTTTGTCCTCTTTTATTTTGGGGGGAAAGGATAAAACCTTCCAGTTGAAGTAAATTGAAGTTTTGGCTGTAGGCAAGGGGACTTTATCATCTTTCAAATCCATTTTATGAAGTCCCAATCAACCAAAACGCTAGGAAATGGTAAAGCGATGAGTTTTGGTTCTCACCTTGTGGCAGCTGGAGAATGTGACTGCTAATTCCTGAAATGAAATCTCCCACCAGCCATTCCCCGGTGGGGTAGAAGGTTAGCAGCGAGGATTTTGCAACATGTTATGACCAACTAAAAAGAAATAAAATGTGATTTTTTTGGGGGGGCAGAAGTCCATTTACATTGCTACAAGGACACAGTAGATGAAAGAATACCTCTAGGATCTGTCAAATGCAGCCTCTTCCTGATTTACATGTAACAACAGTAATATAAGAGAAGAATCCCTCCCCCACACTCCCACCCACATCGACAGTTCAGCACTGCATCTGTAATTGATGCGGCTGAAAGAGGCAAAAATTAGTGATGGGATACAACAGTATCCTGAGTCATTGAATCATTGAATCATTTCCCACCACAGCCCACTGAATGCAATAGGGTTGTAACTGGGAAAATATTGATATATCTTGGGATAACTCAAGGGCGAGTGGGTGTGTGTGTGTGTGTGTGTGTTGAGGGGGGGTTATTTATTCAGTGGCATTATTTACTAATGCTTTACCCATTCGGTGTCAGTGAGGAAAAAAAGCTTTCTAAATCAGTTCTTAATTTTACTCCCATCCCCATTAGATTCCTTCTCTCTCTTCCATGCGGTTAGGATTCGTGGGTTTTGTGGACCCTTGGCCTGAGGTGAGGGTTGATACCACCTGTGGGGAGGAGCCCCACAGGTCCTCACCATCGGGAGGCAAGGTCAGATGCAGCAGGACATGTAGTAGTGAGAAGAGGAACCGAGCATCCCGTGTCGTAGCCATGTGAACGCAGGAGCTTGTAGAGAGAATTCTGTGGGGGATCCTGAGGAGTGGGGTGAAAGACACAGTTCAGAGGGAGCCCACAGTATACAAGCTGAGCTGGAGATGCAAGAGAGAGAAGCGCTAGGCAGGCCCTGAGGAACGGGGAAGGTGAGGCAGGAAGTTCAGGAGGTATGCCGCAGAGGCAGTCCTGAAGGGTGGGGCTGCGTAGCGAAGGAAGCTCTGGTGTGATGACATAGGCTGTCCCATGGAACAGGGAAGACCAAGTCAAATCTCCGAGGTATTGATGTAAGCAACCCTGAGAAGCGGGGCTGTGCACGATGGAACCTCTGAAAGAGGAACGGAGACACTACCCCGAGAAGCGGGGAGGTGCAAAGTACAGTCACTGGTGTAGAATGTAGGCACAGGAAGCACCGGTGTCATCAGTGGTGTAGAACGTAGGCCCTACCCCGAGGACGGGGAGCACGGAGTACAGACACTGGCATAGGCACTACCCCGAGGAGCGAGGGTGCACAGAATCAAGTCTCCAAAGTAATAAGACAGTTCTGGAAGGCAATCCCAAGGAGCAGGGAGGCCGGCAGGCAGGACCTCTGGAAGTCACAGGGCTAGCCCGAGGAGCGGAGGAAGCCTGGAGACAAGGTCTCCAACTGGAGCGCAAGCAGGCCCCCGAGGAGTGGGTACCCAAGCCAGAGTCCAGAGTCGCAGGTAGATCCGAGACAGGAACCACAGGTCCGAGGAGATAGGAGCAAGCACCAGTAGCGAAGGAACTCATTGCCAAGTCGACTAGCAAGGGGCGAAGGCGGTGATTAAGAACCCCGACTGGTGATGTCATCAATCGGGGACACCCCTGAGGTTCCCACCATTGAGACTTGAAAGGAGGGCCCTTGGCACGTGCGCACGCCTAGGAAGGCCCGGAGTCGGTGTGGGTGGCGGCAGCATCCTGCCACCATGGGGAGCCTTGGGAAACCGGAGGTATGTGGCGGTAGCACATGACGTGACTTGAATCGGTCGCAGCCGTCTGTGACTGACGGTCATAACACATGCCCTCTCCTCCAAGTTTCATTCTGTCTAAATGCCCCCTTTGTCCCCACCAGTCTCTCTTTCACCCCCATACCCACCATTCTTCCTCTCACTCCATTTTACCCATGAGTCTTGCTCTCCTCAACTCTTCTCACCCCAGCCATCCATCCCCATCTTCTCAACCCTCTCACTCCCTGCCATTTATCCCCTTCACACAGTCAGTCAACCTGTTACTCCCCAGAAAGCCATCCCCACAGCTTCAACCATCATCCCCTTCCCCATCTCAATCAAATTCAGCCAGTCACCTCTTCCCCCACCCCAGCCAGTTTCAGATGCTTCTTTTGCAGCTGTCAGGAATCTTCACTTTAGTACTGAGGCAGAATATAAATCACACAAAGCAGCTTTCTCTTTTCACTATCACTGCTCAAGTTCTCCTTTCTGGGATTGCTACCACTGCTGCAGCCTGTTCTCAGGTCACACCTCTGTAGTCCTGAGCTGCTGAAAGTGAACTTCAGAGTGAGGCAGTATAAGATGTACACGTCTTCAAACATGGAGCTGGACACAGTCCGCCTATATTTCCAGACTTAGGTGAGTCATGCGGGTCTTACTTCTGGTCGGTAGCACTCCCCTGCTTGCCCCAATCCAAATAGTAAGTCCTCCCACTGTACAAGCAGGATCAAGAGTGTCCAGGGGCAGTGGTTGATCCATAAGATACTTTGGACACTCGTGGTCTGGAATGCGAAGAGAAGAAGCTGCAGCAAAGGTATTTTGGTAGCACTTGCTGCCATGCCAAAGCATTTGCTACCTGAGGTGACCACTTAAACTTTCATAATGATAGAACTGTCCATGACTGAAACCCTGCAAGGATGTCCTGGAAGATCAGAGTTCAATAAGAACCACACTTGGGAGGTCAACCCCATAATCAATATCCTGTAGGAGAAGTTAGAGGTTTCTGTCAGGAACAAGATTTGAAACCAGAGTTGTTGCTGCTCATGGACTGCTTGCAGCTGCAACTAGGAAATAATCTCAAACCCCTCACCCAACTGGATCCTTGTATGCTAGCCCCATTCTGTTACTCATGATTGAAAGAAAGTTTCCCTAAGGGATGTGCATTTGTTTAAAATGAATGGCAAACCTGAAATGAATGGTACGCTTTCTTTTCATTCATGGGGGGCCCCAAAAATGAAAGGGACACTTCCTACAAATGAAACATATTTGTTTCATTCATTTGGGTCCCATAGATTTGAATGGGTCTATTAAATTCAATGGAGCCAATCTACACTCTGGAACAGATGTGGGCAGTCATGCGGTAGTCTCCATAGCAACCAGCCCTTGCCTGTGACATATTTGTGACCTCACAGACTTGCCAGGATGTGTCCATTAGGAATCCAGAATGCCAGAGTGAGGCATTTTTCCAATTCAGCCTATCACTGCTCTGTGGATCCAGTAGCACTGATCTTTACTTTTGAGAATGGGCAGACTTAGAAGGTGTATTTGCTTTCTAGAAATCGTCTGAAGAAGGTGTGATTTTTGTTGTGTTTTTTGACAGAGTATTCAACAGCAATTTTCTGGATTAAGACTAGAAACATTTCAAATCCTTTGCTGTGTTCTTCTGCACTGTTTCTTTTTTATTTTTTGAGATCAGACTGTCACTCCCACTGAGAAAGGAAGGCTTGTGTTTCCACAGCCTTCTTCACCCCCTTTGGGAGGAAGTAAGTAGAAGTCATAGGGGACCAATTACAGTGAACCAGCTGTGCCACAGTGCCTTAGACAGAGTGGGGTTTTTTTTCTCATCTTTGTACAGATGCACCACAGTGCATCTGTACAAAGCAGTCAGATGGCCACTTTGTGGATCCTGTGGCTGTCAATACAGTACTAGTGCACACAGAACAGAGCAGTATCATTCATTTGAGCTGTGTGCACTACTGTGAAGAAAATATAATGCATTGTCTCTGTGTGTGTAGTTCACCCTTACACACAGAGTGATCAGTCAATGTTTGGGACCACACACACTCATTCACTTTATTCAAATTAATAAAGATTAAAACATCCCTATCATTTAAATCCCAGTAAAGGCACTGAATATGATAAATGTGTAAAATCCCATCATGTCAGGGAAAGGCAGAGACTAAAAGAAGCCCATAGGTGGCAGAAAAGCTCCTAAAACAGTGAGTCCCTAATGTAAAATAGAGGGATTTTTTTCAAATAAAAAATGGCAGGAGAAGCAGGCAGTTCCATCAGGAAGAAACTGAAATATGGAGAGGATGTCCTTGTTGCTTGGCAGGGAGGGAGGGAAAGGGCAGGCAGTTGCAGCTGCAGGGCACCACCAGTGCAACTGGAAGTCGAAGTGCAAGTCCTAAATATACCAACAGTGCAGTCTTCTTTAGTTAGCGCTGAAGAGGCAGTAAAAGCAGTATTGACGGAACCTCATCAGAATGTGAAGCTGAATCTCCTTGTAAAGGATTCCCAGAAAAGGAGATAGGACAGCTGTTAGCTGAAGACACTACTTTTGGAGGATTTCTTAGCAGTGCCTAAGCTTCCACTTCAGTGATGGAGGAGAGAGAGGCAGGAATTGATGTTGGTAAGGATGAGCAGGCGACAGTGCAGGAACAGAGGATGAGTGATGCCCCTGCCACTGTTTGTCAGGGTCCACCCATCTCAACCTGTACTTCAGTGCCAGCATCATCCATCCCCAAGGATGCCGACAAGGGCAAGGGATCACAAAAGAAATATGTTATCTGGTGGCACTTTCAAGTGAGGGAGGATCCATGCTTGGCTCGGTATAATTATTGTGCCAAGAACATTAGTTGAGGTAACCAAGTGGGCCATTTAAAAAAATGCATAAGCAGCACCCACTTCAACAGGCAGCTAGGGATAATAGTAGTAGCATTAGACAGGAGACCTCTTCTTCCATCCAGGGGACACTGTTTCGAAAGGTGAAGAGTGCACCTCAAACTGTTCCCATGCCATCAGCTCCATCCACTAGTCAGGTGGCAGGCCAGCGCAAGCAGTTCCTCACTTTAAATAATAAACAACATCCCACAATGGAGGATATGGGGTGGTGTTCGGAAGCACAACCCTGGGGTAAAAGCCTGGCAACATCTAAAGTAGTGAGAAGGAGCATTGGTGAAATGATTGCTCTAGATGATCAGCCCCTGCAGGTAATAAAGAACATGAGTTTCAAGCATTTGTTGTAGGTGTTGACACCAAATTACAAAGTGCACTCGGAGCACCTTTAGTAAAAAGGTTATCCCCAGTCTGTACAAGCAGTGCTGTAGTAGGCTAGTAGCATCCAGGCACTGCTGGCCAAGACAGAGGAGCAGTGGACATTTCACTAATGACATTTGGACAGTTATAAATACTTCACACTCTTTCTTCTCTCTGTTGGCACACTGGTGGGACCAGGCTGAGGGAGGGGTAGGAAGCAGCTCAATAGATGATGGAATATCAGAGTAGAGGTGGATTCACTACATACCAACTTGATGGAAAAGACCCAATCCTCGGCCAATATTTTAGCCTCTATTAGACAGATGCTGGAGGGCTTGCAGCTGAATGAGAGAGCCAGAAGTTGAAACACAGGTTTTCCCATGGCCAACATTGGTGCAAACATGTTATCCGATGGAGGATATCACAGTGTACAATGTTTTGCTCAAACTCTGCACCTAGCAGTGAGGGCCACCTAGGGCTTGGTTTCAGGGACCGAGAGAATGTCTGCCTGCAAGAGCTGAAAGAGAAGTGCAAGAGAATATCTAGGCAATCACACAGAAGTGTGCAAGCAAGACAGCTTCTCTGTGAAAAGAAGGATGGTTTTGAGATACCTCACAAGCATCTCATTCAAGATCTCATGCGCTGGAATTCCACCTACATGATGCTACAGAGGTTAGTGGAGTAGCAGACACCCCTTCATGATGTGTCTCAGGAAATAGAGATAGGTGTGCAGTGTCCCTAAGGGTATCATGATTGGTTAGTCATGGGACACCTGGTGAAACTCTTGAAGCCTTTTAAGGATGCCACGGAGGAACTGAGAGCCAGAAGCTCCACCTTTGGTGGTGTTATTTCCATAGTAAACATCCTGGAGGAAAATTTGGAGGGATTTAAAGAGGAAGAGGAAATGAAAGCTGAGATGCAAAAGTATGCGACAGAGAAGCTAGGACATCTCACCACAAACATCACATATATGCTTGCTACATTATGTGATCTCCATGTGAAAAGGACACTTGCCCTCCAAGCCAACAATCTGACACATATGAAAAGCATGCTGACAGAGAAGGTCTGTGAGCAAGAGTGTGGGAGGCTAAGGCAAAGGAGGGATGTGGCTGAGGAGGAAACATTAACAGTAGGCGATAGGCATGTCAGACAGTAATGCAAGTAGGAGCAGCACCCTGTCACCAACTCCTAGTACTTCTTCCTCCACTTCAACATGCCAAAGCCATGTTGCCCATAAAGAATTCTCACTTCTGACACAGGTGATCATGAAAGCAGCTGGGAAGAAAGAGGCACAGCCTACCCAAGCAAAGAAAACACCAAGACAAATCTCTGTGACATGCTATCTCTCAGACATCAAAAGGGACATGGACACAGATGTGCTGGCATATTGGGTCTACAAGACTACCATCTGACCAGACCTAGCCCACCAACTACTGTGCCCAATGAATGAGTCTTTTCAATGACTGGTGACATCATTAGCCCTCATCGCTCAAGGCTGTCACCAAACTTGATGTAAAAGCTTGGGATTCCAGATTTTCCATGCAAGTGGCAAGATCAATGAAAGCAATTTGAAGGCCTTGTTGCTGTTCTGCCTTTCACTCACCTTGCTGTAAACACCAGCACTCAGGCCTACAAGTGCATCCAATGACATCCATGACTGCATTTTCCTGCAATACTCTGAACAACATCACTAGGGCCTAAAAGTACATCCAATCATCCATTGACATCAACTGATTGCATCTGCCTACCATGCCCCAAATACCAGGACTGGGGCCTATATCCAATCATCCATTGAAATCAAGTGACTGCATCTGCCTTCCTTACCAAGAATACCACCACTGAGGCATGCATCCAGTTATCCACTGACATCCATTGACTGCATCTGCCTGCCTTGCCCTGAATACTAGCACTGGGGCATATAACCACTCATCCAGTGACATTCACTGATTAAATCTGCCTTTCTTGCACCAAATACCAGCACTGGGGATTACATCCAGTCATCCACTGACATCTACTGACTGCATTTGCCTGCCTTTCCCTGAATACAAGCACTGGGGCCTACAAGTATTTATTTATTTATAAACTTTTCTATACCAATATTCGTGGCAACATCATATCGGTTTACATTATAATAGCAAGGAGGAAAATACATTGAACAGAGGAGGGGATAAATAGGAACAATAAACTTACAGGCCGATACAGTACAGTGCGCTCCGATGGAGCGCACTGTTAGCCTCCTCTTGGACGCGCGTTTTCCCTTACCCCTTATTCAGTAAGGGGAGGAAAACACGCGTCCAACCCGCGGCACCTAATAGCGCCCTCAACATGCAAATGCATGTTGATGACCCTATTAGGTATGCGTGCGGGATACAGAAAGTAAAATGTGCAGCCAAGCCGCACATTTTACTTTCAGAAATTAGCCCCGACCCAAAGGTCGGGGCTAATTTCTTCCGGCACCAGGAAAGTGCACAGAAAAGCAGTAAAAACTGCTTTTCTGTGCACCCTCCAACTTAATATCATGGCGATATTAAGTCGGAGGTCCCGAAGAGTAAAAAAAGTTAAAAAAAAAAATGTGAATTCAACCTGCGGCTGTCAGGCCGAAAACCGGATGCTCAATTTTTCCGGCGTCCTGTTTCCGAGCCCGTGGCTGTCAGCGGGCTCGAGAACCGACGCCGGCAAAATTGAGCATCAGCTGTCAAACCTGATGAGAGCCGCCGCTCCTGTCAAAAAGGAGGCGCTAGGGACGCGCTTGTTTCCCTAGCCCCTCCTTTTGCCCATTTTTACCGCCGGGCCTAATTTAAATACAGAATCGCATGCACCGGCACGATAGAAGTAGTTGTGGCAGAGATTGCAACTACAATCACAAACCAGTTTATAACAGAGGTTGTAATAGATATATGAACAGGTACTTCGAAGAGCTGGCATGTTAGGAATAAAAAGGGAAGCGGGGCAGAGGTTATTGGGGGTACGCTTGTTTGAATAGCCAGGTCTTGAGGTTAGCTCAGAATTTGGATGGACATATTTCCAGTCGTAGGTTAGCAGGTAGGGAGTTCCAATGAGTAGGTCCAGCTATAGAAATAGCTCGTTCCCTTGTGGATGTGAGGTGTGCATGTTTTAGGGTGGGCACATGAAGAGTCCCATTCTTGGGGGCTCTAGTGAGTTGCTTAGAGCGTTTTGGTTGAAATGGTTCTTCCAGCTAATTGGAGTTGTGGATGTGTAAGGCTTTGTGGATTATAGTGAGGGTTTTATAGAGAATGTGGGAAGGGATAGGGAGCCAGTGCAATTCTTTGAGGATAGGGGTAATGTGGTCATTCATTGACATCCATTGACTGCATATGCTTTTCATGTAAACACCATCATTGGGGGCCTACAAATACATCAAATCATCCAGTGACATCCACTGACTGTATCTGCCACCTTGCCCTGAATACCAACACTAGGGCCTTCATCCAGTCATCTACTGACATTCACTGATTGCATCTTCCTGCTGTGACCCAAGTGCCACCATACATGCTACCTTGCTCTATATAGGTACACATTGCTTCTGTCTCCTAGGCCCAAAATTCCAGAATAAGATCATAAACACACCGAATCCTGACACCTGTCATGTCCCCAGCACCACCACTTGGACCACTCTCCTCTGTGCACACTGCTTCTGCCTCTTAGCCCAAAATATCAGCACAAAGACCTAAACACACAGAATCCTGTTACTTGCTGTGTTCCCAACACCACCTCTTGGGCTACATTCCTCTGTAAAGATTGTTTCTGCCTTCTAAGCCCAAAATGCTAGCACAAAGGCTGAATTACACAGAATCCTATCATGTGGCCAACACCAACACTTAGGACACACTCTTCCATATATGCTGCTTCAGACTCCTAGGTCTGAAATGCCAGCACAAGGTCTGATATACACAAAGTTAAGTTATTCAGATAAGTTATTCAGCAGATATTCAGTTACCTGGATAACTCTTAACTCTGGACATGCCAAAGAGCAGTCCTAGGTTAGCATGCTAAAGTTATCAGGCTATCTTTAAAATAGTCATGTATATTCAACAGCTAACTTTGCTGGCTAGATAAAGGCTAAAAATGGAACACCTAACTTTTGGAGATAGGCTTCTAAATTGTCTATTTTGAAAATTTACAAGGGAGAGTACCTACATTGAGATTCCTAAAGGCTGGTATTCCAAAAAAAGCTGAGCCCCAACTTTTGGATAAATTTGGCACCTATTTTCAGGTGAACATAGGAGCTTAATTAGGTGCTTAGTTCTGAAAATCAGTGCTAAGCTCCTGTTTCCCTGCCTTAACTCTATTCTGTTGCCACTCACGTCTTAGGATCTTAAATTTAGGGATCTAGTGAAACTAGGATCCTAAATTTAGGGACTCTAACCTAATATATTTTCAAAAGAGCCAATTTAGGTCCTAACTCCAAAAGTTAGGCATCTATACCCTTTGAAAATTGACCCCCTATTTTTTAGAGGCTCCTAAATTTATGGTCCTAAAAGTGGGTGATTATAGCGGTAGAGAAAGGATGGAGAAACAAATAGGGAGATTTATTAAGCAGCAATAGTTTATTGCAGGATGGGCCACATATCATGGGTGGCATCCTGTGATATTTGGCCCCTCCCCAACAAACTATTAAGGCAGTAGAGCAGTGCAATTTTTTTATCGTGGTACAAAGACATGACAAAAAATTCATACTGCGATTTGGGGCTTTCCCACATGATGGCAGCACATATCGGCCAGGACCTCTATCACTTAAAAGGCCCAGTCCCAAAATTTCATGCACCCCCAACAATAAATGAGTGAGCTTGGGGGTCAATGGTGACCTGAATCCACCCCACCAACTTCCAAATGTGGCTCTGGCCTACTGAAATTATTTAAAAAAGAATGTAAATAACCATGTGGAAACAACCTGTTCCCTTCCCCACCCCCTCCCCTTAAATCAAGACATGCCCCCTTAGCCATGCAGTCCCCACCAGCCCATCCTTCCCTACCCCATCCAAATAACATTAAATCCTTGAAGGTCTAGTTGTTCCCAACCCCACCCCAAAACTACAACACTCCCATATCTTAAAAAGAAGCACCCCCTAGCTCCGGGTCCATTGATTACATTTTTCAAAATGGTGTTGATCTAACCTTGCTCCTATCACATGATGGGGAAAAGTCCAGAGATTATTTGTGGCCTTTGGAGAAGGTATAGTTTTGGGCCTTAGGCCCTTTACTTTTCCTGTGGGTCCACTGGATACCAATGTTAGCATACCTGCAACTTCCTCAAACGTGGTAAAATAACGGAACTGACCTTTTTCTAAGTCAGCCATATTATTGTATTTACATTGGAATTCCTATGCATATGCTGCCTTGCATGCATTCAGCAATTTTATGCATGCAAATGTATATAAAGCAGCTTATTTCTATAGGGGAAAGGAATCTTGTTTACATCATGTGGTATTGCCATGATATGGTATTCTATAGAGGATTAAATCTCGGCTAAAGAAAGAAGAAGCATAATTGTATAATTGTATATACATTAAATGCCATTGAAGAAGGAAGTTTGTGCTCACTCAAACCTTTTGAGGTGTCTGTCTTCTTTCCCGATACTCTGTACTCTGCTCAAGGTATAGCATTAAACATTTTATTGCTTGCTTTGTGTCCAGAGTGTCGGTCTGTGCATGGGGAAAACTCTCAGGTATGGGTAGTCTTTTGAGCTTGTTGCTCTTGGTTTGCATTGTCATCTTCACTCTGTATGCCCTGCCTTTTTCTATAGGAAACATTATCTCAGAGCAACTTTGCATGTCTGAAAAATCATAATGAGAAACTGAATATGCACATCATGACAAACCAGATAATGCATTTACACTGATAAAAGCAGACCTGACCCCATATTCCTCATTAGACATTCATTATCAGCCAATTTACTGATATATTTATTTAGATTCATATTCCACTTTTTGCACTTTTTTCAGCACTTCAAAGTGGATTACATTCAGGTACTGATAATGAGAGACTAACCTTTACTCAAACTCAGAATTGGGTTTTCACAATTTGTCTGATATCCTGGACAACTATTCACCAGTGTTAACTTTCCAGATTCCAAATGGGTGAATCTAAAACTTAGGAACTGATTTGCCAAGGCTTTATTTTCCCTTGCTGTGTCTATGGTAAATGACCATTATGAATCAGGCCCTAAAGAGGCAACTCTTCAAGAGAGAGGTGAAAAATTAACAGATATATTATGGTAGTTACTGTTTATCTTAATATTCCAGCCTATAAAACTGATGAAGCTGTAGAAACTGGAGTGAACAAAATTGCCAGAAGTCTTAAAAAAAGTGACTGCAATTAATGTTATTGCTTTCCTAGTCTCTACAAAATATATATATTTTTTTCTTCTCTTCTTACCAGTCTTGATCAAAATACCTATTCCTTATCTTTATAAGTCAAGCAATTGAAATTTAGTGTACACATGTAGGAGTCAGGAAGAGAAGGTTTTCAATTTGACTCCACTGCAGGGGCTAAACATATTTAAAACTTCAATTAATAGTTGAAACCAACCATTTTTAGTGTTCTTAGTGTGTCTGCAAGCTGTTTCTTCTTCAATAAGTCAGGTTTTCAAGTCATCATTTTTAACGTTTTTGCAATTTTGCAATTTAAGCAAATTGAATAATCCAGATTTTATGCTTCCTGCAGTTATCTTTCAACTCCTTCACTTTTTTTTAAGCTTAGTCGCTCTGTCATTTTCTCAACTTCAGCCTCAAAGCCAGTAGCAGTTCCAACAATACCATCCATCTTTGTGTCTAGCAGTATAATGACCTGCCTGAGCTCTCTCATAAATTCCTTCAAATATATTTTACCCTTTTTAAAGGGAATTCATTGCATGAAACCAAGAGAGATTGTATGCCTGCCTGACTTGACACAAGCGTTAATAAAATTTCCTTAAAATTTGTGCTTCCTAGCATCCATTTTGTTCCCAGCAGTGAAGGCAATCAATGACATTGTCCTGCTACCCATTCAACTGATAGGAGTAGATAAGTCAGCATCATATCTCTTGCTACTGAACACAAAATACACACAAACATCAAGTACAAAGTGTGGTTTTAGTTTGATAGGTTTAAAACAATCTTTCTTGTAATTTAAAAATAAACACTTTTTAAATGATTCATCTAAATTCAGGGCATAAAAAAAAAATCCTTGTAAAAGATATTTGTTGTTTGTCAGCTTCAACTAGTAATTAAATATTACAGCAAAAAATACCCCTACTCTGACTTAGAAATTATGTGCATCTTAGAAAAGTTGTCCACATTTCCTGTGTGTGCCTTTTTAAATCTGGCCTTTGCTAAGAATCATATAAGGGATGTGCAGAGGAAAATTTTATTTCAGTTCATTCATTTGTTTCATACCACAATTTAAAAAAATATATGTTTTATTTGTTCATTTGTTTACCATTATAGTCAAAGGGGGAAGCAATACAGCCTATTTTGGGCTCCCAAATTGGTATATTCTAATTATCTTTAATGAAAATTTGAAAAGACATCATCAGAAGAGTGAAGGCATGCCAACAAAGTATGACTGTGCCAACATAGCACCAAAATTGGCACAAAGAGTCCATGGATCTTCAATGGGACAAACCGGTACCAGCATGGGCAGCAATTCACCACGGCACCATCAGAGGAGCAAAGAGGTAGCAAGAGGGGGAAGAACATCCCAAGGCTTCAAAAGAAGTCACCAACAACAGTGATATGAACCCTTAAATCAGCACAAGAGGCAAAGTGACACCAAGAGTGGCATCAATATCCTAAGGCACCATGAAGGGGGAACAAAGCAGAAACGGTATCAGTAAAAATCCCAAGGAGCTGATAAATGGACAAAGCAGAACAAGGAGTGACATCAACACACCAAAGCACCATGAGAGGTTCAAAGCACCCCCCACCGTGGCAAGGATACCTCAAGGTGTAGAGTCTGTGTGGAGTTATGACAGCAAGGCCGTGAGACAGCAAGCCCCTCAAAGTACAAAGTCTGGGCATGGCAGCAATGCTGAGTGGAAGAAAGATGTGTAAGGTGTATGACAAGGGGTATAGCAGCAATCTAGAGTGGAACGGGAGATATCTGTCTTCCTGATTAGGAATTTGCCACTTATCAGATTTAGTAAAAGAGAGTGATCTATCATCAATATCATTTTTGTGACAGAAGCTTTTATTACATTTTCTCCTTGAAATTGATATTGGTGCTGGGTGGAATTTTGGGTTTCTTGTGAAATTTGATTTTTGATTGAAACTTTTTTTACAATCAGGACATGGCAATACTTTCTCATCAGTATGGTTTTCCTGGTGATTTATGACATTTGCTTTAGTAAAAGAGCTTATTCATATTCAGTAGCTGAATGTAATCTTTTTCCTTTTTGATTTTCTGCTATTGCATTATTTCTCTCTTCCTACTGAAATCTTTCCCTCATTTAGAACATGTAAAAGGTCTCACCTGTACATCTTTTCTATTATGCCTGCATTTCTTCCTTCTGACTGAGGGTTTTTTGGAATAAAGCAACCCAGTATAACCAAGACAGAAGAAAGGTGGGAGAAGTGATAAATATTAGGGATGTGAATCGTTTTTTTAACGATTAAAATTATCGTCCGATAATTTTAATATCGTCTTAAATCGTTATAGAACACGATACTATAGAAATTCTAACGATTTATCGTTAAAAATCGTTAAATCGTGTTAGTGCGCACTAACTCGGAGTTAGTGCGCACTAACTGAAAATGATACAAATTGACACTTTCCAGGTCAGTAAAGGTCAGTTAGGAATGAATATGTGTTCCTATTGGCTGGCTGCCCTCTTATCTATTGATGTTAACCAGGTTCCCACTGAGGTGATGGTTGGGGGGATGGGAAATGCAAATGGAAACTCAGGAACACTAACAGAAAATGATACAAATTATTGACACTATCCAGGTCAGTAAAGGTCAGTTAGGAATGAATATGTATTCCTATTGGCTGGCTGCCCTCTTATCTATTGATGTTATCAAGGTTCCAACTGAGGTGATGGTTGGGGGGATGGGAAATGAAAACTGTTGGTAGTTGACAAAAAAAGTAATGTGATCAGTCAATATGACTAGAACCTGTGCCCTATTCCTGATACCAGGGGTGTTGTGATCTTCCTGCACTCAGTGCCCTATCCCTGATACCAGTCTGAGACAGCTCCCTCCCTGCGTTACTAGTGAGAGGCTGGCTTCACAGACAGGGGGGAGCTGCCTGACCCTCACACCTGACTTCCCCCATGTCCCAGCTAGTGAATGGTGTGTGGGTGAGGGGGGGGGGGGGAGGATGGTGAAGTCTGAGACAGCTCCCTCCCTGCATTACTAGTGAGAGGCTGGCTTCACAGACAGGGGGGAGCTGCCTGACCCTCACTCCTCCGGGGTATTGTGATCTTCCTGCACACAGTGCCCTATCCCTGATACCAGGGGTGTTGTGATCTTCCTGCATGCAGTGCCCTATCCCTATTAATACCAGGAGTGTTGTGATCTTCCTGCACGCAGTGCCCTATCCCTAATACCAGGAGTGTTGTGATCTTCCTGCATGCAGTGCCCTATCCCTGATACCGGGATGTGTGCAAGAAGATCCCAACACACCTGGTATCAGGAATAGGGCACTGTGTGCAGGAAGATCACAACACCCCTGGTATTAGGGATAGGGCACTGTGTGCAGGAAGATCACAACACTCCTGGTATTAATAGGGATAGGGCACTGTGTGCAGGAAGATCACAACACCCCTGGTGCCAGGGTTAGGGCACTGTGTGCAGGAAGATCACAACACTCCTGGTATTAATAGGGATAGGGCACTGTGTGCAGGAAGATCACAACACCCCTGGTGCCAGGGTTAGGGCACTGTGTGCAGGAAGATCACAACACTCCTGGTATTAATAGGGATAGGGCACTGTGTGCAGGAAGATCACAACACCCCTGGTGCCAGGGTTAGGGCACTGTGTGCAGGAAGATCACAACACTCCTGGTATTAATAGGGATAGGGCACTGTGTGCAGGAAGATCACAACACCCCTGATGCCAGGGTTAGGGCACTGTGTGCAGGAAGATCACAACACTCCTGGTATTAATAGGGATAGGGCACTGTGTGCAGGAAGATCACAACAACCCTGGTGCCAGGGTTAGGGCACTGTGTGCAGGAAGATTACAACACTCCTGGTATTAATAGGGTTAGGGCACTGTGTGCAGGAAGATCACAACACTCCTGGTATTAATAGGGATAGGGCACTGTGTGCAGGAAGATCACAACACTCCTGGTATTAATAGGGATAGGGCACTGTGTGCAGGAAGATCACAATACCCCTGGTATCAGGGTTAGGGCACAAGTTCTAGTCACATTGACTGATCACATTACTTGATTTGTCAAGCTACCAACTGTTTCCATTTCCCATCCCCCATATACTGTCAGTGGGAAGCTTGGTAACATGAATAAATAAGAGGGCAGCCAATAGGAATACATATTCATTCCTAAACTGACCTTAACTGACCTGAAAAGTGTCAAATTGTATCATTTTCAGTTAGTGCGCACTAACTGAAAATGGGAAATGGAAACAGTTGGTAGCTTGACAAAACAAGTAATGTGATCAGTCAATGTGACTAGAACTTGTGCCCTAACCCTGATACCAGGGGTATTGTGATCTTCCTGCACACAGTGCCCTATCCCTATTAATACCAGGAGTGTTGTGATCTTCCTGCACATAGTGCCCTATCCCTAATACCAGGGGTGTTGTGATCTTCCTGCACACAGTGCCCTATTCCTGATACTGGGGGTGTTGTGATCTTCCTGCACACAGTGCCCTATTCCTGATACCGGGGGTGTTGTGATCTTCTTGCACACATCCCGATATCAGGGATAGGGCACTGCGTGCAGGAAGATCACAACACTCCTGGTATTAATAGGGATAGGGCACTGCATGCAGGAAGATCACAACACTCCTGGTATTAATAGGGATAGGGCACTGCATGCAGGAAGATCACAACACCCCTGGTATAAGGGATAGGGCACTGTGTGCAGTAAGATCACAATACCCCGGAGGAGTGAGGGTCAGGCAGCTCCCCCCTGTCTGTGAAGCCAGCCTCTCACTAGTAATGCAGGGAGGGAGCTGTCTCAGACTTCACCATCCACCCCCCCCCCCCCTCACCCACACACCATTCACTAGCTGGGACATGGGGGAAGTCAGGAGTGAGGGACAGGCAGCTCCCCCCTGTCTGTGAAGCCAGCCTCTCACTAGTAATGCAGGGAGGGAGCTGTCTCAGACTTCACCATCCTCCCCCCCCCCCTCACCCACACACCATTCACTAGCTGGGACATGGGGGAAGTCAGGAGTGAGGGTCAGGCAGCTCCCCCCTGTCTGTGAAGCCAGCCTCTCACTAGTAATGCAGGGAGGGAGCTGTCTCAGACTTCACCATCCTCCCCCCCCCCCTCACCCACACACCATTCACTATCTGGGACATGGGGGAAGTCAGGAGTGAGGGTCAGGCAGCTCCCCCCTGTCTGCGAAGCCAGCCTCTCACTAGTAATGCAGGGAGGGAGCTGTCTCAGACTTCACCATCCTCCCCCCCCTCACCCACACACCATTCACTAGCTGGGACATGGGGGAAGTCAGGAGTGAGGGTCAGGCAGCTCCCCCCTGTCTGTGAAGCCAGCCTCTCACTAGTAATGCAGGGAGGGAGCTGTCTCAGACTTCACCATCCTCCCCCCCCCTCACCCACACACCATTCACTAGCTGGGACATGGGGGAAGTCAGGAGTGAGGGTCAGGCAGCTCCCCCCTGTCTGTGAAGCCAGCCTCTCACTAGTAATGCAGGGAGGGAGCTGTCTCAGACTTCACCATCCTCCCCCCCCCCCCTCACCCACACACCATTCACTAGCTGGGACATGGGGGAAGTCAGGAGTGGGGGTCAGGCAGCTCCCCCCTGTCTGTGAAGCCAGCCTCTCACTAGTAATGCAGGGAGGGAGCTGTCTCAGACTTCACCATCCACCCCCCCCCCCCTCACCCACACACCATTCACTAGCTGGGACATGGGGGAAGTCAGGAGTGAGGGTCAGGCAGCTCCCCCCTGTCTGTGAAGCCAGCCTCTCACTAGTAATGCAGGGAGGGAGCTGTCTCAGACTTCACCATCCTCCCCCCCCCCCCTCACCCACACACCATTCACTAGCTGGGACATGGGGGAAGTCAGGAGTGAGGGTCAGGCAGCTCCCCCCTGTCTGTGAAGCCAGCCTCTCACTAGTAATGCAGGGAGGGAGCTGTCTCAGACTTCACCATCCTCCCCCCCCCCTCACCCACACACCATTCACTAGCTGGGACATGGGGGAAATCAGGAGTGAGGGTCAGGCAGCTCTCCCCTGTCTGTGAAGCCAGCCTCTCACTAGTAATGCAGGGAGGGAGCTGTCTCAGACTTCACCATCCTCCCCCCCCCCCTCACCCACACACCATTCACTAGCTGGGACATGGGGGAAGTCAGGAGTGAGGGTCAGGCAGCTCCCCCCCTGTCTGTGAAGCCAGCCTCTCACTAGTAATGCAGGGAGGGAGCTATCTCAGACTTCACCATCCTCCCCCCCCCCCTCACCCACACACCATTCACTAGCTGGGACATGGGGGAAGTCAGGAGTGAGGGTCAGGCAGCTCCCCCCTGTCTGTGAAGTCAGCCTCTCACTAGTAATGCAGGGAGGGAGCTGTCTCAGACTGGTATCAGGGTTAGGGCACTGTGTGCAGGAAGATCACAACACTCCTGGTATTAATAGGGATAGGGCACTGTAAGAGATGACTGTAGTAGATTGAATAAAGATCTGATGTTTCTGCTCTCCTCACACCAAACAAAAACAACACACAAGCAGAGAAGCCCTTCTTACAAAGCTGAGCTAGTGAGTTAAGTAGGAGGAAAAGTAAACATACTGGTGCCAGTGTGGCTACTTAAAAAATACACTTACCAACAATCAATTACATATATTTGAACTGTGTACAGTTCCAGCCAGGACCACCTTTCTAAAATGCACAGTGATTGGCAAATTCAACATGCACTAGCATTTCAGGTGCCTGCTAACAAAAATAATAAACAAACAAGTTCTAGTCACGTGAGTGCTGATCATTACATTACTTTTTTTGTCAAGCTTCCAACTGTTTCCATTTCACATCCCCCCAACCATATTGGTAACATCAATAGATAAGAGCACAGCCAGCCAATAGGAATACATACATACATATTCATTCCTACGTGACCTTTACTGACCTGGGAAGTGTGAACACTTTGTTTCATTTTCTGTTGGTGTTCGTTAGTTTCCAGTTCCATTTCCCATCCCCCCAACCATCACCTCAGTGGTAACCTTGGTAACATCAATAGATAAGAGGGCAGCCAGCCAATAGGAACACATATTCATTCCTAACTGACCTTCAGTGACCTGGAAAGTGTTTATTTGTATCATTTTCAGTTAGTGCGCACTAAATCGAGTTAGTGCGCACTAACGGGGAGTTAGTGCGCACTAACTCGATTTAGTGCGCACTAACACGATTTAACGATTTTTAACGATAAATCGTTCGAATTTCTATTGTATTGTGTTCTATAACGATTTAAGACGATATAAACATTATCGGACGATAATTTTAATCGTTGAAAAACGATTCACATCCCTAGTGGAGAGATCCCAAGGAGCCAGGAGGAATACCCCAGTAGGTAGAGAGGCTGAAGATAATACCTGGGCAGACTGCAGAGACCCCCGAGGGGGAAGGTGCTAGGCAGGCTGCAGAGCAGGAGGTGTGAGACTGGCCATGCAGGAGGTATTCCGGATAGGCAACCCCGAAGGGCGGAGCAGTGCAGCAAAGGAGATGCTGATGTAATGATGTAGGCCAACGTACAGAAGCCCGAATCAGATCTGAAATGATGATGTATGCTCTACCCTGAGGAGCGGGGAGCACTGGCAGTCTCTGTATAGCATGGAAGTACTGCCCAGAGGAGCAAGGAAGCACTGACAGTCTCTATATAGCACGTAGGTGCAAACCCAAGGAGCAGGGAAGTGCGGACAGTCACAATGTAGCATGAGAACAATGCTCTGAAGAGCAGGGAAGTGCTGACAGTCTCTTGTATAGCACATAAGTGCAGCCCCGAAGAGTGGGGAAGCGCTGATAGTCTTGTACAGAACGTAGGCACAACCACGAGGAGCAGGGAAGCACTGAGGTAGAACTCCCAAGTGGTAAAGGTGTTCCAGGGGCAGCCCCGAGGAGCAGGGGGCCTTGCCAGGTAGGACTTCAGGAGGTGCAGGGGCAGCCTATGGAGCGGGAGAGACAAGGAGACCAAGTCCCCATAGAGTGCGCACATTGGACCCCGAGGAGCGGGTACCAGACAGAGTCCAAAGTCCACAGAGTCCAATAGCATAGCCACAGGAACACAGAGGCAGGAGCTTGTAGAGACATACGGAACCCATTGCCAAGTCGGCTAGCTGGTGGCAAAGGTGGAGCTTAAATACCTAGATCTGATGACATCATCAATCAGGGACACCCCCATGGTTCCCGCCAAAAAGGCTTCAAAGGCTGACCCGGTGGCTCGCGCGCATGCCTAGGAAGACCCAAAGTTGACATGGGTGGCGAAGGCATCTCGGCCGCCATCAAGAGCCATGGGATCGCGGCGGTGGAGACTAGCCTGCTCCACGAGCAGACCCGAGGAGGGCAGGAGAATAGTGCAAGATGTAAGTAGACGCGGTCGCAGCTGTCTGCGGCCGATGGGCATAACCGTAACCCCCTCTTAAGGCCTCTCCCCGGGGATTTGGGTTTGCGAGGATGCTTGGAATGGAACTGCCGAATGAGATCCTTGTCCAAGATATTGGCCATGGGTTCCCAGCTGTTCTCCTCACGCCCAAAGCCCTCCCATGAGAGGAGGTATTCCCATTTTCTTCCATGTTTCCTAATTTCCAGGACATCTTGAACTTGGTAGGTGACATCTGCTTCAGTGGACAGCAGTAGAGGGTCCGGTGGTTTCTTAGAACATCCTGAGAGAACCAGAGGCTTTAGTAGAGAAATGTGAAAGGCATGAATCTTGAGTGAGGAAGGCTGCTGGAGTCGGTAGGTAACGGGGCCCAGACGGCAGAGCACCAGAAAGGGCCCAATATATCTAGGAGCAAAGCGGGCAGAGGGTAGCTTCAGCTGAATAAATTTGGTACTGAGCCATACCTTATCCCCAGGCTGGAACTGGGGTGCTGCTCGATGACGCGCATTGAAGGCCTTCTTTGATCTCTGGGCAGCCTGCTAGAGCAGCTGTTGGGTATTTTGCCACAATTGATGCAATTCTTGGGCAGTTGCCTGCACTGCTGGAGATGCCACAGACAGTCTGAGCAGGAGCGGTGGCAAAGGTTGGCGTCCATACACTACCTGGAAGGGAGACAAAGTGGTGGAGGTGAACAGATGGGAAGTTAAAGCAAACTCTGCCCATGGAAGGAGGTCAGCCCAGTCATCCTGCTGCAGACTCACGTAGGCTCGCAAGAATTGCTTTAGAGTTCTATTTGTCCTCTCTGTTTGGCCATTGGCTTAAGGGTAGCAAGCCGAAGTGAAATCTAATGAAATATTAAACTTCTTGCACTGAGATTTCCAGAAGCATGCCATGAATTGACCCCCATGGTCCGAGAGAATATGTTTGGGAAGACCGTGGAGCCGGAACACATGACAAAAGAACAGTTTGGCCAGCTGGGGCACCATAGGGAGGCCCGGTAGAGCCACAAAGTGTACTATCTTAGAGAAGCGGTCGACAGTGACCCATATGGTATTATTCCCATTGGAGACTGGAAAATCCACTATAATTTCCATTCCAATATGGGTCCATGGCTCTCTCGGAATGGGAAGTGGCTGCAACAGTCCCCATGGCCTTCTTGCTGGAGGCTTGTGATGAGCGCACGTAGGGCAGGACTCTATGTATGCTTGGGTATCCTTTCAAATTGTAGGCCACCAGTAGCACCACTGCAGAGAGAAGAGAGTCCTGGACTGACCCAGATGCTCAGAGGTCATTGAGTCGTGAGCCCATTGCAAAACCTTCCGTCATAGTGGGTGAGGAACCAGTCTTTCCAGGTGGTACTGGAAAGGTGGCAGACAGAATGACCTTAGCAGGGTCTATTATGTGCCGGGGGGTATATGGTACATCCTCTGTGATGAAAGACCTGGAGAGGGCTTCGGCACAACCATTCTTATTGGCTGGGCAGAACCGCAGTATGAAATTGAATCGAGTAAAGAAGAGAGTCCAGCGGGCCTGGAGATGGTTTAAATGCTGAGAATGTTGTAGATACTCGAGATGTTTATGATCCATGTATACGGTAATCTGGTGTTGTGCCCATTCAAGCCAGGGTCACCATTCTTCAAAGGCCAGCTTGATGGCCAACAATTCTTTATCCCCAATGGTGTAATTACATTCCGCCGATGAGAAGAGTCATGAAAAAAAAAGAACAGGGGTGTAGAGTGTGAGTAGTGGAGTATTGACTCAGTATGGCTCCTACTCTGTTAGAGGCATCAACCTCAACCACAAACCACAAACAGGTGCATAGGCAGAGACAAGGTTCCTTAAGGAAGCACTCTTGAGGTCCTGAAAGGTGGTCATAGCTTTGAGCGACCACTGAGAGGGGGTTGGCCCCCTTGCGAGTCATAGCCGTGAGTGCTGCGGTCAGAGTTGAATAATGGTGAATAAAAGAGCACTAGTAAATGGCGAAGCCAAGGAATCTCTGGAGAGCATTGAGGCCCGTAGGTTGAGGCCAATCACGGATGCTCTTCAATTTTTGAAGATCCATTCGAAACCCCTGGCTGGACACCACGTAGCCTTGAAAAGAAATGGTCTCTTGTTTGAAGGAGCACTTCTCAATCTTGACGAAAAGTTGATTATCTTGCAGCCGCTGGAGGACCTGAGAGACGTCCTGGCGATGGCTTTGAAGGTCTTGCAAGAAGACTAGAATATTGTCGAGTTATACAACTACACACTGGTAAAGCATATCTTGTTCATCAGTTTTTGAAATACCGCGGGCACGCTGCAAAGCCTGAACAGCATCACAAATTATTCAAAGTGACCATCGTGTGTGTTAAAGGCGGTCTTCCACTCTTCAACCTCGTGGATCCGGACCAGATTATAGGCTCCGCAAAGGTCTAATTTCCAAAAGATCTTTGCTTCTTGAAGCCTGTTGAAAAGCTCAGAGATGAGTGGCAGCAGGTAGCGATCCTTGAGAGTCAGCTGGTTGCAGGGAGAAGTGCATATTGCATTGATTCAAGAAATGCCTGCACATGAGAGGGTTCCTTGAAAAGCGTGGGGGTGCCGGCAAGGGCACAATCAGCCAAGGAACCAGCATAGAGGTGGAGGTATTGAGCTTGATAGACGTTGTAGTGGCAGTCACAATAGCATCTAGATGAGAGCTCAGGTTGTCTATGGCAGCTGCCAGAGACTCCAAGAATTTTTGCTGTTCACTGATCCTTTGTGCCAGGACAAGAATGGCCTGGAAGGCCAAGATCTCTGCTGGGTCCATCAACTTGGCAGTCTGTTATGGTTTTGTGAGTATGTGGACCCTTGGCCCGAGATGAGAGTTGTTACCACTTGTGGGGAGGAGCCCCACAGGACCACACCTTTGGGAGGCAAGGTCAGGCACAGCAGGGAGCTCTGGGTGAGGCTGTGGAGAGATCCCAAGGAGCCAGGAGGAATTCCCCAATAGGTAGGCAGGCTGGAGATAATACCTGAGCAGAGACCCCCGAGGGTGAAGGCGCAAGGCAGGCCGCAGAGTGGGAGGCATGAGACTGGCCATGCAGGAGGTATTCTGGAGAGGCAACCCCGAAGGGCGGAGCTGTGCAGCGAAGGAGGTGCTGATGTAATGACTTAGGCCAACCCGCAGAGCAGGGAAGCCCAAGTCAGGTCTCCAATGATGACTTTTGCTATACCCTGAGGAGTGGGGAGCACTGAAAGTCTCTGTATAGCACGTAGGCGCAACCCCAAGGAGCGCTGAAGCACGGACAGTCGCAGTGTAGCACGAAAGTACTGCCCTGAGTAGCAGGGAACTGCTGACAGTCTCTTGAATAGCACGTAGGCACAGCCCCAAACAGCGGGGGAGCGCTGACAGTCTTGTACAGCACGTAGGCACAACCCTCAGGAGCTGGGAAGCACTGAGGTAGAATTCCCGAGTGGTAAAGGTGTTCCAGGGGCAGCCCCCAAGGAGAGGGGAGCATTGCCGGGTCGGACTTCAGGAGGCACAGGGCCAGCCCAAGGAGCGGGAGAGGCCAGGAGACCAAGTCCCCATAAGGGCGTACACTGGTCCCTGAGGAGCAGGTACCAGACAGAATCCAAAGTCCACAGAGTTCGATAGCATAGCCACAGGAACATGGAAGCAGGAGCTTGTAGGCACGTACGGAACTCGTTGGCAAGTCGGCTATCTGGGGGCAAAGGTGGAGCTTAAATACCTAGAACCGATGACATCATCAATCAGGGACGCCCCCGTGGTTCCCGCCAAAAAGGCTTCAAAGGATGGCCCTGTGGCGCACGTGCCTAGGAAGGCCCAAAGTCAACATGAGTGGCGACGGAGTCTCGGCTGCCACGAGGAGCCATGGGGAACATGGAAATGGAGACTAGCCTGCTCTGCGAGCAGACCTATGGAGGGCAGGAGAACGGTGCAAGATGTAAGTAGACGCGGTCGCAGCTATCTGTGACCGACGGGCATAACAGGTAATTTTTTGGGCACAAAAAGTAGGAAATTTCTGTGATCCATGGATAAGTTGAGGTAAAACCTAGGGGGCTTATGAAATGAAGGTAAAATCATACTAAGAAACATAACTTAAGGAAATCTATTTTATTTAGTTATTAAATGAAGAATAAAGTGCCTCATTCAAATCCTTCCAAATCTGATTCTTCATCATCGGATTGTCTGAATAAATTGTGGAACTGTTCTTTGGTGATGTCATCAGCATAAAGGTTATCTTTGCTATCTTCTTCTGTTAAATCTTCATCCGATGCTGATTTGTCTTTGTCTTCAATAATGGCATCATCTTCTGATTCATCTATACCATTGATAATGTTGCATTTTAGGAATGACTTCTTGATCATTTCTGGTGGAATTGACTCCCAAGCATCCTTTACCCATTTTGCTACCAAATCAATGTTTGTTTCATCAGGTTCCCTCCTTTAACTTTACTTGACCAGAATACATCCATTGTTGCTAAATATACTGCAATTGATCCTTAAAAGGCTTGTAAGACACACATCTAATGACTGGGGCATTGATGTCAGACCTCCTGGAATCACTGCTAACATGGTTACCATTTTCTTTGCATCATCATCAAATCCTTTGTTATGTGTGTGTGGAACATAACACACACAAATGGTGGCAGCCAATTTTTTAGCCCCATGCTTGGTTGCCTACCCCTCACATCGAACATCCACCATATTGTGCCTTCTTCAACCATCCAGCCTTCAGGATGAACCCAAACATTTAAGACTGCTGGAATTTTTAGATTCCTGGGCATCATTTTCCTTTTGAATATTACCACCGTGAAATGTGTTTTTATATGACTAGTTGTCTTTAAAAATATGGTCTTCTCACCAATGCCAGCTGCAGTGCGATTGCTAGGCATATCAAATGTCATTGGCATTTTGTCTGTATTACCAACATTCTTCATATTGAAATGATTCTTTATTCTCTGATGAATAATGAATTTGTGGAATGAACAGACCTTTTCATCAAGTTCTTTAGGCAATTTTTGTGAAATCTTTATGTGCTGATGAAGGCACAATTCATATTGGCTCATGAATCATGAACACCAACCAGATAATGCTGTGAATTCTTTCAGAACTTTGACCACTGAATATATTTCTTTTTTTGCCATTTGAAGGATATGAATCCTAGGGGTAGATTTTAAAAGGTTGCATGGGTGTACATGTGCGCGCGCTACCTGGCGTGTGCACATGTACACCCAATTTTATAACTTGCGGCGCAGACGCGCGCAAATTATAAAATCAGGGGTCGGCGCACGCAAGGGGGGTGCACAATTGTGCACCTTGCGTACGCCGAGCTGCACAGCTGTGCGATTCGGCCTTTGGCAGGTGCTACAGACCACTTCTCCACCTTCTTTTGTTCTTTTCTCCCTTCTCCTGGTGCCACAGCAGGAGCC
Source organism: Rhinatrema bivittatum (assembly GCF_901001135.1). Classification (NCBI taxonomy): domain Eukaryota; kingdom Metazoa; phylum Chordata; class Amphibia; order Gymnophiona; family Rhinatrematidae; genus Rhinatrema; species Rhinatrema bivittatum. The sequence continues at coordinate 474,932,945 of NC_042615.1, read as the reverse complement.
GCGCTGCACTCTTCTTACAGCCCGGAGGCCGTCAGCATTTCATCATGCAGCAGGAGCCGTGCTTCTTCCCTGCAAGCGGTCCGGAGACCACCAACGTGCTTCCTGAGTGGCAGGAGCCACGCTTCCATCTCTCTTGCGGCCCAGAGGCTGCGCTTCAGCACGACTATGTGGCCCGGAAGCCACTAACCCTACCTGTCCCCTCCTTGGGGAGAAGGCCTGAAGCCCCGGGCTCTCCTGCGGCAAGGAGCCGCTTTTCTTCCTCCTCCTGTGGCTGGGAAAGCTGCTTTCAGTGTCGGGCCTGCTCCTCCTCCTGCATTCAGTGTTGCAGCCTGGGCACTGTCCAGGGTCCTTCCCCTTCCTTCTAGGGGGCGAGGCCAGTTCTCTCTGCAGCATTTAAAGGAACAGCGAGGGAGGAGGTCCACCCGTTATGTCATCCTTGGATCTGCCTCTTCTGCCTATAAAAAGGTCCAGTCTTCACTTCAACCTTGCCTTCGCAAGGAGCCAGTCTTCCCTAGGACTTCTCTGCCATCCAGCTTCTCAAGGCTTTTGTTCTTTGTTGGAATTCCATGTCTGTTTTCATTGTACTTGGTATATGGAAAAAAGGGACCAGCTAGTGTCCAATTCAAATTATACACAAAAACTAACTGTAACAACTTACACAAGTTATCTTATATTCTAGATCTCTGTTAAAATTTTATACTTTATTATACTTTATTATACATTATTTTTCCAAAAATATTTTTTGATTAGGAGACAAAGACCTCAGAACTGGCAAAAAGGAGGTCTATTGTAGGGATGTGAATCGTGTCCTCGATCGTCTTAACGATCGATTTCGGCTGGGAGGGGGAGGGAATCGTATTGTTGCCGTTTGGGGGGGTAAAATATCGTGAAAAATCGTGAAAAATCAAAAAATCGCAAAACCGGCACATTAAAACCCCCTAAAACCCACCCCCGACCCTTTAAATTAAATCCCCCACCCTCCCGAACCCCCCCAAATGACTTAAATAACCTGCGGGTCCAGCGGCGATCCGGAACGGCAGCGGTCCGGAACGGGCTCCTGCTCCTGAATCTTGTTGTCTTCAGCCGGCGCCATTTTCCAAAATGGCGCCGAAAAATGGCGGCGGCCATAGACGAACACGATTGGACGGCAGGAGGTCCTTCCGGACCCCCGCTGGACTTTTGGCAAGTCTCGTGGGGGTCAGGAGGCCCCCCACAAGCTGGCCAAAAGTTCCTGGAGGTCCAGCGGGGGTCAGGGAGCGATTTCCCGCCGCAAATCATTTTCGTACGGAAAATGGCGCCGGCAGGAGATCGACTGCAGGAGGTCGTTCAGCGAGGGTTCCGGCGCCTCGCTGAACAACCTCCTGCAGTCGATCTCCTGCCGGCGCCATTTTCCGTACGAAAATGATTCGCGGCGGGAAATCGCTCCCTGACCCCCGCTGGACCTCCAGGAACTTTTGGCCAGCTTGTGGGGGGCCTCCTGACCCCCACGAGACTTGCCAAAAGTCCAGCGGGGGTCCGGAAGGACCTCCTGCCGTCCAATCGTGTTCGTCTATGGCCGCCGCCATTTTTCGGCGCCATTTTGGAAAATGGCGCCGGCTGAAGACAACAAGATTCAGGAGCAGGAGCCCGTTCCGGACCGCTGCCGTTCCGGACCGCCGCTGGACCCGCAGGTTATTTAAGTCATTTGGGGGGGTTCGGGAGGGTGGGGGATTTAATTTAAAGGGTCGGGGGTGGGTTTTAGGGGGTTTTAGTGTGCCGGCTCACGATTCTAACGATTTATAACGATAAATCGTTAGAATCTCTATTGTATTGTGTTCCATAACGGTTTAAGACGATATTAAAATTATCGGACGATAATTTTAATCGTCCTAAAACGATTCACATCCCTAGTCTATTGACCACAAATTTTGTAACCAGTAAGTTCAATCATAGGTCTTGATTTTGTCTCTTTTTTCTTTTTTTATAAAAACATGTTTGATTCTTATTGTAAATGAGCAGCTATTCAATTCTCGTTGTATAGGAACAACTAATATCACTTGTTTTATTGCAACAAACTTTGTCAATATCGCAGCAAACTTAATAGCACAGTCTGTTGGCTGATGTCACAGCAAACTTAAAAATATTGTCTGCTGACCACTTTGAACAGCATATATGTTGTCGCCGTTTGCTGCCACAATAACCTATGTATGCTATAAGCCCATCAATTTGGTGTCTCTTTCCTCTAAGATGGAGTTAACATGTTTCAAGTTTCAATTATTCATGAAATGTGCCCGACATCATAGTAAAGCATTTATCTTAAAACTTGTTATAATTTTCCTTATGTTAAACAAGTTTGTGCTGCACATCACCGCCAATGTTAACGTTTTGCCTAATGCTTCCTCAGGGCGGGTTGTAACTCTCTTAGTCTTTCAACGTTCGGGCTTCATAATTATGAAAAAAAAGACGAAATCAAGACCTATGATTGAACTTACTGGTTGCGGTCAATAGACCTCCTTTTTGCCAGTTCAGAGGTCTTTGTCTCCTAATCAAAAAATATTTTTGGAAAAATAATTTATAATAAAGTATAAATTTTTAACAGAGATCTAGAATATAAGATAACTTGTGTATGTTGTTACAATTATTCATTGTACTTGGTCTCACGTCTTCATGCATCCAGACTGTCTTCGTCTTCAGATGTAGTCTCAACCTTTCATCCTCCTCCACGATGGACTTAACTAACCTACACCTTGGCATTTTCTTGCCTTGTCTTCACTGGCCGCGCAAGGCACGATCCGGTTCAGGCCTCGCCTGAGTCATCGTTGGATCTCTCTCTTTTCTCTACCTGTTTGAAGAAACCACGTACGTGGTCCACGACCAGCCATGTCGGGCTGTGTAGGGTGCACCAGTCGGCATTGTCCATGACCAGCTCTCATCAGTTGTGTAGGGTGTGTGCCACGGAAATACCTGTTCAGGATGGGTGACCTTGTGACTCTTCGTGAAGTCCTCATGTACCTGGAGTCATCCTTTTAATTCTCCAAGCAACCTTGTCTGTGAAGCCCTCATGTATCCTGAGTGTTGTTCTTTCCATTTGTCTTTGTCTGATGTCTTCATCCTTCAACCACCATTCACCCTGTCGCAGTTGCTGTTCCATGTGGCAGGTCCAAAAGGGCTAGGAGTAATCGGAGGACCACTCATGGGACCAAACATTGCATTGTTTGGATCTCTCTACTGCATACAGGTGCGGCAGTGGTCAAGGTCTATCATTACCAGACTACACTTGGATGCCTCTCACCTGCCTTGGCGCTTGCTGGAACTCCTCTACAGCTGCGTCATCGCCCAGGGGTACACGTATACCACCAGAGATAGGTCCGCTACCGCGGTCCCACAACAACAGCCTTCCCCCGTTCCCTCCCAGGCCACTCCAAAATCGGAGTGGCCTGTGAGGGAACTTCCCTTACCCCTAACCTGACCTTCCCTAACCTGAACTTCCCTTACCCCTAACCTGACCTTCCCTAACCTGACCCCTTCCTCTAACCTTTCCCCCCCTAGCCCTATTCTAACTTCCCCCAAAATTTTTGTTTTACCTTTTGCGCCTCTGAATTTACATGTGTAAACTTTTGAAAATCTGACCCCTAATTCTCAAGTGAGTAACAATGTAGCCATTCTGTCTGCATTCCATTACCCAGTCATTCAAATCCTTTTCCATTTCATCCAAAAGGCTCAGTTTTGAAATGTAAGATTTTCTTTGACTTTGGCATTTCTAGCAGCTTTCCCCTCATATTTCTCCAATCACTGATGAGTTTTTCACTAATGTCAAATTCTCTTGTAGCTACAAAGAGAAATAAAAGTACAATTTGAAAATGTAATTTAAAATGTCTGTATGCAAACGCTACAAGTCTGAAAATTAAGACTGGTGAGTTAGAATGTATGGCATTATAAAAAGATATAGACATTATAAGCATTTCAGAGTCATGGTAGAAGGAAGAAAACCAATGGGACACTATGATACCAGGGTAGAAATGATATCAACATGATAGAACAGATCAAATTGGTGGCACTATATGTAAAAGATGGCATAGAGTCAAGTATGATAGTAGTCCTGCAGAAAAAATAATGTAGTTTGAATCCTTATGGATAGAAATTCCATGTATGACTGGTAAGACAATAGACGTGGGGTATACCACTGGCCACCTGGCCAAAATGAAGAAATGGACTGTGAAATGCTCGCTGAAGATAAGAAAGCAAATACATTTGGCAAGACAATAATAATGGCAGATTTCAATTACCCTGGTATTGACTGAGTCAGTGTCTCCTCAGGACAAGCTAGAGAGGTTAAGTTTCCACATCCTATAAATGACTGCTTCATGGAACAGCTGGCCCTAGAACTGTTGAGAGGGGCAGCTACTTTAGATCTAGTCCTCAGTGGAATGTACTAGCTGGTACGAGGGGTTACTGTGATCATAATGCAATCAAATTTGGCATAATCACTGGAGGAAGGACATTAAGTAAAACTACTACAGTAGCATAATGTTTAAAAAGGGAGACAATGATAGAATAAGGAAATAAAAAAAAATGAAGGAAGAGACTGCAAGCGTTAAAATTTTGCATGAGCCAATGTCATTGTTTAAAAAAACAATTTTAGAATCCCATATAAAATGTATTCCATGCATTAAAAAAGGTCGAAGGAAGACCAAACGACTGCCAGCATGGTTTAATGTTCATTCAATCAAGAAGGTTACATTAAACACTTAAACATTTACCAGTAGGTCGTGTGCTGTTCTTTTTTTTTTTAACTAAAGATCCTCTATGCTTATCCTATACATTTCTAAAGGCTGTTCATGCTTTAGCTTCCACCATCCACTCTGGGTGAGTACTGCACATATCCTCCACCTATTTCTGGGAAAAACAATTTCCTAACTTTGTTCCTGATTCTACCTCCTTGGAGTCTCTTATAATGGCTCCTTATTTAATGCTACCTTTCCATTAACAGGTTTATTTCTTGTGCATTATAAATATCTTTCAAGTATTTGCATGCCTCTATCATATATCCTTAGGTCTTATTTCATAGGGCTTCAGTTGCAGATCTCACAAACATTTCCATAGCTCTTATCTGAACCGCCTTCATTTAGTCCTTCTGGAGGTACGTTCACAATTGCTAACTTTTTTGTCTGTTGCCAAACAAATGTAAAGAGGCAAAAAAAAGAAGCCCTTCAGAATTAAGGCCAATAGATAGATGAACAATTTAAAACGAGTATATATTGATATTCTGATATATTCAGGAACTAACTCTGCAATAAACGAAGGTAATACTGGGAGATCCTTACTGATCAAAGTGCAGTGCATTCCACTGTGAATTCCATAATGACACAGGGATTTGAAGTGAAATGTATTGGCTTCTTAACAGAAACTGGATATATTCTCGTTAGTATCATTTCATGTTGAATGAACCTGTGTTGCGCTCACTTCTGCCTGTGTGATCTACATATTACAGTTCACTGAACTAAATCTTTTACTTTCCATGAAGAAGTATTTTCAGTAATTCTTGCAAGATTCATTCTTAGCAACATGTTTTAGCTTGTTCCATACTCTGAGCTCCTAAAATAAAACTCCTTTGTTATTTCTTTGCTTACTGTCGTGTGACAGAATGCAATAAGATAATGCCTCCATTTAATAAAAAAAAATAATTATATTGGTTTATGTTCAAGCAGTTCAACAGTATTGTGAAAAAGAAGAGGATGAAATCATTGTGAATCAAAGTAAACCAAAATGGGCTGACCCAATGAACCTGCAGTAGCAGTTTGCTGCCATGTGAAGGACCCAGGATTATTTCTTAGATTGGGCTCCTGCTTCTTGGATTGTCAGTGACAGAGGATGCATTGAAAGCACAATTCACACCCTCTGGGATAGGGGAATCTCCATTTTTCACTTATGAGCAACACTAAGAATGAAGTTTGTCTTTTGCAGATGACACTAATATAGTGGACACACTTTGAAGGCTAGACAGAATGACAGGTGATCTAAGAAAGTTTCAGCGGAGCTCAAGTGTTTGGCATTTAACATTATATGCAAAACAAATGTGCAGAATCATACAGCTGGGTTGCAGAAATCCAAAGGTGCTGTACTCAAGGAGGATACATTTCAAACAAATGTGAGCAGCAATGTACATGTGCATATATGGCTGCCAGCAAATCTATGCTACTGTTTTGTTATCCACACTTATGTTATATGCATGTTTCATAAAATACGTATATTTCTAACCCTCAGCATATACACATACGTATGCATATGTGCGAATACGTGCAATGCATTGAAAGAACATAGCAATGGATTGAATATGCGTATTTTTCCTACCTGGGGATAGGGAAATACCTGCAGTACCTGAATGTAAACCGATGTGATATCTCAGATCGAATGTCGGTGTATAAAAAATAATAAATAAAATAAATATTATGCACATCTATTTTACACACAAAAATAAAGTGGAACCTACTCGTGTATATCGCGATTTATGCACATAAATCAGTATATTTTAAAATACGTGCACATCAAGGAAATTACCAGTTTTACTGCATAGTCTACCAGTTTGCCCATTCATTCTCCAGGTCATCAAAACCATCCTGGTTCTTCAGCCTGAATTCCCCCCAATTCACCCAGACCTCCCATCCAGTCAATAGTCACAATAAACATATTTAATACCACATGCCAGATTATTAGCAGTTGTAAATTTGGCTAATCTACCTAGGTATCTTTTAAAATAGTAACTTATGCAAGTAAATGGTAGCTATGCCCAGGAATGTCCCTTTTGGCAAGTATATATGTGAAAACATGCATGCATTTTTTACTTTTATAAAATATGGAATACACTAGTACAAGCTACTTATGCACATATATAATCAATTTTTACAATTGTAACATTTTGAAAATTCACCCCAATAGGGTTAAGATACTGATGTGCACTAACCAGAAGGGATAATTTCAAGATAATAAAACAGTGTGATTTTGCAGTGGCCAGAGCCAGAGATATTCTGTGATGTATCAGGAGAGGGATAACTAGCAAGTAAAAGAAGTGATAATGCCTCTGTACAGGTCATTGGCAAGACTTCTTTTAGGATATTGTATCCAGTCCTCAAAACCATACTCCTGAAAGGATATGGAAAGGGTGGAGGCAGTGCAGAGAGGATAACAAAATGTTTCAGGGTCTCCATCATAGAAAAAGCTATTTTAATCCAAAAAGATCAAGGCCAAGCTTATTACAATTGAAGTCCATATTCAGAAGCATTTAGGAAGATAACTCACTAGTTGAATAGTTGGACACTTACTTGACAAAATTTTATCCAGATATCAAATTATTAGGGATGTGAATCGTTTTTTGACGATTTAAAATATTGTCTGATATATTTTAAATCGTCAAAAATCGTTAGAGGCGATATATAATAGGACTTCCCCCGATTTATTGTCAAAAATAGTAAATCGGGGGAAGGGGGAGGGCGGGAAAACCGGCACACTAAAACAACCCTAAAACCCACCCCGACCCTTTAAAATAAATCCCCCACCCTCCCGAACCCCCCCAAAATGTCTTAAATTACCTGGGGTCCAGTGGGGGGGTCCCGGTGTGATCTTCCACTCTCGGGCCACGGGTGCATTGGATCCTGTCCCCGGACATCACGAGCGTAGGAGATCGCTCCCTGACCCCCTCTGGACCCCCAGGGACTTTTGGCCAGCTTGGGGGGGCCTCCTGACCCCCACAAGACTTGCCAAAAGTCCAGCGGGGGTCCGGGAATGACCTCCTGCACTCAAATCTTGTTGCCGTAATGGAAAATGGTGCCGGCCATACGGCCATACGGCCGGCGCCATTTTGCAGTACAGCAATATGGCCATACGGCCGGCGCCATTTTGCCCTGTCATATGACAGGGCAAAGGTAGCGCCGGCGCCATTTCTATCAACGCACCCGTGGCCCGAGAGTGGAAGATCACACCGGGACCCCCCCACTGGACCCCAGGTAATTTAAGACATTTTGGGGGGGTTCGGGAGGGTGGGGGATTTATTTTAAAGGGTCGGGGTGGGTTTTAGGGTTGTTTTAGTGTGCCGGTTTTCCCGCCCTCCCCCGATTTACGATTTACACGATATTTAAAAAAACAAAACCGCGACGATCCAATTCCCTCCCCCCCCAGCCAAAATTGATCGTTATGACAATCGATCAAACGATTCACATCTCTACAAATTATCCAGCCAGAATAATTAGCCTGATAAAATAGGGGCATTTCAGGAAGGAGTTACATTAGCTGGATAAGTTAGTTGATATTTAGAGTTACAGATAACTTATCCAGTTAAGTCTAGCGTAGAGTTGCTCTAAATTTAGTCAAAGATATCCATCTAACTTTAAGATTGCCAGCTGTATTCAATAGAGAGGCTGCACTACTGAATATACCTGCAAAGTTATCCAGATAAGTTTATCCGGCTAACTTTGCTATCTGGACTGTGATTGAATATAGACATTGATATTTCCAAATGGAATCTACTGCCTCCCTCTAACCCCCCCCCCCCCCTACCACCACCACACACACATAATTTAAATAGAGGAGCACTGACTATACAAAGCATGCTTACTATAATAAGTTTTCAGTTTGAACATAATACACTAGTAACAGTCTGTTACCTTTTTATATGCCATCATCTGGTGAGGTAAATCCTATTGCATCAGGAAATCTGACAGATCTTCACATCTGGTAACCAGAGTGTCAAGCTTATCCTTGACTGATGGAGTAGGTGTTTGCTGTACACACTCACAGGAAGATTTCCTGGATAACTACATCTGTGTGATATGGTTCATACAATAAGCCTTCTTTTATTAGCTTGTTCTATAGCCGCACATTTCCATGACATTCTGGTGCATGACTTCGGACTGGTGAGCGATGACCCTCTGGCACTCAACCTAGGACTCCTTCAAGACTACCGTCTCCAAGGGCCCACCTAAGTCCCAGCGGCCCGGGTCCTTACGGGCTCCTCCCGGGGGGACCGTGGGCTTCCATGGCGAAGCTCCAGTCAGCCCTTGCACCGACACCTGACCTCTCAAAGGTCCACCTAAGTCCCAGCGGTCTGGGTCCCTACGGGCTTCTCCTGGGGGGACCACAGGCTTCCAGGGGTGAAGACACAGCTCCTCTCTCGTCTCTTCATCCGTCTCCACAGCCGCCCCAGTTCCCAGTGCCAAGGGTCAGCTGGTCCCATCTTCTGCTCTGCCTCACCTCCCGATGAGAGAACCTACGGATCCTCCGAAAGGTATACCATCCTCCTGTCAGCCAAGGGTTCACAAGCCTGAGCACTACACTTAGATTGTGAATCCTCTGGGAATAGGAAAATACCTACAGTACCTGAATATAATCTGCTTTGAAGATTCTGAAAATCAGAATATAAATCAAATACATAAAATAAATAAATACAGGAAAATCAGTTTGAGGTAAAATTTTCATATTAAAGTCAGCATATTAACATTGATATTAATGCAAAGCAAACAAGCCTACATTTTAACTAGCATTTTATTATGCTCATCATAGGTAATAAGCTGATTTGCACAAATATGCAACTTTTTACCTGTTTTACACAGATGCTCATGACAGCTAAATAATATTTAAAGTGCCAATAATGTGCTTAATCAACATAATGTGCACTCACACTATCATTGAAAGCCAGCGCAATTTAGTACATCATCTTCCAAAACAATATACAAAGATGCATTGGACAATTATTCTGTGTAAATTCAAGGTTTATTTTGTTCATTTCAGGGAATAAATTGTTATAAATGGAAATTTATTTCAAAGAATATAATGCAAAACTATTTTGTCAAAAAATACAATTAAGTATCAGACTGGGGGAATTTTGTACATGCAGGCTTCAGCTTGAATTTCACAGTGGACTAATGAGCTTAAGTCTATGCCTGTGAGCAAACACGCACAAAGTTATACATGCTCCTGACCAGATGCAACTTTTTGCATGCAGATCTGCACACATTCTTTTGAAAATCAAATGTATGCAGGACAATCCTTTCTCCTACCTAAAAAGTCACCATTTTGGGGCACATCATTTGGCTTTGCATGCAAGTTTGCGTGAAATTGGGTTTTGCATATATTTTTCAGGGTGTAGATCCCCGGTTAATTGTCAAAGCCCATTTTCATGAATCAAACCAGGCTGTATGTATGTAAATACTTTTGAAAATCAAGCCCTTTATCATAGACTTGATGAGGTAGACATTGAGCCACTGTTCGACTCGTAGAGCCGTAGCCAAGCCATTTGGCACCTATGGCCAAGTGAAAAAGTGCACACTCACCCTTAACATGAGTTGAGAGACTCTGCTAAATCCATGAGGCTTTGATTTTTATTTTGACCCAGCAGTTTCATCCAGCTTCTTTCGGATACCAGTTCAATCAGAACTAATACGGGGACCCTGGAACCATGAGCCTTATATTTTTTTTATAAAAATGTATAGCCCTTTCTATTTATAGTTCTAGGCAAGGTACAAAATTACGAACATATTAAAATGTATGACCATCAAAAGTTCACAAAGGAATACGGGGCAGATTTTTAAAACAGCGCGTGCGGGGTACATTTGTGCGTGCTGCCTGTACCTGATTTTATAACATGCGCGCGCTGCCCACATTGAGGATTTATATCTCTTACTGACATCTTCAATCATCACCTTCATCAGATTCTCAATTAAAATTCAGTGAAAAAGCAAGATAAATAAAGGGAGGAAGTGGGAGCTTCACTGATGCACAGCTTCCCCTAAAGCAGCATTATTCAACTTGGCCAAAGGAAATGTAACGCTTCTTCACAAATATTATAATAAAAACTATTGAGTTCATAATTGAATTTAATGCATATTCATCTTAAAAAATTAACATGATCATGTTTTTAGTGAGGCTGTTTAGATTTTTGGCACCCACCATGGGTCTTAGTAAAATAATAATCTCTAATACAAGTGTTAAACTCATGTAAATGTGTTCATTAATATAAATTCTGCTTAATATATAGGTCCCTATATTTTATTTTTCATGATACTTTTTCTGCCATGACAAATGCAATGGGCCAGATTTTTAAACCTACGTGTGGGCGTAGATTTGTGGGCACACAAATCTTCACCCGATTTTATAACATGCGCGGGGACGGCACATGCAAGGGGGTGCACACTTGTGCACCTTGCGCACGCCAATCCCTAGGGGAGCCCCAATGGCTTTCCCCGTTCCCTCCGAGGCCGCTCCGAAATCGGAGCGGCCTCGGCGGGAACTTTACTTCTGCCCCCCCCACCTTCCCCTCCCTTCCCCTACCTAACCCGCCCTCAGCCCTATCTAAACCCCCCCTCACCTTTGTTGACGAAGTTGCGCTTGCCTCTGAGTAGGTGTAGGTTGCCGGCGCACAAGCCCCCGGCACGACCGCTGTGCCAGATGCATCAGTCCCGCCCCGCCCCACCCCTGGCCTACCCACTCCCCGCCCATTTTTTCAAGCCCCAGGACATACCCGTGTCCCGGGGCTTGCGCGCGTCGCCGGACCTATGCAAAATAGGTTCGGCGCGCGCAGGAGCAGTTTTTCGGGTTTTCGGGGTTACACGCATAACCCTTTGAAAATCCGCCCCTATGTTTTGTACAAAGGAACACTTGTATGCAAAGTCTGTTTCCTCCTTAAGAGATGGGTGCACATGTGCGCGTGTTCGTCGGCCTGAGACCAGGGATGTGGTCATTTTATAATATATATGTGTATAGGATCGCATGTTATAAAATAGCCTGTCCACATACACATGTGTGACAAATTTTCAGTGGACGTGCACCTATATGCACAAATGCTGCTTCTACTGCATATTAAGTGGGGAAATTTTAAAAGACACATGCGCTGAAACTATTATCAGTTTTCTCAGTTCACCCAGGAAAGGTGTAGGACTTCTGATAACCTCCCTTTTCCCCTGTTAGACCCAATCTTTAAAACCCCACAGATCTGCCTAGAATGTTTGGTTTTACATGTCATCCATAGCAGAAGTAAAGTGCGCTTAAGTATTTACATGCAAATTTCAAGTTTGAATCCAGAAATGCCCATGGAATGATGAATCCTGGCCTGAGTGTGCTGTGGTAGTGAGAAAAGCAAACAGCCCACTGTGTGCTGGGACTGCCGAATTTAAAATACGAATGTATGTGAGTAACTGTTAGGCTCGACCCAGAATACCCCCTACATGGCCTAACTCTGCCCCTGTTTATTTTACTTTTGCCTGCGAATATAAGCAAGTAATTTGTAGCTTTTAAAATATGCATTTCTCATGCGCAGCCCATATACTTGGCTATATGGGCCTTTTAATGTGAGCAACATTTTTTAAAATTCACTCCAAAGGTTTTTGACAATATTTGATTAAAGCTTAGTCATAACTAAATATATTTAGATTTAGGAGTAAAGGAGTTCTTTATTTTATTTTATTCACTTTATTGTCACGTAGAATTGAGATGCTGATGCTATTCAAATCTGCTACACCCTCGAAATGTAAAAGTACAAATGGCATGTTTGTAAGCACATTTTGTCTAATATGCTGTCACCCACTTTGAATGAATTAAAAAAGGCATTCTTGCATGAATTTATCAATTCCGGGGGCTAGAGACAGTGCCGGCCAGTGGCAAAAGACACGGGGGCCAGAGACCTGCTGATGCTGTGCACTGCATCAGCAGGATCCATCGGCGGCCTGGGCTGTGCTCAGGACGAGAATGACAGCAAGGCAGAAGGCCGCAAATGTGGCAGGGGCAGACAACCCGAGCTTGAACGGGCAGAGAAAGAATGTTTTCCCATAGAGTGCTGGGATTGGATAAAGGAATAGGGATGAAAGATGGGGGGGGGGGGGGGGCAGGGAAAGAAGGGAGAGAAGAAAAAGAGTTAAGAGGAAGATGGGAGGAAGTGGGGAAGAGGTGCTTCAATACAAATACTCATTTGACCACAAATGTTTTGCAGACAGCGTGACATGATTTCTGAAACATATTTTTATAATGTATATATCTATTTACAGAACACCGTTTAATGTTTAATGTTTACTTTACATTTTGCAACAAAAAGTTGCAGGTGCTGAAGGGAAAGTATGGGCGTGTGTTCCCTTTTAATTGTGCATATATTTTAGGTGCTTTTTAGGATGGTCAATTTTCAGCAAGCATATTACCGAGGAAAACTGGTATTTACACGCATAAAGGACTTTTGAAAACTCTGCTCTCAATCAGGCTGATGCAATAACGTGCGCTCAGGCTAGCGCTCAGGTTAACCCACCGTTGGACGCGACGTGCTTCCATAACCCCCGATGCAATAAAGGGATCAGCACGTCTAAAACATGCGCCCAAACCATGTAAATGCCATGCTGATGAGGCTATTAGCTATTACACCCCCTTTGCAAAAAATAACCATGCGCCCGACGAGCACATTTTAACCCTCATAAAATTAACGCCAGCCCCACAGCTGAAATTGAAAGCAGAAAATACTAGAGATGTGCATCATTTTTTGTGTTCGTGTCGTTCTTTGTTTTTCGGCCGCCATGGAAAATGTCGTTTTTTTTCGTTTCGGGTCTTTTTTTTCGCGAAAAATCGATTTTTAGTTAGTGCGCACTAACTCCCAGTTAGTGCGCGCTAACTCCCCGTTAGCGCGCACTAACTTCTGTTAGCGCGCACTAACAAAAACCGTTAGATTTTGTTAGTTTTTGTTAGTTTTTGTTAGTGCGCACTAACAGGACTTAGTGCGCACTAACGGGGAGTTAGCGCGCACTGACTCCCGTTAGTGCGCACTAATCGGAAAGACAAATTTTTGCGAAAAAACAGGAAAATCCTGATTTTTTTCAGGCTCCCTGAAACATGCCGAATTGGACAATTTCGTTGCAATTTTCCAATTCGGCAAAAACGAATGCACATCTCTAGAAAATACTGCTTTAGTTTTTTTTTTTGTGGTTCCACAGAAAGCGGGAATACGAAAATAAAATAAAATGAAATGTCTTGATGGCGGTCAGGTGTTCCTAACCGGGGCACGGCTATGTCTCCTGGGGGCCCGATGCTTGAGGAGACGCGAGGGACACACACAATTTCCCCTAGGGCCTCCTTTTTAACGCAGCGACCTCATTAGCCTACTGCATTGCGCTCCCAGGAGATGTGGATGGGCGCACGTTAGGAAAGCGAGTGCCCATGACTGAGCACCCGTTTTCATACACAGATATCGCATCGGCCTGTAGGTGAGTTTACATGGACTGTTCTGGGAAGTCTGGTAGTGGGGTTTGTCATGATTGTTGAGCTTAATTAGCAATATCTACAGGGGACAAGAGTTGGGCTATGGACTTGAAAGATAATGGGGAGAGGGAGGGGAGGGGCACAGGGCTGAAGGTGTGCTTAGGATGCCTCATACCCATATACTGGCCCTGTTTGCTATTTATTAAATTTTATAGAATTCCTTATTCATGTAACATCACTTTACTGCAATTTAAATTCCCAGTTGGTTCCTGCAGGATTTAAATCCATAGACCCTGACAATTTCAAGGGCTTCTTTGTATCAATTTTAGTTTATAACAATGTGACTTTATCTCCTTTGAACCTGCAACAGAAAAGTGCAAAAAAAAAAAAAAAAGTTCAATTGCCTTGAAGAGCACAGAGTAATAAAGATTCTCCTCACAAATGTCCTCTAGGCAACTGCACTAGGGTGGCCTTTAAATGTTTAATATTCATAATCCTTGTTCCAATGCATCAAAGCTTTTATTTTTTATATGTATATAACATAAACCACACTAACTTGCAAAATGTATTTGGAAATAAACTGTTCTTTAATGATAACGGCTGAAATCACATCAAAGCAAGACTGAAATATCACATTAACACAAATCCAGAGAAGTAATTTACATCCATTGTCATTGTAATTATACAGCATATGCCATTTTATTTCTTGACAGATTGTTTTTCATTCTGAGACCCCTCCAGTTCAGAAATGGTGCATTCAAGCCAGGGCTGACAAGTTTTTCCATGGTTCAGGAGTTTAAGGTTGCTTTTAACTGTCATCCTATTTTGTTCTCAGCTGTTTTTCTACAATGATCTTGGCCTTGTATTATCATTTTCAGGATGTCATCATTTAATGGGTAATAACTGGAGTCTGAAATTACTAGATTTTGTGGCAATGTCTTGGGGGTAACTCACTGAAGCACAGGTCTGAATATTATAGATGGTGCACAGAATTCTGAAGGTCATATACATACTGTACTCATTAGCATCTTTGTGAGTCGCTCATTAGTTAATGGAAATTGTACCAAAACTACCCTGTGCTATCTTATGGATATATGCAGGTGAATTTTCAAAAGAGTTGCACATGTAAATATATCATACTATCATAGTAATTTTCAAAAGCCATTTACCAGCATTAAGTGCACATAATGGGATACTATTCAAAGAATATCTGTCTATCTAAGGCCTAAATTCATCAAATTGCTATATTTATCACATATTAGAATGTCATATTTTTAACATCCCACATTGTGTGGGTAAAAATCATAACCCAAGATAATTTTTGACATCGCGGGATGCAGTATCACAGATGTGTGATGCATTAGTACGTTGCACATCCAAACAAGGAGATATGTGCTAAAGCCGGGCTATTACGTTTTGGGGTTAGCATGGGAAAAATAATACAAATAAACTAGAGAGGATATGGAAATCCTATCTCTAGCCTGGGCAAATTGGGAACAAACTGGTGCAACTGGCAATGGCATCGGAGCGCGTCTCTTTTAGTGTAAAACTTTTTATTAACCAGAGTTACCAAGTACACAGACCTTCAGAGTACAGTATCTCTTATGCCCTTCAAAGGTAAATCAGAAGAACAATCAAACATTTGCCATTTTCACTTTCTTCTTCCCTCTCAACTCCCCCTCTTGCAGCCCAGGACAAATCCACAAGACTCCATTGCGTCCTTACCATTCTCCCACTTAAGTGATGGAAGCATGATTTGCGTGTACACTTGAAAAAGGGCACACATACACACTTTCATCCTATTTGATGCCGGGATGGTAACTTTGGCGCAAAGGAGTGCCTTTCACAATGGGGTAGATTTTAAAAGGTGCGCACGGGAGTAGATTTGTTCGCGCAACCTGGTGCGAACAAATCTACTCCCGATTTTATAACATGCGCGCGCTGCCGCAAGCGTGTTATAAAATACAGGGTCGGCGCGCACAAGGCTGCGCAAAATCGGCAGCCTGCGCGTGCCAAGCCGCGCAGCCATCCTCCGTTCCCTCTGAGGCCGCTCCAAAATCAGAGCGGCCTCGGAGGGAACTTTCCTTCTGGCCCCCCCACCTTCCACTCCCTTCCCCTATCTAACCCACCCCCCAGCCCTAACTAATTCCCCCCCCCACATACACCTTTATTTTACAAATTACGTCTGCCTGAGGCAGGCATAACTTGAGCGTGACGACCGGCTGCCGGCGCACCATGTTCCTGTCTGGGGGCTGGTTCGGAGGCTGCGGCCTCGCCCCCAGAAGCCCCTAGGCCGGAACTATGCCTGCGGCCCCACCCCTAGAATGCCCCCGATGACACGCCGGCCACGGCACGCCCCCGACATGCCCCCCACAGGAAAGCACCGGGACTAACACGCATCCCGGGGCTTGCGCGCGCCACTGAGCCTATGCAAGATAGGCTCAGCGCGTGCAGGGGGTGGAAGGGGCAGCTTTTCGGGGGTTATGCACATATCTTACGAACATAACCCTTTGAAAATCTGCCCCAATGAGTGCGCAAATGTGCGCAGACTTTGTAAAATACACATATGTAAAGGTGGCCAGTTGTGCAAGTACATATGCGTGATTAAACATGTACATCTGCATGCACATCTGTGCATACATCTGCATGCACAGGGACATGCATGCTCATGCAAGCACACTTCCATGAGGGCAGAATTTCCTCTTCTTCTCAGGCCTGTCATGTCATGATGCCTCCACACCAGTGTGCCAGCTAAATTTTACCACCAGGGATGTTGGCCACGCGGTTTCCCTAGTGGTAGCCAATGAAAATTGGCTATTTCTGCATGCTGCTGTGAGGTGCAATCTATGCTGCAACATGCAGGGCTGAGATGACCTGCGGCATGATTTTAATAGGGGAGCATCCCACCCATGTGAGGCAAGTGGTGCATGTGGAAGGGAGCAGTAGGGGTGTGTATATATTGCATGGAGCAGCACTAGGGTGCCAGATTTATCCAAAATATAGTACCTGATTAAATATGTTTGCATGTATAATGTTAGATATATATAAAACGATGTATTTGCCTCACATGGGTGGGAGAGGCTCCTCTATTAAAATCAAGCCGCAGGTCATCACAGGCCTGCATGTTTCAGTGTAGATTGCTCAAAACATAGCACCTGAGTAAAATAGGCTTTTTTATATATATATATATATATATATATATATATATATATATATATATATATATATATATTAATATGTTAATATATATATATATATATATATATTAACATATTAATTCGTATTTGTAATCCGCAACTTATTTTTAGCAATCTGAAAAATACATTGGGAGGCGAAACGCATCGCGACTCCCAACGTATTCAAAAAATTTCTGTTGAATACGGTGAACCTAAATAAACATTTAAACCCCCACCCTTCTGACCCCCTCAAGACTTACAAAAACTCCCTGGTGGTCCAGCGGGGAGTGAGGAAGCCATCCCTGCACTCGTTTGTGGTTTCCTCATGGCGCCGATAGCCTGTGTCACAGGGGCTGCCGGTGCCATTGGTCAGCCCCTGTCACATGGTCACCGGCGCCATCTTGTGCTCCTACCACGTGACAGGTAGGTCATGTGGCAGGAGGTTGCTCCGGGACCCAACCGGAACTTTTGGCCAGCTTGGGGGGGTCAGGAGGCCCCCCCAAGCTGGCCAAAAGTTCCGGTTGGGTCCAACGGGGGTCCCTGAGTGACCTACCTGTCACGTGGTAGGAGCACAAGATGGCGCTGGTGACGCCGGCATCACGTGCTCCTCCTCTCCGGGACCCCCGTTGGACCCAACCGGAACTTTTGGCCAGCTTGGGGGGGTCAGGAGGCCCCCCCAAGCTGGCCAAAAGTTCCGGTTGGGTCCAACGGGGGTCCCTGAGTGACCTACCTGTCACGTGGTAGGAGCACAAGATGGCGCCGGTGACCATGTGACAGGGGCTGACCAATGGCACCGGCAGCCCCTGTTACACAGGCTATCGGCGCCGTGAGGAAATCGCAAACGAGTGCAGGGATGGCTTCCTGACTCCCCGCTGGACCACCAGGGAGTTTTGGTAAGTCTTGGGGGGGGGGATTAAGGAGGGTGGGGGGTTTAAATTTTTATTTAGCGAACCAGGAAACGTATGGACAGATCCACAACTTATGGAATTCTCCACACTTCCATATTCAACGGAATAGACCCTCAACGACAACGTATCACAAACGCAATGAAAACCTTTTGTCTGCACATCCCTATTAATGTTTATACAGAGCCAATCAAAAATTCTTAGGGCCTGTTGCATGTATCTTTGTACTTCACAAATCTATCTACTCTATGTAAATGGATATTCCCACTGTCTGCACTGCACAACTAACATAAGAACATAAGAACATGACAAGCTGGGTCAGACCAAGGGTCCATCAAGCCCAGCATCCTGTTTCCAACAGTGGCCAATCCAGGCCATAAGGACCTGGCAAGTAACCAAAAACTAAGTCTATTCCATGTTACCGTTGCTAGTAATAGCAGTGGCTATTTTCTAAGTCAACTTGGTTAATAGCCGTTAATGGACTTTTCCTCCAAGAACTTATCCAATCCTTTTTTAAACACAGCTAAACTAACTGCACTAACCACATCTTCTGGCAACACATTCCAGAGTTTAATTGTGCATTGAGTAAAAAAGAACTTTCTCCGATTAGTTTTAAATGTGCCACATGCTAACTTCATGGAGTGCCCCCTAGTCTTTCTATTATCTGAAAGAGTAAATAACCGATTCACATTTACCCGTTCTAGACCTCTCATGATTTTAAACACCTCTATCATAACCCCCCTCAGCCGTCTTTTCTCCAAGCTGAAAAGTCCTAACCTCTTTAGTCTTTCCTCATAGGGGAGCTGTTCTATTCCCCTTATCATTTTGGTCACCCTTCTCTGTACCTTCTCCATCACAATTATATCTTTTTTTGAGGTGCGGCGACCAGAATTGTACACAGTACTCAAGGTACGGTCTCACCATGGCTCAAGGCAGGCGTTAATAGCTGAGCGATAAATGTGTGTCTGAGATGCACATTTATCTTTTTGCATGTGGAGTGAATGAGTAATAGGCTTATTCACATGAATTTGCATGTGATGAGCGCTATCTCATTCACTCCGTGTCGGACATGCGTTGAATATGCACTAATCCCCCTATTGCATTAGGGGTGGATTAGCAGCTATTTATCCCGCATCCAACTGCCAGTTATACAGTGCGCTTAGCTGAGCGCATAATATTGCATTGGCCCTTCAGTTTATATTGGAGGCAACATAAGTGACTTGCCTAATGTAACAAGGAGCAGCAGTGGGATTTGAGTTCTGAATTTCCTTAGTGCCTAGTCTGCTGCACTAACCACTAGGCTACTCCTCCACTGTGCCAGTTTCTCATACCCCTCTCTTTCTAACTGCAGAGCATCAAACGGTATGCACCAAAACACCACTTCCAATAAATTTTCCAGAACAGATTTATTTATTTCATAAAATAAAAAAAGAATTATTTCAAAGCAAGAACCAGTAAGATGTGTAACTGGGTAGTTTTAAGAAGATTAAATATATTTTTTTTATGATAATTGACATAAAATAGATAAATAGATACAAAGTACTTTAAATTACTTTGAATATCCTTACTCCCACAGAAATTTTAAATTGCTAATAACTGAACAAAATTAAGATGCAGACAGTATGCTAGCAGCGAGAAGTGGGCTGATCAGTCTTTTGCACTTAGTGCCACATGTATGATTATCTACCAGGTGGTGAAAGGTTCTTTGTGCATTCTCAGGGCAAAGAGATCCTAACCCTCAGAAAATAACTCAATTTCTGGAGGCTGGAGTGGTTGGGGCTCAGGCTGTGCTGTGGCTGGGGTGAAAGGCATGTCCTAGGGTGATAGGGCTTGTTGAGTGGGGTGTTAGGATTCGTGGGTTTCGTGGACCCTTGGTCCGAGGTGGAGGTTGATACTACCTGAGGGGTGGAGCCCCACAGGTCCTCACCGTCGGGAGGTGAGGTCAGCTGCAGCAGGGGACAGGACTGTAGTTCAGTAGAGTGAGAACGTCCTGCGTCATTGCCATGTGATCACAGGTACCTGCACTGAGATGTATTGTGAGGCGTCCTGAGCGGCAGAGTGAAGGGGCACAGTTCAGAAGAGCCACAATACTTAGACAGGAATGACGAGACAGTGTACCAGAGCAGGAACCTCCAAGACAGAGGAGCCCTGGGCAGGCCCCGAGGAGCGGGGAGTGCAAGACAGGAACTTTAGGAGGAGTAGTGCAGAGACTGTCCCGAGGGGTGGGACAGCGTAGCAACACAGTCTCTGGTGTGATGATGTAAGGACTCCCCCAAGGAGTGGGGAAGTGCAGAGTCAAGTCTCTGATGTAGTGACATAGGCTGCCCGAGGAGCGGGGAAGCATAGAGTAAAGCCACTGGTGTAAAGATTTCGAGACTGCCCCGAGGAGCAGGGAAGTATAGAATCGAGTCTCAGATATGTGATATAGAAGCTGCCCCGAGGAGAGGGAAGCATGGAGTCAAAATCCCCGGTGTGGTAAGGCAGAGGCTGCCCCGAGGAGTGGGAAAGCGTAGAGATGGGATCTCCGATAGGCAGTGCTTGAGGCAACCCTGAGGAGTGGGGAAGTGAGCAAGCAGGACCTCTGGTGAGGAGCACAGGGGCTACCCCGAAGAGCGGGGAAGCCTAGAGACCAGATCTCCCGAAGGAAGCACAAGCAGGCCCCCGAGGATCAGGTACCCGAGCCAGAGTCCAAATAAGCAATAGGAGATCCAAGGCAGGAACCACGGGTACGGAGAGACAGGAACAACCACCTGAGGTGAAGGAACTCGATGCCAAGTCAGTTTGTGTAAGTCAAGGGAGGTGCTTATAAATCCCAATCTCGTGATGTCATCAGTCGGGGACGCCTCTCAGGTTCCCGCCATTGGGCCTTTCAAGGAAGGCCAGGTGGTGTGCGTGCGCACCTAGGAAGGCCTAGAGTTGACGAGTGGGTTGGCGGCGTCCCATCCACCACTAGGAGTCTCAAAAATCCGGAGGTACGCGGTGGTAGCAGCTAGCGATAGCCGCAAATTCACCCGGAGAGGAGAGCAGGACAATACATGACATGAGTTGTGTCGGTCATGGCCACCCGCAGCCGACAGTCATAACATAGGGCTTGGGGGAATGCAGGCTATGCTGAGGTTCTTGGAGGTGAGGGCAGATTATTCTGGGTCAACAGGGGCAGCAGGAAGTGCTGGGGATGGAGGGGGAGGGCAAGCTGACGGGGATGGAGAGGTAAGGGCAAAAGATAGGCTCCTCTGGGGAGTATCTATGAGTGACTGAGCTGAGGCTGGGGGGCATACCTTGAGCTATGGCTTAGGTGGGGGAGGGGGAAGGCAGACTGTGCTACTCCTGAGGCTGTGGAGGGACTTTGGAGGAGAAAAATTCATAGGTGCCTCTGGAGAATTTCTACAGGTTCAGCTAGTATACATAGATAGATAGATAAATAGATTATTCTGTGGTAAATAATTTTACTTACCACTCAGACATTAAACACACTAATTTAATCTGCAAGCTGATGGTTAAAAGATGGAACAAATAATTAAAGTGTTTTCATTATTAGTTATACTCTTGGCTAAGCCAATCTACTCCTGTCTATTGAGACTTAATTGATCTGTCTTGACCTTACCACCACTTTCTGTATCTGTCACAACCATGCTTGAATTTTTTAAACTATTTTACCCACTACCAACACTGCATGTAGAGTTCACCAGGCATATACTATTTCTCAGTAAAGGAGGATATCCTCCAAATCTCTGTCTTTCTATCTTTGTATCATCACACCTTATCCTTAAGCTACTTTGCTATGGAAAATGGTGCCTTCTTTACTTTTAGATATGCTAGACTTTTGAAGATTTATATCATATCATATCAATTTGGACCTTTTGGCCTGGATTTTCTAAGGTCGCAGACCTTAGAAAATCCGGCTGTAATGGGGGCGAAGTGGGGGGTGGGCCTGCGAAAGTCGGCAGCGATTGCACCACCACGGTGCAATTGCTGCTGGCTTTCACAAACCAATAGCGCCACCGTGAAAGGTGGCGTTATTGGCCGCATTACTGATGGCGATAAGGCTCCTTACCTGTTCGCCATCAACGTCTTTGAGGTGTCCGCTCTGGTGCCGCCCCGACTCCTCCCCTTCTGGTGCGGACGCTGCCCAGAACCCGCCCCGATCTAGGTATCGCAAGCGAAAAGCGATCCGTTTGGAAAATGACCCCCTTTGTCTTTGAAAGATACATTATGAATTCTTTCAACTTCACTGTTCAGGTCTTGTGTTTACAAGTGACACACCATTTCTGGTTGCTCTCTTCTGAGCTGTTTCCATCTTGTCAATAATATCAATCACAAAAGTATATTTTAGGCATCTGGAAGGCAAAGAGTCAAAATCTGGAATAGAAACCAATGTTGAATTCAGGCATATCCCTGGAGATAAACTGTTTCCAATGTTCCCCAAAAAGATGTCAATATATTAATACAAATATACTGATAGTTTCACTGTTTTACAGTACTTATTGTACATAAGCAATTACCTTGAAACCACATAACATTTTAATTCAACACTGATAACTAATGTAAAAGACAATATTCAAAAGAGTTGTGGCAAAAAGGAAATTATTTATCATCATGAACTGAAAAAAGATATGTAGAGTTTGCAAGAGGAAAAACAATCAAAACAATGGCCTGCACTCTCAGACTTGACTTCGAACACACTTTCATCCAACAATATACACTTTTGATACACTGCCAGTTACTTTCAGATACACATACATTTACTTCGGCCTCAGGCAGGCACAGAGCCATAATTTCATGATTGATTCCCTTTTTTATACGAGAATTAGTTTTATTCATAGATCTTCATGTATTTATTTACTTAGCAAGGATTTATATCCCACACCCTCCAAAGTTTGAGGTGGCTTACATCGGAAAATACACAAGTCATCACATGAAACATGGTTAAGATAATCATAACTGAAATAAACATAATCAAAATAAACATAGATAAAATGGATGTAATGAAAATAAAGAAGAGGAATGAGTGCATGGCATCAGTAAAACAAAAGGCCACAGTAACAGAGATTGTAGCGCAAACTCTAATCAGGTCATCCACAGAGGAAAGCTCTAAGGCTGCCTAGCTACATACAGTAAATAGCAATAGTGCTTCATTTTGGTACATCTTTACTGGACATAAAACAGATCATTTTTTGACACTTTCAAAGAATCTGTAAAACATTCTATTTCAAATCCATACTGTGGTCTACCCTATAATTAGCAAATGTAGATCTGACAAGATCCGTTAACAATAGACATTTGGCTGATATCATGCACAGATTATTTTATGAAATTCATTTATTTAACTCATACACTAAAGCTAAATTGAAAATGTTGCTTAAAATAGAAAATGGCTTTAATAGCATGAAATGGAAGTATGTTTTGAGGTCTGAAAGGATGTAAGTTTGGTACCTTTTTTTGGCATCAATCAAAGCAATGCATGAGGAGATCACATCAAAACTAATCTTTAATGAAGCACATATTAATAAATTCAGTTTGAACAGAGACAACCAGGGGTATCTTCACTCAACCCTACACTTTCAATAAAACCATTAGAGATATGTATTCATGCAAATCTAGACATAGAGAGGTCCATATTCAAAAGCTATTTAGAAAAATAACTTAAAAAGTTATCTGTCTAAATGATAAAACCAGCATATGCATATTTTAGCTGTTTAAATGGGGGACATTCCAGGGAATAGCAATGTTAGCTGATATCTACTAGCACCAATATTCAGCATTAGCCAGGTAAGCTATCTAGCTAACTCTGGTTGGGCCATGGACCTGTCCTAAAGAGAGCCATATAAACTTATCTGGCTATTTTTAAGATAATCGGGTATATTCAGTGGCATTACCACACCACTGAATTTACTCTGCTAGTTAGCCAGAAAAAGACAGTTATCCAGCTAACTAGCAGAGAAGCACAGCAGCTGTAAACAGACTCTAGAATGTACCTCATTATGAAACCGCACACATGCATATAAGCATTTTATGTTGACAGCGTTGTGTTGTTCTTGGCATCACTCAAATCTCCACCACTAAAAATGAATACACTTAGGGGCTGATGCAATATAAATCGCGGAAAGCGGGCGCTAAAAAGTCAGCGCCCACTTTCCTAACACGCGCATGGCCTTAGCGCTTCCTTGCTAACGTGACCCCGCCACGGCTGCCGGTTATGAAGACGGTTTATCGGCGGCCATTTTCATTACTGGCAGATGGCCGGTTATGAAAACCGACGCCGGGTTTACCGGCGTCAGTCTTCTTAACTCGGCGATCTGCCGATTTAATTTTTTTTTTTAATGTTTTACTTTAAAAAAAAGTACAGAAAAGCAGTTTTTTCTGCTTTTCTGTACTTCTTTTACATGTGCTCCAGGCATGCGTTAATAGCTGAGCGATAAATGTGCATCTAAGACGCACATTTATTTTTTTGCATGCGGATTGAATGAGTAATAGGCTCATTCACATGCATTTGCACGTGATGAGCGCACTGAATTGCATCGGCCCCTTGGGAGGTAATTTTCAAAGTGTTATATATGGGGGTTGCACACATAAAATTGGCACATATATGTGGAAGTAGCATGTACTAACATAAATTCTATTTTTAAACCTTGAGAATAAACTCATAGTTGCAGAATCATGCATAAATATTAACAGGAAAAAAAAAGTGTCAGTTTAGGGATGCTCTGGAACAGGGTTAGGAATTACGCACACAAGTTTTTATTTTGTGATCTGTCTATGTGCATACATTACTAATCTTGCCTGAACACTTTTATATCTGCTAATTGACTAATGCAATTGAAATTACAATTTTGGCTGTGGTTTTTTGTGTGGGAGATCTAGGTGAATTGGTGGGTGGACTGGTGGAGGTTCAAGGTGAAGTATTAGAGAGTCTAGGTGAACTGGTGGATTTACCAGCTAATGGTAATTTCAAGTATGCGGGCAAGTATTTTTGGAAGTGGGGTACCCCCACACTTTAGAAAATATTTGCCTTTGTGTTTATTTCTCTATTATTCTGCGCATAAACTATATGCAGGTATTTCTATTAAATGGGTAGATAAAGTATGTGTTCCTGGATTACAAATATATGCATTTATTGGAACATATGTGCAGAATTATGAGGCAGAAATACAGAGTATTTTATAAACTATGTGGCTTCCACTACACAGTTCATAAAATGCTAGCATAAATATCCATAGACCCATTTACCTAGGCAATTGATGTACTGTGAACAGTTTTGAAAGTTGGGCTCTGAAGAAATGTGGTTTCTGGAATTCATAGTTGATTTCTGTAAATATAAATAAATAATATTCAACCTTCAGGCATTTAATAAGTTTGGCTCCTATTTAACAATGACCAGAAAGGGGATTAAATATCTGAGTTTTTATATCACCCCTCATAGCAAACAATCAAGTTCAAACAAATTATCACTTTACATTGACATGATGATGGGAGCATAGCTGTTGAATGTTAATCACAAAAGTATTGTTAATCCAATTAAAATCTATTTACCTACAACTATTTTGCCATTTTTCTACATAAATAAATTATCCTAAATTACTTGTCTACGTCTCAGAAGGCTTAGGTATATGATCTAAAGTTTGTACTAGCTAATGGGGAAGGACATCCATAATTAACACAAAAATCCTAGCATAGGTGTTGTATTAAGACTAATCGGAGAAAATTCTTTTTCACTCAACGCACAATAAAGCTCTGGAATTTGTTGCCAGAGGATGTGGTTAATGCAGTTAGTGTAACTGGGTTTAAAAAAGGTTTGGATAAGTTCTTGGAGGAGAAGTCCATTAATGGCTATTAATCAATTTTACTTAAGGAATAGCCACTGCTATTAATTGCATCAGTAGCATGGGATCTTCTTAGTGTTTGGGTAATTGCCAGGTTCTTGTGGCCTGGTTTTGGCCTCTGTTGGAAACAGGATGCTGGGCTTGATGGACCCTTGGTCTGACCCAGCATGGCAATTTCTTATGTTCTTATGTTCTTATTTATTTACAGTGTTATTGGTAGCAGGTCTTAGGTGGTATTTTCAACTTAGTAAATTAATGTAGGAAGGGATAAATCTAGTGTAGCTGTGTGTTTGTCAGGCTAGTCCAAAGCCTCTACAATCACCTAGATGTTTGCCATATCTAAAAGATTATAATAAATGGTTTTATTCTGAGGTAGTATTGCATTCGGTGGTCTGCGGGCTGTCCCTGTGGACTGCCACACTCACTTTCCAGCATGGCCTTGCTTCCCGGCACAGACCGACCCTTTGGCATCTTTGTGGCAAGCTGACACACACCGGTGCAGCAGGATGCCATGATAGCTGCCGTCATCAAATATTGTTGTTCTTTGTTACTTTTTTCTATATATGTCTCATATATAGTTGTAAACAAAATTTATGAATTAACACTACCTCTCTTGTTTGGGGGGATTTTTCCAAGTTTAATGAGACATATATAGAAATAAGTAACAAAGAACAACAATATTTGATTTGGGTTGGTTTTTGTGACTTATGATAGCTGCCATGGCAGGATGCCGCCGTCACTTCTTGGCCCCGGTCCTGCTAGGGCATGCGTGTGCCCAATGTCATATAATTTTTTTTTATAGTATATATATTTATTGGTTTTTTTAGAACATCCAAACAATAATCAACACAGTTCACGTTAAGGGGCAATACAGAAAAAGCGTCATCCGAACATTAATATACTTAACATTTGCATTCAGAGTCATATATACATTACATATGTATATGCAAAGTCTTCCCCAGTTAGTGATGGCTCTCAAATTATCGAGCATGATAGGCAGTTTGGATGAACTAGTTATATTCATCCCCGACCCCCCCCCCCCACTTCTGTTATAACCATAACCTTCTCTGTATCTATACCCAGCTATCCCTCCCCCCTCCCACCGTTTAATAACTATTCTAATTCTCTCAATCTTCTGTCATAACACTTGAATTACCGTAGTTATTGAAGTTACTGAAGTTACATAAGTAATACGTAAATAATACCAAACCAAGAACATCTTGAATCAGTGAAGCAAGAAAACAGTTAAACGAGAACTCAGTTAAACAGTTGGTTTTGTAAATCTTGGAAATCCGGTAAAGCTAAATACATCTAAATACTTCTAAGTACAACTAAGTACATCTAAGTAAGTACCTCTTCTGACATTTCCTTACATTTAAGCACATAGGCACCTAAGACAACTGGACAGGACATGGGAACTTTAAGCTCGGAAACAGTAGAATGCCACTGTCCAGCACCTTTTTAGCTGAGCTCACGCTATATGTCTGTATAAAGCTTAATGCATTTGCGTGACACTACAAACATTTAGTAAACTCCCACAAAGATATAGGGAAGAGGCTAATAGTATTGGGAGATGAGCCCAGGGGTTGATGAACAAGCAGGGAGGAGCACCCCCCCTAGAGACCCAAGAGACAGCCAGACAGAAAATTGGAACATCTATAAATCTCTCCAGTCCTCAGACTCAGATGTCCCCTATGGCCGAGATAAGTCGAAGTCGGCAATATGCTTAATCAGGTGTGCTGGTTGTTGCTGTAAATACGCCAACCACACCTCTTTAACCTGTCTGTGTTTCAAGGCACCTAACGATTTTGCCGTCATATGTTCAAAAGTGGCCATCTGAAGTAATTTACTATGCCAGTGACTAATGGAGGGAGTATCTGAAGATATCCAGTCGTGAACTATGACCTGCTTGGCAATAATACTTGCTTTACTGATAAATAATCTTTGTGAGGCAGTAAGTATGGCCTGAGTGTTATTAAACATACCAAACAACCACAGCATTGGGTCCATAGGAAGTACACAATGGCAGAGCCGAGAACAATGTTGCTGAACCCCCAGCCACAATTGGTAGATCTTACTGCACTCCCAAAAACCATGGAAATAGTGCCCCTCCACTCTGGTACACTTCAAACAAAGGGGAGAGGTGGCAACTCCCAATTTGTGGGCTAGTGAGTTAGAGCAATATAACTGCCAGAGAAATTTAAAATGGAGCTCTCGCAAATTGGCATTTTCCGTGATTGTTTTCCCTTGCAAAAAATACCGTTTAATTTGAATGGCTGTTAAGGAAATGGTGGGGTATTTGGCCCATTTATGTATAACTGTGTCATAAGCATTAGGTTTCCGATAGGCCTGTAATAAAGTAGAGAATGTGGAACAAGAATATTTGAGTTGTGGCTTTGCACATAATATTGCTTCCAAACTCATCCGAGAACCTGCAGAGACTGAAGGCCATTTTCTTGCATAGCGTAATGTCGGACTTGAAGGTAAGCATAGAATTCTTCTTTGGGAATACTATATCTGCTTTGGATCTCGGAGAAACTATACATTACCGATCCAGTTGCCGAAAACAATTGGGATATCCGTACCAGTCCCCTTTGCGCCCAACCCTGAAAAACCGAATGCCCAATACCCGGAGGGAAGTTTGGATTGTCACATAAGTCCATAACAAAAGGGAGAGGACCCCTAGGAATCTCCAGCTTGGTACATAAATATGACCACGCTTGCCTGCTCGAGTGAATTATCAAATAGCCCCTACAAGCTGGCGGGGTCTGGCCTGGAGCAAGCTGTATGAGAGATATTAATGAATAATTATGAAACCATCCACGCAAAAGACTGGTGGGAGAGAAAAATTCCGTTCCTAGCGTCCAGTCACGAATGTGTCTCAACATACTTACTAAGTTATAGTCCCTAAAACTCGGACAAGCCATTCCTCCCAGTCCCGTTCCAAGCTGCAGATATCTCAATGCTAATCTAGATCTTTTCCCCCTCCACAGAAACTTTGTTAAAATTTTATAGATTGCCTTCAAATCTCTGTTATTAAGCCATATTGGGAGCATTTGTAGTAGATACAACCACTTAGGAAGCTCCATCATTTTAAATAAATGTATCCGCCCCGTCAGAGTTAGTGGGAGCGAAATCCAAAGTGCCAGACGTTTCTTCATGTTTTGTAATAAGGGTTGCACATTAATATCATATATAGATGTGATTGTATTAGGGATAAAGACTCCTAAATATTTAATTCTAGTGTGTGCCCATTTAAGAGGGAACGAATCACCCCATGTCACTGCCAAGTCTCCGTATATCTCTAGGGCCTCA
Source organism: Rhinatrema bivittatum (assembly GCF_901001135.1). Taxonomy (NCBI): domain Eukaryota; kingdom Metazoa; phylum Chordata; class Amphibia; order Gymnophiona; family Rhinatrematidae; genus Rhinatrema; species Rhinatrema bivittatum. The sequence goes on along the minus strand of NC_042615.1, from coordinate 474,903,530 downwards.
GACTTATCCACATTTATTTTCAAGCCAGAGAAGGCACCGTACCATGTTTGTAGTTCAAGTACCCTCGATAAAGATTGTAAGGGGTTCGTCAGATAAATGAGGATATCATCTGCAAATGCAGCTACTGTAAAGGTAAAACCATTTTGAGTGAGACCACTAATGGCGGCATCTTGAGACATCAGCCGTAATAACGGATCAATGGCCATGATATAGAGGAGAGGGGATAACGGGCATCCTTGTCGTACTCCCCGTTTAGGTTCAAAAGCTTGGGAAGCATGACCATTCGCTAATATGTGTGAGGAAGGCGACTTGTATAAGAGAGAAACATAAGAAAAAAGGTTTCCATTTAAACCATATCTCCCGAGCACTGAAAATAAATAATCCCAGGACACCCGGTCAAAAGCTTTTTCTGAGTCAAAGCTGACAGCCATAGATGGTAATTTATGCTTTTGACAGAAAGAGATAGCAGTAATCAGTTTGGCAATATGAGAGCTGGCCGACCTTCCCTTTACAAATCCTACTTGGTATGGTGAAATCAGAAAGGGAAGTACCTCTCCTAGTCGTTTTGCCAAGACATTTGCCAAAATTTTGAGATCACAATTTAGTAAGGAGATAGGTCTGTAAGACGCCGGGTTAGTGAGGTCTTTCCCTGGTTTAGGTAGTACCGTAATGTAGGCCTGATTAAACTGTGAGGGAAATTGCCCCTTTTCCAGTGCTCCCTGATAAAATGAGCCCAGAGCCTCCGTAATAGCATCCCCTAGGATTTTATAATAGTCGTAGGTGAACCCATCGGGGCTGGGGGATTTGCCCGATTTACACGTCCCAATGACCTTCTGAAGTTCTATGGACGAGATGGGCGCATTCAGAAACTCCAATTGGGCCGGAGTAATCTGAGGGATGTTAAGATTCTGAAAAAAAGAAGCTTCCTCCGCACTGCCTCCCTTTCTGTCTTCGGTATATAGGTTTTCGTAAAAACCTTTCAACACCTCGCATATATCCTTCCCTTGAACCGCCCAAGTGCCTTGTGAAGACTTTAATTTGTCAATATATGTCTTGCTATGCCGTAACTTTACCAGTTTTGCCATTAATCTACCAGATTTGTTCCCAAACCGGAAGTAGGTATGCTCTTTGAAATGAAAAGCCTTTAAAGATTTCTGATGTAAGTATGTTTGTAAAGAGCCCAGAGTGGCATAGTATGTGTTACAATTGACCTGAATAGGGTTTTTTATCATTTCACGCTTGGCTTGTTTAAGTTCCCCTTCCAGCTCTATGATCTTCTTATGGATTAACTTATTCCTGCTGCGCACATATGAAATAATTTCGCCTCTCATAACTGCTTTCCCGGTTTCCCAGAATAAACTCGCATCAATTTTATGTTGGGCATTGTTTGTTTGGTATTGGTCCCATTTAGTACGCAAGTATGATTGAAAAGGAGCATCCTCTTTCAAATATGCAGGAAACCTCCACCACGAGTGAGGAGGTAACACATTCTCTAGTTGAAAATCTACCCATATCAATGCATGGTCAGAGACTCCCATGGGTCCTATCTCTGCAGAAGATATCCGAGGGAAAAGATTTTTAGAACCCAGGATGTAGTCTATCCTAGATAGGGTACCATGTGCCTTAGAAACATGTGTGTAATCATGTGCATCACTATTTAGAGTTCTCCAAAAGTCCATCACCTGTAAATCGTGACATATCTGACTAATACTAGTTTTCTGGAGCTTCTGAGTCAGCCTTCTCGGGGGATTAGAACGGTCCAACATAGGATCATGAACAGTATTAAAATCTCCCATTATGAATAGTCCCCCCTTTCCATGAGTTAACAACAACTTTGTTAGGGAGTGAAAAAACTGTTTGTCTGGAATGTTTGGACCATAGATATTACATATAGTAATTTCTTTTCCATTCAGTTTACCTGTGAGAATGATGTATCTGCCTTCCTGGTCTGCTATTTCAGATAACAACTGAAAAGAAACATTCTTGTGCACCAGTACAGCTACTCCACCTTTTTTCCCCACCGCAGGTGAATAATAGACCGCTCCCACCCAGTCTTTTTGTAATTTCCTGCTTTCAGAAGCATTGAGGTGTGTTTCTTGTAAGCAGGCAATATGCACTCGTGATCTTTTAAGAAAGGAAAGTACTTTTGTACGTTTAATGGGATTACCTAAACCATTGACATTTAAACTAGCTAATCGTAGAGATTTATGAGCCATGATTTAGCTGAGGAAAAGTATGTCCGCTCATTAGTATAGGCGAGCTGTAGACTTCCCAGCCTAAGTCCACAGCTGATTGTTGTGGAGCTTGTACTTCCCCAAGAAAAGGAACACAAGAAGAGGTTTCCGTTTACCAGACCCAGATCTACAATTGTCAAACTATAGCATCTCAAAATATGAAGTGAGAGAAACAAACCAATAACTTTACCCTTATTCCCCAACCCCCCCTTCCCCCCTTTCCCTAGTTTAAGTAACCCCATCCTCTCTAAGTGAGGAGAAACAATAGGAACACGTATTAACACGATGTGCTCCCCCCTCCCAAGTCAGCGACAATTTTCAACAACAATAATTGCAAAAAAGAAAACCAGTGTTAAACCCGTGCACTCCCAGGACCAACGCAACACATGTAAATTTACAGTCATATAATAGCCGCTAGCCACCCTAGTACTGCAACATTTAAGTACAGTAAAGAAAAATCAAACAACACACGAACTGTGAAGAACAGGGCTTGCAGACAAGGGAACAGTGTGCTGAAACACAGGAACGCAGTCGAAACCCCATAGACTGTGGAAACGATAAGTATCCGATACGAAGGTAGCATCCTGCACTCTACGACGACCCGATGAAATTTGCCCAGTGTATGATCGGGCCCTCGTTGCACTCCAAGTCACAATCCCATCAGGTGACCAAAATAAATATGTAAGTGGAGGTCCGCGCCGAAACCAGGCCAAACTGTAGATTCATGAGAGGTGTGTGGTATAAACGAAGCACTACCGGATCGGAACAGTACACCAAAAAAAAAGAAAACAGGTATTCCACAGTCCATCTTCTCAGTGCCTAACGTTTGGCGACTATAATCCAGCGTTAGTCCCAGATGCACGTTGCCTGACCGCTCTGAATATGTCTCTGTCCAACCCGCAGTCACATTTAACAGCAGCCAGATCGAAAATAAAACATCCAAGGGCCAGATACATTAACCGGAATCTGAGAGTCAACACCAATCAAAAAAGAAACATCAAAAATCTGCTCAGACCTTTACCATGCCTGCTATAAATAATTTGGCCGGTTCTACCTCATTAAATTGATGGTCCTTTCCTTCATGCCGAATTTTCAATATAGCAGGATACATGAGTTGAAATCTTACATTGTTTTTGTACAGCTCCGTACATAATGGGCTGAAAAGCTTTCTCCTTTGCACCACCTGTGCAGAAAAGTCCTGGAAAATTCTGATCTCTATGTTTTGATACATGACTTTTTGTTTCTTCCGATAGGCTTGCATTATGCATTGTTTATGCGCCCAGCTCATCACTTTAGCTATGATCAGTCGTGGTCTTGAGTCTCCCTCTCTCTTTCTCCCCAAACGGTGGGCCCGTTCAATATGTAAGGGTTCAGGCAAATCGTGCAGCTCTAGCGCGTCTAGGAGCCATTTTGTGAGAAACAATTCCAACTCTTGTTCATTCACCGTTTCAGGGAAACCGGCTAGTCTAATGTTATTCCTCCTCGCTCTATTCTCCAAATCGTCTAATTTATCTGCTTGGGTGCCAGCTAATTTTTCTAACTGCAAGATTTTGGCAGTAAGCTCCGAGCGATCGTCTTCTAAGGTAGACACCCGTTGTTCCACGTGGTCTAGCCTCGGGTTAAACTCGGTAAGAGCATCTTTAACTTCTTGAAATTGAGTCGCTAACTCAGTAAATCTAGAGTCCAAAGCTAGTACGACCGCGTTAGTAACACTCACTGTTAGGTCATCTTTTGATTTGGAGACCGGGCTCACAGCTTGTGGGGTCGACTGAGCAGCGGGAGCCGCCATTTTAGAACTTATACCGCCAGACTTGTCTTTGTCCTTTTTTGATCCCTTAACGGGCATTACGCCAGGCGATCTCAACATGAACGTGTCTATGGACATGGGACGAGTATTTACCCAAGTTTTTGAAAGGTTCTTAGCCCTCGGATCTGGTCTTATGTCGCCAACTTGGGAGAGCGGAGCACGGAGCTTCCACAGACACGTCTGCCTAGCTGCACCGCATCACGTGACCCCCCCCAATGTCATATAATTTAAAGAGCCCATGGCAAGAAAGAACTGGAGATACCTCTTGATGACATCATACCCTTAGCCCTGGCTCCAACAGCATCATCCTCAATTTTATTGAGCTACCCTGCAACTCACCAAGTTGGGCCAAAACTGTAGAGACTCTTTCCTGGAGCACTTGGAGCCTCTACACTGCCTGACCATAGCTATGATCATTCCTTGTCCTCCTTCCCTTCAGACAGATACCTGGTTTTGACCTTGGCCTGACTTCTGGGTTCTCAACTTCCACCTGCCACTGACCACTGCCCATTCCAATATACTCCCACCCGCCGCCTACCAGCAACTTCTGCCTCATACCAAATTTGCCTGTCCTACATTATCTCTGATCCAGTGAACTCAAAGGATATCTCCACCATCAGCAGAGTCACTGACTTAAGACCTGCCAGCACCTGCATCCAAAGGTTCAACCTGAGGGGAAAGTGGGCTGATAAAGGTGAAGCTCCAGTTGGACCTGTTCCTCATCTGGGTCTGCCTGGTAATAGTGGGGACCTGCAGGTTGCGCCAACTTCATCTTTGCTCAAGGGTCCATGAACTAAACAGGTAGACAAAGCTGCAGCTTTTTCCAAAAATATGGGCACCACCTTAACCAGAGTAGAACCAGGCTTCTGTCTCTAACCTTTCGGGTTCAGTTTTAGCCTCTATTTTGTTCAATGTGTAATTTTATCCCCTATTTTCAATATTTCAGCTTCATGAAATGTCACTTAAAATTTGTGTGGATGACCTCTATATGCTGTTTCCATTTGAGTGAGATATAAATTCAGGGATTGAAAAAGCATGGAAATGTTTGATAGATATACATAAGTGGATGGGTAGGAATAATTTGATTTTAAATTTCACAAAAACAGAGGCCATTTGGTTTTCAAGAATTCTCCATCCAAATACTATAAGTTTAAACTTTAATGGAGAGCCAATTGTTTTTAAAGATTCAGGTAGGAGTTTAGGTTTTTATTTTGATGAACAGCTGACTTTTAAATCACAAATTTCCAATGTGTTAAGATCTGGATTTTACAAATTGAAATTGTTCAGACACGTGAAGTCTATTTTATTATTAAAGGATTTTTGTCTGGGGGGCGCTCTCGCGCAGCGATCAAAATGGCCGCCTAAGCATGTAGCTCCGCTCGAGTTTTTTCAATAAAGGAAGGAAACACTACTTTTTGTGCATCCCCAGCTTCCTTTTTTCGACGATCCAGCTCCGAAAACGTCAAAGATCCCGATGGCATCCAGTAAAACTGGAAAGATAGAAGCGGCATTTGCGGCTTCGGCGGGCACCAAAAGATCCAAGGCCGACCCTCCTTCGCCTGACAAGGCCCCGCCAACGAAGGTAATGGCGTCTGCCGACGTTGTTTTTATCGAACTATGGCAACTAAAGACCTAATCAATGTAAATATTGATGCCACTAATGCGATTCGGGGCAAATTACTAACAGTTTCGGCTAAACTGGAATCCTACCAAACCCGATTAGAAGATGTGGAATCTCAAGTCTTTTCATTATTGTTAACTACGGCTTCCGTCCCTCAAATAACAAAGGAGATGGAACACATTCACAATAACATGGAGGACTTATCCAACAGAAACAGACGTAATAATATTCGGTTACTTGGCATTTTGGAAGGGGAAGAAGGCAATGATATCAATGGTTTCATTGTTAAACTACTTACCACCAGTCTCCGTTTGGAGTTTCAATACCCCCTGGAAATCGAACGAGCACACAGAGTGCCCTCCAAGCCACCTACTAATCCCAAATATCCAAGACCAATTATTTTCAAATTGCTGCGCTATCCTCAAGTCTTGCAAATTCTGGCGGCTGCCAGAACTCAAGCGCCTATTCAATATCAAAGCCGCAATATAATATTTGTACCTGATCTGGCTCAAGCTACCGCGGCGCGTCGAAAGGCCTTTTTGGCAATGCATCCGAGGCTCCAGCATGTTGGTGCGAAATATGGCCTCCTATATCCAGCACAAATGCGGGTTACCCACAATAATCAAACGCGACTCTATCAACAACCTCAGGACTTGGAGGAGTTTCTTCGAACCATTGATACCGCACCGGCTATGGTGACATGTATAGTTTTGGATGTCGCGGATGCCACAGACGCATGAGTGCATATTTGTATTTCATTCCTAATACAAGATAGCTGGAGATACTATAAAATGTCTTTCCAATATTTTTTTTATTTTTCCTTGACTGGAATCCATTTTTGTTACAACACTCGAGCGATGTGATCACTTGGACTGGCCAGTGGTCCGCCTAGAGGCCCATCAAGGCATCCCTTTTGGGATCATAAGATTAGCACAGCCTGTGCTAATACCATTTGGACTCTTTCAGATTCACTTTCTTTCTCCTTCTTTTTTTTCTATTTCCATATTTCTTCCTTATCTTTTCTCCTCACTCTAATTTCTATCTTTTTCTTTGTTGCTCTGGTGCTTACTTTTTTACTGTTCCTACTACGGTGCACGCAGTACAGGATTGGATATTGCATAATTCTTTTTTTTTATTTAACTCTCAACATATGACTACTACTACCATAACCTCGTTTACAGTGGTTTCGTTAAATGTTCAGGGCTTTTCGCACCCTATTAAACGGAAAAAGATCCTTACTTATCTCCAATCACTACACGCAGATATCGCCCTTCTACAGGAAACTCGTTTAACATCTACAGAGTCTCTAAAACTGAAACAACAATGGGTTGGGCAAGTCTTTTACAGCCCAGCAATACATAAAAAGAGGGTAACGGCTATCCTCCTACACAAATGGCTAGACGCTACGGTGACTCAACAATCAGCGGATTTCGACGGCAGATGGAACCTCATCCAAGTCTCCATCAATAAGGATTCCTATACCATACTAAACTTGTATGCCCCGAACCTAGATGAACCTTCATTTTTTCATGATACCTTTGCTCGTCTTCTTACTAATGACTCCACATCAACTATAGTTGGTGGGGACTTCAATCAAGTCCTTGACTCTTTTTTGGATAAGAAATCGTCTACACGTTTGACCATCTCTAAATCAAGTAAAGCACTCAAACACCTCATGACTTCATTTGGATTATCAGACCCATGGAGACTTCTAAACCCTGCAGAAAAGGAATACACTTTCTTCTCTTTCCCGCACTCTTCCTACTCCCGCATTGATTTTTTTTAAATCTCCCACCATCTCATTTCGAGAACTCTCTCAGCTTCCATTGCGCCTATCCTAGTCTCGGATCATGCGGCAATTATTCTCCAAGTTGGTTTGCAATCACCAATGGTAGCGGATAGACTATGGAGATTTAATCCTTCATTCCTTTCTGATCCGGAATTTCTGGTCTACATTCAAGATAAAACTACTGAATACTTTCTTCTAAACTCCTCTCCTGAAATTTCAATATCCACTCTCTGGGAGGCTTATAAAGCCACTATAAGGGGTGACATCATCAGTTTCTCTGCTCATCAACGGAAACTACGACAAGCCGACATTGATCACCTCCTACAATCCATTGTTTCACTGGAAACAGAACATATTCGACGCCCAACACAAACCTCATTAGCAGCGGTGATTAAGGCTAAATTTCAATATAATCAGCTGCTAAGTGCTTCAGTACGTTTGAATGCCTTTCATACCATATTATGCGGAAAACAATAAAAGTGGTCACTTATTAGCTACATATTTGAAAAAACGGGCAGAAAAGAAATGTATCACCAATATAAAATCTACCACACACCAAACTCTGACTCAAGACATAGATATCCTACAAGCTTTCAGCGACTTTTACGCGAATATATACCAACAAGAAGTTGCTGTTTCCGAAGCTGAAATGGATTCCTTTTTTCCACACTTACGCATCCATCACTCACTACTACCCAACATTAAGAGCTGGAATTACCGATCACTCCGCAGGAAATTGACCTCACCATCAAATCCCTCCAGACAGGGAAAGCTCCTGGCCCTGATGGCTTTACCACCGATTTCTACAGAGCCTTTAGCAAAGAACTTATACCATACCTACAGAAATATTATTCTATAGCTCCGACTCAACCACAGTTTTTTACACCCTTTTCTGAAGCATGTATAGTGGTTCTTCCAAAGCCAGGACGTGATACAACGGAAGTTGGTAATTATAGACCCATATCATTACTGAATACTGATTACAAAATTTTTACTAAAATATTGGCAACCAGATTATCTAAAATAATGCCATATCTCATTCATCCAGACCAATCTGGTTTCATTAAGAACAGGCTCATAGCCAATAATACTAGACTTTTTTTACATATCGACGAAGCTGTTAATTCAAGTCCCTCCCCTGTTATTGCGGTATCCCTAGACGCCGAAAAGGCTTTTGACCGAGTTGAATGGTCTTTCCTTTTCTATGCCCTCCAAAAATTTGGATTTGGCCCAAACTTTGTCTCTTGGATTAGACTTCTATATTACTCTCCTACTGCGTTCTTATATATTAATAATCGCAAGTCCCCAATTGTTTCCCTGCATAGAGGAACTAGACAGGGGTGCCCCCTCTCCCTGTTGCTTCAACCTGGCTTTGGAACCCCTTCTTATTGCAATTCGACAAAATCCTCACATTACAGGTGTCATCATTGGTTCTGAAATGTATAAATTATTGGCATATGCAGATGACGTATTGTTATTTCTTACAAAACCTGAAGTTTCGCTATCCCACTTATTACAAATAATCACTTCTTACTCCTCCCTATCTGGATATAAAATTAATTGGCACAAAACCAAAATATTACCTCTCAACGCCATGGGCTCTATGGTTGATTTATCTGACTCAGTCATACAAAAGGTTCCCCAATACCTTAAATACTTAGGTATTTACTTCTATGCCAACCCACAATTGACAATCTCTAATACTGAATCTCGCATTTTACAGTCCCTTAAGGATTTAACCCTTGGCTGGTCTCCTCTTCATCTAACGTGGTGGGGAAGATTAGACACCATCAAAATGGTTATTGCTCCTAAAATTACATACGCTTTATCAATGATACCCATTTTTTTTTCCAGTACTTTTTATCAAAAGGTAGATAGGATCCTTTCCTCCTTTTTATGGAAAACTAGACCTCCGAAAATTGCTTTGACTAAATTAAAACTTGTCAAATCGGAGGGGGGAGTTAATTTCCCCGATTTCCGTGCATATCATCAAGCTTTTATTCTACAGCAGGCCTATCATCATTTTCATGATGATACTAGTGAATGGGAACAACCACGATGGCTAGCAATCGAACGCTCTCTTATGTCTCCTATCCCACTCTCTTGTTTTCCTGGTATGAAACTACCCGTAACTTACGTTGCTAACCCGATACTAAAATCTTTACATACAGCCTATTGTTTCTTTGATTCCATTCGACCTCATCATATATGTCCATGGAATCAATCTAGAATGGCTCCCATTTGGTATAATCCTTTGCTGCTCATTAACGGACGTCCTTTTATTTGGCCGCAATGGCATACGAAAGGTATATGGTTTTTATCCTCCATTTGAGAGGACTCTAAACTTATCCCTTTTTCTAGCCTTCAAAACCAATATGGAGTACCTAATACTCAATTTTATGCATGGCTTCAGCTTCGAAGCGCATTATCTTCAACCTCAAATCTATGTACTCAACCTGATGCTTCTCCATATCTGTTACAGATTTTTCAGGAGTTTGGTACTAAAGGGCATTTAGCTTCTAAGATATATAAGATTCTTGTCACTGCTAAAATTAGAAAAAATAATACTCGGCTATGTTCAATATGGGCACAAGACACTAATGTTTCTATTACTGCAGCTGAATGGAAACATTTATGGTCCATTACTACACGCATCTCACTATCTTCCAGTTTGACGCAGTCCTCTTTTTTCTTTATGCATAGAGCCTTCTGGACTCCTTGGCGTTTGCACCGGGCAGGCTTGCTTACATCTCATCACGGCTGGTCCTGCTCTACACCCAACGCAACATTTGAACATATGTTCTATTCTTGCCCATATGTAAATGCGTTTTGGCACCAAATTTGGTCAATTATTTCTTCAATTCTCACTCTAAATTACCCTCTTACTTTTGCTTTAGTATTTCTCAGAGGGTCCAATCACTCTTTACACTTACCCCTCCCTCATCGGAAACTGATAGATTTTCTATTTGCTGTTGCCATTCATAATATACTCTCGAACTGGAAGCATAGTGATTTGCTGTCCTGCACCTGGTGGTGAAATTCTGTATGCATGTACTATAAATACGAAAAAGCAATGGCAATTAAAAGTCACCGATTAGCCTCTTGGGCTCAAGTGTGGAAACCGTTAGATGAGTATATAACCTCTAATGTACCTTGAATATCCGCCTAGACTGCATACGTGCCATGTCTGCCTCTTCTCCTTTCTCTTTATCTGGTTCTCTTCTCTACTCTCATTCCTTTTCTCTCCTTCTTCTCTTTCTTTCTCTTTTTCCTTCTTTCTGTTTCTCCTATTCTAATTTCCTCCTTTTCCTTCCTATATCTCTTTTTTTTCTTCTAATACAGCTCTTATATTGTTGACCTCTATTATGCGTTGGATTGCCACATTTACATTACTTCTTAAGGCATACCAACTTTTGAATATACGTGTGATCCTTCTCTAACAAATGTACCCTCTTTAATAAGTAATGTTATGTGAAAAGATTACATGTTTTATCTTCTCTGTTATTATGTACTCAGATGTTTAATCCATGGCGATTCATGTAAATGCGTTTGGCTATATACTGGAAATTTATAATAAAAAAATTTGAAACTAAAAAAAAAAAAGGATTTTTGTCTTTTAGTGTAATCTTTTATACTTACATCAGTAACTACTGTAATCCTTTTTATATAGGCTTCCTAAATATCTGTTTACAAGCTTTACAAAACTCTGCCACTAGGCCTCTTTTGTGTAGTCATGGGATCATACAACACCGTTTTTGAGAAGTTTACATTGGCTTCCCATAAATCAACAAATAAAATTCAAGATTGTAACACTAGTTTACAAATTGGTTTAAGGAACCCCAAATAGTAAGAACATTTAATATTTGGCAGTCTTGTAGAAATTAATATAGTTGCGTGGCCTGAGACTTCTAACCAGTAACCATTAGTAGATAAGTGTGCTGTTTGACATCTTATTAGCTATGTGCATAGCCATGTAGAAATGTATATACTTATATAGTCTAATAAACCTGTCAGCCTTGTTTACAGTTCCGTTTGTTTTCCTGGGGTGAAGGGAAGGAAATCCCACCCACTAACACCTTCTTTCCCAGGTGGAGGCCCCAGGCTCCAGGAACATGAGGACCAATGGAGGAGCACTTGCCAGGTTAGTCCCAGACTTAGGAATAGAGATGTGCATTTGTTTTTGCCAAATTGGAAAATTTCAGCAAAATTGTCCAAATTGGCATGTTTCGGGGAGCCCAAAACCGATCATGATTTTCCTGTTTTTTCGTGAAAATTTGTTTTTCGGATTAGTGTGCACTAACGGGAGTTAGTGCGTGCTAACTCCCATTAGTGCGCGCTAACAAAAACTAACAAAAAGTAACATAAAGTAACAAAATCTAATAGTTTTTGTTAGCGCGCACTAACCCAAAAAACAATTTTTCGCAAAAAAAACAAACAAACCCGAACTACAAAAAAAACGACATTTCCCGTGGTGGCCGAAAAACGAAGAAGACACAAACACAAAAAACAATTCACATCTCTACTCAGGAATGCCTTTGAGGTATGTTGTCAAGGGGGCATTGCAAATGCATCATCCATTATATGATGTTTAGAGAATGAGTGATGTTTGGTTTACTTATTTTCCCCTCCTAGTACAGAAGAGAGGGGATGTACTCATTGCATATTATCTAGGTCAAATTACTATCACCTTAACCTAAACTATAAAGGTTTTCCTTTATGTCTGGTCATTAATTATTTCCCCATTAGGAGAGGGGTTTGGTCACTCTGATGTTGAGGCAGGGCATACCCCAGACAACTGAAGTGCCCTCTCTTCTCTCCCAGGGGAAATAACTTCCAGTTTTCTGTTCTGTTCATCTTTTCCTCTTTTCCAACTTTCATGCTTTGGAGAAAGGGCAGGGGCTCCACTGGGGAGACTATGGTGTCATGTACCGCATTTACAACAAAGTGGCTCTCATAACCTCCTGAATCTTCCCCCTCCTTTTTCTGGCTCTGAGTCAAGTCTCACCAGAAGCTGACAACTGGGGCAGAGATGTGGACAGAGAGCTACCTGCTGTCACATTCATAGGAGGCTGTAACGATGATCCTGAAAGCTCCTTTAGGGAGAAGGGGGAGAAAGCAACAAAACAATGGGAGTAGGCTGCTGCAGAAGTGAGGAAAACCAGGAGCAGTCGCTCGTTTCCTCTCTCAGGAGAGAGCTGCTGCTGCTTGCTGCCTCTAGCCCTGCCTCAGCTCTGACAAGGCTGTAAGGTCACACAGGCAAGAGTTGGTTGCTATGGTTACCTATACCTATTTATTTGTTCACAGCACAGCCATAGACTTCAATGGGCCTTAGAGTTAAATGGGAAACAGAACCAAATGAGACAATAATTTTCATTTCATTAATGGGATCCCACCATTCATTTCAGGGGTTCACAAATAAAACAAACATAGACTCATTTGTTGTATTTTACCCATTCATTTCAAATGAATGGAAATCCTTATTCAATATTAATTGATCATCAAGCCTCATAAGGAGCCATCTTCATATATAATCAACATCTGGAATAATGTGGAGTAAAAATATTGAGCATGCTCTGACACAAATGTTAGCTTGAGAAATGTTGGAGTTTTCAGTTTTTTCCTTCTCATTTCTCTGGTTCTCTAGATCAGCCTTTCACAACCTTTTAAAGCACAAGACACACCTGCATTTACAAAATTGTGTGGCACACCAACCTGCATGGAGTAGGCAGTGAAGATATGAAGAAGAGCTAGAGAAGCAGTGAAAGTTCCACCAGTCTCTCATCCAAATTTTATAACAAAAGCAAAAATGCAGATGAACTCATCACAATGGACCAAATCCCTCTATAATATAAGTGCAGGATAAGGGCAAAATTAGTGTCGTGCAAGCAGCTGCCAGCCAGCTAAGGACCTGATTTACTAAAGATTTTTTTTCCCATTCTATGTCTATGGGAAAAATGCTTAGTAAAAGAGTCCCTAAGTTAGTTAGCTGCCACATGTGGCTGCTAGAGCTCTTTTATTGCTGCTACTCCCAACACTCAGCTTAAGTCAATCCAATGCTCAATGCATGCTTTCCCCATCTTACTCAACCTAGGGATTGGGCAGAGGGTGGAAAGACTTAAAGGAGGCGGCTCAGGATGGGGAAGCTGAGGAGATGCTGTGTTCAATGAGTGTACTGCAAAAAGCAGGAAACAGCTCTCCATGCCCTGACACTGTCCATTAATTACTACACTCTGAGCTCATTCTGTAGCTAAGAAGATGCATGCATGATTACACAAGTTCTCACAAAGGAACTCTTGTATGTTTAAACGCCACCATCAGTATCTCTTGTTGCTGCAAGGTGCTAAGAGCAAAGCCCAGGTGCTGGTCTGGATCTGAGCATAAGGCAGGGTGATTTTTCTATGGCACACGTAATGAATAAATAGTGGTGACATGTAAGTCATGTTGTGTGAAGAAAGGGTATAAGGGATATATGTACAGTAAGATGTATAAAAGTTATGATTTATGTGGTGGTGATAGTTATTGCTAATAGTGAGATGAATGTGTAAATGATGATTTTTACGCTGGTTGCACTATATGATGAAACTGTAACTGTTTTGAAAGGTACACAATAATGCAGAGTTATCACCCCCTAAGCAATTATGCCATCTGTTTGATGCATCCATGTCTGAGTATGTTTGAGGTGTAACTGAATAAGTGTGTCACAGAGAAAAGGAATAAAGTTGTGTAGAAAAGAAAAGAGCCTTTAAATAGAAGCAAAGAGAGTTTCTTAATGTTCTGCAGCATATCCTAGGTAAGCTTTGTTCAGAAACAATCTGATTGGTGGCCCCTGTTGTCCAGTTCGAATAGATCAAAATCACTTTAAAACAAAAGTATCATGCGTTTCAGTTCAGTTCTCCAAAGCTTGGGAGCATTACAGAGTGTGAAATCAAAGCAATCTTGCAGTTGCTCTGAATGCTTTATGATCTGATCTAGAATAATCTAATACTGCCTTTCCACTTTCTCTTATCTTAGGTTTCCTATATAGAAATATAACAGTGATGTCCATACCAGGACATTCTTTGGATCCATGAACAGTGTGGGAAATTATGGCAGCAAGTACTCATATAGATTTACAAATGGATCTATCATGGGGCAATGTCCCATTAAAAAAAAATCCAGAAAAACACTGGGTCTTCAATGAAAAACGGATATGACGATAAATCTTCATCTGCTGAGCTACTTTTGAAGATTCAATATTTGATATTTTTTGTTAGTTTAATAGCATCATAACATTTCTTTCTTTGAAGACCTCAAATTCTTTTGGTTTGGATTTTTTTTTGAAAGGAGACTGACTGGTCCATTTGGTTGATGTACAAGCTACGATTATTTTTCCCTGGGGCATGTGGATATTTATATAGGTATGTATGGTGCTGAGAATATATTCCCCTATTACAGTGAGCGTTAGGTCGGTGAGTAGTAGACTTCCTTTATGTGAGATTTCATCAATATCCCCCAATGGAGGCCATTGCTGAAACTTGGCTGAGTTAGGAATGCACTTTTATGAATACATTTCTGTTGATTTGTCTGAATTAGTTTTTTGAAAGAAATCTCATGAGAATTTTATTGGTATGCTTATAACATAATTATGTTGCTGCACCGATGTTTTGCATTGCTGATCAATTAGGAATATTACTTTAACTAAACTAAATATCTAAAACAAGCTTTGTTCAATAACTGTGAGAGGCACAATGATTATAATCACTTTTGGCAAGTGACTTCATATAGTATATAATGCTCCACTTCTTTTTATATTTGGTACCATTTTTTTCCTTTTGCAGGCCCATAACAAGAGTGGAGTGAGTAGAAAGAATGGTACTGGAAGGCACAGTAACATCTGACACTACATCCCAGAGAAACTTCTTCTCACCGCTTGCTGCTTCTGCAGATCCAGTGTCCATATTACCACTAGAAAAGGAGAACAGGTAGGTTCCAGCTATGACATAGAGGAGGTGAAAGATAATATGCAGTATGGGTTGATTCAATGCCAGAGGATGCAGAGAGCCAATCCCACTGAAGAGAAGGATGGTCGAGGAGAGTGAGTGGAATAGGTCAGTCCAGCCCCTGAAGAGGTTAATGAGAGTAGATCAGTTGTGATGGCAAAGAATTAGAGTTCTACTTTCTGTTGAGTGCCACTGGCCTGAGAGAGAGGGGAAGAAGGATGTGTTGCATCAGAGGTGGACCATTGGGTCGAGGTGGGGTTGATGCAACCAGTAGGCAAGGACCTACGGGTCCCCTCTGTCGGCAGGTGGAGTGCTGATGGGCAGAGTGCTGATGGGCAGAGTCTGCTGGAGCTTCACCTATAACAGCCCTCATTCCCCATGGGTTGAGCCTTTGTGTGCCGGGGCCGCAGGACTTAGGTGGGCCTTGGTATAGAGTTGTAGGAGAAGTTGGTTCAGCCCAGAGACAGCAGGCAAGAGATGCTGCAGTTCTACTCTGGACTGGATAATGTCCTGGAAACTTGGGCGCCAATGGAATGAAGGCAGACAGAGCGCGCTCGAGCAAAGGTAGGCCGAAGCCTGATGAATCCACATCCAGGGAGTAGGCAGAAGAGGTATCCAATGGTAGGCTTGAGTCAGGGCTAGTGGTGATTCAGAGGCAGTGGCAAGCAATGCTGAGGTCTGATCACGGAAATAGTCAATAGCATAGTCAAGCAAGCTGAGGTCTGATCATGGAGATAGTCAATAGCATAGTCGGATGAAGCAAACGTCAGTGTCCTGAGATAGGCAATGTGTAGTCGGACAAGCAGAGGTCTGGGGCTGGAGATAGGCTGTAGCGTAGTCAGGTGAAGCAGAGGTCTGGGTCTGGAGATAGGCTGTAGCGTAGTCAGGTGAAGCAGAGGTCTGGGTCTGGAGATAGGCTGTAGCGTAGTCAAGCAAAGCAAAGTCAAAGTCTGTGTAGTCAATCCGAAGCATAAGCATGGCAGGAACAAGGAAACAGAAACCCGGAACAACGAGGGTCAAGAACACAGGGAAGAGTCAAATCTCTTAGTAGCAATGAGTACTCGACCAGTGAGGAGACCTGTTGCAAAGACAACGCTATAAAGCAGAGCCTGAGCTGAAATACTAGGAAAAGGTTGACATCATCTTCCGGGGCCGCGGCTAGGTTCCCACCACGGGTCCTACTTAAGGATCAGGGATGCGCGTGTGCACACCTAGGGAGGGGCACGGTGCGAGTAGTAGCGTCTCTCCGTGGGCCATGTGGAGAGGCCCAATAGTTATAGCAGCAGGAACGGGAATGCCAGGGACTGTGGCAGAGCCAGAGGTACTGGGGGAGGCCCGAGGATGGAGCTGGCGGCCCATTGCCACCAGTGAAGAGGAACCAGAGGCTAGGATCCTTGTAGAAAGGTGAGGGGGCCGTGCTGTTGGTCTGCCGTGGATGGCACACATAACAGTACCTCCCCTTTATGCCCCTCTCTTGGAGGTCGGTGTTTGCCTGGATGGGCATGATGGTAGTTCAGGAGGAGGGTTTTGTCCAGGTTGTTCAGAGCTGGTTCCCAAGAATTTTCTTCGGGTCCATAACCCTCCCAAGAAAGGAGGTATTCCCACCGGTGGCCCCTATGGCAGACGTCAAGAACTTCATATACCTTGTACGTCATGTCAGTTTCAGCTATGAGTGGAGGTGGTTCAGGAGCCTTTCGGGCTAACCGACCTGATTCGATATGCCTTTCGAGAATGTCGGTATATAAAAATTCTAAATAAATAAATAAATAAAGCCAGGATAGGACCACAGGTTTTAAAAGAGATACATGAAATATATTATGTATTCCCAGTGTAGGAGGCAGCCGAAGCTGGTATGTAATAGGTCCCATGCGTCGGGTGACCATAAAAGGGCCGATATACCTTGGAGTGAACCATTGGAACGGTATTCGGAGTCGGATATACAGAGTACTTAACCTGACTTTCTGGCCAGGGAGGAATTCAGGAGCTGAGCGTTGGTGACTGTCAGCAGTTCTCTTGGCCCAGGAATTGGCTTGACATAAGCGAAAATTTGTCTGCTCCCGTAAAGTCTTGAGGGCATCCGCAGTAGCCTGTGCTGCAGGAGACGGTACTGACAAAGGGATGGGCAGCAGTGGTCGTGGTTGTTTTCCATAGATGATAGAGAACAGTGATGTGCCTGTAGCAGTGGCGATGTGGGAGTTGTGAGAAAACTCCGCCCAGGATAAGAGTTTGGACCAATTGTCTTGGCGGACATTGATGTAAGTACGCAAGAAGGCCTTCAAGGAACAATTAATTTGCTTGGCTTGTCCATTAGCTTGGGGATGATAGGCAGTTGTTAACCTGATATTAATAGCAAATTTTTGGAAAAGAGCGCACCAATATCTGGCAAGTCTTTGGAGGTCAGGAGTCTCCCCCAAGACTTGCCAAAAGTCTCTGGTGGTCCAGCAGGGGTCCTGGAGTGATCTCATGCACTCGGGTCGTTGGCTGCCAGTATTCAAAATGGCGCCAATAGCCTTTGCCCTTACTATGTCACAGGGGCTACCAGTGCCATTGGTCAGCCCCTGTCACATGGTAGGAGCAAAAGATGGCGCCGGCCATCTATTGCTCCTACCATGTGACAGGGGCCGAACAATGGCACCGGTATCCCCTGTGACATCGTAAGGGCAAAGGGCCATCAGCACCATTTTGATTCATAGCAGGCTTGACAGCCCGATGGCCCGGAAGGGAGAGATTGCTTGCGGGACCCCGCTGGACCACCTGGGCTTTTAATAAGTCTTGGGGAGGAGTCGGGATGATGGGGGGTTGTAATACAGTAAATTTGAAGGGTAGGGGTGTTTGGTTTTTTTTAAATAAATGTGCCCCTCCCCCCCGCACTAATCCAAAAAACAAATTTTTCCAGAAGTTCGTGGAAAATCTGTTTCATGGTATGGGTCCCCTGAACCACGACGAATTAGGCAATTTCACTGAAATTACCTAATTTGTGATAAACGAATGCACATCTCTACTGCTTTTTGCATGGAAAACACATCTTCGAAATCTGCGTAAGGAGCAGGTATGCCAGACGAAGTGACAGCCAAAGGAACCACGGATGGCAGTACTACTTTCTGGAGACAGGACTGGTATCAGGCAGGACCCCACTCTACCAGTTGCAATGAGCCCCAATTAAATTGGGGAGAATGCTTCTGTAGCCAGGGGAGTCCAAGGTCTACCGTTGGATGGATTTCTCCAATACTAACAGTTCAAGTTCTTCTGTATGTAGGGCACCAGTGCACAGCTGGACAGAATCCGTGGTAAGGAAGATTTGTATGGGTAACAGTTCTCCATAAATAGAAACTATACACAAGAAGGTCTCAAGCGAGCAGGTCTTTATATCCAAGAGCTGGACAAGATCCTTGAGAATTAAATTACCTCCTGCTCCGGAATCCACCAGAGCAAGAACTGGAAAGGACCGGGAATCCTAGATCAAGGTGACCCGTTACAGATAACTGCGGGGACGGAGAAGTTGCGCCCAAGTTCAGAACCCCTACTGAACTTAGGCAGGGAAGTTTTCCCAGACGGATAGGAGAGGTCTGTAGATGGTGGCCAGGTGCTCCGCAATATAGACACAGACCGGTTTGTCTCTGCCGTAGTCACTCTTCCAGTGTCAGCCGCCCACGACTCAACTGCATGGGCTCTTCCGTCTTATCCACAGTAGTGTCCCTGCTCAGGTCAGATATGGTGGTCAGTGGCAAATGCGACTGAACCCGAGAGGGCTTCTTGGGCATCTCACTCTCCCGGTAATGGTCTTGGAGACGGTGGTCAATTCGGCCTGTCAAGTTGGCTGGAAGGGAGCTCCCTTCCAGCCAACTCATTATTCAGCTGTGAAGAAAGTCCATCCAGGTAGATAGCTTGCAGGCCATCTTCCTGCCAGGCAAGCTCAGTAGCTGAAGTCCGAAACTCAATCTTATGTTCGAAGAGACTTCTTTGACCTTGACGAAGATGTAATAAGCTAGTGCTTGCCATGGCATGCTGCCCGGGTCATCAAAGGCCCATCAAAACACAGCCACAAACTGAGACAACTCCCTTAGAAGGAGTCCAAGTGTTCCACAAGGGGGAAGCCTAAGCCAGCGCCTTCTCTTCCAGACGAGATAAGATGAAGGTGACTTTAGTCAATTCGTCCTGGAAGATGGAGGGCTGCAGAGCAAATTGCAAATAGCATTGGTAAATGCACCCTCTGCAGAGTCTAGAGTCACTGTTGAAGCGTGGGGGTGCTGGTAGGGCCAACAAGGCTTGAGGCATTGATGGTGATGGCTGTGGATGAGGAGGAGCCAGAGTAGAAACTGGATTATTAGTGAGGGCATCAAGCTGGGCATGAACATGATCCATGGAGGAGGCCAATGCTTCAAGAAACTGCTGCTGTTCTTGTACCTTGGATGCCAGGCCAGGGATGGCCTGGAGGGCACGCGGCTCCACAGAGTCCATGGCCTTTGCAACCTGTTGCATTGGAGGTGGACCCTTGGGCCGAAGTGGGGTTGATGCAACCCGTAGGCAAGAACCTACAGGTTCCCACTGTCAACAGGTGAAGTTGGCTGATAGGCAGAGGTCACTGGAGCTTCACCAATACCAGCCCTCGTTCCCTGCGGGTTGTGCCTTTGGCTGCCAGGGCTAGAAGGACTTAGGTGGGCCTCAGTATATAGTTGTAGAAGTTGGTTCAGCCCAGAGACAGCAGGCAAGAGATGCTGCAGTCCTTCTCTGGACTGGATAATGTCCTGGAAACTTGGGCACCAATGGAACGAAGGCAGATAGATGGCGCTTGAGCAAATGTAGGCCGAAGCCTGATGTATCCATGTCCAGGGAGTAGGCAGAAGAAGCGTCCAATGGTAGGCTTGAGTCAGGGCTGGCAGTGATCCAAAGGCAGTGGCAAGCAAGGCGGAGGTCTCATCATGGAGACAGTCAATAGTGTAGTCAGATGAAGCAAAGGTCAGGGTCTGGAGATAGGCAATACGTAGTCGGACAAGCAGAGGTCTGGTGATGGAGATAGGCTGTAGCGTGGTCAAGCAAAGCAAAGTCAAAGTCCATGTAGTCAATCCGAAGCATAAGCAGGGCAGGAACAGGGACCAGGAACAGCGAGGATCAAGAACGCAGGGAAGAGACAAATCTCTAAGTAGCAACGAGTACTTGACCAGCGAGGAGACCTGTTGCAAAGGCAACGCTATAGAGCAGAGCCTGAGCTTAAATACTATGAATAGGTTGACGTCATCATCTAGGGTTGTGTCTAGGTTCCCACCTCAGTGAGTGGCACGGCTCGAGTAGTAGGATCTATCCGCAGAACGTTTTGGTTCAGGCTTTCCACATCTCTAGATAACATATTAGAGTTGAGCAAATTTGATTGTTTGCCTATTTACAGTACTTTCCTTTGCTATCATTTTCTATTCATATTTTTTGATTATCACTAGTGAATTTATGGCTATTTTGTTTAAGACACATTACACATTTTTAATTCATCAAATAGGCACATTTTCTGAGATCATTTAGAAGAATATTATTTGTCTCTAATTAATTTGATCTCCTTTAGTCCATAGAGGTTCAAAGAATTGTAAACAATCTTTTTCTTCTCGATGTGTTCCTTTATAACATTTCTGCAAATGTACTTGCATCCTAAAATAGCAAAATAACTCAAAACCCCTCTTTGCTTTGAAATTGATCCTAGTTCACCTTCAACAGCTATAGCAACCACTCCTTGCTAAGAAGAATCCGAGCTTTTCAAAATATCACAAGTAATTCAACTATTCTTGTTATTTCATCTTCTGAAAACATGACAATAAAATTGTCTGCAAACTGCTTTGTAATTTTAAATGTGCTTTAAAACAGCATCTCCTTTCATTGAAATTGTGCCAAGAGAATTAATGAGGACCTTTCTCATTTATTATTTGATTTGCATTCCTTCCAGGGCTTTTAAAAATATTTTATATATCGGAAGTTGGAAGCAATATAAACAAATGAAAAGGACATTTTGAATCCTAATGAGCAAATATGCAAAATACAAAAAAGTGGCAGTATTGCAGGATGCTAAATTTGGAAGAAAAAATATGATTTTTAGGATAAAACTGTTGGAAGAAGATACACATCTCAAGACAAAAAAAAAGTGTCAGTTGTGATGTTTGCCTTATTCATCTAATAATTACAATAGTACTTTACATTCTTCAGCTTGATTCCAGAATGACTAGGCAAAATACAGTATAATGTGGTAGCTCTAGGTATTTCATGATTATTCCACTACTTACTTGGGCAGAATTTTGCTGGGAAGGTCTTTTGAACAATAAACTCAATCAAGGTCCCTTGTTAAATTTGAAAGCCTAAAGAATGCTTTTAAAAGTGCACAAAAATAAAAGCATGGGCAATTGACCTAGCAGTGTATTATATTTTTTTCCTCCCGAAGGTTCATTTTCTACATCTAAACAAAGCACAATAATTCTGCATATTTGATTCAGTGCACCTGAGCAAAAATGACATCTTAGGGGCATTTCTATATAATTGGGGAGGTGTTGCTCACTCATTACCTACGTTCATAGGCCAAATGTAAAAAAAGTGTAGAACAGATACGTGCTTTCCATCTCTCTGCATGAACATCCATACGAACAGAAAAATGAAGCAAACACATAGTGGTTGATCACTGTAGCCAGGCAATACTAAAAGCAGTTAAAATACACTTTATCTGGGTGTGTAGCCTAAAATGAAGAGAATTTATTGTAATAATATGGGAACAGGATTCCCTCTTTTCCTGTAACAGTATTTATACTTTTGACATGCAAATGAAGAAAGCAAACCGGATTCTCCTAACCCGCGTGCATTTAAATTATCAAACATTGTTTCCCTCTTGTGATTTCGAAATTAACTGAGTTAGATCTCTTCAAACTTTGGCTTGCATTCATCAAGCCGTGATCTTTTTTCACAGAAGGGGGCCCAACTATCGCGGAGGGGGTGTAGCCATGACAGCGGGCCCCTCACCCGATAAAAATATCATAGCTGACTGTATCACTGCGTTATGTTGTCTCGCAACAAAACACAGCAAGGCAAAAACAAGGCGGCCATCATCCCTTTGCTTGCAATGGCAGCTCCCAGAGTACATAAGTTGCCCAAAGTAAAAAAAAAAAAAAAAATTGTATGTGGATCATATCTGCCCTCCCTTCTCAGCTCTAACCCACCACTCAAGGTGGCGACAACCACCAAATTAAAAAAATTACTCAGTTGATCACACGATGACAGTCCCCCCCCCATCCCCCCCCAACCCTGTCACCATAGATAGAAAATGTGCCTTTCTGTATCTCCCCACTCCCCTTTCAAAAAAAGCATGCACTGGCAGTTTTCCCCCATACCCCTTCCCTCTCCCACACCTCCAAATACAAAATCATTTTCATTGATGGATGCCCCTCCCCCCAGGGCCCCCCCCCCCAAGTCCAATGAATAATCTTTGGGGGTCTAGTGGGGGCCACCCCCAAACCCTTCTCCTGCATCACATTACCTCTAAAAGTTGATTCGTATTGATCGAAAGGGCCCGAGGCACCCTCTGGCCCTGGGCCTGCACGCCACAATTGTCAAAAATGGCGCTGACCTGACCTTGCCCCAGTCACAAAAATGTTTTTGCATTGGGGTGGGAGCAGTATAGGGAGGAATCTACCTGTACATATTTTTTTTGTAAGACGGGTAGAGGATACACAAAGGTGCATTTTTTTATTTAGTGACAGGGTTGGGGAAAGGGGGCCATCGTTGTGTGATCAGCTGAGCAATTGTTTTTGAATTTGACTGTCATGGCTGCCTTGAGTAATAGAGAGGTATTCAGTTCCCCAGCTGAGTGAGTGCGATGGATGAGTGGGGCATGTTTTATTGAAATGTATTTGGGTAATACTGGCATGTCCAATTGGTGAAAAGTTGATGTGATGTAATGTAATGTAACAGATGTAATAAAAAACATTTTTCTAAATGATGTATTATAATTAATAAAGTTGTGAAACACACATAGCTTATGTTCATATGAAAATTGTTTATGAGGTATTATAAGATGTATTAGAGATAATACTATACATGTTTGTACAACTTAATAAATAGTTATGTGATGTGCCTTGAGTAATAGCCTTGGGCTAAGGAGAAAGATCAGTTTGACCCCTGCACAATTTTTTTTACTTTGGGTTACATATTTTTCCATAGGTTGACCTTTTAAACCTAACGTAGGAACATCGGGATCCATATTAGGGTTACATTAACATTTCCCTTGGAGCTGTAGCTGAATTACCACAGCTGACAACTTTCAGCGTTGGGCTTACCTATGCATGAACTTCTTTGCTTGGATTTGCAAAAATTCATGCGTACAAATTCCATGCAATGCAGCTCACTGTTTTAGGGATAGGAATCTAGGGGAAAATATGCAAAATACTGTAAATATCACATGATATCTCCGAGATAAGGCTATATCACACAACATATGCTAACATGTGTTAAAGCCCTACCACAGCTTGATGCATCACCCTATTTAGTTGTAGATTTGTTTCTGCAGACCTCTGCGGAACCCTGCCCCCAACCATCACCACCTCTCACCTATAGAGGCTGCTGGGACTGGGATTCTAGCGGCTCCTTCTGCTGCAGTTGGTGAATAGCTTGAAGAGCCAGAAGACCAGCCTTCTCTAGGGAGGTTCCACTTTCTATTAGAAAAGAGAAGTGGGGGGGGGGGGGGGTTTGAGTGCGCAAGTTTCATCTAGTTGCAGCAAACAAGTAGTTCTGAGAGTTAGTAGTAAGGCTTTCGCTGAAGAGAAGTATGTATAGGATGAATTTTCTTAGAAACTTGTCTGCACGTAGCAGTCCAACACTACTGCTCTTGAATGCTGCAAATGATAAGACTCAAAATGCTGCCGTTTTGACAGGAAAATGAGGTCACAGACAGTCTGACACAGCACACACATACACTGTTCTTTTGTGGAACACCTAATAAATGGAGAAAGCTTGCTATCCAAACACAATTTAAATTTTTTATTTTATTTACTGCACTATCTAATAATCTAAGGGCAGTGTATAGCAATAGATATATACTGCAAAAGCACAGCATGCAGCAGTTTAAACCCATAAAATAGGATAGCATACAACATATCAAAACAAATATCACAACAATAAATACAAATATAAAATCAGGCAGAAAAGGCTGAAATAGCAAATCAAGACTGGGTTAGACCAGTCAGTCCAGAATTAGATTTAAAATGGCAGTTTAATCTAAATATAAATAATTTAAGACTGCATAAAGCAGATAAAAAGAACATATGTTGTTTTGCTGCTACTGGCATTTTGGCAGTGTAGTACTTAAGCCTAAAAAATATAAGCCTGGACCTGCAGTAAACAATGTTAGAAGGAAGATTTGTAACAGTATATACTGCTACTGGTAATTTAATGACATAGCATCTAGCTCAGAATATATTAGAATAGAATATATAATCATTAGAACAGCATTTGCACCCAAAACTGCAGAAAAATTATTCAATAGGTATTTGCAGAGGAAAAAAATGTGTTTTGGTTCATTTATTCCTTTCATGCTTTGTAGCCATTCGTTTGGTTCATCTCAAAAAATTAGTTTCATTTATTTCATTTTATTTGTTCATTTGCTTCCCATTTCAGTCAAGGGAGGAAGCAATGCAGCCTTTTTCTGGATCCCATCTTGGGGTTTTCTAATAATTTCTAATGAATCAGATGGGTAGACATCAGAAGGGTAACGTCACGCCTACGATTCAAGGCTATGTCAACGTGGTACTGAAAGAGGTCGAAATAGCCCAAGGCCTCCCAAGGCCTCACGAGGAGGGGACAGAGCAGTACCTGGAGTGTCACGAGGAACTCAAGGCAACATGAAGGAGGAATAAAGCACCAAAACAGGCAGAAAAAAAAAGCCAAAAGCAGAGGGGGAAAAAAACAACCTAAGAGTGGAATGAAGGCCACAAAGCCTCATAAGAGGAGAAAAGCAGCCATCCAGAGTGGCAAGAACACTCCGAGTCTTCAAATAAGGGGCTCTTTTCTTTCTGTACGTGGATCACACTAATGAGCAAAGAGCAAGACAAGATAATTAGAGACCTCAAGGAGATTTCAAACAATTATGTTTCTTATTTCTCAGAATAGAATTGAATTCATTGAAATGGCAGGGAGAATTACAATAATACTGAATATTTCA
This sequence comes from Rhinatrema bivittatum, assembly GCF_901001135.1. Lineage (NCBI taxonomy): Eukaryota > Metazoa > Chordata > Amphibia > Gymnophiona > Rhinatrematidae > Rhinatrema > Rhinatrema bivittatum. Next base: position 474,877,923 of record NC_042615.1, on the reverse strand, counting down.
GATGGTGACAGAAGTATTAAATTTATATTTTTACCTATTTTTTTTGCTAGTACTACTGCTTTAAAGTTATGTCTGCATTTAAGAATAGGCAACATTGGTAACTGCCTCCAGCATCAAATTTTGATAGACAGAAAAGCATAGTAGGTTTGCAACTCTCTGGTTTTGGACCAGATCGTCTGGATGTCCCCCTTTATGCACAGTGTCTGGCTATCGTTGAAAGCAGACACTGGAATATCAGGTCGAGTAGTGGAAGGGGAAGCACTTGAGAGGCAGGGCCTGCACTGTTGCATACAATTGGCTCCCATGCCAATTTCTTGGACAGACACTGTCACAGAATTAATGAGGGACAGAGGTGCATGCAGTGGTAGGCTTAATCTACATGAAGCTTCTTCAGCTGCTGCCACCACCATCACTGCTGCCTCCTCTTCCTCCTCCTCCTCTATTTGGTGGGCTCAACCTGAAACAACAACAATGGCAAAAATAGCAAAGCTCCATAGATTCAATACTATGCATTTTGCAATGTTATTGCACCAATCCTGGCGGTGGATGATGATGAATATAGTATGACAAGAAAACCTGTCCTTATTCCAATATAGTATAAAATAATTCAGCCATGGTATCAAGCTTATAAATCCCGTTTTGGCTTCCATGTTTGATGTTTCATCTTTAACAGCACATTGTCAAAAGAGTTTAGGAGGGTATTTCAATAAGTTCTCTTTGTTTTCATATATCTGACATGGTGTTTGTCATTATTTCCAATTTTAAATTTAGCCAACAAGTCTAAGAGGTTTATTTGTGTTATTCACCTATTTTGTGTCTGTGCATAATATTTTGTAGTCTGTCTTTCGGGGATGGTGAGAAAGGGAACTTAAGAGGAAGATGGGTGGGGGAGGGGTTGTGAGATGGTGGAGAGGAGAAGGGGCTCTGGGCATGCATGATGGGAAGAGGGTGGGGTCAGAAGGAGGAGGTCAGGGGGCTGGTGGGAAGAGGGTGGAGCATGGGAGTGGTTCAAGAGATAAGAACATAAGAACATAAGAACATGCCATACTGGGTCAGACCAAGGGTCCATCAAGCCCAGCATCCTGTTTCCAACAGAGGCCAAACCAGGCCATAAGAACCTGGCAATTACCCAAAAACTAAGTCTATCCCATGCTACTGTTGCTAGTAATAGCAGTGGCTATTTTCTAAGTCAACTTAATTAATAACAGGTAATGGACTTCTCCTCCAAGAACTTATCCAATCCTTTTTTAAACACAGCTATACTAACTGCACTGGCCACATCCTCTGGTAACAAATTCCAGAGTTTAATTGTGCATTGAGTAAAAAAGAACTTTCTCCGATTAGTTTTATATGTGCCCCATGCTAACTTCATGGAGTGCCCCCTAGTCTTTCTACTATCCAAAAGAGTAATGGGGGAAGTGAGGGCTCAGAGGGATGTTGGGAAGAGAAGGGAGACTGGTGATCAGGGAAATGTGGAAAGAGGGCTCAGGTCACTAGGTATGCAGGGCAATTTGCATATAATTTGATATATAAAACATACTGTTTTGTTCAATTCAAATAGAAACATAGAAACATAGAAATGATGGCAGAAGAAGACCAAACGATCCATCCAGTCTGCCCAGCAAGTTTTGAACTTTTTTTTTTCTCATTCTTATGTTACTTTTGGCTTTTAGTAACCTTTTGGTTCTATTTCCCTTCCACCCCCACCATTAATGAGAGAGCAGTGTTGGAACTGCATCTAAGTGAAATATCTAGCCCAATTAGGGTAGCCACTGCCGCAATAAGCAAGCCACACCCTCACCCACCTGCCCACCCAGACTAAATAATTCAGTCCTTGTTGGTTGTTGTCTGTATATAGATCCACCTTTCTTCATTCCCCCTGCCATTGAAGCATAGAGTTATGCTGGATATGCATTGAAAGTGAAGTATCAGACTTTTACCCCTGCTGTTGAAGCAGAGAGCTATGCTGGATATGCTTGAAGTATCAGTCTTTCTCCCCTGCCGTTGAAGCAGAGAGCTATGCTGGATATGCGTGAAGTTTCAGTCTTTCTCCCCTGCCGTTGAAGCAGAGAGCTATGCTGGATATGCGTGAAGTATCAGTTTTTCTTCTCCCCTGCTGTTGAAGCAGAGAGCTATGCTGGATATGCGTGAAGTATCAGTTTTTCTTCTCCCCTGCCGTTGAAGCAGAGAGCTATGCTGGATATGCTTGAAGTATCAGTCTTTCTCCCCTGCCGTTGAAGCAGAGAGCTATGCTGGATATGCTTGAAGTATCAGTCTTTCTCCCCTGCCGTTGAAGCAGAGAGCTATGCTGGATATGTGTGAAGTATCATCTTTCTCCCCTGCCGTTGAAGCAGAGAGCTATGCTGGATATGCATTGAAAGGGAAGTATCAGGCTTATTTGGTTTGGGGTAGTAGCTGCCGTAACAAGCAAGCTACTCCCCACTTTTTTTGTGAATGCAAATCCTTTTTTCCACATTTCCTCTTGCTGTTGAAGCTTAGAGCAATGTTGGAGTCGCATTAACCGTGTGTATATTTATTGAATAAAGGTACTTTCTCCAGGTAGTAGCCGTCATTCCCGCGAGCCACCCATTCTTCATTCACGTCCTCTAGACTTTATGGATCCAACGTGTTTATCCCACGCCCCTTTGAAGTCCTTCATAGTATCAGATAATATGTATCAGATAATAACACAATTAACCATTTGAATTAAATAATGTATATTATTATGGATTTTCTAACTGCTATTACAATAAAATTATCACAAAAATCTTAACATTTGTCAGATGTTAAAAGGATTACATATTCTGCAACTGTTTCAAATAGGAAAATATACTTTAGTTCTTATAAAATCAATAGGATAACCAAGGAACTAAGTTACTAAGACAGTAACTTTGAAACCGGGGCGCGGGTGCACATGTGCACGCGTTTGTGGCCCGCACCCAGGGAAGCGGCCATTTTATAACATGTGCACATGTACACGCGTATGTTATAGAATAGCCTGACCATGTGCACATTTGGGCGCAATTTTATGTGGAGGCGAGCAAATGTCCCTCCTACCGTGTAAGTGGGGGGGGGGGATTTTAAAAGGCACATGCACTGACTCCATTACCAGTTTCAACAGTCCATCTCCAGTTTGCCAAGGTAAGGAATAGGACTGCTAAACCCTCGTAGTTTGCTAGCCTCCCTTCATCCCTTTTAGCCCCAACCTTTAAAACCTTGCTGATCTGCCTACAATGTTTTGTTTTGCATCTTACACCTCATGCATAGCAGAAGTAAAGTTTCGCGGCAGGAGACCGACTCTGGTGCACGCCTGTGCATATAAGTGTTTAAGGGCTAATTTACTGTTGGGACACCCAGACCCCGCCCACACCCCAACCCTTTTATTAAAAGCTTTTCATTTCTGCACACAGTGGCACCTACGCGCGCGTCCAATCACCTTTTAAAGTTCCCTCGGCGCTCACTGGTCTGACTTATGTGCATATCTCCTGTTTTGGGTACATGGCGGGCTTTTAAAATTCACCTTTTAGGCATTAGCATATCAAACTAACATCAGACTTCTACTTACAAAGGGAAAAGATGCAAAATATCCTGCAGATGCGAACATTAAAGAGCCCAGCCTTGCAAGATGCAGCCTGTGGCTGTGCTGAAATTCTCTTCCTGGCTGCCAGTGTGTGGCTGTTGATGCACAATGTTACTGGCTGCTGCCTGATGTCTCTCACATTGCTGAGTCTTAGCAATGACAGCACTTAGCCCCCACCTCTCAAACCCCAACTACTCCCTTTCACTAAAATTATCCAACCACCAGAGGCCCGAGAGGTCTGGACCCCCAACCCTCAGATGCCACCCCCCCTCCCCCCACCCCCACACACACATACACACACAGACATACAAAATGATCCCTGGTCATCCAAAAGTCACCCTAGTAGTTTAGTGGACCCCTATCCTCCAGCCACTCCCTTACTTTTCAAAGTCTCCCTGGTTCTGGGCCTGGCAGGCACCATTTTCCAAATTATCACAGCTTGCAAATATTTCAGCAAGCTGCGTTATTTAATTTACATAGTTTAGGATATTAATGAGCTCCTTGGCATCCATTTTTTATAATAATGTGATCATTTAAATACATGTGGTACCAGGGCTCAAAAATGTGATATATTTGTAATATTTCGCATTATCCCTGTGTTTTTCACTCTGTAAATGGCCTAGAACATGCATTAATTCCTCAGTATGTTCTATCTACAATTTATTTTATCTGGAGAGAGGTGCTGGAGTGTTAAATAATTTTATGAAAACAAGGGGTACCCCACCAAATAAAACAGGGCTAGTGAGCACTACCTGATAAGAAACTGGAAGCACAACAAGAATCAACAAGTACAGTGTATCTTCTTGGCTCTAGCAATGTGTCTAGGCACATTATAAGGCCAGCAGAAAGTCAGTTATACTTTGTTCTGTGTTTTTGTAGGATAATTCGAATAAGGTGGTCTGCTTTATGACTGAGGGCCTCATTTTCCAAGCACTTTACCGCGTGCGATAAATTCGCAAATCAGTTATTTGGTATTCAGGGGGTGGATTTGGGGCGGAGCATATGTAAAGCAGGAACCTGTTTATCGTGTGCGGCGAAACAGCCGCAGTGTTAGCGCAGCTGCTATCGCGGCTAACGCTACGGGCCAGAAAAGGATTATCACAGAGAGAGAGAGAGAGAGAGAGAGAGAGAGAGAGAGAGAGAGAGAGAGAGAGAGAGAGAGAGAGAGAGAGAGAGAGAGAGAGAGAGAACCTTACTATAGTGCCTGTGCCCTAGACAGGTATTTTAATCCCTATGGGAGGGCCACCTACTAACTCGGGGTGGGGATTAGGTATCAGCGTCGGGGGTTGGGGGCCACTTTCGCATTCCACAGCAAGCTAGGTGGAGAGAACGTTGCCCAAATCTCCTCTTGGAGTGAGTTTCCTCACTCCGACAGCCAGCAAATCTTCACTAGAGACCACTGTTCTTTCCGTAGGTCTCATGTGGAATGCGAAAGTGGCCCCCAACCCCCGACGCTGATACCTACTCCCCACCCCGAGTTAGTAGGTGGCCCTCCCATAGGGATTAAAATACCTCTCTCTTTCTCTCTCTCTCCCCCCCCCCCCGGCGCCTGAAACAGGCTGTCGGGGACTATCGTGGCCCGTGATGATTGAAGTGCAAAAACCGGCAAATATCGTGCACTGCGATGAAACACCGAAAGAATCATCGCACACTGGGAAAACATCGCGTGCGGTGCTAATGTTTTCGCGAATGGCGAAAACATTGCCGCACGCGATGTTTCCCCACTGCACGAAAGAAGCCTCATTTGCATTGGTAACGCCCCCTAATGCGTTACCAATGCGATATTGGAAAATGAGGCCCTGAGTTTATCAAAATTTCAAGATGAGGAGTCTTAAGTCCTTAGGTTAAGGGGTTTGTTATTATACTATGAACAAATGACATGAGACTATGGGCAGAGTAAACCATAGGGCTTGATCCTGGTTGTTGTATCTTTGCTGTCATAGCATGTTTGTTTGAAAACAAATAAAGAAAATTTAAACATAAAAAGGAAAAGGAAAAGAAGAAAAGATATGGTAAACTGATGTTGGGAAAATGTGAGAGCAGAATACTCTCTCCCTCCTGTAACCCAGCCTCATTTTTGGTGGGGTGTTCAGTTATGGTCCACAAAAAATTTGGCTACCCTAGAGCATAGGCACTGTCATTATGCCAACATCAACACTGCAATACTGTCCTCTTCCACCAAGCCACAACAAAACTCAACATGTGGCCTGTGAGTTGGCAAGCATGCTCATAGGTTGGACTGCAACTCACCCCTCGCACAGATTCCCTGTTAAAAGAAAGTCCATGATGGAGGAAGGCAGGGCCATGACTGTTCACTTACACTGACTCACAAGTTGAAGATTTTGCTCTGGGCCTGGCTGAATAGAACAGCACTGATGCCCAGATTATCTCTGGAGGTGAAGGGAAATGAGATTAAAGGGTAGATTTTAAAAGGAGCGCGTGCAAGTTATAAAATCAGGGATTGGCGCGTGCAAGGGGGTGCACAATTGTGCACCTTGTGCGCGCCAAGCTGCACTGCCTTCCTCCGTTCCCCCTAACCTTCCCACCCCTTCCCCCCCTAGCCCTACTCTAACCCCTCCCCAACATTTATTTTACCTTTTGCGCCTGCCTCCGAGCAGGCGCAAGTTGCGTACACCAGCAGCCTGCCAGAACGCGACCCTCCGACTCAGCAGTAATGGCCGCTGTGTTGGAGGCCTCTGGCCCCTTCTGGCCCCCGGACCGCCCCGCCCCTTTTTGCAAGCCCCGGGACTTACACGCATTCCGGGGTCTTACGCGCATCGCTGGACCTTTTTAAAATAGGTCGAGCATGCGTAACCCCTGCTATGCATATAAATCCTCAGAATTTATGCATGTAGGGCTTTTAAAATCTGGCCCTAAGTGGAGAAGGCCAAGTGGAGAAGGAATATGTAAAAATGATAACTACATAAATATAAATAAATAAAGTATATAAACAATTTTTAAAATCCTTGACTCTCATCCTCAGTGCTCCCCCCTTCACAACCTCAACAAGATCTTTAGGATCCTGCCCCTCTAAGCTCTGAACTCTGGCTCTTTTATCATTGAGTAGAATTTATAAATAAATACATTACATTGTTTGAAAATGCATGCAAACAGTTTTAAAATCCTTCCTCCCTCCCTCAATTTCCTCCAGAGCAAAATATCTTTACTGTATAGCCTCCCAAGCTCCTACCTCAGTATCTGTTGCAGATTTGCAAAATCAGCATCTCTTCTACTATCATATTAGAATTGTTTCAAGTGCACATAAACTCGTGGATAACTTTGTATTTGGGTATAGTGTATTTGGATTTCCAAAAGCTGTTTGACAAAGTCCCTCCTTAGTCCCTCCTTAGTAAACTAAAAAGCCATGGGAAGGAAGCATTGTCTTAATGTGGTTAAAAGACAGGAAACAGAGTAGGGCAAACTGGAGTGCCCCAGAGACAGGTACTGGGACCAGTGCTGTTCAATGTATTCATGAATGATCTAGAAAGTGGAGCAACATGTGAAGTGATCAAATCTGCAGATGATACACAAATATTGAGGGTAGTTAAAAGTTTAAACACAGGCAGATTGTGTGAGACTTTGCGAGAAGGACTTTGCAAGACTGGAGAACTGTGCATCTAAGTGGAAGATGAAATTTAATCTGGATAAGTGCAAAGTGATGCACATAAGGGAAAAATAAGCCTAATTTTAGACACAATGATGGGTTCCACAGTAAAAGTAAGCACTCAGAAAAAGAATCTAAGAGTCATTGTGGATAGTACACTGACATCCCCAGCTCAGAGGTGGTTGTCAAAAATGCAAACAGGATGCTAGGAATAATTCAGAAAGGAATAGAGAATAAAATGGAGAATATCAATGCCTCCTTATAGATCAATGGTGTGGCCCCATCTTGAGTATTGCATGCAGTTCTGGTCACTCCATTTTAAATAGGATATTGAGGAATTTGAAAGACAGAAGGTAGGAGAACAAAAATGGTTATATGATTGGAATATCTCCTTTATGAAGAAAAGCTAAGCAGATTAAGATTCTTCAGTCAGGAGAAGAGATGGTAGAGGGGGGATATGCTTGAGGTCAGCAAAATCATGAGTAGAGTAGAACAGGTAATTAAGGAATGGCTATTTACCCGTTCTAATAAAACTTGAGCTAGGAGACACTCCTTTAGCTAACAGACAGCAGATTTAAATCAAATTAGAGAAAGTATTCTTTCATGACTGCATAATCTAGCTGTGGACTTTTTTGCCGGAGGATGTGGTCAAACCAACTAGCATAGTTGGGATTAAAAAGGAATTGGACAAGTTCATGGAAGAAAAGTCCATAAATAGTTATTATCCAGGTGACTCAGGGAGACTCATCATTTGCCATTAGGGGCTGAGCAGGGAGAAAGGGAATTTTCTTTTAGAGATTGACCACTGTCTGAGATAGGAACCTGGGCTTGATGGACCTTTAGCCCAACCCAGCAGAGCACCTCTCCTGTTCTTTAGACTCCAACGCATGCTCAACATGCTGTGGAAGCAAAACAGTAGTGTACCGACACGTTTCAGTTTCTCCCGTGCCAACGCAGATTAGTATGCATTGTTTAAATATTGAATACTATTCATAATAGCACACATGACAAAACAAAACAATAAGAAACAAAATGAAATATATTTTTAAATAATTGAAAAAAACTAGACATGAAAAACAAAATAAAACAAAAATGTTTTCTATGCATACCCATACAAAAAAAAAAAACCTGTGAACTGCTATAGTCTAAGCATTTGATTACTATGGCTTGAGAAACAGTGGCAAGGCCATCTTTGGATAAGAAAGGCCATAAAACCCCTAATGGAACAAAACTTGAAATAAAAGGCTTCAGTAATTTCAGAGAGATGGGACTGCATTGTTAGATGTGTATCTAAAACCATACCAATAATTTTTACCTCTGTACATAATCAGGTAATTTGACCCATAATAGATATGTCTATTTATTCCAGTCTGATAAAGGAGTAAATATATTAGTGTTTTATGGGCTCCCCAAGATGAATAAATGCTGTATATATTTGAGTGAATCAATTCTTCTGGTTGATTTATGGATGGAATTGAACCCATTAGTGGAACAACTATTGTCGTCCCTCTTAATGCATGCACAAATATCTTTTTCAGGCCATAAACCCTTTTACAACAGGTGATTTTCAAAAAAATCCAATTACCATCTGCTATTTGGGCTAAATTTATTTCAGTGAATTGAGCAATAAAGAGTTTGCTCCTAGAGCAGATTCCTTTTCATTTTGAGTCAGTTTCAGTCATTTTCTTCCTTTTATTCAGTGAATAATGTAAAACGAGGATTTTTAAAACATATGAAACTGAAGAGATGCTGTCATAGTAAGCAAATGCAACAGGTTTGGAAATGTGTTCTTTAAGGATTGGTGTCAGTGGGGTGTGTGTGTGTGTATATATACCTATACAGTATGGGGTAGATTTTAAAAGAAGCGCGTGTGGCCTATATGTGCGCACGCTACCCGGCGCGCTCACATATATGCCCGATTTTAAAACAGGCGCGCACGTTATAAAATCTGGGGTCGACGCACACAAGGGGGTTGCACAGTTGTGCACCATGCGTGCGCCGAGCCACGCTGGCTTCATCCAGCTCTTTGGAATTCATTGCCAACTGAACTGCAAGAGGTTATGGACCTTAAATTATTTTTCAATCAATTGAAGAACTATTTGCTTGTACAAGCCTATGGTTTACCTTGCTATTTTAAACTTCTTGATTGCTTGCCATGTCTGTGTTATACTGTCTATGTATTAATGTTCCCTGCTCAGAATGGCTTTTGTCCAGAGGAGTGGGCTATAAGAATGTTGACATAAATAAATAAACAAACAAATGCAGTCTGCATATTGTAAAGATCACCTAAAAATAGACCCAAAGCATCCAGTACTATTGTACAAGCATACAGTATACAGCAATTACTGACTTTGACACATATTTATTACTTATAGAATATGATGTTCTCTAGGTCAGTGGTTCCTAAACCTGTCTTAGGGGGGACACCCGGTTGGTTTTCAGGATAGCTGCAGTTAATATGCATGAGATAAATGTGCATGCAATGGAAGCAGTGCATGAAATGCGTGCCATGCCCATTCCTTTCCAATATCCTGAAAACCTGACTGACTGGGGGTCCGCCAGGGCAGATTTGGGAATCAGTGCGCCAGATAATACAGAAATTCTCTTAAAATTGATTTAAAATCATTCTAGGATGTTTATACAGCACCTTTCCCATTATCCCTCCTCCCACTGTTTCATTCAGTATATTTCCTTTATTAAAGGGCAGTTTAGTCTATCACACTTCATAAATAATTCCAGATGCCTTTTCTTATGTATTTCTGAAGTCAACCTGCAGTGTCAGACATAGGACTGGAAAAGTTATCCTAAAACAGAACCAAATCAGAATTTTTATTAATCAATTTTGTATGACATTTCTAGCATGGATGCCAAGAATCCCATCAATTCCCTTGTCAATGATCCTATTGATTCAGTTTATCACAGGTCATTCAGTCTAGTGTGCAGTAGAGCACGACTGAATGGCCATCACCTTCTCTACAATACATTATTTAAAAATGTCAAGTCTGTGTTGCTGTTGCTGGAATCTAAATGATTCTGAGAGAGCTCATAAGATGAAAGCACAATCCTTTCTTGCTTAGTTTTTCTAAATTGCATATTGTTTGCTCACTTTTAAGGGACACCTTACTGAAATTTAATATAAAGTCTTTCTTTCCATTTTCCTCATTTTCTTTTGCCTAGCAAACTGATTTTCACAATACATTAACCCTCAAGACTGAATGGGATATGTACACCTTGGTTTAGTAGACATTGCGCTGCTGAAATCTTACAAGTTAACGTACCTAGAAAGAAATATGCTTTGAGTTCTTTGTACAAATCCTTTACTTTACTTACACTAAATTCAATTTCATATTTATAAACATATTAATGTTGTTTCTTATCAACTTTGCTTCTTGAAAGCTGTACTAACGATCCATCTACTTTAGTAATGACTCTATTGCATGTTATTTAACTGCTACAAACTGGAAGTGCATTAGGATTAATTTAGGATGAAGGAGACTTTATGAGCCGGAGTTAATATTAATGCTAATCTTTTATTTCTATCACATATTTCCACTGCAGCAACAAAACCAACATGTTCTTGACATGTCCCATATCTATGTGATTTATATGATTTCAATACTTCTGCAATATTATTCACCACCTTACTTGAGCTGTTTTTCTCTTCACAATAAAGGATCCTTTATGCTTCTCTCATGGTTTCTTGAATTCTGATACTACTGCTGTGTGTCCAGTAACTTCATTGGGAAGCTGCCCCTTTCCATGAGGTCATATTTTCTAATATTAATTCTGAGTCCACTTACTTTGCACCTCAGATCATGATTTGTTGCACCAGAACTTCCATTAAAATAAAAATTGCTTGCCTCTTATGCATGGGTGTTTTTGTCAAATTCCCCACTGTCTTCTTTCCTCTATGGTCTTACGTCCATCAGTACCAGTTGTATGTGTGCTGGAAAACCTCAGTATCAGATTTGCCTCCCGTGTTGTATCCCATGTCTCCTCTTCGATGTTCTGAGCTGTCAAAGCTGAGAGGAAAAAAAGAGATTGAAGAGCTGATGCAAGAGGTAGATCTGATATGGGAAGTGTGTAGAAGTGGTGCCTATGCTTAAGTCTTATCTCACAGGGCTTCAGACATAGACTCTGCACCATTTTGGTAACCCTGCTCCGTCTACATCTGAGGGAGATACAGTGTCCAAAAACTGGACACAATATTATTGGTGAACTTTTAGCAGGGACTTGTACATCTCCTTATTCTACTGGAGTCACATCTCCCTATGCACCCAGCATTCCTCTGGCTATGACTACTATTAGCATAAGTGCCAGCTCTGTGTGGGTGCAGTGGGTACTTGAGCGCCCCCCCCCCCCCCCAATAGTGAGAAAACTCCACCACTGTGTCTACAGAGGGGTGATTTATGTTTAGTTTAGCACCCTCCAACCATTCTAAGATGGCTCCTATGACTGCTAGCAGCACTGTAGTGGACTTTGGGGATTATAGCAAAACTTCATAAGAAGCCATGGAAATGGACTTTAATAATTGATTTTAAAAAACCAAAGAGAAAGATAAGGCCTGGGGGTGACCTGCAAGTGAATATATAATAATGCAACACACTCCCAATGGATTCAATGACAATCAATTCAATTCCTCAACTAGACTGGCTTCCAAGCAAGTTAACAATAGGTAAACAAAAAAGTGTGAAGAAGGGAAAAACCTCAGAGCGGCCCCAACAGGGCAGCAGTCATCAGCTCAATATGTTTCAAGAAAAGGCCCACACTGAATTTCTATCATCGTGCTACCCGGCGCGCACACATGTATGGCTGATTTTATAGCACAGGCGTGTGCAAGTTCTAAAATCAGGGATCAGCGTGTGCAAGGGGGTGCACAATTGTGCACTGTGGGGTAGATTTTCAGACGAGCGCGAACAGCCTACTTTTGTTTGCGCTCCAGGCGCAAACAAAAGTACGCTGGATTTTAGTAGATACGCGCGTAGTCGCGTGTATCGGCTAAAATCCTGGATCGGCGCGTGCAAGGCTATCGATTTCATATAGCCTGCGTGCGCCGAGCCGCGCAGCCTACCCCCGTTCCCTCCTAGGCCGCTCCGAAATCGGAGCGGCCTAGAAGGGAACTTTCCTTTGCCCTCCCCTCACCTTCCCCTCCCTAACCCACCCGCCCGGCCCTGTCTAAACCCCCATCCTACCTTTGTCGGGGGATTTACGCCTCCCGGAGGGAGGCGTAAATCCCCGCGCGCCAGCGGGCCTCCTGCGCGCCGGGCCGCGACCTGGGGGCAGGTACGGAGGGCGCGGCCACGCCCCCGGGCCGTAACCACGCCCCCGTACCCGCCCCCAAAACGCTGCCGACACGCCCCCACAACGCCGCGCGCTCCGGCCCCGCCCCCGGCACGCCTCCCGACACGCCCACTCCGAAAACCCCGGGACTTACGCGAGTCCCGGGGTTCTGCGCGCGCCGGTGAGCCTATGTAAAATAGGCTCACCGGCGCGCAGCGCCCTGCTCGCGTAAATCCGCCCGGTTTTGGGCGGATTTACGCGAGCAGGGCTCTGAAAATCCGCCCCTATGCGTGCGTCGAGCCGCGCTTCTTTCCCCCATTCCCTCCAGGGCCGCTCCGAAATCAGAGCGGCCTGGAAGGGAACTTCCCTTCCCCGTAACCTAACCTTCCCACGCATTCCCCTAACTTATCCCCCCTAGCCCTACTCTAACCCCCCCCCCCCCCCCGACTTTTGTCTTACCTTTTGCACCTGCCTCTGGGCAGGTGCAAGTTGTGCATGCCGGCAGCCTGTTCATACACGATCCTCCAACACAGCGACAATGGCCGCTATGTCAGAGGCCTCTGGCCCTGCCCACGCTCTGCCCCCAGACTACTCTGCCCCACCTATGCCTCACCCCTGGACCACTCCTTTAGTAAAGCCCCGGGACTTACACACGTCCTGGGGCTTTACGCGTGTTGCCAGACCTTTTTAAAATAGGCCCGGCACGCGTTCTACGCATGTAAATCCACTGGATTTACATGCGTAGAGCTTTGAAAATCCAGCCCTTAGTGGACAGGGAAGTCTGGCCAGATCACATTCTTATGTTTCCATTATGCAAATGGTTATGTGGCCATGTCCTCAATGGGTTCTGTGAGGTAGCACATGGATCAAATATCTATAGGGTTCTTCTGTGGTTGAGGGGGGAAGATTTAGGGCTCTGCTGTCAACCGTTGTAGCTATGGCCTATGTCAGAATAGCCCATTTTGTGGCAGCCATGAAGGGGTGGAAGAAGAAATAGGCTGCTCCTGCTGACAATAAAATGTAGGGTATCCTCACTTTTCTGCACTTTATCCCCACTGCCAACCTTCCGCTGGTACTCCTGTTCTTGAATTCTACCCTCCATCATTTCCTTCCTGGAAATTAGACCATTGGACTGGATAGTGATATTCTTTCACCTGTGGGTCACACAGCATGGCTAGCATATCTAGCTAGGCACGGGGTCTGAGCCTATTTTGCAATTGCAGTTAAGAAAGTCCATGAACAACAACACCTCTAGTTTCAGCACCTGTTCCTGCAAGAAGAAACTCTCTATCTTCTCATCAAGAATATTGACTATGGTAATGATCTAGTTGTGGTACTACTACTTGTACTTATCACTTCTATAGCACTGATTAACATACACAGTGCTGTTCAAAAACATTTGACTAACATACAGGGCAAAAGAGACTTTAGGAATTTGATTTATTAAGAGAATGGTTAAAATTAATAAGGCTGTGAGTAGGATAATCAGGAGTGGTTCTTGTTGAACTCAGATCCTTCATATCATCCTTCAACCAAGACTTGTACTATTTGCATCATGTGTAAACAATAGGAATGTGCTTTCATGTCAATGACATTATCAAAATAATTTCATGCTGTTTTTTAAAGCAAAATACTAGGAAAAAAAACAGAAAATGTTCTGTTTTATTTTCTATTGTTTTATTGTGCGTTATTTCTAGGTAGCACACACTATTTGCATGTTATGCATGCTGTTCATAAATAGCATGCACTATATGCACTATTCCTATTCCTGTGTGCGCTATTTGCAAATACAGAGGTAGATCTTCAAAACATACGCGCGTGCGTACTTTTGTTGGCGCCGGTGGCGCCAACAAAAGTACACCAGATTTTATAAGATACGCGCGTAGCCGCACATATCTTATAAAATCCGGGGTCGGCACGCGCACGGCTGCGCAAAATCGGCAGCCTGCGCGCGCCGAGCCGCGCAGCCTGCCTCCGTTCCCTCCGCGTCCCCCCACCTTCCCCTCCCTTCCCCTATCTACCCCACCCCCCAGCCCTACCTAAATCCCCCCCCTACCTTTCTGTTGGGCAAGTTACGCCTGCTTAACGCAGGCGTAACTTGCGTGCGCCGCCCCGGCATCCCCCGGCACAGGCCGCAGTGCCGGGAGACTGCCCCCGAACTGTCGCCATGCCCCCGGACCCGCCACGGACCACCCCCTGCCCCCGGACACGCCCCTCGGGCATGCCCCCTCCCGCGCGTCCCGGGGCTTTGCACGCGCCGGCGGCCTATGCAAAATAGGCACGCCGGCGCACGAGTGCCCTGCGCGCGTAAATCTGGGAGGATTTATGTGCGCAGGGGTTTTAAAATCTACCCCACAGTGTACAGTTCAGAAATTGTGGCACTCTTTGAAATTGAATATACTATACAAATAATGCACACTTTTACTGAATAGTGCTCACTATTTGCAAATAGTTTGGGAGAATTTTCAAGCTATGATATTTTATCACGGGAGAGGTGAAATATCACAGGAGTGCTCCTGTGATATTTTGCTCTCCTCAAATTATCACAGCACTATTACATTATTTTTTTGTCACAGAAAAACTCAGTGATAAAAAAAGAACATGGTAGAGGCAGCAAAAAGTATGATGATAGCATGCTTTGCATGGGGCCATCATTGATTTAAAAGGCCATGTGACCCAAAATCCACTCTTATGAAAGTGTCAATTCACTCTCCAGGGGTCTTGTGAGACCCCCACTCAACCCCCGACTGACTATGGAGGTATGGCCAAGTCAAAAATGTAAAAAAAAATATATATTAAATTTTGTGGCAATGTCCCTTTATCTAACCCCTCCACTTTGTACTAAAGATACTCCATATAGCCAACTCATCAGACATCCAACCCTTCCAGGCCATCCCAATAGAAAACATAATCCCTGAGGTCTAGGGTTCCCCCTTGCATAACAAATAGACCCTGGTGGTCTAGGGCATTGGTTCCCAACCCTGTCCTGGGGGCCCACCAGCCAGTCAGATTTTCAGGACATCCGCAATGAATATGCATGAGAGAAAATTTGCATGCACTGCCTCCATAACATGCAGATTTTCTCTCATGCATATTCATTGCGGATATCCTGAAAACCCGACTGGCTGGTGGGCCCTTAGGACAGGGTTGGGGACCACTGGTCTAGGGGATCACTAGACCTGGACTCCCCCTCCCCTCAAACCCTCCTGGGCCTCAAATAAGCATCTTTGGTGGGGTAGTGGATGGCCAGAGCACCCCTTAGTTCTGGACCTGGTCAATACCATCTTTCAAAATGGCATCAGCTGGCTATTACCTCTGGGAGCAGCCTACTGGTTAGAGCAGTGGGTTATAAACTGGGGAAGCCAATATTCAAATCCCACTGCTTCTCCCTATGACCTTGTGTAAGTCACTTTACCTTGTATTGCCTCAGATGTAAGCTAGACTATGAGCTCTCTGAGGACAGGAAAATGCATACTGTACCTTAATGTAATCCACTTTGAAGTTTCTGAAAGGTAGAATATAAATATTATAGCTTAATAAATCTAGGCCAGTGTGTTCTATTCATAAAATAGCACACATCATTTTTACAACCTAAAAAAAGACCCCCCACCCCCAAACACCAGGGAAATTGTAACCCAAATGAAACAGAAAGAATATTTTTTGTCTGGACATCCCTTGTATCCAATCCTGATGCCCCAGGGGACAAGTCACAGCAATTTTAGGCCTGGATTTTCTAAGGTCGCAGACCTTAGAAAATCTGGTGGTAATGGGGGACGGGGTGGCGAAGCGGGGGAATGGGCCTGCGAAAGCCGGCAGCGATTGTACCTCCACGGTGCTATTGCTGCCGGCTTTCGCACCCAATAGCGCCATCATGAAAAGTGGTGCTATTGAGCGCGAAACTGGCAGCGAAAAGTGTCCTTACCTTTTCGATGTCATCGGTATCTTTGCGGCGTCTGCCCAGGTGCCACCCCAACATGTACCCTTTCGGTGCGGACGCCGCCCAGAATCCGCTCTGATTTAGCCATCACATGCGAAAAGGGACTTTTTGCGTGCAATCCGCATAGAAAATGACCCCCTTAGTTTCCAAAGATGAGCCATGAAGGACTGTCTGTTGCTTCACTATCCCCTACAGCATCAGATAAATGGAATTTCATCCTGAAAAGTTGATACAGAGGCTGGCCAATTACATCTGTTGCCCACCCTTCACTCTTCAGTATAAATGTCCTGCTATTTTCTTGCATCTCTCTAGCTATTCTTTCCTGGACTGAGCTACCACATTCCTTGGACCCGATTCCAGGGTATCCCTTACTGAAAAGCACAGAAAGCATGCAAAACATTGGATCTCCTGAAAGAACCTTTCTAATGGTACTGTGCTACTGTCTGCAATTTAAAAAAATAATAGGAACAACAGTGTTTTGCTATGGAGAATGTAAGCTCTTCGGCCTGGACCGTGTAAACATGGAGCAGACCCTGGCAGGTGGCAGATGACACACCACAAGGCAAGGTCTTCAGCCTGGACACCCTCCTCCCCTTGGGTTGAGTCTGCAGGTTCTGGTGGCCAGCAGGATTTCTCTGGCAGGGTGCAAGGAACAATGAGTCTGACAGGACCAAGGCCAGCTGAGGTCAGCTTCAGCAGACTTCAGACAACATTGAGAACAGGCAGGGGTCCAGGCAGACAAAGATCAAGCAAGGTCAGAAGACACTCTGAGTTAGCAACAGAAGAACAGTCCAAGGAAAGGCTGACTGGAAAGCAAGACAAGGTAACACAGGGCGGGAGAACGGCAAGATAGGAACACAGCAAGGCAAGGCTAGACAAAGGCAGGAACATGGCAGGGCAAGGCTGGACAAGGCTTGAACAGTAGCAAAGCAGCACCAATGTCTAGCGCAGGAGGAACTGTTGCTGAGGCAGCGGGTGGTTGCAAAGGACTTCATATATACCTAGACAGGATGTGATGTCATCATCCAGTGCCCCAGGAAGTCCCAGCTGCAGGGCCACTAAGAGGAGCTAAAGGTTGCAAGAAGTACTATACATAGCCCTTGGATGCAGCATTGAATAGGACAATATGCCTGAAGTGCTTGGTGGTAAGGGACATTACAATAGTTGTTATTCTCTGAACTAGCTGTCAGCCCTCCACTAGCCTTCTTACTGCTGCTAAGACACGGACAGAGGTATAGCTCTTGTCTATCACCTAATTGTGCAGCACAACTCACCTGTACTCTGTTGGTGCACCCACACTAGAGCTGCTGCCTGCCCCTGCCTCGTCCAGCTCTAACAGTGTGCTGTCAGGGTGAGATTGGTATGCATAGCATTCTGGCTAGTCCAGATGTTGCTGTTTAAATGCAACTCTCCTCCACCTTGGCCAGCTGTACCTGCATCTGTGTATGGCACTGAGTGTACTGGGTGGGACTTACTTGCTTGCTAGATTAAATGTTGCCCTGGAGGTCATTTTGAATTGGGGGCTAAGAGATGCAGCAGTTACTTAAATCCTATACTATTCACAATCTGCATGGAAATTATTTCCTTGATGCTGCTTGTCTCTTAACCGCTGTCAGCGATGTGAAACACCAACCCATCTGCTGTTTGTGTGTGTGTGGGGGGGGGGGGGGGGGGACAGCACAAAGAGCTAGAGGGATCAGTTTGGGAGACAGAGTTGAGCTTTTCTGAGGGTCTCTTGCTCCTGCTGTTGCTTTGAGTAGAAAATAGAATCCCTAAACTAATATCAGTGGGCTCCTCTGAAACTAACATCGATGGATGCTGTTGTATACTACTTTTTGAGAAATGAGTCTGTAACTTTCCTTTACTGATGACCTGATAGTGAATGCATTCTGCACAACATTGGTCCTCTACATGTCTCGTGTCTTATGAGATCCTATCTCCCTTTCAGGATCCTTGGGTGCTGCTGTTGGTGCTGGAGTTGAGGATGAAGCAGGAGAGAAAAGGCCAGGGATGTCTCTCACCCTGTCCACTATATGCTTTTTCTTGGGAGAGTGCTTTTGGCTCTGGCAGGATCATTTGCTGCTTCCTGTGCTTGTTCTTTGGATACCACGCTAGTAATTAGGTTTTTAAAACCTTCAGCTACTAGACATTCAATATTTCCTCCTCTAATTCTTCAAACTCCTGACATAACACTTCATCTGATTTAGGAGCTTCAAAGATCTGTTTCAGACACTGCTCAGAAGCAAACAGGGAGCTTTTTGTTGGCTTTGGCTCATGCCATTTTGATATACAGCAGTCTAAATAAACAGACAAAACATTTTTTCTTCTTCACACCCCTAATTTAACCCTTATAGTAAATTTCCTGGAGGAAAAAAAAAGGCAGGCTTCTATCAGAGCGTGACAATGGAAAATGTGCAATGACAGTTTGAGGTCTCCTTGCAGTATCAGGAGCAAGAGAGAGAGAGTGAAACCTCTGACTATCAGCAATGTATACTCGCTTGCTACTCTTGAACCCCAGGTGAAATGCAATCCCACCCTCCAATCCCAGTGTCTCACACACATGAAGGAGATACTGGAACATAAGCTCTGTTAGGAAGAGCACCAGAGGGACAGAGTACAAGAGGAAATAGGGGACACCTCAGAGACTATTGCAAGCAGGAGCAGCATCCAGAGAGAAAGCACTTCCTTTCCTGACACAATATGCCAGAGCCATGTTGCCCACAAAAAAAAACTTCTTTTCTGACACAGGTAAGAGCAAAAGTAACATAACATAGTAGCATAGTAATGTCGGCAGAAAAAGACCAAAATGGTCTATCTAATCTGCCCAGCAAGCTTTCCAAGGTAGTAACTGCCACTCCGTGCAGGTTCTCTTAAGGGTAGTACCTGCCGCTCCGTGCAGGTCATGGAATCAGGCCTGGGTCTGGGCCTAGGCCCTGGCATCAAGACGGCCTCCAAATTGGTTTGAGGTGTCAGGCCTGGGTCCAGGCTGAGGCCCTGGCTTCGGGACCCAGCCTCCATGCCCGGTTGCAGCATTTGGCCTGATTCTGGGCTGAGGCCCCGGCATCAGGACCTGGCTTGTGGGCCGGGTCACGGCATTGGGTGTGGGTCTGGGTCCCAGCCTAGAACAAGGCCCTGATTTACGGACCAAGCTTAATGACCAGGTAAGTGGCATCGGGCCTGGGAATGGGGCCCTGCCCGGCCTAGGCCGATGTCCCCAGCATTGGGACCTGGCCTCCGGGTTGGGTCATGAAGTTCGGCCTCAGTCCAGGCCCCAGCCTAGGCACTCCTCCTATATTGACGTTTTGCACTTGAAAAGCATTTCAAATTTATGCCGTTGTCCTTCCTGATGCAGCCTTTGGGCGAAACACGGGGTCCATGTCAGGGGACATTTGTAAAGATTGTTAATTGCGTGTGTTTAGACAAGAAACATTGTCTTTGGAATAAAGTACGGCAAACTAAAAATCAGAATTTTGTAAGGACTTTCATTTGCTCCATACCCTACTGGCTATTTTGACTGTTTACTTAATGTAGGTAAAGAACTTTAACAGGACAGGGAAGAGAATCCTCTGCAATACAGAGGCCTTCTTTTATGCACTTCTTAAGTAAATCTAGAAGGGAAAGGAAAGAAATCCTAGCAAAATTAGCAGTACACAGATTCATTCATCTAGATCTAGTTTAAAAAATGTGAAGTCTCTGGTGAATGACACTGCTGTCTCTTGACAGTAGCAGCTTTAAATTCTGAGAGCTCTGAGATTCCAGAAGCTTGTTTTTTTCATTATGCTCAATTGAAACATTTTGTACTACTGCTAATATTCTTTTGACAAGTTCAGTAGAAGAAGAAATATCATCCAGAGCTAGAACAAAAGCCTTTTCTATCTCTGTTCCAGTTTTATGGAGTGATTTGCCAATAAGGTTGCATAGAAAATCTGATTATTTAAAATTCTGAAAATTAATATAGACAGAATTATTTCATGAGGCTTTTGCTGGCAGGGAGGTTGGAGCACAGTCAAAGTTACAGCTATAATGATAGTAACAGGTGCAAGTTTTATGTATTAATGTATTTATAATTTTAATTCCGTTTTATTTGTGTTAATTGCTTGTTTTAAATTTTTATGAATGTATATTGTAATACGCGTTTGAATATTGTGTGATTACACGTAATATACGTTTTTGTTAAATTACTACATTGAGATGAGGAAGAACCCAGATACAAATGAAGCTGACCTCTCCCCTCACCATAACTGAAAGAAAAAAGGGGAACAAACAGTTACTTAAAGATTAGTGAAACGTATTCTATGCCAAGAGACAAACTCTCCCCAGAGGTGCACAGCGTAGGCATGTGGTTTGGCATGCTGGTGGCAGCATGCCACAGGGCAACTATGAAGGCTACTTTAGCCAAAAGAATGTCATTCAAAAATTGGAAAAAGGATTCATCTGAAGAAAATAGGAAAAAGCATAAGCCTTGATAAGTCAGATGTGAAACATTGAGAAGGAAGACTAAAAGAAAATTTGAAAAGAAGCTGGCTGTAGAAACAAAAACTCATAATAATATATTCAAGGAAGGAAGCTTGTGAGGGAGTCGATTGGACTTGTTAGATGATCGAGGGTATTAAAGTTGCATTTAGGGAAGATAAGGCCATTGTGAAAAGACTAAGGCAATTTTCAAAGGAGTTGCATAAATAAATGTAACATATTATCATAGCAATTTTCAAAAGCCATTTATTAGAGTAAAGAACATTTACATGAGTAAATCCTATGGGCTTACATTGTAGCAATTTTCAAAAGCCCACTTACTCGAGTAAAGTGCATTTACTTGAGTAAAACCTAGCTTCACGTTCATAAATGCTTTTAAAATTAGGCCCCTAAATTAATTCTTTGCTTCAGTGTTTACTGAAAAGGATGTGTGGAAGATACCCATGCTGGAAACTGTATTCAGTGGTAATGATTCAAAAGAATTAAAACAAACCACAGTGAAGCTGGAAGTAGTCATAAGGCACATTGACAAACTAAAGAGTAGCAAATTGCCTGGACCATGTGGTATTCATCCCAGAGTACTGAAAGCACCTCTCAAAAATTAAATTGCTGATCTATTACTAGCAATTTGTAACCTATAATTAAAATTGTCCATTGTACCCAAAGATTGAAAGGTGACTTTAAAGATTGGGGTTACATTGGTCACCTTTCTATCTTTGGGTATAATGGACAATTTTAATTATAGGTTATAAATTGCTAGTAATCAGTGGCGTAGCCAGAATTGATTTTTTGGGTGGGCACAAGGTTAACATAGGTGGGCACAAGGCATGCAGGTCTACTAGTTGTTTTCTTACTGATAAATAATGCCATATACTGCACCCTAGAATGGCTTTCTAAATAGTTTGCAACAGCCATTATGTGTCATGTATGAAACTTTAAAATAATTTACTTCAATTATTTCAAGTATAGAAAACAATCAAATCCAATCATATAATAAAACAAAAATTAATGTATTCTTTCATGAACCATCTTTGCAGAAACCCAGAAATCTTCATAAATACAATAAAATATAATTAATCATCAGAACAGGTGCAGCGCAGAGCTAGGGCAATTCACATTACAAGTAACATGAAAAAAAAAAATTCAAATTCTGGTGTAATCTCAGCAAAAAATAACCCTCCACTGCTATTTTGTGAAGTAACAAACTCTTGCAAAGAAAGAGGCATCTGGAACCTTGCCAAACAATCACAGCACTGACTCTCAGGATTCAAACAGCAACCTTATGAAAAAGCAGCAATGCAAATACTACACCAGGCCCTAGAACATTAATACATCACCTACGGGAATAACAGAACAGGCTGGACTACTACTACAGAGAAAATATATGCTAGAAATACTCATTTCTGTCAGAAACAGGCAAAACTGAGACCGACCCTTACCTAATATAGAAATAAGAGACTATAAATTAGAAACAGAAACATGTAGATAAAGCCAAAATAGAAAGCCTGAGAAACTAAAATGTCTGAACAGTGGAATACTTAAGAAAGAGCAAAATACAAAAATATAAGAATGCACATTCCCAAAGATGACATATTTAAATTGCTAACATCTCCCTCTCTCTCTCTATATATATATATATATTTTTTTTTTTACCTTTGTTGTCTGATCTTTGTATTTTTCTAATCAGTTGGTCCTGGTCTCTCTTTCCCATTTTTTCCCTTGTCGCTCATTTCCTAATTCCTCTTCAGTGTCTTTTCTACTACTGTCTTCTTCCCTTACACACACACACACACACACACATATATACATAAATGCTTTCTCTCACAGACTCCCTCACACACTCAGGCTCTGGCTCTCACTCTCATATGCTCTCCCCCCCCCCCCCCCCAAGCTCACATTCTCTGCAGACACACATACAAGCTCTCACTTTCTCACCCCTCCCCAGGCTTATATTCTTATGCACACACAGACGCACATCCAGGCACCCATTCTCATCCACACACACAAACACATTCTCCCATTCTCACCCACACATACACACATTTAAGGTCCCATTCTCACCCACACATACACACTTTCAAGCACCCATTCTTACCCACATATTCAAGCTTCCATTCTCACCCACACACACAAACCCAGGCTCCCATTCTCACCCATATATAAACACATTCAAGCTTCCATCCTCACCCACATATTCAAGCTTCCATTCTCACCTACATATTCAAGCTTCCATTCTCACCCACACACACAAACCCAGGCTCCCATTCTCACCCATATATACACACATTCAAGCTTCCATCCTCACCCACATATTCAAGCTTTCATCCTCACCCACATATTCAAGCTTCCATTATCACCCACACACATTCAAGACTCCATTCTCACTCCCATACACACCCAGGGTCCGATTTTCACCCACACAACAAGGCTCCCATTCTCATCCTCACATACACATTCAAGCCTGTGCACAGTTTCCGCTTCCTCCCCCCAGAGCAGGAAGATCAGCTGGCATCTCCTGCTGCCACTGGCCTCCTGCTATCTTCGAGCCATACGGCCGACCGATCTTCCTGCTGGGGGGGGAGCGGAAGCTGTGCGCGGCACTTCCGCTCGCCCCCCCCCCCCCAACAGGAAGATCGGTCGGCTGTACGCAGGAGGCCAGTGGCAGCAGGAGAGGCCAGCTGATCTTCCTGCTCTGGGGGGAGGAAGCGGAAACTGTGCGTGGCGCTTCCGCTCTCCTCCCCCCCCCCCCCAAACAGGAAGATCGGTCGGCCATACGGCCCGAAGATAGCAGGAGAGGCCAGCTGATCTTCCTGCTTTGGGGGGAGGAAGTGGAAGCTGTGCACGGCGCTTCCGCTCCCCCTCCCCCCGCAAACAGGAAGATCGGTCGGCCATATGGTTGTAGGACCGCTTCCCCACGTGAGCCGTGATGGCGTGCCAAGCATGGGTTCTCCTCTTCACTGTCGCGGGGATGGGATCCCGCGACAGCCTTGCAGTTCTGGTGTCAGTTGGGTGGGCCTGGGTCTAAATTGGGTGGGCAGCTGCCCACCCAGGCCCACCCGTGGCTACGCCACTGCTAGTAATAGATCAGCAATTTAATTTTTGAGAGGTGCTTTCAGAACTCTGGGAAGAATACACCTGGAGTCCTTTTTAAAAGAGGTGATCCAGGAACCTGGTAAGCCTGACATCAGTGCTAGGAAAAATCATGGAAATTATTCTAAAGAACAACATCACAGAACAGATAAGAAGAATATAGCCAGCATGAATTGCCACAAGGGAAATTTTGACTCACTAATCTGCTACATTTTTTTCAAGGTATTAATAAACAGGTGGTGAGCCAGTGGATGTAGTATATTTGGATTTTCAGAAAGCATTTAACAAACTTCCCCATGAGAAACTCCTGAGAAAATTAAAATCATGGGATAAGAAAAAATGTCCTTTTGTGGATTGCAAACTGATTAAAATATAGGAAGCAAAAAGTAGGATTAAATTGTCAGTTTTCTCAGCGAAGAAGGGTAAGCAGTGGAGTGCCTCAAAGATCTGTACTGGGATCAGTGCTTTTTAACATATATTTAAATGACCTGGAAAGGGAAACAATGAAAGAGTTGCTCATTTTCAAATGACACAAAATTATTCCAAGTTGATAAATCATAAACAGATTGTAAAAAATTACAGGAGGACTTTACAAGACTGAAAGACCGGGTTTTCAATGGCAGATGAAATTTAATGTAGACAAGTGCAAAGGGATGCACTTGGGTCAAAATAACCAACAGTGTAGTTACATGTTAGATTCAATATTAGGAGTTACCCCTGAGAAAAAGGATCTGAGAGTCATAGTGGAAAATCCTCGGCTCAGTATATGTCAGCGGTCAAAAAAGCAAATATAATGTTAGGAATTATTAGAAAATGAATGGAGAATAAAATGGAGAATGTCATAATGCCTCTGTATGACTCCATGGTGAGGCCACACCTGGAGTACTTTGTACAATTCTGGTCACCACATTTCATAAAAGATACAGTTGCATTGGAAAAGGTACAGAGAAGGGCAACCAAAATGATAAATAGCTCCCCTATTAGGAAAAGCTAGAGAGGTTAATGTGATAGCTGAGTTGAAGGAAGGCTTAATCACACTTTATTGTTGGCTTCTAAGATGTCAACCTTTGCTCAGGAGAGATGTGGGTGCTCTCTCATAAACTATGCTGTGATGGTGACATCTCAGATGTCATAGCAAAATACAAGTGGAGGCAGAACACCATCTGTTTCCCAATCCTGCCTTCACAGAGCTAGATGTGCATCCTGGTGTAGGCTCCCCGAGAAGCTAATGGTACCTAAATGACATAACGACGGGCAAGACCCTCACCTTCTGCACATGATCATTTATACATTGCATAGCTAGGGGTAGTATGGTACATCTGTGTCGGGGTGCATGTAACCACCAAAATGAATGCTAGCTTGGAAGGATGTGAACCCAAGAAAGAGATCTAGGTGTCATAGTGGATAACACATTGAAATCGTCGGTGCAGTGTGTTGCGGCAGTCAAAAAAGCAAACAGAATGTTGGGAATTATTAGAAAAGGAATGATGAATAAAACGGAAAATGTCATAATGCCTCTGTATCGCTCCATGGTGAGACCGCACCTTGAATACTGTGTACAATTCTGGTCGCCGCATCTCAAAAAAGATATAATTGCGATGGAGAAGGTACAGAGAAGGGCTACCAAAATGATAAGGGGAATGGAACAACTCCCCTATGAGGAAAGACTAAAGAGGTTAGGACTTTTCAGCTTGGAGAAGAGACGACTGAGGGGGGATATGATAGAGGTGTTTAAAATCATGAGAGGTCTAGAACGGGTAGATGTGAATCGGTTATTTACTCTTTCGGATAGTAGAAAGACTAGGGGGCACTCCATGAAGTTAGCATGGGGTACATTTAAAACTAATCGGAGAAAGTTCTTTTTTACTCAACGCACAATTAAACTCTGGAATTTGTTGCCAGAGAATGTGGTTCGTGCAGTTAGTATAGCTGTGTTTAAAAAAGGATTGCATAAGTTCTTGGAGGAGAAGTCCATTACCTGCTATTAAGTTCACTTAGGGGCGGATTTTCAGAGCCCTGCTCGCGTAAATCCGCCCAAAACCGGGCGGATTTACGCGAGCAGGGCCCTGCGCGCCAGGAAGCCTATTTTACATAGGCCTCCCGGCGTGCGCAGAGCCCCGGGACTCGCGTAAGTCCCGGGGTTCTCCGAGGGGGGGCGTGTCGGGGGCGGGCCCGGTCGTCGCGGCGTTTCGGGGGCGTGTCGGCAGCGTTTTGGGGGCGGGTACGGGGGCGTGGCTACGGCCCGGGGCGGTCCGGGGGCGTGGCCGTGCCCTCCGTACCCGTCCCCAGGTCGCGGCCCGGTGCGCAGGAGGCCCACTCGCACGCGGGGATTTACGCCTCCCAGAGGGAGGCGTAAATCCCCCGACAAAGGTAAGGGGGGGTTTTAGACAGGGCCGGGTGGGTGGGTTAGGTAGGGGAAGGGAGGGGAAGGTGAGGGGAGGACAAAGGAAAGTTCCCTCCGAGGCCGCTCCGATTTAGGAGCGGCCTTGGAGGGAACGGGGGTAGGCTGCGCGGCTCGGCGCGCACCGGCTATACAAAATCCATAGCCTTGCGCACGCCGATCCAGGTTTTTAGCAGATATGCACGGCTCCGCGCGTATCTACTAAAATCCAGCGTACTTTTGTTTGCGCCTGGAGCGCAAACAAAAGTAGGCTATTTGCGCGCCTTTTAAAATCCGCCCCTTAGAGAATAGCCACTGCCATTAGCAATGGTTACATGGAATAGACTTAGTTTTTGGGTACTTGCCAGGTTCTTATGGCCTGGATTGGCCACTGTTGGAAACAGGATGCTGGGCTTGATGAACCCTTGGTCTGACCCAGTATGGCATTTTCTTATGTTCTTATGTTCTTATATTGTGGGAAGGGCACTAAGTAACACAGGTGCTTTAACCAAGGCTGTAAGGGAATGCTTGCTACTTCAGCACTCTGATGTCTGTAGTAGGATTGTCAACTGGTTCCAGATTTCAGGATAGGTAAATCCTGTCCTCATTTGGAACCCAATACATGCTGGGATTTCAAGTGATTTCCCTATAGCTTTTCTGAGCAACACCAAGACTATCAATACCTACATGCATGGGAGTAATACCAGGAGTGGATCAACATGTCCTGTAAATGTGGATCAATTGGAAAACCTAGTCTGCAGTGGCTCTGAAACTGATAAGGAAGTGGTGTCAGCTGCGTCTTGGCACGCCCATGTGACAGTAAGCTTACCCAGTACAGATGTATTTCTTCACATGCACACATTTCTCTGCTATGGAATGAAGCAGTAAATTGTGAAATCTATCAGTGAACCTTAACCTGTCTACCCGTCCCTTTAGGCTGTGCCTTTAAGCTTCAGAGCTATTTGAGAGGTACACCATTTCTAGAGCTCTAGCTCTCCATGCTCGAGGAGCAGCTGGGGTAGCATCACAATTGTGGCACCATCTCATTCACATGTGAGCGCTACGATGGGGGCCACTGGGGAGACCTGGCAAGCAACATGATGCTAGTTAGCCCACAAACTGTCATGCCACAAATAATACATCTTTTAGTGTCACTATCAGGCAGAACACATTATGGCAGCCACATGTCTTTAATGTAATCTACTGCTCCATAGTCAAGACAAATCATGAGTAGGCCTACGTGTTTTCAGTTACACAGTGACCTACACAGAGAAGCAGTGAGAGAAAGAAAGATGATAGCAAGAAGACCAGCAGCTAACAGTCTACTGGCCTCCCTTCCCTGGAAGGGGATGTGCTAGATGAGGCCTACCACACAAAGTAGCATTGTATATGGTTTTGTCGAAGCTGGCTGCCACTCAGCATGCTGTCCTCAGCTCGTGCGGGGATACATGGGGATCCAAGGGAATTCAGGAACTATATCTGTTGCGATCCCCCCTGCTGCTGAGCTGCAGGAGGTCTCTTACCTTCCTCCAGAGGCCGCTCTGAAGCCAGGGCCTCGCCTGCGCATCATCCAGGACTTGCTCCAGGGCCTGAGAGGCCTAGCTGCTCCTGAGGCATGCTGGTGGCTTGCAGCCTCAGTGTTTGGACTTCCTGTTGGGCGACGCCCTTCCCTAGGGGCTGGCCCGCAGCTCTCTACCCTAGTTATAGGACCAGCGGTGGGCGGTCCTGGCAAGCTCCTCCCAGGGAGTTGCCTTCTACCTCCAGTATTTAAGGACTTTCTGTTCACTGTGTCTTGGCCTTGGATCTGAGCATTACAGTCGCCTGTAACCTAGCCGATCCAGGTCCTCCATGTTTGATGGCGCCTTGTCCTGTCTCTGCTTGATGTTCCTGATGTCCAGTGTCTCTGCCTTGATGTCTGTCTCTGACCCTGCCTAGATGTTTGTTCCTGTGCCTGCCAGCCGTAAGGGCTTCGGATGTGAGTTTCCCAGCGTCGGAGTCCTGTTCGCCTGGGTCTTCCCTGCGCCCTCCTTCTCAGCGTGGTCCGCGACCAGCCTCCTAGGGCTGTGTAGGGCGCGTCTGGGACAGGGTGGTCCGTGACTCAGTCCCACGGCTGGGCTGAGTAGGGCGCCCTGATGGACAGTGCAATGTTCCCGTCCAGCCTTGTCTACAGTGTCTGCTTCAGCCCGTACCCTGATGTCTTCCTCTGCCAGCCGAGGGGGCTTCGGATGTGAGTATCCCAGCATCGGAGTTCCTACTCGCCTGGATCCTTCTAGTGTCTCGCTTCAGCCCTTGCCCTGATGTCTCCGTCTGCTTCAGCCTGCTTCTGCCCTGTCTGATGTTGTCTGTTTAAGGACTCTGTCTGCCCTCGCCTCTGTCCGGCCTGCTGCCCATTGCCGTTCCCTGCGGCAGGTCCGAAAGGGCCGGGAACAGTCGGAGGACCGTTCATTAGTCAACTTCTCCGTGTTGGCTACCATGGGCATGCAGGTCCGGCTGAGGGCCGGACTTCCTGCTTCTGTTCCTGCCTGCCTGGCTCACCATGCCTGCTCAGCTCACCTCCCACGGTGTGGCCTTGGGCTCCTCCTGGGGTCCTGCCGTGGCCCAAGGGCTCACCACCCGCCCGAGACGACCGCGCCCGCGCGCGCTCGTAACAATATCCATTTGTAGTCCATGGTGTAGAGCAAAATTATGGAAGACACAGCAGAGCAGCACTATATCTGTAACTTTTGGGTGGGACATTCATTAAAGCTCCACCCACCTTGTCCAAACAGTGAAAGCAACTTTTGAGAACTCCAAAGATGCATTTCATGACACAGCAGGAAGCACCTAAGGCCTCATTGTACCTCATTTCTGCCGGCGTGTTGGGAATGGCAATGAGGGTGAGAAGCCAGGTCTTGCAACCATACCCAGAATCTCCTGCATCAATGACAGATTTAAGTCATCAATCATAGCATTGTCACTTCCAGATCTGCCTGGCAAACCACAGCATCCTAAAAAGACTGTATAAGGCTGCCAGTACCTTTCCCTGAGCCTTAAAGGGTGATTGACTAGCCTAAGTGTATATCACATCGTTCTGGGCCAGTATATGTGCATGATAGCAGTAGCCCAAAGTAGCTCAGCTCTTCAGGACTACTAAATCGCATCTAGGTGATTCTAAAATTGTATGCCAGGCCTTCACTACTGAGCTAAGACTACTGGTGTGTAGCAGGCTGCCACCTTGAAGCAATACATAAAAGCTGCCACACCTGTGTTAGCTGCAAAAATGGTACATCATAGTGTGATTGCGAATGTCCCTGCTGGCTATGCAGTATGTCCTCCATAGAAAACAATTTGTGAGCCCTGACACAGACCACCAACATGACCAGGACACTGCTTCTAGTTGAGGTGTGTGAGGGTCAAGACAAATTGTGGTTGACAATGTGAATGACACCTCGCTAACCAGCCACACGTGATCATGCAGTATCAGCAGTGTGCACTTCAAGCTTGTCATTAAACAGTAAGATGTAAAGAGCTCCCAATGGGACTATAGGAACAAGGGCATTTAGCAAATGAACATGTTGCAAGTGTATAGTGCCTGCCCACACACCAAGCTTTAGGACCAGTGCATTGGTTTCCGTCACAAGATTAGCAGGCCTTTGCAGCATGGGGAGAAAAAGCCAGTCCCTGGCGCAATGGCCTGCACATGTAACTGTACAAACCACTTGTCATGGCAGCAATGCTTTTCCTCCCCCTCAAGCCACCTCCTATGCTCATGCCATTTGTCACAATCACATTGCCAGAGATGGAATATAGAAAGAAGCATATCTCTTACCTACGAGCCAACTGTCACCATACAGGCCATCCTCAAAATTTTCAATGAGCCCCAATTGCCTAATTATAAAGGAATCATGCATGGCTCCTGTGGACCTGGCCACCACGTCAAGGATGTGCATTCAAGTGTCACAGACCACTTGCACATTGATGGAGTGGAAGGGCTTTCTGGTATGGTACATCTCCTCCCTGTCACGGGGTGGAATGAAGGCCATGTGAATGCAGAACGCTGGGAAAGTATGCAAAGGCATACAAGCCTCTCTTGAAGTCCATCAAGTCCTGCCTGTCCTGAGGAAATGCTATATAGCGATTAATACGGTCAGAGATTGCTGTGATGACCTGGCCAGGCAGTAGGAAAAAGTGGTTTGGGACATTTCATGCATGAGCCCTACTGTCATTTGAAAGGAGCCAGTCACCATGAAATGCAGGGTGGCCAACAGTTTGATGAGGCCAGGCACAGCATGGAATTTTGCAGTGACCAGATCCAAATCCCGTCAGATTTCCTCATATAATACACCAGGATAGCCCAAGAGCTGAGGCGATACCTGCAAACCACATTGTCCTTTGGCATGCCTAGCAAGAAGGTTCATGGAGGAAAGATGCACTCCCTGTATCTTCTCCGCCATGGTCGCCTTGCCCTGGGCCCCAACCCTGTGGAGCCCGTGCACAGGCGGCCCTAGGGGGGCTTGGAACTGGCCTTACCTGTTCTTGAGGTTGTTGATGTTGTTCCCATTGTTGTTGTCTGCTGCGAGCCTCCTGAAGCATTCAGTATCCCCCAACAATTAAACTTGCCACAAACATTATGGGTTCAGGAAGCTAGATCAAGGTAGAATAGATGTTTTTATTAGGGCAGAAAGGCCTGGTAGGTGTGTCTGTTATCATTCCTCTTTTTATCATGCAGGATAATTGCTGTGATAATACCCGTGATCCGCGATATCGTCTGCGATAAAAACTTTTTTTTCACTGTAACGCATAAAAAATAGGTTTAATTATTTCTGGCGTTAAATCATAAGAACATAAGAACATGCCATACTGGGTCAGACCAAGGGTCCATCAAACCCTGCATCCTGTCTCCAACAGTGGCCAATCCAGGCCATAAGAACCTTGCAAGTACCCAAAAACTAAGTCTATTCCATGTTACCATTGCTAATGGCAGTGGCTATTCTCTATGTGAACTTAATAGCAGGTAATGGACTTCTCCTCCAAGAACTTATCCAATCCTTTTTTAAACACAGCTATACTAACTGCAGTAACCACATCCTCTGGCAACAAATTCCAGAGTTTAATTTTGCGTTGAGTGAAAAAGAACTTCCTCCGATTAGTTTTAAATGTGCCAGTGATGGTGTGATTAATGTATCACACACCATGCTAGCAGACCCTCATTTCCATTTACTCAGTCCAAACTCCTCCCACTTGAATACTAATTTGACATTTGCATACGCATTTTGAGATGCGGTATTTATCACGTGCATTATGGCACTATTACTCGTTAGGGCCCTAACGTGCATGATAAGGCCCTAATGCGAAATAATAAATGACCCTCTTAGTAAGAAGGGCCCCCAAATTTGATGGCTTTCCTTCCTTTTCTTGGAATATTATTTTGCCCTCAGACAGACTGACACAGAATCCTTTCACATAATCATTTCAAACTCCAATTCTTTCCAATGCCGTATACTTGAAAACATAAAAAAGCAAAGGTCCTTTATAAAGCCAACTTGCAAAAACAAGAACTGTATGGATTTAGCCTCATCAAAAATATATTCTTCCTACAAATATTAAAAAAATACTATGTAAAAGCTTCAAAGATAGACTTGCATTGGTGAACACTGCTTGAAAGATTTACATAACTGTCATTTACTTTACCAGTCTTATGCAAACATCATTAAAAGGAATAATAATTGGTGCATGCCAGCTTTTTCAAATACTGAGCCTATTATCTCTATAAACGCACAAAACCATCTAGAATGGAGGAAGAAAATTACATACTCTTGATAATTATTTTCTTGAAAATGAGCACTGTACACAGTGAGTAGACAGCAACTTAATTCAAATAATATGATCCTTGCCATGAAATCATGTGATAAAAAATATGATTAATATGCACTCTTAAGACAGCCATTATTCACATCTACCCATACTCTGTACCCAAATGTAATGATGACATGTAGCATATTATAGAAATTATTTCAAATTCTTGTATCATGTAAAATATTCAGTTTACTAGTCTAACCAATTAGGAAGGAGGAGGTTTAGCTGTGATCTGGGGGAATAAGAAGGAGGGATAATTGAAGATGAGAGAGGAAGGATCTGAGATGAGGGAAAAATGCCACCTGCATCCACCCAATCCTAAACTGTCCCCCTGTGAACAAACCACTATATGGGTGCTGATTCTAGCAAGGTTTCCTGGTTTCCTACAATTTTATGGCGTGTAGTAAATTCTTCACCAAGAGCCCAGTTTTATCGCAGTTGCTGATACATCAGGAGTAAACAGTGGCTATGGAGCCTATGCACTAAAGGTTATCAAGACACAGAAGTTTTTTGGTATACACTAAACCTAGTAATCTGTGTTCTAACAGCTTAGTGTGCATGCTAACCTATTCTCGACACATATGAGTAGATTCGTGCTAAACTTAATGTGAAGCTGCATGCTTCACAAATAAGGCTTTAGAAAGTGCAGATGAAATATGGTAGGTTTTTCTCCACGTTATTTCACACATGCTCACTAAAGCTTAAATGAAAGTACATGCTTCAAACAATTTAGAATGTTTGATGAACTGTGAAATCTTTTACTCTAAATGGCCAAAAATGAAAGGGCCAGTCAGCAGGAGGAACTTCAAGCATTCAGATTCCCTCTAAGAAAGTTCAATTCTCTCCCCCCCCCCCCCCCTGCCTCACACACACACAGCTCCTCCCACACACATACTTACTTCTGGCATCTGATGCAATACAACCTACATAAGATTGATTTCACCCCCTCAGAAACCCTCAATAGACTGGCCCCATCTCCCATTCCCTTTATTATAAAGTGGGTCCTTTCCATCAGAAGGGTCTTTATCTGTTACGGTCCCGGGTCGTGACCCGGTACCTCCACTTCCCTCGGGCCGGCCTGGGCCGCTGAAGCACCGTCCTGCCCGTTGAGGCCCGATCCTGGCCCCTGCCGCGGCGCTCCCTCTGTGAGGGAGACACCGTTGATCCAGTGCGCTTGGCCTCGCCACCTAGGCGCGCATGCACGTGGGGGTTCCAGATTTAAAGGGGCCAGCGCGGGAAGAATGAGGAACAGCCCTCGGATGACGTCAGATGCTGCAGAGCTATTTAAACCCTGCAGCTTGGCCCAGAGGTCACCTTGCAACGAGGTTCACTCCAAGGAGGTTCTAGTTGCTGTTCCTAACTCCTCTTCCTGGCTTCTGTCTTGACTTCTGATTCCTGGCTTCTGACCTTGGCTCGTCCACCGACTTCGGTTTCAGCTTTCGTCCTTCGGCTCTGTCTTGACTTCTGATTCCTGGCTTCTGACATTTGCTTGTCCACTGACTTCTGATCCAGTTTCTGTCCCTTGGCTTCTGTCTTCGGCTTCCAACTTCTCAGTGTCCACAAGTACCCATGCCGCTTCCTCCAGGAGGTCTTGCCTAAGTCCTAGTGGCTCTGGTCCTCACGGGCTCCTCCTGGGGGACCACGGGCTTCCAGGGTGAAGATCCAGTTGACCTCCTGGCTTCGGCTTCTCTTTCGGAATGCCCCTTCGGATCCTCGGTCACAGAGGAACACTCCTAAGTCCAAGAGGTTCGGGTCTTCATGGGCTCCTCCTGGGGGGACTTCGGGCTTCCAGTGGTGAAGATTCTTTGAGTCCTCTCTCCTGTGCCACCTTCCGGCTTCAACATCCACTGTGGGCCTTCCCACAGAGCATCTACATCCATCCCAGCCGGCTCAAGGGTCCACGAAGTTAACAGATTGCAAGGCCATGGATCCAGCGGACACCACGGGCCTGAAAGCCATTCCCGGTATTGCACAGTGGTTGCAACAACAGAAAATCTGCATTGACTCCCTGATGATGACTGTGCAGAGATTAGCCAATCGGATAGATGGTGCCGCTGCATTCAGTCCCCCGGTACCCATAGCCGTGCCCGATATTGGACCGGTTACGCCCACACAACTGCCAGCACCCTCACGGTACTCTGGGGAAGCGAAGCTATGCCGAGGGTTCCTTAATCAGTGTTACATTCGATTCAAACTACTGCCAGCCCAGTTTCCTATGGATTGAATTAAAACCAGCTATATCATTTCATTGTTGGATCGGAAACCCCTGGCGTGAGCCTCCCCACTGAGGAAGCATCAGGACCCCCGTCTGGCAAATCTGGAACAGTTTGTTGCAGCCTTCTGACACTTCAATGAGCCCTCTCGCAGGCCCACTGCCGCCTCTGAGTTACTTCAGCTACGCCAGGGCAACCAGCCCCTACCCGAGTATGCAGTGGAATTCCAGACCCTAGCAGCCGAACTGAACTGGGGGGGGGGGGGGGTGACAGCCTCCACGGCATATTCTTGGAGGGTCTCTCCCAAAAACTCCAAGATGAGCTGGCGGTGAGGGATCTCCCGGATGACCTGAACAGCCTCATCAATTTGGCGGGTCGGGTAGACCGCCGTATCCAATGCCGGTTCCGGGAAGGGAGGCCCGGTTGTAAATCTGGTAACTCTGCAACCACATTTTCCCGACCACTACCCTCCTCTTCTGCCTCTCTGGGGAATCAAGACGTAGAACCCATGCAGTTGGGCCGAAGCCCAATCTCACAGGAGGAGAGAAGGAGACGCCGTACCCAAGGTCTGTGCCTATATTGCGGTGGCAAGGGGCACTTCCTAGCCCGGTGTGGTGAATGGCTGGGAAACGCCAGAACCTAGGGACCATCGGGGAGCTGACCCTAGGTAACACCACTTCTGCCTCCCTGTGTACCGTTCCGGTTACCATAGTCCTTCCTGGAGGAGACTTCGATACACTGGCCCTGATTGACTCCAGAGCCGGGGGGAATTTCATCCTATGGGATCTAGTCCAACAACTACAAATCGGGGTTCGACCCCCAAGAGCCCCCCATCCGAGTGTCTTCCATTCATGGGACCACTCCCGGGGACCATTTCCACCAGTACCAAGCCCCTAACCTTATGCATGAGTCTTCTACATAGAAGAGATCTCATTCCTCGTCCTGGAGAGGTCCATGCACCCGGTCATTTTGGGCTTACCCTGGCTTCAGAAGCACTCCCTGGTTATCCGCTGGGATACCCTACAAATTGTATCCTGGAGTCCGCATTCTTTCGACACCTGCCTGGCACCTATTCCTCGACCCTCAGTACCACTCCTGACCACACCCTTGTCGCTGCCACTGCAGTATCAGGATTATATGGATGTCTTCTCGAAAGAAAAAGCCGAACTCCTCCTGGAACACCAGCCCTTTGATTGTGCCATCAACCTGATCCCAGGCACCACGCTGCCTAGAGGGCGGGTCTATCCCTTGTCGCTCCCAGAGACCCGGGCCATGTCTTCATATATCCGGGAGAATTTGAACAGAGGCTTCATTCGGCCATCCACCTCCTGGCCGGGGCCGGATTCTTCTTTGTTGCAACCATGGGTCTCTCCCACCCTGCATAGACTATTGTGGCCTGAATAATATTACGCAATCCAACAGGTACCCTCTACTGCTGATTCCAGAGCTACTGGATCGACCACAAGGAGCCAAGGTTTTCACCAAGTTGGACCTCCGTGGGGCATACAACCTGGTACGAATACGTCCAGGCGACGAGTGGAAGACCGCATTTAACACAAGGGACAGGCATTACGAATACCTGGTCATGCCCTTTGGTCTCTGCAATGCCCCCACGGTCTTCCAGAACTTAATGAATGAGGTGCTGAGGGATATGCTACACACCTCGGTCATAGTATATCTGGATGACGTGCTTATATACTCAAAGAACCTGGCCACGCACCACAGGGACGTTCGGAGCGTACTACAGAAGCTCCAGGATAACCGACTCTTCGCCAAGTTGGAGAAGTGTCAGTTTGAGCAAGAGTATCTACCCTTTCTCGGTATATTGTATCTTCCACGGGTTTCCACATGGACCCTGAGAAAGTAACGGCCATCAAAGATTGGCCCCAAGTGGTGGGAGTTAAGGCGCTCACGTTTCCTTAGCTTTGCCAATTTTTACCGCCAGTTCATACCCCACTACTCCCGGATGGTGGCTCCGCTGACAGCCCTCACCAAAAAGGGGGCCGACGCTAGGAACTGATCTGCGGCAGCACTACAAGCCTTCCAGGAACTGAAGTCTGCCTTCCTTCAGACACATTTCTCTACCATCCGGACACCAAGCATCAATTCATCGTGGAAGTGGACGCCTCTGATGTGGCAGTCGGGGTCGTCCTGAGCCAAGTATCCAGCAATGGCAAGTCCTTGCCATGTTCTTACTTTTCCTGGAAATTCTCACCCGCAGAAAAGAATTACAGCATAGGAGACAAAGAACTTCTTGCTATTAAACTAGCCTTTGAAGAGTGGCGCCAGTGGTTGGAGGGTGCCTAACATCTCATGATCGTCTTCACGGACCACAAGAATTTAGAATGCCGTCTCCTGCAGCACTCTCTCTCACATGGCGGAGACGGAGGTTACTCCTAGTCCGCCTCAATTTATCCTCGACCGGACAAAGTCCTTCTTGCGGCTTCCGAGCTGGCTCCTGCAGGCAAGACTGTGGTGCCCATTCGCCAGCATAGGAGGGTCCTATCGTGGGCCCCTGACTCACTGACCGCAGGTCATCCGGGAGTAACCCGGACCTTGGAATTATTGACCGATTTTTACTGGTGGCCCCAGGTCAAGAGGGATGTCCGTCTCTATGTTAGTTCCTGCCTTACCTGGACCTGACAGAAGCCGTTACCTGGCCATCCCTGGGGCCTTTTCCAGCCACTCCCATTCCCACTGAACCCTGGACTCATCTATCCACAGATTTCATTGTGGATCTTCCTACCTCAGATGGGAAGTCTGTGATTTGGGTCACGGTCAATAGATTCTTGAAAATGGCCCATTTTGTGCCCCTTTCTAAGTTACCTACAGCACCAGAACTTGCAAGCCTCTTCGCTCAACATATCTTCTGCCTGCATGGGCTTCCTTTACACACTGCCTCGGACCAACACCCCCAGTTCACGGCAAAATATTGGAGAGCCCTCTGCAGGAAATTTGGGGTTCAACTAGAACTTATGACAGCCTTTCACCCCCAAGACAATGGCTAAGCCGAGCGCACTAACCGAACATTAAAGGCCTTCCTCTGTGCCTTTGTGGGGGATCTCCAGGATGACTGGGTAACATTATTAACCTGGGCAGAATTCTCTTACAACTGCCACAGGCATTCTGCCACCAACTTGTCTCCCTTCCAGGTGGTCTATGGGAAGACCCTTAGACTTCCCTTGCCCCTGCCTCTGACGGTACCGTCTCCTGCAGCGCAACTTACAGCACGACAGTTGTGCGACCTTTGGGGTTCAACCCAAGAGGAACTCCGCTTAGTGGCAGCTAAGGTGAAGTATGCTGACAGGCTACGGCGTCCGGCGCCTGTTTTTCTTCTGGAGGAGAAAGTGTGGTTGAGCACTAGAAACATCCAATTACGGACTCCTTCCATGCGCCTGGCCCCCAGGTATATTGGCCCGTTTGCTGTGGCCGAGCAAGTGGGTACGGTATCCTACAGGCTATGACTACCGTCCACCCTGAGGATTTGCAGTGTCTTCCATGTGTCTCTCCTCAAGCCTGTGGTTCTATATAAATTCCACGATAAACCTCCTGCACCCGCAAACACGTCTGCCGACCAGGATGTCATCTATCACGTGAAGGATATATTAGATGTACAGTTCCACCATCGCAGATGGTAGTACCTTCTCTCCTGGGAGGGTTACAGCCTCAAGGAGAATTCGTGGGAACCGTCCTCACACATCCTGGACATGAACATGCTTCGCCAGTTCTACTTGGATCATCCTGCAAAGCCCGGGCCCCTGGGAAGGGCGCGTAAGGGGGGGGGGGGTACTGTTACGGTCCCGGGCCGTGATCCGGTACCTCCACTTACCTCAGGTCGGCCCAGGCCTCTGAAGCACCTGTTATTAAAGCTCTGTTGTTAAAGCTGGGAATTAGCAATCTGTTATTAATGGAGTTACTGGAGATAGCAACCTGTTATTATTTAGAATAGTTGTGGGGGGATCCTTGGACCAGTGGCAGATGACCACACCCACGGGGGAGATCCCGAGAGGGACCACTGGTCAGGCTTAGTGTAAGAGACAGACACACACTAGTTCTTTTATTAGACAATATATTAAACCACCAGAGATGGCAATAGTGAGCTGGAAGTGCCTGGCTGGGCTGTAGTCCCTCAGGTATTGGAACAGCGATCCCAAGGTGGCTGAGCTGTAGAGAAACTAAGAAAGTGAGTACATAGGATATGCAGAGTTCTGGAACAAGTCCTTGATGATAACACTCACGCCATAATCTTTTGAGGCAGCCCAGGAGTTGAAATGCAGTAGGCCCTTGAGGAGCGAGTACCTGATTCCAGGGAAAGCTCTGAGAGATAGATGGAAACTCACTAATTTTGTAAGCAGCGATGACTTCTTAGCAGAAGTGGTATTCGGGCACTGGTCTGGGACGTGGGCCCTTGAGGAGCGAGTACCAGTTCCAGACTGTGATCTGAAAAGAAAAAGAGAGAGCGAGGCCCCCAAGGAGCGGGTACCTCTAGTAAAGTCTGAGGAGGCAGAGTAGCTAGGGTTGCGGAGAGTGAATCCCATCCACAGCGACCTGGAGGAAGCTAGGTAAACCAATCCCTTGCTAACTCGTCTTGTTAGCGAAAACTGAGACTTTAAATATCTGGAGCTGATATCTGGAGCTGATGTCATCTCTGGGTGACGCTCCTGAGGTTCACGCCAATGCCAGTACATCAGTCGGGCCACACGCACGCGCCCTTAGGCACCTGGTCAACATGGCGGTTTACAGCGTCGAGCCGGTCCGGGGACGCTGGAGGAGGACGATGTGGAGACGCCGCAGCAGCTAGCCTTCCATCAACCCCGGAGGGAGTTGCCAACAAGGTAAGGTGGGTGGAGTGGAGACGTCGGGCAGCGATGGACACAACAGCACCGTCCTGCCCGGATCCTGGCCTCTGCCACGGTGCTACCTCTGCGAGGGAGACGCAGCCGATCAAACGTGCTTGGCCTTGCTCCCTAGGCACGTGCGCATGCAGGGGTTCCAGTTTTAAAGGAGCCAGCACGGGAAAAATGAGGAACAGCCCTCGGATGACATCAGATGCTGCAGGGCTATTTAAACCCTGCAGCTTGGTCCAGATGTCACCTTGCAACGAGGTTCACTCCACGGAGGTTCTAGTTACTGTTCCTAATTCCTCTTCCTGGCTTCTGACTTGACTCCTGATTCCTGGCTTCTGATCTTGGCTTTTCCACCGACTTCGGTTTCAGCTTTCGTACTTTGGCTCTGTCTTGACTTCTGATTCCTGGCTTCTGACCTTTGCTCGTCCACCAACTTCTCATTCAGCTTCCGTCCCTTGGCTTCTGTCTTCAGCTTCCGACTTCTCAGCGTCCACCAGTACTCATGCCGCTTCCTCCCGGAGGTCTTGCCTAAGTCTCAGCGACTTGGGTCCTCACGGGCTCCTCCCAGGGGGATCACGGGCTTCCAGTTTGAAGTTCCAGTTCACCTCCTGGCCTTGGCGTCTCTTCCGGGACGCTCTTTGGATCCTCGGTTGCAGAGGAATGCACGTAAGTTCAAGAGGTCCGGGTCTTCACGGGCTCCTCCCGGGGGGACCTCGGGCTTCCAGTGGTGAAGATTATTCAAGTCCTCTCTCCTGTGCCACCTCCCGGCTTCAATGTCCACAGTGGGCCTTCCCACAGAGCATCTATATCCGTCCCAGCCGGCTCAAGGGTCCACGAAGTAAACATTATCTCCACCAGCAGGGGATATATGACAGCCCTCCTGCCAGTACCTCTGTGTAATTCACTGTTTACCAGGAGCCGCCTTCAGATACTACAGAGCAGTCTTCAAGTCAGTGCAGCTCTGGAATCTGGATTCTGCTATGAGGGACTCAAAGGGATCACATTGTGTCTTTTGCAAAAGAAAGAGCAAAATGTAATTTACATTCCTATTGAAGGCAAAAATAAGTTGTCCAGCATTAGAAAAGGCATAAAAAAAAACCTGTTCAGACAGACAGAAATGGAGATATTAGGTTGTATTATTCAGAAGTTTCATGCTGAACTTTGAAGAGAATTTACTTGGCTTTACTGCCTTCTGGGAATTTTTACAATGCCCAGCATCTCATTGTTATGTCCTTGTAATATACTGACACTATGATCTGTTATTCTGCCAAGATAGTATCACATGATCAATTGAGTTTTGTCATACCATAACATCTAAATACTTTAGAAATCAAAATACTCACTGTATGGAGCCAAATCATGTGAAAAGAGCATCTTATGGTGGTAACATTACCTACAAATGATGCAGAGTAATATATTATACAAATTCAGCTTCCCATTATTATGACATGGTTTTTAAAATTCAGCAGGTTTAATTGGCAGGGGCTGAGAACACAGTAGGCCCCTTAGTGCATGATGTTTGCATATAGTGTGCACTAAAAAAGAGAAAATGAAAAAGAAACAATATAAAACAACATAAATTAAAAAAACACAAAAGAAATGAACCCCCCTCCCCCCCCCCCGGCAAAACAAAAAGTTTCAGCTTTTACACCCTTATGATGTATAACAAAAGCAATTTCAGATTCAAACGCTTTATAAACCTTCACTTGACCCCCATGCCCTTCCTCTAATGCAGGACAGCTTAACATGCAAATAATGCAGAAAGAATTAGTGTTAGGACAGCACAAATTAAGGAGGATGAGAACTTAAAATGTAGGCTGTTTACCACATCACTTGATTATGAACATGTGGAACAGCAGCAGGCCGAGGCCAGTTTTGAGATGGCACATAGCCTGTAGCCTAGGGGGTGATCCAGTCCCCACTAGCCCACCAGGGGCTGAAATTTATGACCAGAGGGGGGGTCAAAGGGTGGGCTAGGGTGTGAGGGTTCTGAAGGCCTGAGGGAGATCTGGAGGCCTGGGAGGTTTGGAAACCAGGGGACAATTTCAACAAAGGAGAGGGTTGGAAAGGAATAGAAGGGACCTGTGCTGCATGATAAAAACTTTAAAAATTATTTATTTGTATTTGAGCCACCTCTTGATACAGGTGGGTTGGGGCAGGGGGGTCTCAGAAGACCCCCCCCCCCAGTTGTTTTTTATACTTTTGGATGCGGGGTCTTCAGGCTGCTTGGTCCCCTTTAACACACTGCCCTGGTATCATTGGGATAAGCATTGAAATCCTAAAACTCCCAGAGTTGTAGCTAACTTTCATGAAAATAATGCAGCTTGCACTCTTTCAGTCAATCCACATTATTTTATTTACCATGAAATTGCGTAGCAATGAGCTGCTTTGCATGAATTCTCAAAGCATTTTCATGCAAAGCATCTCAATTCCATTTTGGCATTACTGGGAGTAAAATAATGTGCAGTATTTAAAATACCAAGCGTTATCACTGTGTTAGGTGTTTATCACATGGCAAACACTGTGTATCACATGGTAAATGCCTAACACAGTTTGGTAAATGGCCCCATAAATATATAGATAGAAGCAGGAACAACATAATACAAGGGATCTAAGTGTAACTGGAAGAATCAGTGCAGGGAGGGAGGTATTCTTTAATCAAATAGGGGCAGACGCATGTGACATACATTTGTGCGCACTTCTCGGCGCACAAATATACACCAGATTTTATAAGTAGCGTGCGCAGCCGCGCGCCTGTTATAAAATCAGGGGTCGGCGCACGCAAGGGGTTGCACACTACTGCACCTTGCGCACGCCGAGCCTTCGAGGAGACCAGCTGGCTTTCCCCGTTCCCTCCCCACCTTCCACTACCTTCCTCTTCCTTCCCCTACCTGTCCCGCCCCCCAGCCCGAAACCTCCCCCGTACCTTTATTTCACAAGTTACACCTGTCAGAGGCAGGCGTAACTTGCACACACCGGCAGTCGTCCAGCGAGCGATCCCCCAGCACAGCGGCCTTGCAGATGCCTCTGGCCATGCCCCAGCCCCTTCCCCGGACCACCCATTTTTTCAAGCCCTGGGAGTCATATGCGTCCCGGGGCTTTATGTGCACCACCGGGCCTTTTGAAAATAGGCCCAGCACG
Source organism: Rhinatrema bivittatum (assembly GCF_901001135.1). Classification (NCBI taxonomy): domain Eukaryota; kingdom Metazoa; phylum Chordata; class Amphibia; order Gymnophiona; family Rhinatrematidae; genus Rhinatrema; species Rhinatrema bivittatum. The sequence continues at coordinate 474,835,543 of NC_042615.1, read as the reverse complement.
TGTAACCCCCCTACGCACATAAATCCTCCTGGATTTACGTGCTTAGGGCTTTTAAAATCTGCACCATAGTTTATTAGATGATATAGAGCACCGTGGTTGGGACTCACTCTCTGTGAAGAATACTGTCTTCTTTAATTGACAAATACAGATCTTGCTAGATATCTGAAATAACTGAAGACCACATTAACTGAGCCTTTGTGGTTCTAATACTTAGGAAATATTAATCAGGCTGCATATCCATAGGGCACAATAAGTTCTAACATTCTTAATTTTGGTGTTGAGATGTGAATTGTAATAGGGATGTGCAGAGAAATAAATGTTATTTGGGGTCATAACATTTGTTTTGCAGGACAAAAAGTTTGCTTTATTTGTTCATTTAATTACCATTATAGTCAATGGGGAAGCAATTCAGCCTATTTGGGGCTCCCAAATTGGGATTTTCTAATCATTTCTAATGAAACTCATGAGTAGACATCATCAGAAATGTGACAGCATGGCAACATATTAAGACTATATCAACATGGCAGCAAGAGTGACATGACGAGACCAAGGACCTGCAATGAGTCAAACCATCACCAGCAGTGACAGGAGTTCAGAGGAGCAAAACATCACAAAGACTAGTCAGATCACCTCAAGGCTGCAAAAGTGGGGCAAATGGTAACAGTGGCATGTGCAACCCAAGGATGTACGAGAGAGGCCAAGTAGCACCAAGTGTGGTATCAATAGCACAAGGCACTATGATGGGGGAACATAACACCAAAACAGGTAAAAATCCTCCCAAGGCAGTGATAAAAGGTAAAAACAACTGAAAGAGTGACATGAAGACCCTAGAAGGCTGTAAGTGGTGTAAAGCAGCCATCTAGCATGGCAAGAACATTCAAAGGCTCCAAAGGAGGAGCAAAGGACACCAACAAAATTGATAGAAAGCCCTAGGCATTGAATGTCTTGCCTTATGAGGTAAAGCTGAGGAAATTAGAACTCTTCAGTTTGGAGAAGAGACTATTGAGGGGTATATGATAGAGGTCTTCAAAATCATGAAAGTGCTTGAAAAAGTTTATAAATCAGTTATTTACTCTCTCAGATAATCGAAGGACTAGGGGGCACTCCATGAAGTTAGTAAGTAGCTCATTGAAAACAAATCAAAGAAAAGTCTTTCAACAGTTAGTGTAACTGGGTTTAGAAAAGGTTTGGATAAGTTCCTAGAGGAAAAAATCCATACACTGCTATTAATTAATAAGCAATAGTAGCTTGAGATTTATTTAATGTTTGGGTACTTGCCAGATACTTGTTACTTGGATTGGACACTTTTGGAAACAGGAAACTGGGCTTGATGGTCCCTCGGTCTGACCCAGTATGGCAATTCTTATGTTTGTATGTTAAGCCAGAGGAAATCCTTTCAGGAGACCTGATGTCATTTCCAAAGGAGCTAGGTGTTCATGTACAAAGGTGTCTAAATCACCAAGGCATATAATGAGTCATCACAAATAGCAAAAGGTCCATGAACCACCAAGGCACTGTTACAATCCATCACAAACAGCACAAATGTGCCTAAATCTCCAAGGCATGGAATGCAGTGAATTGCAAACAGCATAAAGGTGTCTAAACTGCCAAGGTGTTGAGTTCAGTCATTGAAAACAGCACAAAAGGTATCTAAACCATCATGGCATGAATTACAGTCCATTGAAAAAAGCACAAACAAGTCTAAACTGCCAAGGCATGATTGTAGTCCATTAAAAACAGCAGAAATGTGTGTAACCTACCAAGGCATAGAGTACAGTCCATTGAAAACAGCACAAAGATGACTAAACCACCAAAGCATGAAGTGCAGTCCACTGAAAATAGCACAAAGATGTCTAAACCACCAAAGCATGAAGTGCAGTCCATTGAAAACAGCACAAAGTAAATAAAACCCCAAGTTGTATCATGCAGTCCATTTGGAAAAGACAAGGCATGGATTGAAATCTATTGAAAACAGTAGTAAATTATCTAAACCACCAAGACATGGAGTGCTGTCCAATGAAAACAGCACAAAGGGGTCTATACCACCAAAGATGAGTATGATCCAACACAAACAGCACAAAGATGCCAAACCAACAAATCATGGAGTCCGGTCTATCATAAAAAGAACAAAGTTGACTAAACCACCAAGTCATGGAGTTTGGTTGATTGAAAACACCACAAGGATGTCCAAACCATCAAGGCAAATAGGGTGGTCCATTGCAAACACAAAAGTGTCTAAACTCTGAAGTTGTGGATTGTTGTCCATCTCAAACAGCAACAAAGGTGTCTAAACCACCAAGGCATTGAGTGTGATGAATTGCAAAAAGCACAAAGGCCTAGAAAGGACTTAACAGCAAGATGTAAAACTATAAAAGAGATGGGATGGAAGGAAAAACTTATATTTTTTTTTCCTTTTTCACATTTTGTTCTGTGATCAAAACACCTCAGTACTTTCAACTATCAAAGTGGAAGTACTTAGCTGGGATTGTAGACGGTAGACGAAATTGAAGACCCATACAAGATTTTTTTTTTCATTTTTTTATATATTTGTTCTGGGAACAAAATCCCCAGAACAACAATAGTAAGAAAACTAGGCTGCGATCCAAACAGAAAACCAGAGGCCTCAAAACTCCCATGCTGGTACATCAAAGGCATGGAAGGTAGGCATATTAATAGCATGACCATCAAGGTGGTATTTCATGGGTGTTGCAGGTAGGCAGAGCAGCAGTATGACCCCTAATGTGGTACATCTCAGGCATAGCAGGTAGGCATAGAAGTAGCAGCAAGCCCCCTAAGATAGTATATCAGATTTACAGCAGGTAGGCAGAGCAGTAGTAAGACCTCTAAAATGGTATATGTGTGGCATGGCAGGCAAGCAGTGCATTAGTGGAATTACTCCTAAGATGGCATATGAGGGGAATGTCACAGAAGCAGAGCAGCAGAAGGACCCTTAAAATGGTACATCTGGGGTATGGCAGATATGTAGAGTGGTAGCAATACCTTTAAGATGCTTTCAGTCATCTTGTTATTCACATGGAAATTCTGGAAACTCAAGAAAAGGCAGATTGTTTTTCAAAAAGTCTAGCTTTTTTATGAACTATGGCACCAGCCTCGAGTGATGAAAGCTCTCAATGTCCCCTGGCATTAAGAAAACATGTTCACTGGTCACACTGGTTGATCAAAAGGAAAGATAGTGCTGAACTATTTTGTCTAGTTCTTGCCAGACTGCAGACTTGTATGCCCAATATGCCAGCACATTTGTGACCTCGTACTGAATGGGTTCTGCAAGATCATGTGTCATAGAAATTTGTGGTGGGATTTCCTTTGCTGGTGTGGGAAGAGGGTCTCATGCCAGGTGCTTTAACTATGGCCTGTGTGAGAAGAAATGTTGTTTTGAAGCCAACTTGACTTTTACATCTTGATGTGGGAAGAGGATGTGGTAGCTGTCAAAGTGCTATTCCTGCTTGCACTACTCTCTGAGATTTTTCACATTCCCACTCTGCCTCAGTCTCTGGTGCTCCTGTTTACACTCCTAACTACTAGCATCTCCTTCATGAGTATGAGATACTAGGACTTAAGAGTGGATCACAATGGATCACAAAGTGCAGTAAGTATGTAGGTATTGTTTTCTGGCAGAAATTTCAATGTTTCTTATACCTGCTACTGCAAGGGGTCCATAAATTTTAACACCTCTGCTTCCATTCCATCTTGTTCATGGAAGCCCTCAAACTTTTTCACTAGAATATTTACTATAAGGATAACCCCAACAGGGATACACCTTCTCTAACTTAGATCCTCTTTGGCATCTTTGAAGAGCTTCAGGATATCCATCAGCTGCCTCATCATTAACCACAACCAGTGGGTGATCCATATCTTTCTCTATTTCCTGAGATAGATCAAGAAGAGGTGTCTGCTGCTCTACTAACCTCTGCAACATCACACAGGTGAATTCCAGCATGCACCAACACACAGCTGTAGCCAGGCAATTTGGCACCTATGGCAAAGTAAAAAAGGTTTTCTTCATCCTATGCACAACAGGAGCTTAGAGACTCTGAATACTTTTAACTTATAACATTATTATTTATAATCTATAAACATACGTATGACCCTAACCCCAAAAGTGTGACCCTTAGGTCTGTATGGCTGTGAACCTTATCCTCCAGCCAACTGATAATTTATGTATTCATTCTTTCATTCAGTTCGATATGCTACTTATTCTAAAAAATCTAAGCGGTGACAATAATTATAAAATCTACAACCTACCCCCAACATATCCTAATTTTAAAATGATCTATTTCTTGTTAAGGAGTGGAAGTTGAAAAAGAGTGTGTGCCTTTAAACTATAATGTCATGCCTTTTTCTCTTCTATTGAATTGTAATATTTTCGATTATATGAATCTAATTAGAGTCTATATTTCATTGACAACAGAACAAACTCTCTCCCCCACCAGGCACATTATGATGCACCACAACTGTTACCCGCTGCACTGCCAGACATTCTGTGCCACCTACCGCCACTCCAGGGACATCCGGGGGCTCTCTCGTTGCAGCAGGGAATCCCCGCCAGCTTTCCCCGGAGGCCTCCTCCAGACCTGCTCCTGCTGCATGGCAGGGATGCCATCTGACGCATCAACTCTTCTTGTTAGCCACCTGCCTCGACCTCTGGCCCATTTCTGGATTCTCCTGCCTGCTACCAGCACTGACCTCTGGAACACCTGACTTTGCCTCTGCCTCTTGCCGTCAAGGATTGTCTTCATCTGAGACCCGGGCCTAAGTCCTGCTGGCCGCAGCACCCAAGGACTCAACCTGTGGGGAACGAGGGCTGGTATAGGCAAAGGTCCGGTTGGGTCTCCATTGCCTGCATCCACTTCCCCCTATAGGTGCCACCAACCACGTCTCGGCAAGGGTCCACAGCTCCATGTAACAACAACACCCTGCCAAAAACACACTCAGAACCTTTTTAGCAAACATTCATACTGTAACAGCACTAACACTCAAGGCTCACACAATAACAACCTTACTTATTTAAGGGCAGCAATACACATATTACTACAAACCCTAGAACAAAAAACGTGCCGGTGGTCAGGTTCGGGAAACAGATGCTCAATTAACCAGCATCTATTTTCTGAACCCATGGCTGTGCACTGATTTAGAAAATGGATGCCAATAAAGTCAGCATCCATTTTCTATACCGGCAGACACCCGGCATCCCCCAGGTGCACGCTGTCAAGGAGGTGCTAGGGGCGTGCAATCAACCCTAGCACCTCCTTGACAGTGCAACCCCTAATTAAAATATAGCATGGCGCCTCCAGGAAAGATGCCTGGGGGCACATTAGAAAGTGGGCACTGAACACTTAGCACCTGCTTTCAGTGCTTTTTGTTGCATCAGCCCCTCGGTGTGGAGGTACTTCAGAGCAAAGGAGAACCCACATTATTTAAAGTGCATTCACTGTTGTAAGTCCATCAGTAAGGGAAAGTACTGAGGCATCTTACAATCAGTGACTTGCTGCATCATGTGAAAAGAGAGTGCCTGCTACTATGATCTTTGGGGTGGGGAGCCATCAGTACTAGCCTGAGGACCATGTCAGCCAGTCAAAGAAACAGTAGCACAACGGCAGCAGCAACAGCAGCTGGAACGCACTAGAATAGAGGAAGTCAGACTCCCAAACCACCTTCCTCAGCCTCTTCCTCTTCTGAAGAGACAGACAAGCAGCCCCCACCGCACATCAGTGACAAACTACCATGGAGCAGATGGTGTTTATTAGGGATGTGCTATCGTTTTTCCCAAATTAGGCAATGTCAACAAAATTGCCTAATTCGGAATGGTTCGGGAGAACCGAAAAACGATTGATTTTTTTCCGATAGTGCACACTAACCCGAAAATAAAAAAAACCCCAACCACGGGAAAAACGAAATTCCCACAGGGGGAAGGGCCCAGAAACGAAGCCCGACTTGAAAGTTTACCCGAAGCAAATCTCTAGTGTTTATTACCTCACTGTCTTATAATAGGAGGCAGCCAGCATCAATGGTGGTCACATGCTGCATTAGAGAAATGATTTCCTTCGATGGCCACCCCTTCAGATGGTAGAGAATGTGGGATTTAAGCAGCTGCTTCAGCTGTTAACCCTCAGTTACTGTTCCCTCCCAGACAGCATTCAGTAGGCAGGTTATCCTCGGCCTGTACATTCAGTGTCTTGCTCGCATCCAAGCGCAGCTGGCTAAGCTGGAGAACAGAAATGTTCATTTCACTAGTGACATTTGGACTAGCCAGAATGCTACATATACTTGTGTTTCCTTGACAGCACACTGGTGGCAGCTGTTCAAGGCAGAGGCAGGCAGCAGATCTAGCCGGCTCTATACAACTAGAGCTGTAACCACATACAGAATCAGCTAGCTAAAGGAAAAGGGAGTAGTATGCATTTCATCAGCAATATCTCTATCACCACTAATGTTAGGTTCACTTACCTCTCCCTGATGGCCCACTGGTGGGAACTGACTGAGGCAAGGGCAAACAGCAGTTCTGGCAGGGATCGAGCATCAGGGTGCAGGTGGTCTTTGCAACTGATGCTGAAGGGTTGGCAGCTAATCTGGAGAGATAGGAGTCTTCAGGCAGGTTTCTTTGTGACAGATAGTGGTACAAATATGGTAAAGGAAATAGAAGATGGGGGCTTTCAGCATCTCTATTCCTATGGACATTTCCTGCAACTGGCAGTGAGGGATTCTCTGTGGCTGGGCCCCAAAGCCCATGGAAATATTTTCATGAAGGACCTGATAGAGAGGTGCAGAGCACTTCCATAGAAGCATGAAGGGAAGGCAGCTTCTCTATGAGAAGCAGGAAGAATTCAGGATGCATGGCAAACATCTGATTCAAGATGTTGGTGCAGAGACATAGCTAGCCTATGGGCAATATGGCCATGGTCATAGGCGCCATGGCTCAAGGTCACCGCTGGACCACCACAGGAGCTGGTGGTATAAGAGGAGTGCGTGCATGCAATCCCTTTCCCTTCCATCCTTGGCCACAGGCTGGTGTCACTTCCAAGCCCGTAATTGAAACTTTAGCCCTGCAATTTGAACTTGGTACTCTGTCTCTACAGATCCCTGAAGGGTTCAGACTTCAGCAGTTTGACCATGCAGTTCAAACAGGTGTTGATGGAGCCACATGGGAGCTCCATAGAACAGAGCCCTGTGCTTGGAATAGAAGCATGGGCTGGAACAAGAAAGAGATACCGTTCCTGCAGCAGTAGGAGTACACAAGACAATAAAGACATGGGGAGTTGTGAGGGAGAAATCAGGAAAAAAAAGGGAGATTGGGGGAGTGGGAGAGCATGGATAAAGGGGATTGCTGGGACAGAACAGGGGGATTAGGAGTAGAGCAGGTGAAGATGAGAGAAAGGGAAGAATGGGGATTGGGGGATAGAGCAGGGGGAAAATGGGGGCTGGAGTTGAAGAACAGGGAAAGAACGAGGACTCCATGTTGCGGGAACCAGCCGTGGAGGCCCGCAACCAGCTCCTTCCACCTACCGGTTCAGCCATCCGTCTCTCATTGGTGCCGGGAGCCTCGCTGCAGCAGGCAGCTGCTGCAGCCGTGTCCTGCCACACTGTCTCCCCACCGGACCTCCTACGCCGACGCTCCTTCTTGGCCGGGACACGGCTGGGCCCGCTCAAGCTTTCCTGCTCTCCCTGAGTGTCCTACACGCGTGTGTCACATGACCCTATTTAAAGGGCTCACCTTGGGAGGGGCCACAGCCTCTCCTTCCTGACCCCAGACTATTTAAAGCAAGGCCTGCTTGTGAACCAAGACCTCTACTTGTACCTGGCCTATGAGATTCGCTGCCTGCCAAGACCTCTGCTTGTACCTGACCTATGAGATTCACTGCCTGCCAAGACCTCGGCCTGCACCAGACCTATGATAACTCCGTCGCCTGCCAAGACCTATGCCAGCACCCAGACCTTCTTGTATGGTGTTCCCCTGCTTGACACCTGAGACCCCATGGAAGTCCATCCGGCCTTGGTACCCAAGGGCTCAACCTGAGGGGAACGAGGGCTGGTGGTGGTGAAGCCCCAGTGGAGTCTCCGGCCTCTCCCAACCTTGCCTGCTGATAGTGGAGACCAATGGGGCTCCTCCCCACAGATTGTACTAACTCCCCCTCAGCCTAAAGATCCATGACCCGAAACAGCTAGCCAAGGCCATGGATCCAGCGGAAGCTGCTGCACTTCAGGTGATTCCTGGACTGGCACAGAAGATACTGGAGCAGCAGAAGGGCCTAGAGTCACTGGCAGCATCTATGGAGCGACTCAACGACCGCTTGGACCCCATGATCTCCGTGAATACTGCCGCTCCACTCATGCCAGGCTCCTCTGCGGTCACTCCGGCTCCTCGACCAGTTATTCCCTGCCGTCTCCGCCCCACTATGCGGGCGATCCTCAGCAGTGCCATGGTTTTCTTATCCAGTGTAATATGCACTTTTGCCTGCAGTCTGCGCTCTTCCTTGATGACCTCACCAAAATGACGTACATCTTGTCCTCTCTTGAGGGTAAGGCTCTGGCCTGGGCATCACCCCTATGGGAGCATTCGGATCCCTTTCTATTGGACCTCCCAGGATTCCTGAACCAGTTTTGGGCCGTCTTCGAGAACCCCGGCCAGCAGACCCAGGCCAGCACTGAGCTCCTGCACATCCATCAGGGAGGACGTTCCTTGGTGGACTATTCCATTGCGTTCCGGACCCTATCCACCGAACTCCATTGGGAGGAGCTCTGCCTTAGGGCCATCTTCCTGGATGGGCTTTCACCCAAAATTAAAGATTAATTGGCGGCCTGCAACCTCCCCGCGTCCCTGGATGCCTTATTCGATCTGGCAGGCAGGATTGACCGCCGTCTCTGGGAGAGGTCCCTTGAACTAGCCAGCATCAGATGACGCCCCACCACACATGGCTGGCCATGCCCTCCTTCACCTGGCTCTCGTCTGCAGTCTCCCACAAGCCCCTAGCATTTCCTTGACAGCGTGCACCTACCGGCACTTTTTTTAAAAACTTTTTTTGAATCTTTCGTTCCTCCTAGTTTAGTATCACAATGATATTAAGTAGGAGGATGTACAGAAGAGCAGTATTTTCTGTACAACTTTTGGGAGTGCTAAAGCAGGCGTTAATTTCTGAGTGCAAAAGAGTGTATTGGACGCACATCTTTTTTTTTTTTACATTTCAGGTGAGTAACTAATAGCCTCTTCAATGTGCATTTGCATGTCAAGAGCGCTATTAGTTTCATCATGCTTTGGACGTGCCTACACATGAACTCGCATCCAACTGCGGGTTAAACAGTGCTCTCAGCTGAACGCACTGTATTGCATCTGCCCCTTTCACATTCTTAGGATGCATGCTGTTAATGCTACCGGATGTTCTGATATTTTCACTTTGAGGTATCTTTCTGAAAGGAGTCAAAGCTTTTTTCTCTCCCTCTGCTATTCTTCTTTCTCCCATTGTCTGTGGCATGACTGAAATTTGGCATAGTCACTTGCAGTGCTCAGGTCCCACTGCCTATGGAAAAGGGTTTGTCTTTTTACAGCTAGTATGTTAGTGTATGTACTTCTCTTTCTACCAATGTGGAAACGGTTACACACACACAGGCATAGACTGCAATGCACACAGGCACACATACTCTCTTCTAAAGAGTGTCCCTCTGCTGTACAGCCAGTGCCTTACCTAATGAATGCTTGCTATGCCTAAATGTGCAGGGGCTGGTAATGGCTAGGTACTGTTTTGTTTTCTTACAGAGGAGATAGATTATCAAGAAACAGCATGCCATTGCTCAGTTTCCTTTACTTTACCAACTTTAATACTTTGAGTCCAAGGTCAAGAAAAACCTGACTCCCTTGCCTTCTTTTCTAATCAGATATATAACTTCAGTGCGCTTCTATTTTTCAAAATATCTCTAGTAACAGAGTTTGCTGCAAACCTGGGAAACCTTAACAACAAACTTTGCACAGTGTGAAAGTGTCTGTGTCTGAATAAAGGAAAGCACAACTAGAGCTCACCTTATTCTAACCCTAGTCCCTTTTTTTCCATAATTATTTCCAGCTCTCACCAGAGCTGGAATTCACTAGCCATCCTGTCATGAAGCCCAGAGACAAGCAAGCTAAAATGGTGCCTGGCTCAAAAAGATGAGGAAGTCACTGTCAATCCATACAATCCCAGCTAGGATAAGCTGGTAAAAAAAAAAAAAAAAAAAAAAAGCTTCATCTTGATTTATCTTGCTTCTTGGTTATTCCTTCCTTCTCCCTTGCCACTCCAGCTACAGTGAGTACCATGCTTAATGTGATAGCTGGCCTGGCACCTGCCTTGAGAAGGAAGAAACATTTTCAGTTTTGTTTGTCCTGAAGACTTAAACTGGAATCAAAACAAAGGCAACATATTTTTTTTTATTGATTTTTGTGGCACTGGCCATGTTACGGCTATGGCTGCTGTGCAACCGCCTCACCACCAGGGGTCCCTCTAGAGCTGGATCTCCTGACAGGCCCAGTCCATCTCCCTTCTCCTCTCTATGTTCTGGGCTGTCCCTTATAACCCTGCCTGACAGTTCCCTCAGGGCTTCGGCATCGAGCTCGCCTGGGCTCCCTGCTCTAGCCTTCCTTGCTTGCTGTGCATTTGGTCCCTGGACCTTCCCTTGCCTTGCGCGGCCTTCGGGCCTTATTCCTTGCCTTGCCTTGCACGGCCTTCGGGCCTTATTCCTTGCCTTGCCTTGCCTTGCGCGGCCTATGGGCCTTCTCTGCCTTGCCCTGCTTACGGTGTGTGGCCTATGGGCCTTCTGTGTGTGTGTGGCCTACGGGCCTTCTGACCTGCCTTGCCCTGCTTACGGTGTGTGGCCTACGGGCCTTCGGTGTGTGTGTGTGGCCTACGGGCCTTCTCTGCCTTGCCCTGCTTAAGGTGTGTGGCCTACGGGCCTTCTGTGTGTGTGTGGCCTAAGGGCCTTGTGACCTGCCTTGCCCTGCTTACGGTGTGTGGCCTACGGGCCTTCTGACCTGCCTTGCCCTGCTTACTGTGTGTGGCCTACGGGCCTTCTGTGTGTGTGTGGCCTACGGGCCTTCTGACCTGCCTTGCCCTGCTTACTGTGTGTGGCCTACGGGCCTTCTGACCTGCCTTGCCCTGCTTACTATGTGTGGCCTACGGGCCTTCTGTGTGTGTGTGGCCTACGGGCCTTCTGACCTGCCTTGCCCTGACCCAGCCTGAACCCAGACACTGCTACTTGCCACCTGCCCTGACCCAGCCTGGACCCAGACACTGCTACTTGCCGCCTGCCCTGACCCAGCCTGGACCCAGACACTGCTACTTGCCGCCTGCCCTGACCCAGCCTGGACCCAGACACTGCTACTTGCCGCCTGCCCTGACCCAGCCTGGACCCAGACACTGCTACTTGCTGCCTGCCCTGACCCAGCCTGGAACCAGACACTGTTTCTAGCCATTCCTGTCTCTCTCCACCTGGAGCCACCCTGCTGGGTGGTGTTCACGACTCCTGACCGGAGCCCAAGCGTAACAGGCCATTCATATTCTTTTCTCAAAATCTGAAACAAATATGCCTAGTTTGTTTCAGATTTCTTATTTGTTTTAAATTAATGCACATCTCTAGTGCATACAGACTTTGCCCTACCATGCAGAATTATAAAATTACCCTCTGCTTGTACAGGAAGCCATGACTTTACTCTGAATGCATCAATATCTGTTTCTAAAAATACAGTCCTGTGAGATGGGCCCTGTGGTTTTTCTGGTGCCAGCAGAACACCAAGTTCTTTAGCCAAAAGTTTTAAATCCCCCAAAGTGACAGCAAATTCATGAGCATAAGCCAACCCCTCCTCCACCATTATAAGAAATTGTTTAGAACATGCATGATCATAGGTACACTATTGTGATATGGCCGGCGCCATTTTGTACGGCAAAACGGCGTATGGCCGGCGCCATTTTGTACGGCAAAACGATTCGAGTTTAGGAGGTCATTCCCGGACCCCCGCTGGACTTTTGGCAAGTCTTGTGGGGGTCAGGAGGCCCCCCCAAGCTGGCCAAATGTCCCTGGGGGTCCAGCGGGGGTCCAGGAGCGATCTCCTACGCTCCTGACTTCGGGGGACAAAAAACAAATTGGCGCCGGCGCTACCTTTGCCCTGTCATATGACAGCTAATACATATATTGTGACAACAATCCAATTCAGTAATCTTTATTAGTGAAAATTCATATAAAACATCCAACATTAATCCTAATACCCCACACAATAGATACTAACATTTTATAAAACATTACTTAGTTTTCATACATCACCCATCCAACATATATCACACATACATTCCACATTCAACCTCATAAAATCCATTTCCAAATTTTTAACCATTCAAATTAAACGTTAGATATAAATCTTTTTGATCAGCAAATCCTCAAGTGTAGATACATTTCATTTTTCAAGCAGAAAGAGTTATATTGCACACTGATTCTTGCGTTACAAGAACGTCAATCCTCTTGGGCTCCTTTTATTCTCTCAACATGTTTCGCCTTCCCTCAGGCTTCTTCAGGAGAGTTTTTTCAAACAATCTCCCACTGCTCATGTATCCGGCATCTATCAAATAGGGTTTTCTAAAAACATTTCCACAAAATTTCATAAATATTCAGTTTATACAATTTTCAAAAAACTGATTCTTTATAAAGTTTTCCAAATTACTACTGTACCTGCACGTCCCAGAAAAACTTGCCCAGACGTACAGATCAGCACTTCCCCGACTCTTGTTTTTAAAGCGTGTCAATTATTCAAAGCGAGCAGCACATCTCTCAAAGATATTTAGACTGAAAATAAAACAAATCGGAAAACATTCTAATGAAAAGCATTTCTTCCCCCCAGGAGTTTACCAACATGCAAGACAACCAAGGATCCTTACCTTCCTTCTATTAGGCAGAAAAACCGCCATCACCTCATTTCATAAAAACGCCGCCATAGAATGAATCAAACGGAAGTAGACAAACTCTTCTTCTACAGCCTTTTAAAACGCACTACACCAATCGGTGTAGTGATTCGAGATTTAGTTACTCGGATACTATCCTCGACTCTTTGTTACGAGGGACTCCATTATTTGATCAAAAAGTTGATGCAGTGAGTGACACTCAGTGGTCTGATCTTTCACAGTTGAGAAAACGTTATACACGGTCTGCTTTACATTCTTCCACACTTGTTGAGTATTTAAGGATTAAAAGAATCCCACGTGGACTTCGATTATACAAAGAACCCCATCTTTTTTCAGAAGATAAGGAGTTTGTAGCCAAGTGGAATTCAATACTCAACAAGTGTGCAATGGATCTTATGATTCTGATTGTAGAGACTACACAGAAATTGTTGATAGATATTCAGAAAGAGATAGATGCATTGAGTGCCACTCTGAAAGAGAACACATCCTCAGATAAATTTGATGAGAAGATGACTGAATTGGAACAGGAGATTGCCAGCATGCACGACAAAATTAAGGAAACTAAATTAAATAAGTTTCAGCGAGATGAAAAGGATTACACTCAGGGGTATGTGTACCCCTGGTGTAATAAGAATCGAGTGAAGTATGAGAAATCACCTACATTTGATTCATCGTCGAGTGGATCTTCGGGAGAGGAGGGTGGACGAGTAACTTTTTTAGACCAGGGAGCAAGATCCAAACAAGGGACAGAACGGCGAGGTGGACGAGGAAGTCGTCCACCGAGAAACCGCAGTCCAGTTTGATTGCGAGAACGCAATCATCAATCATGAATGAACTGGTTATAAATGTGTCTTCCCGCCCGTTAACTCCAGTAGAATTACAGGTTTTGAATCGTGGTCTTTCTTTCTCACCTACTCCGAAATATGATTCATTTGAGACTCGGGTAGCTTTACAGAAATTTTTCAGATTAATGAAGCTAAAAATCTTTTTTCAAGGTAATGAGAATGTGAATGTTGATAGTTCAGTGGTTAAAAACCCTTCTAGTTGGATGCCACCAGGCCCTGTACATCCGTTGATGGCTGCCTTTGAAGAAATGGTCGAACGGGATTTAAAAATAAAAAAGGCAGAGGATTGTTTTCCTTTCTGGAATTTAAATAAGGATGAATTTAAGGCATTGGAACATCTAAGCGGTGACCAAAAATTGGTTTTCAAACCTGCTGATAAGGGTGGATCCCTAGTGATTTTGAATAAGGATGATTATATACAGGAGGTGAATCGACAATTGGGAGATGGTAGATTTTATAAAAAATTGGAGGGGGATCCGACTGCAGGGTTGGCAGTGCAGATTGGTGAAGTGATAACAGAAGCCTTGAGTGTAGGATGGGTAACCATCAAGGAAGCAGCTTTTTTGATGAATCACAATCCTCAGATTCCTGTTTTCTATGTATTGCCGAAGGTGCACAAATCTCTAGAGTCTCCCCCTGGAAGACCAATAGTTGCCGGTATAGGGTCAATATTGGAACCTTTGTCTATCTACATAGATCACTTTTTAAGACCTTTTGTCCCTTTGGCCAGATCCTATATAAGGGACTCGTCTCATTTGATAACAGTTCTACAATCTTTACCTGAAGTATCGGAATCTACCCTGCTAATTTCAATGGACATTGAATCATTATATTCAAATATCCCTCAGAGGGCTACAATAAAACTAGTGCAGGAGATTTTGGATACAAGGAGAGAGAAGAAGGTTCCGACATTTCTTGGTAGAGCTGGCTACAATAGCGCTCACTCAGAATTATTTTATGTTCCAAAATGTTTTTTTTCAGCAGGTGCATGGAACTGCCATGGGCGCGACGATGGCACCTGACCTCGCATGCTTGTACGTGTCAGCATATGAAGAAAAATGTGTCTGTCCCTCATCATGGTACAAGCATGTGAGGTTATGGTGCCGTTATATTGACGATGTCCTGGTTCTTTGGTCTGGTACGCAAAGTGACTTTGAAGAATTTTTTCATTATCTGAATGGACAGGATATAAATCTTAGGTTTACCTGTGATGTCCAGAATCAATGGGTCCCATTTTTAGATATGAAGGTGGGAAAGAGGGGTGGTAGATTTGTCACAGAGCTATACCGTAAATCAATTGATAGGAATGGATTGTTACATTTCAATAGTTTCCATCCCAAGCATGTTAGAGAGAACGTTCCTGTAGGTCAATTCTTTAGGATAAGAAGGATCTGTTCTGATGTATTATCGTTCAAAACCCATGCTCAGGATTTTCAAGAAAGGTTCAATGCAAGAGGTTATCCTATACATATAGTGAAAAAGGCCTATAAAAGAGCTCGATATATTAATAGAGATCTATTATTAGAGATGTGAATCGTGTCCTCGATCGTCTTAACGATCGATTTCGGCTGGGAGGGGGAGGGAATCGTATTGTTGCCGTTTGGGGGGGTAAAATATCGTGAAAAATCGTGAAAAATCGTGAAAAATCGTGAAAAATCGAAAAAACGTAAAATTGCAAAACCGGCACATTAAAACCCCCTAAAACCCACCCCCGACCCTTTAAATTAAATCCCCCCCAAATGACTTAAATAACCTTTGGGTCCAGTGGCGGTCCGGAACGGCAGCGGTCCGGAACGGGCTCCTGCTACTGAATCTTGTTGTCTTCAGCCGGCGCCATTTTCCAAAATGGCGCCGAAAAATGGCGGCGGCCATAGACGAACACGATTGGACGGCAGGAGGTCCTTCCGGACCCCCGCTGGACTTTTGGCAAGTCTTGTGGGGGTCAGGAGGCCCCCCCCAAGCTGGCCAAAAGTTCCTGGAGGTCCAGCGAGGGTTCCGGCGCCTCGCTGAACGACCTCCTGCAGTCGATCTCCTGCCAGCGCCATTTTCCGTACGAAAAAGATTTGCGGCGGGAAATCGCTCCCTGACCCCCGCTGGACCTCCAGGAACTTTTGGCCAGCTTGGGGGGGGCCACCTGACCCCCACAAGACTTGCCAAAAGTCCAGCGGGGGTCCGGAAGGACCTCCTGCCGTCCAATCGTGTTCGTCTATGGCCGCCGCCATTTTTCGGCGCCATTTTGGAAAATGGCGCCGGCTGAAGACAACAAGATTCAGTAGCAGGAGCCCGTTCCGGACCGCTGCCGTTCCGGACCGCCGCTGGACCCGCAGGTTATTTAAGTCATTTGGGGGGGGGGTTCGGGAGGGTGGGGGATTTAATTTAAAGGGTCGGGGGTGGGTTTTAGGGGGTTTTAGTGTGCTGGCTCACGATTCTAACGATTTATAACGATAAATCGTTAGAATCTCTATTGTATTGTGTTCCATAACGGTTTAAGACGATATTAAAATTATCGGACGATAATTTTAATCGTCCTAAAACGATTCACATCCCTATCTATTATTACATCCGAGGCATAAACAGAATGCACCAGCTTTAGAATGTGTTTTACCATATTCGAATCGAGTTGGGGATCTCATTGAAGTTGAAAAAATCATTGGCATCTTGTGAGTGGTTTTGTGGGTATGCAGGATTTCCCTATGTTTTCTTTTAGGAGGTCCAGGAATTTGCGGGATATTTTAGTTCACTCGGATTTGGGAGGTAGTGAACAACAATCAGATAAGGTTGGTGGGCATTACCCTTGCACAAAATGTAGTGTATGCAAACTTTGTTTAACAAAAAATAACTTTCTACATCCTGTTTCTGGAAAAAAGTTCTTTTTAAAGCATTTCACTACATGCCAAACGAGTTCTGTAGTATATGTTGTGCAATGCCCATGTGGGCTATTATATGTAGGTAAGACATCAAGAATGGTGAGACTTCGAATCCTAGAGCATTGTAGCAGGATTAGAAATGTGGTGGAGACAGCTCCCCTAGTGAAACATTGGCGAGAATACAATCATACGGCAGAAGAACTCCGTTTTTTTGTACTCCAGAAGGTTACTGCCAGACGAGGTGGCAATATAAATAAAATATTATTGCAGAAGGAACAACGATGGATTTTTAACTTACAGACTTTGTGGCCAAAAGGATTGAATGATAAGATCCATTGGGTAACATGTTTTTAGATTTTTACCCGGGCTACAAAATCTTAGTAATTGATCCTTAGTGAATGATTTGATTCTGGCGGACTAAGGGGTGACAAATGGTTTGGAAGAGTGACGTGATTGATTGATTTACAGGGGCGGAGTTAGCTTTAAGCTGAGCTCCGATTGGTGTAGTGCGTTTTAAAAGGCTGTAGAAGAAGAGTTTGTCTACTTCCGTTTGATTCATTCTATGGCGGCGTTTTTTTGAAATGAGGTGATGGCGGTTTTTCTGCCTAATAGAAGGAAGGTAAGGATCCTTGGTTGTCTTGCATGTTGGTAAACTCCTTGGGGGAAGAAATGCTTTTCATTAGAATTTGTTCCGATTTGTTTTATTTTCAGTCTAAATATCTTTGAGAGATGTGCTGCTCGCTTTGAATAATTGACACGCTTTAAAAACAAGAGTCGGGGAAGTGCTGATCTGTACGTCTGGGCAAGTTTTTCTGGGACGAGCAGGTACAGTAGTAATTTGGAAAACTTTATAAAGAATCAGTTTTTTGAAAATTGTATAAACTGAATATTTATGAATTTTTGTGGAAATGTTTTTAGAAAACCCTATTTGATAGATGCCGGATACATGAGCAGTGGGAGATTGTTTGAAAAAACTCTCCTGAAGAAGCCTGAGGGAAGGCGAAACATGTTGAGAGAATAAAAGGAGCCCAAGAGGATTGACGTTCTTGTAACGCAAGAATCAGTGTGCAATATAACTCTTTCTGCTTGAAAAATGAAATGTATCTACACTTGAGGATTTGCTGATCAAAAAGATTTATATCTAACGTTTAATTTGAATGGTTAAAAATTTGGAAATGGATTTTATGAGGTTGAATGTGGAATGTATGTGTGATATATGTTGGATGGGTGATGTATGAAAACTAAGTAATGTTTTATAAAATGTTAGTATCTATTGTGTGGGGTATTAGGATTAATGTTGGATGTTTTATATGAATTTTCACTAATAAAGATTACTGAATTGGATTGTTGTCACAATATATGTATTAGTAGTTAATTGGTTTGTGATACTAAAAATTTGCCAGGATTGGATATCCTGTCATATGACAGGGCAAAGGTAGCGCCAGCGCCATTTCTACAATGCACTGCAGGCCCGAGAGTAAAAGATCACACTGGGACCCCCGCTCTGGACCCCAGGTAATTTAAGGCATTTTGGGGGGGTTTGGGAGTGTGGGGGAATTATTTTAAAGGGTCGGGGTGGGTTTTAGGGTTGTTTTAGTGTGCCGGTTTTTCTGGCCTCCCCCTTCCCCCGATTTACGATTTTTGACGATAAATCGGGGGAATTCCTATTGTATCGCGCTTCTAACGATTTTTGACGATTTAAAATATATCGGACGATATTTTAAATCGTCAAAAAACGATTCACATCCCTATAATTCAATGTCTACTTTCATGAGCATTGCTGCCCAACAAAGGTGACTTCCTAGGTTAATGATCCAAGAATAATTCTGTGCATATAAAATAACTGGTAGTCATATCCTCTGTGTATGCTACATTGTGAATGAGCCAGGATCCACCTGGCTCCTATTGAACGTGATACCAAGACAAGACTATAATAGTACTAAAGGGTGCTTTATAAAAGGGGCAAGCCACTCTACCCAGATTGAGGTATTCTATTCTGTCATCTTTGATATGCAACTCTCTAATGCTATAGGTTTTGCATTAGGTCCAAATACTCTGACTATAGAATACTGGTATGGGATCAAAAACCATGCAATGAAACCTGAAACAGCTTGGCATCAGGGCAGTTGAAATATTTATCCTTCCAAAAGGTCATCACTGTGAACTTAATTGAGGATGGAGCCTGTAACATCATCTATCCCAGTGACGAGGTGAACTGCTGGTTTACTTGGTACAGGCCATGAAGGGATTCTGAGCATTACAGCCTGAACAGCATTCCCATACCTGTACCTTACCCATGTGAAATGGCCAGCATTGAAGATCCTGTAGACCCATCTCTTAGGCACTGGAGCAGCAGTCTTAGGAAAGACATTCTCTTGTTCTTAGAAACCCAGAAAGGCAGAATTATGCAGTAGGCTCTAGGATGTCTTATCCTCAAATCATAAGTTGTCTTGGGTCTGATGGTTAGCCATTTTTCTTTTTTTTTTTTCAGAATTTAATATCATAGTTTAACCAACCCCATCTTATATATTGTCTCCTGGTACCATTAATACCTAAAGAGAGGCACAATCATAGCAGAGGTAATAATTCCTAACTTGAAATATATATATATATTTATTTTATTTAAAATTTTTATATACCGGCATTCATGATACAATCACATCATGCCGGTATATAAATATATATAGATATATAGATATATATATATATATATATATATATATATATATATATATAAATAGAAATAGGTATATATATATATCTATATATAAATAAGGAGCCCTTATTTATACAAACATAACACAAATAAACTTTTATTGTAAAATATGATATATAATGTCACATACACATATAACTGGAAAATATATACAAAAGATATAATTACAATTGAATTTGTGCTAGGGTTACAACACACAAAGATATAATATTAAAATAAACCCCAACACCAGGAGTAATAACATCCTTGTATTCACTCACACTACATAGCATTCAAATGCATTCATAAAATAATTCACAGATATCAATCACATGAATGCAAGACCATAAGAGTCACCCCAATATCACTTCAATTTCTAACGAAGAATGTAAATGATCTGACAAAAGCTTGACTGTATCGCCTAAGTGGCTTCTACAGGGGGATAAGATTAAACTTGCCCTCCTCCAGATATTATTCCAAGATATTGATCAAGGAACAACTGTTTTCATAAATCTTCATTCCTGCAGTATATGCTCTAGAGCATCAAATTTCCACAATGATTCTCAACCCTTCATTGTATACACTGAATATCATTGGTCACCATTCTTTACTCATCTAAAAAATATAATAAATTATTCACAATTGTGTACCCCTTCACCTATTTAATCCATAATGTCACAGTGTTCAAACATTTATTTATTTATTATTTTGTTATACCGACTTTCATGACAGGAATCACATTAACCCGGTTTACATTTAACAATGTGAATAAGGCAGGGAGTAACATAATAATCAATAATCAAAGTTCAAACATCTTAAACAATAGTATGGATGTGAGACAATTACAATGAAACAGGGAGCAATAACTTGGATTTAGAAAGGGGAGGGATAACTGAACAGTAGAATATTTACAGTGCAGGCAATTGCGTCAGTAATATAGTTGTGTAGCAAAATGAATCAGTGTGGTACAGTTGTGTGGCATAATAAAAGGTGCTGGGTATGAGTGTGTGAGCGGAGCTGGGTATGAGTGTGTGGTGCTGGGTATGAGTAAGAGAGAGGTGCTGGGTATGAGTGTGTGGTGGGTATGAGTGGGTGAAGTGTATGAGTGGGTGAGTGAGTGGTGCTGGGTATGAGTGGGTGGTGGGTATGAGTGGGTGGAGAGTGGGTAATGCTGGGTATGAGTGAGAGGTTAGTGGTTTCTAATTTCAGTCCAATTTTTGAATAGGTGTTTGTGCTGCTGGGTGGAGAATTCAGATGAGAAAATGGGATGCCAGTTGGATGGGTTTAACCAATATATGATTGTATAATTGTGCATGTATTCTTGGCATGTGAGGGACTGGATAATGGGCTCCAATTTCTATACACCCTGGAAGATGGAACAAGATATGATGGCACCATTAGACCTTAGATTTGTATTACATAGTAATCCACTGACATCTGTACAGCTCCAAAATAGTATACTGATTCTGCTACTGCTAAAAGCATAAGGAATCAAAAAACCCCCAAAGTGTAAGAATAATGCCAATCAAAACAATAAACATTCTCACTTAATCAATGTAGTTGTGTGAAACAAAATGTACATTTTTGAATGGAATGACCATCGTTTTGCAATGTGTGCACCACATCGTTTGGGGCTCCAGGTGCTTCCCCTTTAAGTGCATCGATGTTGGTCATTCATTCTGGAATTTGGGTGCACAGGTAAAGAATCACTATTGTGCAGTCCAATATTCCCCTATTTTATATATATATATATATATATATATATATATATATATATATATATATATATATATATATATATATATATATATTGAAACAGTTTTTGCAGTGTATAAATAACTTAAATACCACTTTTCTCTAGAGTTATTTTGTAAAAGTCTAAGGGATGCTGTATATAATTAATTCCACAACATTGTAATAACATTGCCTGACACTGCAATTTTTCAGAAGACAGATTTTCTTCCTTCTTCAGGGGGACACAAACAGAAGGGAATCAGCAAAACCCCAATATAGTCATAAGAGGAACAAGACAGGCTCAATGCAGACACTGTTTTAGATGTCATGGAAGAAAAGTGTTGTCTTTGCGTTCATTATTTTTCTCCCTGTATCATATTGATCTGCGGTCGGGAAAAACACTTGATGTGGAATAACTTGCACAGTGGTGATTTATGCTTGTGCACTTAAATTCTAGAGTGACTGATGATTAAAACTTGAGCACTTGGGGGAGGGGCTACATTTGGAGCCCTGAATGGTGTGGTTTGCACAGTGCAATGTGATCGTCAATCTTTCTATTTAAGAGTTTACCATTTTTTTCACACATCTTTATATTGAGAGGTCTAGAACAGGTAAATGTGAATCGTTTATTTACTCTTTGGACAATAGAAGGACTAGGGGGTATTCCATGAAGATAGCAAGTGGCACATTTAAAACTAATAAGAGAAATTTATTTTTCATTCAATGCACAATTAAACTCTGGAATTTGCTGCCAGAGAATGTGGTTAGTGCAGTTAGTGTAGCTGGGTTTAACAAGGTTTGGATAAGTTCTTGGAGGAGAAGTCCATTACTTCTATTAATCAAGTTGACTAAGAAAATACCCACTGCTATTACTGGCATCAATAGCGTAGGATATATTTAGTAGGGATGTGAATCGGGCTTCAGATGATTGAAAATATCGAACAATATTTTCAAAATCGTCAGAAATCGGGGGCTCCCGATAAGAGAACCCCACGATTTTGTTCCTGGAGAAAAATGGCACACCAAAACAATCCATAAACCCACCCCGACCCTTTAAAACTGTTCCCTTAGCTTCCCCCACCCTCCCGAACCCCCCCAAAACTTTTTACAAGTACCTGGTGGTCCAGTGGGGGTCCCGGGAGCCATCTCCCGCGCTCGGGCCGTCGGCTGCCACTAATCAAAATGGCGCCGATGGCCCTTTGCCCTTACCATGTGACAGGGTATCTGTGCCATTGGCCAGCCCCCGTCACATGGTAGGAGCACTGGATGGCCCGTGCCATTTTTAAAGATAAACAAAACTGAGATTGGGCCGCACAAAAAAAAAATTAACGATGTGAATCGGAACCGGAATCGGAACCGATTCCGGTTCCGATTCACATCTCTAATATTTAGTTTTTGGGTACTTGCCAGGTACTTGTAGCCTGGCTTGGCCACTGTTGGAAACAGGATGCTGGACTTGATGGACCCTTGGTCTGACCCAGTATGGCAATTTCTTATGTTCTTAACTACACTCACCGACAAAGTATGCAAAGCTGTTTAGAACCATTCCAACTATAGCCAAAATGGCTTACTTCAATCCATCATCTACAAAACCACCAACTAGTACAATAATTTTTAAAAAAGCATAATAACCTTCATTAAACATCATACTAATGTGTTACCAACCTTGCGTATAAAATAATGAACTATCCATATATATCGTGAAGCATGAATATCGCTTACTACAAGCATGAAAAGATCTCCACTGGGAAAAGCACCATGTATGCACATAGTGCCTCTCAATTTTAAAGTGACTGATCCTCCTAGAGTCTATCAAAAATGCCCAGTGAAAATATGGAAAGTCTGATGTCACTGTATAAGAAGCTCAAGATGTAATTCACCATATTTAAACAAAATGATAAATTTTCAAATTACTCAAATACCTATTATCTACATCATCATATTGACCAATGTATAATCAAATTTACAAATTGATACTAACATTACCTTAATACAGAATAATACTCAAAGTTCACTTATGCTAAATAACAAATCAAAAAATTGTGTAGTACCAAAGAATAATCACTTTAATAAAAACAAAAACAAACTTTTTATAAGAAAGCACCCACTCCACTTAACGATTTAATCCGTCAGGTATCATAGTACCTCAACTGAATATTAGACATTGTTCCCTTTGAAACAACTGCCATGTTATATCACACCACAATTCAGTGTCAACTGGCAGATAACAAAAGCTTTAAATCTTCTACCTTATGTTGTTTAGCTATCCAATGTTCCACTAAAGGATTTTGCATCTTGGCAGTCCATATACAGTTCAAATGTTCGCAAATGCCATGTTTTAGTACTCTGGTTAGTCTGCCCAATGTATACCAATTGGCACGGACAAAGAATGGCATTCACAACTTAATTCAAATTGCATGTGAAATGGCCCTTCAGCATGTAATCTCGCAAGCTACCCTTACTCCTATATGAAGAAATACATACTACATGGCAATACACGGAACAAGAACTCCATGTAAAGTGCCATGACATCTGCTAATGAACTTGTGTTTCTTTTTTTTTTTTATTATTGCAGTTTTTATTTTCAGTAATGCATATAACAATTACTTCAGCAAAATCAACACTCAATTCTTACATAATTGAAGCAAGATGCAAATTACAATCAACATGTATAACATATCCAGTAGTTCCTCCCTCCCCACCCAAAAGGAGTCAAGCAAATAGCTAACAATAGGATCACATGGACCGTTCATCACACTGAATGCTCTTATAACCTTCAGAGCAGATACAGGATAAATAAGAAGAGAATTATATCCTTTCCAGTGCTATAAAATAGTAGCATTGCTAACCTTCCATTTCATAAAAGGATCCCATATCCTATAAAATTTGGAAAGCTGATGTTTTTTAGTTACTGTTAATTTATATAAGGAACAGGATTTCTCTGTTCTGTAAATACTATTTATCTTGGCGGGAGTATCTTTCAATTTCCAATAAAGGGCAAGCTCACACCTGGCAGAGAGTATGATTTGGTGAATCTATAATCATGTTGAAGCTGGGACATCAAGATGTAGATTCAATAAAATGTATTCGGGAGACAACAGTAAACGTCGTCCTATGACCTTCTCTATAAAAGAGATCAAAACAGCCCAAAACGGAGCTATTTTCGGACATCCCCACCACATATGGTAAAAAGTACCTCTTTCTCCACATTCTTTCCTGCATAAATCTCCTTTATTTGGATATATCTTATTTAGTCTGATGGGTGTTAATAACTTGTAACTATTTTCAGTCATGATCACTGAAACTGAGCTCTGCTTCATAGATAGGAATATTGAGTCCCACTCTTCATTTGTATTTCCCTAAATTTTCCCCCAGGCCACTATATAAGGAGCCTGCAAGCATAGGGCATTACTAATAAACCCATAAAGATTGGAGGTCATTCTGCTCATGGTATCGGCTTGGACACACCAATGCTCTAATTGTGTTTTACCCTTCTTTAAGTCCTCATCTACCTTTTCTGCCATCATAAAATGGCATATTTGCAAATAATGAAAGATATCTCTATCACTTAACCCATATTTTTTTTGTATTTCCTGAAAAGAAAGAGGTCTCTGTAGTCCCCAGATGTTATCAAAATGAGTTATTCCTTTAGCTAGCTAGAGACTGAACTGTTGTGGAGAAAGCCCAGCAGAAAATTTATTATTTTGACTGATCGCCGTACTATAGAAAAATCTGCGATCTACAAAATGGGCCTTCAATGATTCCACACCAAACTTGTGTTTCAATAGGAAGGGAAGTTCTCACCAATTGATCATACAAGGATCTATTCTACTATGATGAAAAAAATGGGAGATTCAATAAACCTTTCATCGTCAGAAAATATATTGTTATGGGAGTCTCTGTTTAGTGGACCCTTGGGCCGACCTGCTGGAGACTGGGAAAGATGGTCAATGTCTCTAATGAATAGCAGGTCGGGAGACAGATATTCAGGCAGGACATAGATGCTCTTCACCCTGGAAGCTGGTACTCCCCCGGGAGGAGCCCGTAGGAGCCCAACCGCTGGGACTTAGGTGGGTTCACCCTTGGAAGCCGAAGCCCCCCCGGGAGGAGCCCGTAGGGGCCCGGCCGCTGGGACTTAGGCGGGTTGTGGATCAGGACAGGTAACTGGATCCAGACTAGGACAGTAGCAATGCTGTAACTGGGCTCGGGTTCTGGAACCAGGCAGGAACTGTAGCAAGACTCGGGTACTGGAACCAGGCAAGAACTGTAGCAGGATTCAGGTACTGGAACTACGCAGGAACTGTAGCAGGATACGGGTACTGGAACCAGGCAAGAACTGTAGCAGCATCCGGGTACTGGAACCAGGCAGGAACTGTAGCAGGCAGGCTGGAACCAAGCAGGTACTGTAGCAAGCAAGCAGGAACCAAGCAGGTACTGTAGCAGGCAGGCAGGAACCAGGTAGGTAGTGTAGCAGGCAGGCAGAAACCAAGCAGGTACTGTAGCAGGCAGGCAGGAACCAGGTAGGTAGTGTAGCAGGCAGGCAGGAACCAAGCAGGTACTGTAGCAGGAACGGAGCGACGAAGCAAAATGAGTCACTCTGGGGCACAGCGCAACAGGAAACCGGGAGGCTAACCCGTTGCAAGGCAAAGACTGGATGGCCACGGCCGGTTTATGAAGGCCACGGCGTCTGACGCCAGGAGTTGGGCGGAGTCACCACTAGTGGGAAACAGCCTAGAAAAGCACCCAAGTGGCGCGCGCAGCGCCTAGGAGCCGGGCATCCAAGGGAGACTTCGCAGCAGCGCAGCCCCATCGGGGACGCCACCAAACAGGCCGCAACCCAGGCCTCTGGAAGTGGGAGCAGGTCCGGGAGCCTGGAGGTAAGGGTCTGGCCGCGGTGCTCGTGGCCAGAACCGCAACATATATGCCAATGTTTACATATAATCTCTCTGTTATTTTTTCCTGAATGGTAAAGGAAAGAAAACCAACAAGGGAAAAAGAGTCTGAGACAACGCATGCTTGCCAACTCTGACCCTTCTTCCCCAATCCTGATGCACACATTGGTTGTCATTGTGGACTGATGTCACATAAGCCCCACACAAGATGCTTTGGTATGGGATTTTGGGTTGGGACAGCATTTTGTCTATGTAGGAAAGAAGAATTGGACCACATAGGGGTAAGTATTTTGTGCTCTTGGTTACAAAATAGAATGGTGGCTTGGGATCTTAAGGAAAAGTGAATATTTTCCTTTCAAAAAGCATTACATTTCTGTGTTTTCTCCTCACAGAGGATTTACAGTTTGTAATTTAATAATATAGTATATAAACCTCTAACATTTTATGCAGATAGTTTCAGAAGTTGTTTAACTACTTTTCTCTCCTGTCTGCAAAACCACTTGCCTAAGGAAATTTAGAGTTTGATGTGACATATCTGAATTCATAAATATTTGTGAATTGCTTAAATTCCCAGTAAGTGAACTTTGGGCATGTCAATACCAACTCTTCCATGAATAGCACATTTTGTGAATATGGACTTAAGAAGCTTAATTGACTCTTTCATAGCTTTTACTGTAAGTGAAGCAATTTCAGGATAATTTGAATAATAATAATTTGACAAGATTGTACCCTTTGCTCTAAAGATATAATAAATTGATTCCAACTTGCACTCATTGAGTCAAAATGATCTTAGTAGGGACCTATTATTCATTAATGTTTTATTCTGCATTTTTGACACACATCACATTGACTCACAGTTTTGTCAGTTTTTATAGTCAGTCATATGGGGCATTTCTGAAAAGCTTAGTCAGCTGGTTTGCTAGTACAATAGGAAATAATCTGTGTACTTCAATTCAATCCACACTATAGATTTTTAAACTATACAAAGAACTTACACATTTCCATTTACCAACTTAGTTGATTCACATAAAAAATTGGTGAATCAGGGTTTTTTGGGGGGCATATTTCAAAAGAACTTATGTACATTGCATTGTCAAAATGTACATTGTGCATATATTGCTTTGCTTGCAGATGTCTAATTGCACTACTTCATTGCATTCATGCATGCAAAATATTTCCTTCCTTGACTTGTTGACTAGTAATTAGATGTTTGGTGTCATTAGTTCACACAATGAGAATAACTTTCAAGGATCTGTGCGCGGTCCCATATACTATAGTATTTTTTTGATCTGCGTGGTCCCATATACTATAGTGTTTTTTGATCCACATTTATCTGGTCTGCACAGATTATAAAATACACATATATATATACTCCCAATAGATGTTCATATGTTTCAGTACATGCAAATGTTTACAATACATTGAAAGCATGTTTTTTCTCTACCTATTTTATTTACCTACATACATATATAAATATAACTTTTACAGTAAACCCCTGATTTACATGCAGAAGTAGGTATATTTAAAATATATGCACATTTTTGAAATTATATATTTTCCAGTACCTTCACCATACCCATAGATTGTACTGTGTATTTAGTCTCTTGCAAGATATTTATCCTGTTGGACTCCAAGCCATCCCAGACATAAATCTCCCCCTCCCTCCAACCAAGTTGATCCTCCCTATCATTGAAATATAATTTGTATCCCAGTATAGTATTGTCAAAGTGGTTATCCTCTTTCCACCAGGTCTCTGAGATGTCAAATATTAGGGATGTGCAGAGGGACGCCATACGTTGCATTCGTGATTCAGATTCCTCGGGGAGCAGATACGATGCATTTGGCCGTATGGCGCCCCGATGCGTTAATACGGTGATTTATATTCGTGTCCCAGCTAAAATTAAAATTAACTACAACCCCCCACCCTCCTCCCCAAGACTTACCAAAACAAATACACGAATCTTCGCTGAATTATACGGCCACCTAAATAAAAATATAAACAAACCCCCTACCCTCTTGAACCCCACCAAGACTTACCAAAACTCCCTTGTGGTCCAGCGGGGAGTCCGGGAGCCATCCCCTGCACTCTCACACCCATGGTGCCAGTTTCATCCTGGCGCCAATATCCTTTGTCACAGGGGCTACGGTGCCATTGCTCAGCCCCTGTCACATGATCATTGGTGCCATCTTGTGCTGCTACCATGTGACAGGGGCTGACCAATGGCACCGGTAGCCCCTGTGACATAGTATGGGCAAAGGCTATCGGCGCCATTTTGAGTACTGGCATCGGATGGCCGGAGTGCAGGAGGTCGCTCCGGGACCCCTGTTGGACCCCCAGGGACTTTTGGCCAGCTTGGGGGGCCTCCTGGCCCCCACAAGACTTGCCAAAAGTCCAGCGGGGGTCCGGGAGCGACTTCCTGCACGCCGGCCTTCCGATGCCAGTACTCAAAATGGCGCCGATCGTTTTTGCCCTCACTATGTCACAGGTACCAACGGTCGGCCCCTGTGACATAGTGAGGGCAAAGGTGATCTGCTGCCAGTATTCAAAATGGTGCCGGTAACCCCTGTGACAAAGGCTATCGGCGCCATGATGAAACCGGCATTGAGGGTGTGAGTGCAGGGGATGGCTCTTGGACCCCTGCTGGACCACAAGGGAGTTTTGGTAAGTCTTGGGGGGGTTCAGGAGGGTGGTGGGGGGGGGGGGGGGCGCCAGTAGCCCTTTAAGGCGATGGCATTCTCGTGAGATTGGGGCTGCTCACCACCTTTTTTTGTATCTTGGGTGTATGGCCACGAGACAAAAGAAAGTACCATATAGCTGTGATGCTTTTTTGGAGGGTGCCTCACTGTTGTGCTGACACCCCCTCCCCCTTCAATAGTGGGACTTCTCCCATGGAAAAAAACAATGTGTCTTAATGCATCTAGGGGTTAGTCAGATAAGTCTTAAAACAGCGGTACTTAGGTGACAAAGTAGCGTTTTGGAGACCTCTCTGTTGGCAGCTTTGCTGTCATTTAGCTGTATGAGTCAAAATGTATTTGGCTTGCTGAAAATACATGCTGTATATCTTTTAGAAATGTGAGCATGTTGTACAGTAGATTTACATGTATTTTACATTTTGGGGGCATATTTGCAAGCACGATACAAAATGTTGTGATCTGGAAAGTGGAACCCTGTTCCGAAGTAGAGTCAGCACTGCCATGAAGGGAGTAAACCCTTCTCGGTCTCTATTGTCGGAGGGCAAGGCCGGTTGAAGAGATGGAGCTGAAGACTTCACCCTGGAAGCTCGTGCCCCCCCCCCCCCCAGGAGGAGCCCGTAGGGGCACAGCCACTGGGACTTAGGAGACTCCCTGAAGAATGAAGATGGTCTGGATGCAGGCGCCTCCTGCAGGTCATGGTTTCCAGATGGCTGGCGCCTCCAGCAGGTCGTGAGAGGTCGGGGAGTATGCTTAAAGAGTAGTCCCAGTCCAATCCAAGGGTCGAAGTCCGGAGAAAGATCGGCAGCCGGTCCAGGAGCAGACGGGAGAATGGTCCAAAGCCAATCCAGGAACAAGAGGGAGAAGGGTCCAGAGCCAGTCCACGTCAAAGCCAGAGAAGTCACCACCACCAGTCCAAGGTCAGGAGCCATAGAATCAATCCAACGGAGAGAAGAGCAGAAGCGGGACGAGAAACAAATCCAGCACACCAGACAGGAAACCAGGAACTGAGCCTCAATACCAAGGCAAGACCTGAGAGGCAGACCTTGCCTTAAATACCCGAAAAGGAGGAAGCAGCCTCAGAAGGGAGCCACAACATTTCCTGTCGTGGCCCCTTTAAATCTATTCTTCAGCCACGCACACGGCCCTAAGCAGCCAGGAAGGAGGAGGAGGAGTCATCTCAGCCCCGCTGGGCTCCGCGGCTGGCCCGGGCAGCGGCCAAGACCGCGAGAAGAACTTCTGAGGGAGCTCCCTGCACCAGCAGGGCCCTCCAGGTTCCCTCGACGTCGTGGGTGAGTTGCCGGCCCCGGCCGCGTTCCGCCGTGGCCAGCAGCCATGACAGCCGGCCCCCGGTCACAGTTTGCCGTGGCCAGCGGCCATAACAGTACCCCCTCCTTTAGGTCTCCCTCTAGAAGGCTTCGGCTTCTCTTGATGCACATTGTGAAAGTTCTGAAGAAGTGTTTTATCCAGGATGTTCTTTGCCGGTTCCCAGGAATTCTCTTCTGGTCCAAATCCTTCCCAAGACAGCAAGTACTCCCATGTGCGACCTCGTTTATGGACATCAAGTACCTCATGCACCTGATAAATTGTCTCATCTTCTGCCCTAGGCGGTAAGGCTTCAGGAATCTTGCGAGTGGGCCAAGTGAGGACCAACGGCTTCAACAATGACGTGTGAAAGGAATTGTGGATCCGTAATGTCGTTGGCAGACGAAGTTGATAGGTCACGGGCCCCAGCTGTCGAAGCACTGGAAAGGGCCCGATATAATGGGGAGCTAATCGCATAGACGGGACCCTCAGGTGAATGTGTCGGGTGCTCAGCCATTCTTTTTCACCTGGGCGGAACCGAGGGCCTGGTTGACGATGTCGATCGGCAAAGTTCTTGGCGGAGAGTGCTGCTTTCTGCAACATCTGCTGAGTATGAATCCAAAGCCTTTTTAATTGTGTAGCAGTGAGCTGGGCTGCTGGGGACGGAACTGGTAATGGTAAAGGCAACGGTGGTCTGGGTTGACATCCAAAAATGATCTGAAAAGGCGAGGCTCCTGTAGCAGTACAGGCATGAGAGCTATGGGAAAACTCAGCCCAAGAAAGAAGAGTCGCCCAATCATCTTGGCGAGAGTTAACATAGATTCGCAGAAATTGTTTTAACGTACGATTCGTACGTTCAGCCTGTCCATTGGCTTGTGGGTGAAACGCAGTAGCGAAGTCCAATGAAATGTGAAATTTTTTACAAAGATTGCGTCAATAACGTGCTGTGAACTGGGGACCGCGGTCAGAAACAATCTGCTGTGGCAGACCATGAAGTCGGAAGATATGGCGCATAAATAATTGAGCCAACTGAGGAGCAGACGGGAGGGAGTGTAAGGGAATAAAGTGGGCCATTTTTGAAAACTGGTCCACAACCACCCATATAACAGTATTGCCCTCCGAGGGCGGAAGTTCCACAATGAAATCTGTGGAGATGTGTGTCCAAGATTTCGACGGCACTGGTAACGGTTGTAACAATCCCTGTGTCTTCCCTGGGGGAATTTTATGTTGAGCACAAATTGGACAGGAGGCCACATAAGCTTTTATGTCCTTGCACATTCCCGGCCACCAATAGTACTGCTGAAGAAGTGTCTGAGTCCGGGCTCGTCCAGGGTGCCCTGCTAGCTGGGAGTCATGTCCCCAAACCAACACTTTATTACGGAGTCTCTTGGGTACCATCGTTTTACCAGGTGGAACTGTGAAGGTAGCAGCCAAGTTGATGCAGGCGGGGTCTATAATGTGTTGGATAGGTTCTTCAATATCCTCCGTGGAGAAGGATCGAGAGAGGGCATCTGCCTTAATATTCTTGTTAGCAGGTTGGTAACGTAATTCGAAATTAAAGCGTGTAAAGAACAGTGCCCATCGGGCTTGGCGTGGATTCCAACGTTGGGCTTGTAGGAGGTAAACCAAATTTTTATGATCTGTGTAAACTGTGATCCGGTGCTGGGCTCCCTCCAGCCACTGTCGCCATTCTTCAAATGCCAATTTGATGGCAAGGAGTTCTTTGTCGCCGATAGAGTAATTCCGTTCAGCTGACGAAAATTTCCTAGAATAATAGGAACAAGGATGAGAAGTTCCAGTGGTGTCATTCTGACTTAGGACAGCCCCTACTCCTTCAGCGGATGCATCCACCTTGACTACAAATGGACGTCTGGGATCAGGATGCCGGAGGCATGGCTTCTTGAGAAATGAGCTCTTAAGCACCCGGAACGCTTCTTCCGCTTCCGGAGACCAAGCCCTAATATTAGCCCCTTTGCGGGTAAGAGCCATGAGAGGTGCCGCTAACTTGGAGAAATTCAGAATAAAACTACGATAGTAGTTAGCAAACCCCAAGAAGCGCTGCAACGCACGTAATCCGTTAGGTTGGGGCCATTCTTCAATACATTTTAATTTAGACGGATCCATCTGAAAGCCTTGCTTAGAAATAATATACCCCAAGAATAATAGAGATTCTTGCTCAAAGATGCATTTTTCGAGTTTCGCATAGAGCTGGTTTTCCCGTAAACGTTGTAACACCAGAACAACATGTTGTCTATGCGTCTGTAAATTGGGTGAAAAAATCAAAATGTCATCCAGATAGACTACAACACAGACATAGAGTAGGTCTCGGAATATCTCATTAATGAAATGCTGAAACACAGCCAGAGCGTTAGTTAACCCAAAAGGCATGACCAGATATTCATAATGTCCATCCCTGGTGTTGAATGCCGTCTTTCACTCGTCGCCCTCTCGAATCCTGACAAGATTATTCGCTCCTCGGAGATCTAATTTTGAGAATAACTTGGCTCCCTGTAGACGATCGAAAAGTTCCGCTATGAGAGGTAACGGATACCGGTCCTTTTTGGTAATGGCATTAAGCCCATGGTAATCAATACATGGACGCAGGGTCCCATCTTTTTTCCCAACAAAGAAAAAGCCGGCCCCAGCCGGAGATTTAGAGCACCTGATGAATCCTTTTTGTAAGTTGTCCTGGATATATTCTGTCATAGCACGGGTCTCCAAAGCAGATAATGGATAGACCCTACCCTGAGGTGGGGTGGAACCCGGAATCAAGTTGATACTACAATCACATTCTCGATGTGGAGGTAAATTGTCCGCAGCCTTTTTGGAAAAAACGTCCGAAAACTGCTTGTACTGTGATGGTAAACCTTCCAGCTGAGAGGTACAGATGAAACTGCTGGAGGAACTTGATCCGTGAATGCAAGACTCCTGGCATTTAGATCCCCAATGGATGAGTTTTAAAGAAGTCCAGTCGAACTGGGGATTGTGTAAGTGTAGCCATGGAATGTCAAAACTATAGGATGGATTGCTCTTTGGATGATATAAAAAGAAATCTTCTCGGTATGATTCGGTGATATGTGACATGTCATCGGAACTGTATGATTAGTTATCCTCCCAGGCAGGGGATCTCCATGGATGGAGGATATAATTAACGGCTTCAAACATAAGCAAGTGGGGATGTGTAGTTGATCTACCACATCTTGTAGGATAAAATTCCCATCTGCTCCAGAGTCTACTAAAGCCAGAGTGGAGAATCGGTGCTCTTCGAATTCCAGGGTGACCTGTAGAGGCAGTGGGGGAGCCAGAGAGGTGATGCCTAAGGTTACTCCCCCAATAGAGCCTAGGCATTGGAGTCTCCCCGGACGTATAGGACAACGGGCAATGAGATGACCCGCTCCACCGCAGTATAGGCAGATGCCTGCCTTGTGGCATCTCTGCCGTTCTTCTGGGGAAAGGGGACCTCGCCCCAGTTGCATAGGTTCCTCCGTAGTTCCTTCTGATTTAGGTGCCGTGTAGGAGACGGGAGCTGAACGGGAAGGCGTGGCTCCTGGTACGTGTCTTCTTGTGCTTGATCCTTCCCGTGCTCTTTCTTGTAGTTGTCGATCAATTCGGGTGACCAAATCCACGATGGCATCCAAGGATTGTGGTAACTCTCGGGCCGCCATCTCATCTTTTATTTTAGGCGACAGGCCTTCCAAGAATATTGACCGAAGACAATTCTCCTCCCAGTGGAGCTTGGATGCCAAAGTTCTGAATTCAATGGTATAGTCGGCCAGTGGTCGATCATCTTGCTGCAGTTGTAAAATCCTGGAATCTGCAACCACTTGTTTCCCAGGGTCTTCAAACACCGCTAGATATAGTTCCAAGAATTTAGGCAGGTTTTGTAATATCAGATCTGACCGACACCAGAAAGGAGAAGCCCAGGCTAGGGCCTTACCCTCCAACAAGGATAGGATATAGGTTGTCTTGGAGAGATCATCTGGAAAGATAGAAGCTTGAAGAAGAAAGTGCACACTGCACTGATCGAGAAATCCCTGGCACAGGCGAGGTTCTCTGGTGTAACATGGAGGAGTTGGTAGTGGAATTACAGACCGGGGATTATTCTGCACCACCGAGGATAGTGGTGGCGACATGGCTTGAGTAGGTGCTATGGAATCCAGCCAGCCGTTTAGTCATTCCAAGGACGCCACCATGGATTCTAGTATTTGTTGCTGCTCCATGACCTTCTGGACCAATCCCGGAATGGCCGGGTGAGCTGTGGCCTCTGCCGGGTCCATTGCCTTGGTATTCTGTTGTGATCTGGAAAGTGGACCCCTGTTCTGAAGTAGAGTCAGCACTGCCGTGAAGGGAGTAAACCCTTCTCGGTCTCTACTGTTGGAGAGCAAGGCCGGTTGAAGAGATGGAGCTGAAGACTTCACCCTGCAAGCTCGTGACCCCCCCAGGAGGAGCCCGTAGGGGCACGGCCGCTGGGACTTAGGAGACTCCCTGAAGAATGAAGATGGTCTGGATGCAGGTGCCTCCTGCAGGTCGTGGTTTCCAGATGGCTGGCACCTCCAGCAGGTCGTGAGAGGTCGGGGAGTATGCTTAATGAGTAGTCCCAGTCCAATCCAAGGGTCGAAGTCCAGAGAAAGATTGGCAGCCAGTCCAGGAGCAGATGGGAGAATGGTCCGAAGCCAATCCAGGAACAAGAGGGAGAAGGGTCCAGAGCCAGTCCACGTCGAAGCCAGAAACGTCACCACCACCAGTCCAAGGTCAGGAGCCACAGAATCAATCCAACGGGGAGAAGAGCAGAAGCGGGACGAGAAACGAATCCAGCACACCAGACAGGAAACCAGGAACTGAGCCTCAATACCAAGGCAAGATCTGAGAGGCAGACCTTGCCTTAAATACCCGAAAAGGAGGAAGCAGCCTCAGAAGGGAGCCATGACATTTCCTGTCGTGGCCCCTTTAAATCTATTCTTCAGCCGCGCACGCGGCCCTAAGCAGCCAGGAAGGAGGAGGATGAGTCATCTCAGCCCCGCTGGGCTCCGCGGCAGGCCCGGGCAGTGGCCGAGGCCGCGAGAAGAACTTCTGAGGGAGCTCCCTGCACCAGCAGGGCCCTCCGGGTTCCCTCGACGTCGCGGGTGAGTTGCTGGTCCCAGCCACGGTCCGCCCCGGCCGGTGGCCATGACGGTCGGCCCCGGTTGCGGTTTGTTGCGGCCGGCGGCCATAACACAAAATGCATGTGCATGAGCACACATGCTTCTATACATGCATATATGCGCTCACTCATGCATGTTTTAAGTTATCCTCTTAATGTATTGCAAATATCTGTAGATAATGAAATATGTTTGCATGGTTTCAGAGCAGAACTATGCAATATTTTATAAACTTTGCAAATCCCATTGCACAATTTATAAAATACCAGGATAAATCTCTCCAAGCATCCATTTACGTGTACAAACCCCGTATTATTTATATTAGATGCATACAAAAATGCATTTTTCCCCAGATTCATTGTAATTGTCTGGATTGTGTTTGCTACATTTTCTGATTTCTCCCAACTTTTTTCTTAGATACTTCACTTCATTTCTTTTTCCTTCTTTCTGTATTTTTCCCTCCCCTCGCAAGCTTCTTCCTCTACCTTCCTCTTGCCTTCTCTCCTACCACATTTAATTTATATTTCAATCCATCTTTTCATTTTTCCTTGTCTTTTTCTTCAAATTCTTTTTTCATCTCTAATGCAGCCAGTTCCATGTTCCCTTATGTCAACTTATTTGCTTCTTCAGTTTCTTCCTTTTCCATAACAATTCCAACTTTTTTTCTTTTCTTTTTTTAGTTTGGTCCAGTGTACAACGTCTGCTCCCCTTTGCATCTTTCCTTAGCCTTCCATTTTATTTATTCTACCCTCTTTCAGTTTTTGCATACGGTCTGGAGCCTTGCAACTAAAGAAAATTTGTACTGCAGCCAAGATAGCTCTGTTTTCTCTTTGTCATTTTTTTCCCTTCATTTGTCTATAAAATTGCTCATAACTTTCTATAAAGACCTTTGTTCGCAAACCTCTAAGCTTCCATTTTCAATATTTTTGTTCTTTGTCATGGCTGTCCTTCAGGCAATTGTTTTCATCCCTGCGCTTGCTATTTGCAAACCAGTGGCAGTTGTACCTGTATATCAGCAATAAAACTGCTACTTTGTTCATGTACTGGGCATTTTTTTTTTTAAATCAAGATGCCGTTCAGCAAGCATGCTTAAAAATAATACCACAGTCACAATACATTTTTAAATAATGACCCCCTCTACAGAACTAGTTAATTATCAACTGTGTAAAAAAAAAAAAAATCAATTATGCATTCTGGAAGGAAATGAAGCCAACTAATTAACTAATTGTGATCATTTGTGAATATAAATATTCACAACAAATGCATGACCAATAAACATAGCAAAATCACTGTCAACCACAGTCAGCCATTGTACAATAAATCATATTCTAAATGTAAATCACAGCTCATTTGTCACACAAAAAATATTAATAATGGGTTTCTTGTTTTCAGGGAGAGAAGAGATACATGTCTTGAAACCCCTCCAGTGAACTGTAGACTCCTTAAATGCTTCCTTGTAATTGCCAATAAAAACATTGGGCATAAAATAAGTGGTTTCCAAAAACAAAATCTCTTAACTTGAAGAAAATGGCAAGAAAAATGTTTACAAATAAAGTCTCAGTCTTCTTATATTCTGTAACTTAAACAGGTTTCAACAGGGTTCAGGAAGAAATGATTTCTTTTCTCTAACAGGCTTTAATACAAGATGTAGTTACTCCCATGACAGTTCTAACAGCAAGGGACTTCTGTAGACACTGCTGATAAAACAAAACCACATGGCTCATCTCTTCCTCTCTCTTTTGGCTGTACATGAATGTGACATAGGCTGGATCTGGCCCAAGCCTAGGGATTCATCTTCTTTTCTTTGCTCTTACAGCAAATTTAAGGGCTGCACTTTCCTGGACAAAGGCAAGTTCTAGCTGTCTTCTCTACTTCCCACTACTCTTCTTTTTTGAAAAGTAACCCATTTTTTTCTCGAGATTTAAATAAGTCTAAGTCTATTCTTACTTCCATGGCTAGAGCTCTGGATTTAGGAAACTTTCTTTTACAAGTCAGGCCCTCATTTTCCCTTTTTCCAAGTGAGAGCAGAAAGCTGCATCCTTCTTTTAATGGGCGTGCAGCAGACTCCCCAGTTCCATTCTGTACTCACAACTCAACTCTAAGTGTTCTCTAGTATCATCACCTACTGGCAGAATACTAATACTCCTAAAAAGATAATAGTGAAACATGGAACATTCTCTATACCTGATAATTTATCCTTTACCAATACAAATTTCTCTCTAGTAGTGTCAATGGTTCCCTACACAAAGGTAAAAGAAATCTAAATATGACTTTTGAATCATTACCTAAGATTAACTTGAAATTGGGGAGTGTAACAGGTCACATCAGAGGATCAAGTCAAGGAAGTGCTGGGACCAGGTATGAACCAGATCCCGTAATCCAACTGGGAAGCAAGAAGGGCCAGGTAGCTAGAACGGTGAAACAGGAACCAGAAGACCAGAGGGACCATTCAGAAGACCCTCAGGAGCAGGAGAGCCTGCAACACTACAGGTGAGGAAACTGGTTGCCAAGACCCAGAGGAGAAAGAGAGAGAGAGAGCTGGCTTGCTGATGTCATCAAGGGGGCACCACCGGCCATTCCTGCCACTGGCCATTTAAGTGTGGGGGAAACAGCCATGCATGCCTAAGGAGGTGGACCCTAGATGTCTGAGGGAGAGGAGCCCCATGCAGCAGCCCCAACAGTGTCCTGCCACCTTGGGGAACAAGAGGATGAAGTGGTGCAGCTCCCCACCGTGCTCAGCAGAGACAGCCCTTTTGGGCCCGCCGCGGGCAGGAGTGGTGTGGCGGCGTGAGACCACATGGCTGGGCCTGACAGAAAGGTTGGAGTGGTGGGCTGCAGTGTTGGGGCTGTTGACTGCCATGCATAACAACACCCTTAGAATAGTTTTTGTATATGTTTTAAATGTAGTTAGTTTTTTATTCCTAAGGGGAAAATATTACAATGTCCAGAGAGCACATGGCGAGGATGGAATCACTTCAGAGTAGGACTACTAAAATGGTACAGAGTCTGCACTTTGCAGCCAATGATTCCTTTAAGCTGTGCTAGTGGCCTTTGACATCCGTCTAATCACTTGGTACTCTACAACCAATATATACCATCCATCTGGAACCTTGGGGGATCAGCCGCTCCCACATATTTAAAGGCTCCATTCATCTTAAACTGGGGGAGGGCTAGAGTGTGCCTGCTAATTAAGTGGGTTCTGAGAGTCCCCTCCCAAGTTAAGGAATCATTGCCTGTAGCACAAACTGGACAAGGAAAATTTTTAACACACTATACTCTCTGGAAGAAAGAAGGGGGAGGGGGTTATGAAAGAATATGCATATATTTGACAGGTTTCAATAAATTATAGAAAGTTACATTTTCTATTGAAAGAGACAAGGACAAGGTGTGCTAACATGAAGTCAGAGAGAGGAAGGTTTAGAGGTATAATGAGAAAATACTTCTTTATTGAGTGGTTGATAGATGCCTAGAATAAGTTACCCAATAAAAAAGAACCAAAAACAAAAAAGTGTAAGAACAATGTAAATAAACAAATATTGGAATCTCACTCAAAAAATGTAAATGTATGAAACATATCTAAATATATCTTAAGTTAGAATGACCATCACATAGCATAGATGGAAGCACATAATATGGAACTGCTGTAGTGCCTGTCTTCATGCTCAACTCTTTTGTATCAATGGTCATTCCTTTTCAAGGTTTCTTATAGTCCTTTGTTTTTTAATATTTGTACTGCATATAAAACATTCATTTTCCTATCCAATTAATAATGAATAATATACACTTATCTGTATGCTCATTGCACTGGGATAGCAAATATTTCTCCAACAAATTCCTCCAAAGCCATTAGGGTGCTGTATGTCTAGTGCCGCAAATTACTGTACGCTTAATACCCAACATTGCAATGTTTTAGAAATGAATATTCCTTCCTTATTCAAGGGGTAGTTCAAATACACCTGAATTTGGAATAGCATAGCTGGGCCATTGTTGTGGAGAGATAAATGCAATTCACTAAGGCAGCTGTATCACTGTTGAAAGAGGCACTGCAAAATGCGAACCGATAAGTTTTATAATTTCAAAATCGATGAGACGCCACTGGCAGGAGTAACAATTACTATCCTGGTGCAACAAGCTTACAGATAAGTGCATGTTATTCATTATTAATTGGATAAGAAAAATGATGTTTTATATGCAATACAAATATAAAAAAAAAAAAGTGAAACAAAGGACTGTAAGAAGCCTTGAAAAGGAATAACTATTGATACATAATAGTTGAGCATGTACATTGTGATTAGAATGACTGATGATTAAAACCTCAGCACAAAGACAGGCGCTACAATTGTTCCATATTATGTGCTTTCATCTGTGCTACATGATGGTCATTCTATCTTAAGATACATTAGACGTGTTTCACACATCTCCATTTTTGAGTGGAATAAACTATCAGCAGCAATGATAGAAACCAGTGCTGTGAAAGAATTTTAGCTTACTTGGAAAAATATAGAGAACATCATAAGGACAGAATTGGGAGAGTAAAGTACTGATTACAAAGAACCCATCCTTGACTTCAAGGATGGGCAACCCACAGTACTTGAGGACCGCAAACTGGTCAGGTTTTTAAGATATCCTTAGTGAATATGGATGCCACAGATCTGCGTTCTCTTGAGGTAGTGCACATGTACACTTGTCTCATGCATATTCTTTATCTTCAGAACCTGATCTGTTTGAGGTTCTTGAGGACTAGCGGTTCCCCTCCCCTGATTTACTACTTCAAATGCTCAGGCAAGGGAAGAGGTGATGTGAATAAAACAAAAATAAAATAAACTTAAAAACATAAAACATGACGGCATGTAAAAAGCATAAGACCCATGCAGAATACCCACTCACATCTCCTGCTCAACATTATAGTCCCTTCCTCTCCTTCAGAGATCTTCTGTACTTATCCCATGCCCTCTCGATAGTGCTTTTTTCTCCATACCTCCACAAGTAGGCTGTTCCATGCATCCTCCACCTTTTCTGTAAATAAATATTTCCTCAGGTTACTCCTGAGTAACCTTTTTTGCTCTCATCCATGACCAGAGCCTTATTTCCATTGGAAAAGAGCCAGGTCCTGCACATTTATTTCTTGGAGGTATTTAAATGTCTATCATCAGTTATTTATTTTAGGGCCAATGCAAAAAAAAAAAGAACGCTGAAAGTGGGCGCTGAGTATTCAGCGCCCGCTTTCCTAGTACGCCCCAAGCACCTCTCCTGGGGGTGCCATGCAAGATTTAAATCAGGGGTCACGTTGTCAAGGAGACGCCAGGATGGATTGCACGCCCCATCAGCCGGTCAAGAAAACAGATGCTGAATTTATTGGCATTCATTTTCTTAATCAGCGCACAGCCACGGGTTCGGGAAATGGATGCTTGTTAACTTAGCCATCGTTTCCCAAGCCTGACCACTGGCATTTTTTTTTTAACATTTTTTTTAATTGTTAATATCATAATGATAAGTAGCAGGAACTAGGCGAGTGTTAATTTATAAGCACAAAACTGCCTTTTTGAATGCACATTTTTTTCTTTGCAATTCAGGTGAATAACTAATAGCCTCATCAACATGCATTTGCATGTTATGAACACTATTAGTTACGCTGCGCATTGGACATGCCTTGTGGACGTGCTAATCCCCCTTATTGCATAAGGGGATTAGGTTGCGCCTACACAACCCATGTCCAACTGCGGGTTATACAGTGTACTCGGCTGAGCTCACTGCATTGCAGCGGCCCCTTTATTTGTCAAAATTTCATTACACATCTTTCAATAAACCATGGAAGCAAGAAACAATTCTGGAAAACACAGTGTAAAATCATTCCTTCCACCCAGGTTAAACAGTAGATGTATTTACAAAATTAATCCTTCTTCATTCACATGGATTTATTTGCCCCCCAATCTGCAGGTGATTCCAACATCCTTTCTCAAATTTGGTTAAATATCTAGGTTTTACCTGCTTTCTGATGTAATTCTTCTCCCTTCTAATGTCGAGATGTAACTTTTTCCAAAGTAATGGTCTGAAATAACTGAAGGCTATCCATCAGGTTATTGGTAATCAGTATCTTACTTGAGATAGTACTTTTAAGACAAATTGTTGATATGATCTTAATTCTTATGAAGGTAAATACTTCCAAAGTAAACTTGCCAAACATTCAAAGATACCATGATGAATACATTTGTAAATGAACACCAATACCTTAAATTTAAATCTTGCCTCAATTGTTAGCTAATGCAGTCCTTACAGTATTGGAAAATATGATTCTCATTTACTGCCTTTTACTCCAGTGTACACGCATTTAAATGTTTGTCTGTCCCCATATGCTTTATTATGTAGACCCTTTACCATTTTAGTA
The DNA here is from genome assembly GCF_901001135.1 of Rhinatrema bivittatum. Lineage (NCBI taxonomy): Eukaryota > Metazoa > Chordata > Amphibia > Gymnophiona > Rhinatrematidae > Rhinatrema > Rhinatrema bivittatum. The sequence continues at coordinate 474,794,062 of NC_042615.1, read as the reverse complement.
GCTACTCTCTGGACTGATTCTATTTAATGAATATCCTTTTGAAGGTACAATCTCTACAAGTATACATACATAGTACTCCAAATGAGTTTTCTTCAAAGACTTATGGAAAGGCAATATCACCTCCCCTTTCCTCTGGCTTTTCCTCCGCTATGCACCCAGTCAGCTATTGGGCTTTTTCTGTCAAATTATCTACCAGTCTGTTCATCAGATATGATCACCCCCAGATCCTGCTTCTGATTTGCGCACAGAAGACCTTCACCCCTATACCGTACTGTTCCCTTGGGCTATTGCAACCCAAATGCATTAAAACTTAGCTTTTATCACACTCCAGATCATTCTTCAAACTTCAGTAGATCCCTTTTCATGTTTTCAACACCTTCCAAGGTGTTTACTCTGTTGCAGAATTTGATATCCTCTATATCGCTCCATGGTGAGGTTTGGACTTTTCCGCTTGAAGAAGAGACAGCTGAGGGGGGATATGATAGAGGTCTTTAAAATCATGAGAGGTATAGAAAGGGTTAATGTGAATCAGTTTTTTACTCTTTCAGATAATAGAAAGACTAGGGGGCACTCCATGAAGTTAGCAAGTAGCACATTTAAAACTGATCGGAGAAAGTTCTTTTTCACTCAATGCACAATTAAACTCTGGAATTTGTTGCCAGAGGATGTGGTTAGTGCAGTTAGTATAGCTGTGTTTAAAAAAGGTTTGGTTACATTCTTGGAGGAGAAATCCATTACCTGCTACTAATTAAGTTGACTTAGATAATAACCACCGCTATTACTAGCAACGGTAACATGGAATAGACTTAGTTTTTGGGTACTTGCCAGGTTCTTATGGCCTGGATTGGCCACTGTTGGAAACAGGATGCTGGGCTTGATGGACCGTTGGTCTGACCCAGTATGGCATGTTCTTATGTTCCTGAACCTTTCCCAATAAATCTTCTGCAATATCACTTAACAAAATATTAAACAGAACCAGACTGAGGATCAATTTATGTAGCACACCTCTGAAATCCCCTTTCCTCAGACTGAACTCTTGTTAACCACTATCCTTTATCACATCCCTATCAATCAGTTTCTAATCCTGTCAATCATTTTAGGTCCCATACCTATAGCTAGGGCACTCAATTTGTATATAAGCCATCTATGCAGAATCATATGACAGGCTCTACTGAATTTAATTGCTAGTGGTCTGGTATCCAGTAAAATAAATTGATTAGATTATTTTGACAAGACCTACCTCTTTTAAAATCATGCTGTCTCTATTTTTGCAATCCCTTGATTTCCACAAAATTTACTAACCTTTGTTTTACCAGTAATTCCATTCATATGGAATTAGTTTTAATGTATTTTTAGCCAGCTAGCCTTTGGTTTTAATGTATTTTAGCCATGTATTATGTTTAATGATATGTTTTTTAGTATATATTAGGGGTGTGCATTCGTTTTGAACTTAAATGGAAAACGCAACTTATTTTTTTTTTTAACTTAAAAAAATGATGAGGCGTAAACGATCGGATTTCCAACTTATTCAACATAGCTATGTTGAATACGTTGGAAATCGCGATTGTTGATCTAAATAAAAATTTAAACCCCTCACCCTCCTTAATCCCCCCCCCAAGACTTACCAAAACTCCCCAAGCTGGCCAAAAGTTCCGTGAGGGTCCGGGAGGGGTCAGGAGGCCCCTCCAAGCTGGCCAAAAGTTCCTTTTGGGCCCAACGAGGGGTCCGGGAGCGAACCCGAGGGGAATCACGTGACGCCGCGTCACTCCAACGTGACGCCGACGTCACGTGCTCCTTGCAAAGGAGTTCAGGAATGGCGTCCTGACCCCGCTGGACCACCAGGGAGTTTTGGTAAGTCTTGGGGGGGGGCGGGATTAAGGCGGGTGAGGGTTTTAAATTTTTATTTGCACATATGGACATAGACTCAACTTATGGAATTCTCCATATGTCCATATTGACCGCAAATGGGACCCCCTTTCGACTTATGGACTTATGAACTTAAACTTTTGGTCTGCACATCCCTAGTATATATGTGCTTGAAGGTTGCTACTGCAATTTCAATCAATGTAAACCGCCTTGAAATGAACTTGAAAGCCGGTATATAAGGTTGAACAAATAAATAAATAAATAAATAAATAAATAAATATACTCACCACTAGAATCAGTCTAACTGGCCTGCAGTTTTCAGACTCCTCCTTACTTCCACTTTTGTGAAGAATCATCTCTGCCTATCTCCGGGCCTAGAAATTACTCCTGACTTTTAAGAAACATTGAAAAAGTCAGATTAGGGAGCTGCCAGAAGTTCCTTAAGTTTTCTTAATGCCTTTAGGTGCATCCATTGCTCTATCTACTTTTAATTTTGCTTATGAACAGAGTCTTCTGAAAATGGTTAGCAGTGTATCTCACTTCCATTCCTTCAAGCCACAGATTTTCTTGGTCCTACTCCAGGTCCTTCCTCAGTGAACACTGAACAGAAATATTAAGGAATTCTGCCTTCTTTTTGACAGCCTCTACCCATTCCCCATTTCACCTCTGAGTCTTACAATCTCATTTTTTACACTTCCTATTGTCATTTGCAAATCTAAAAATAAGTCTTTCCCCTTGTTTTATTGTAATAGTTATTTTTCCATCCGTTCACAACTTTACTCTCATGAACCCTTTCCCAGCTTCTCTTAGCTTTTCCAGATATTGTGACCCATCTTTCTTTTTCTACAGTCTCTTGAATCCTATTTTCTTTCCAATATCTTCTCAGCTACTTCTTTACAAGAACTACAATGTCCTCTTTACCTACATGTCCTTTTCTAAGGAAAAGTTTGTTCCCTTACAATTTATCCTTTTAATTTCCCCTAGCATATTTCTTCCAGTTAATGCCTCCTTGAGGTACACTCCCATCTAAACAAAGTTAATTTTTCCTGAAGTCCAGACCTTTGAATGAACCACTACAGCCTGTGCTCTAATACTAAACCAAACCATCATGTGATGACTGGATTCCAGGTGATCTCCCAGTATTATATCAGAAAAACTCTCCCATTTGCAAGCATCAGATCCAGTATACCGTAGCCTTCTCGCATATCAGTTCTGTTACCAGTGCTTGGAACAATTCTTCCAGTAGACCAGTGGTTCTCAACCCTGTCCTGGGGACCCCCCCAGCCAGTCAGGTTTTCATGATATCCACAATGAATATGCATAAGAGAAAATTAGCATGTTGTGGAGGCAGTGCATGCAAATTTTCTCTCATGCATATTCATTGTGGATATCCTGAAAATCCGACTGGCTGGAGGGTTCCCAAGGACAGGGTTGAGAACAACTGCAGTAGACAAACCAAGAACTCCCTACTTCTAGTTGACATCGCAGGCAGGTTGTCCCAATCAACATCCAGCAGATCAAATCCACCTAGTGTTATTACCTCCCCTGTTGCTTTTGCTAGAAGATTCCTACAATGATCTAATAAGATGCTACCAACCAGTTCCTCCTGAAATGAAGAACAATCTAATAACACCAAAGGTTATGCTTTAGCTAGGCTGGTGCCAATAGATCACAGCTTCCCAGAAAACAATAATCCAATGCTGGCAGGTTTATAGGTGCCAAGTTCCAAAGTTAGGCCATGGAAATGCAAAAAGTCAAATGTTTAAGCAACAGCCTGACTAGTTTTGACAGCAGTTTGTATTTTTACAAATCTTGGTGGAAAGTCACAGGATTAGGAGGTGGGGAGAGAAGAAGATACATATTAAATTATGTATGGGAACTTGTATGTTCATCTGGATCAGGATGGTAGAGAACTAAAGAAGAAGACAACAGAAACTGACTTGGATAAGAAGCAATATTCTACAAGTGGTTAAGCTTCTATTGCTAGCAGCTAAAATATATCATTAGCAGTACAATAAGAATAATTAGAAAAACTGGACTGGACAATTGCTCCGAAAGAGGAAGATGTTGCCAGGATTCTAGCAAATAGGCATTTGCATGGGTAGATTGCCATGCTTGAAAATTGTCCTTTTCCAAGTCGACTAAGTGTGCCTTTCCTAGGAAAAGGCAGAATATCAAATAGAAATAAACAATTAAAATCAATAAAAAGTATGCAATGCAGACACTTCTCAATGCATTAAAAACAAATATTCCTGGAGACATGTTTAGATTGGGGAAGTAAAGTAAACATGTAGAATTGAATTTTCAAATGGATATACTTACTTTTCCCTCCATTCCGTAACATGCATTAAAGGGACGTGTAAACTACATGGATACTTTTGTGCCCCATACCTGCGTGAACACATTTTCTAAAAAAAAAAAATGTATGCATAGTTTCCTTCTGAAAATTGTCTACAAGTTCTAAAAGTAGAAAAGTATCTCCAGGCTTTGCATCTAGGAGAACTAAATAAATTTGTCTTCTAAATGTCATCAACTATTATTTCTGTTACTATGAGCCTTTGGTTTATATTTTCACTTGCCACATGAATGGAACGTACATGTAGTTTCTTTTGGTTTTATTCTTTTTTCCTTCTTTTCTGTTTTTCTGAGCAGCAGATTCGCTTTTCCCCTCTCCCACTTTATTTTCCCCCTCTCTTTCTTGTTTTGAACAGGTGAGAGTATAAATGTTCTAGCTTTGATGAAAAAAAAAAAAACAAAAAACCTTTAAGTATTATCAAGCTGCACTAAACCTAGCAGTGCCGCATCTCCTGCTACAGCCTTAAAAGCTGTTCTGGCTCCAAAAGCCAGGGAAAGAAACACAGAAAGCACTATCCCTGTTTTTAAGAGTCTGCAATCGATAAGAGAAAGTGAGAAACAGCTCTTAGTAGTCGTATATTGTTTGCCCCAATTTGGAAAACAAAACCGCTAAACAAATAAAGATTATTTATTTCTTTAGTCCTTATTTTGTGGTTATGAGCTGCACAATTTATTAAATACCACCTATTTCTGCTCTGAATTTATGCATGCATGGTTCAGTTCTTGTGAATATTTTTCCATGCAATAAAACAAATATTTTCTTTACCCATTTTATAAACACATGCGTGATTATTTTATATGCAAAATAATTGTGACACTACATTGAAAAAACCCAGAATTAAATGTGGAGGCACGCATAATTTGGAGTCATCAGTTCATCGTTTCCTCCACTGGTTCACCCATTCCTTCGCTAGATCACCTATACCCTCTTGCCCATCAGTTTGAGCCTCCAGCAGTTCACCCAGACTTTCCATCCAAAAATTGTAGACAAACAAGTCCAATTTCACTTGTGCAAATTAATTAGCAGGTGCAGAAGTGTACAGACAAATTTGCTGAGGGATAAATGTATATCTCTTACAAAATAGTACCTACAGTGCATACTTCAGAACCCCACCCTGGAATGCCTCTAGACCACCCCTCTTTTTTCCTCCAGTACAATATTTGTGAAAAAAACAAAAATATGCATGTATACATGGTACTTACATGTGTATATGCTGTTTTTACACATAAAACCCTTTGAAAATTCAGTCCACAATGTGCATAGGCAAAGATTACATTTTTACAAAAATATAAATTAAACATAAATATGTATACCAAGGAGGAGAGAAGGGATGGGGAGATATGATACAGCGTTTTAAATACTTCAAAGGAATTAATGATGTACAAGAATCAAACCTCTCCTAATGGAAAGAAAGGTGCAGAACTAGGGGGCATAATTTGAAGCTCCAAGGGGTAGACTCAGGAACCTTATTAGGAAATATTTATTCACAGAATGGGAGGATGTCCTATCTCGCTCCTTCATATCTGAAGATGTACCTGATGCTCCGCAACATATCATTGACCCAGAGAGAGTCATCCTTTCTGCTACTCACCCAGTACCTGCGGGCAAGACTATTGTGCCTAACAACCTCCGGAAGAAACTACTAGCGTGGGCTCATGACTCTAAATTGGCTGGACATCCCGGTCAACGGAGAACACTGGCGAAGCTTCAACAATTCTACTGATGGCTGTCTATGAAAGAAGATATGTTTGCCTACGTAGCAGCCTGTACCAACTGTGCCAGACAGAAACCTCCACCTGGACGTCCTTGGGGCCAGCTTCAACCCTTGCCAGTACCAGACGAGCCCTGGACTCACATTGCCACAGACTTTGTGGTGGACTTACCGCTCTCTGGAGGCAACAATACCATCTAGGTAACAGTGGATCGGTTCTCAAAGATGGCTCACTTTGTAGCACTTCCTGGCTTACCAACTGCTAGTGAACTTGCAAAGCTTTTCATCAGCCACATTTTCCGCCTGCACAGCATGCCAAAATACATCATTTCAGATAGAGGTATACAATTCACAGCCAAATTCTGGAAGGCTTTGTGCAAGAAGTTTGATATCATTCTCGACTTCACTTCATCTTATCATCCTCAATCAAATGGTCAAACTGAGAGGATGAACCGCACCCTTAAGCAGTTCCTCCATGCCTACGTTAGTTCACGTCAGAATGACTGGGCTGAACTGTTAACATGGGCCGAGTTTTCCATCAACTCTCATCCAGCAACATCTACTGGATCAATACCATTCAAAGTGGTATATGGATGACTACCTTCACCACCTTCACCACCTTTGCCACTTCCGCTGTCAGTGCCGTCCCTGTCAGTGTCGTCCCTGGCTACTGCCGATGAGATTCAACAACTTTGGAAGAAGACCAAAGAGATGCTCATTAAAGCTGGAATCTGAGCTAAAAGGGGCTACGACACTCATCACTGCAAGGCTCCTGATTTCAAGCCTGGTGATAAAGTCTGGCTGTCAGCAAAACACCTTAGACTTAAGCTACCATCAGCTCACTTCACTCTACGCTATGTCGGACCATTTCCCATCCTCCGACGTCTGGGCAACCTCTCTTATAGTCTCAGACTTCCCCCAGGAATGAAGATCCATAACGCATTTCATGTCTCTCTATTGAAACCGCTCATTCTCAACAAATTTAGCACCAAGACACCAGATCCCCCTCCTGTTGATGCAGAAGAGGACAATGAGTACAAAGTCGATGCTATAGTTAATGTAAGGAAGAGAGGCTGAGTTTGGGAATACCTCCTGTCATGGGAGGGTTATGGACCAGAAAATAACTCGTGGGAACCTATGGCTAATATCATGGAAAAAGAGATGAATCAGTATCACCGATCACATCCTCGGAAACAAAGAGCAGGTAGGGGGTCTGGAGGAGGTCCTTTGAAGGGGGGTACTATTGCTTCCGTCGGACTCAGATGGCTTCATCCCACATGCCTCACCTCAATATTTGCTTTCTCCACCAGCCTCGGGAAGATGGCGACTGCTGCGTCTGCTTGCTGCATTCTCCAGCATCCCCGGAACGGCTATGGCAAGGCATTCTGCCATGATTCACCTGAGGGCCTCCTAGGGTGCACGCGCGCCACCCATGTCTTTATTCCAACATTGGCACGAACCTCGGGGTGTCCCCCTCGAGTGACGTCACAACATCCGGGTATTTAGGTTGCCCATTTGCTGACTGACTTTGAGTTAGCAAGGACTGGATTCATCCGGTCTAAGCTGCTCTGCCGCTTCTTGCCGCTGCTGGAAGCTCTCTCTACCCTCCGGGGTTCTACTAACTTGGGTACCCGCTGCTCAGGGGCCCTATGCTTCTTTCCAGGTGCTTATCCAGTATCCAGGTACTCGCTTCTCGAGGGCCTGAGTTGTCTACCTTGTTGCCTGCTACCTATACTTCTACCTGCTGGGAACTCCACCATTACAGCTACAAGATTGTGAGTAATCTAACACTTACCAGACTGTCTCATCTACAGCTCCTCATTGAAAACCTGCATCGGAGCTCCCTACACCACCATTGTGGGATGGGTCTCCCCAGCCGAGGACCTAAGACTGTTGCTGCAGGAATCTGCTCACTACTGCCACCTTTAGTGAATTCTACAAGCTGTACAATAAAAAACTCTCTCTGTGTTTGTGCATCTGAGACTAGTCCGGTACTGCAGCTCCCCGCGGGGATCCTCCCCGTGGGAGTGGCCATCACTGTAGCACCTAAGAATCCACCAAACACCTAAAAAACTTAATTTATTATTTATTTAAAATTCTTATATACCGACATTCCTGTATAGAATACAGATCACACCGGTTTACAGTACAACAGAACAGTCGCGTGGTTGCGATACAAGGAACATTTGAAACATTTGAAAATTGAAACATTTGAACATTGAAACATTGAAAAAAAGGAACAATTACACCCAATAGAGCAAAAAAAAAAAATAATAATAATAATTATGTCCTTTTGATATATAAACATATGAACTTATTCTTTCTCATTCCTTTCAAAGGTCAGACAGTAATGTCAACAATCTGGATCATGGGACATTTGTACAAATTCCAGATCGAAGGATGTACACATTTGTAATGTTTATATGTATGTTTTGAGCACATCCATATTATAATTCAGTGTAATGCTAAATGATCTTGGTATATGAATTATCATCATATGCGATAACAGTGATCTAGTATCTGTACAAAAGCTGATATAGGCAGAGAGACATTTATATCAGATTGTCAAACCTATGCAATCAAATAGGGACGTGTCCGGTTATTTCTTTGATATGCTATATTTAACATTATCAAGGTGTTCTTTTATTTTTTTCTTGTTTCAAATAATATTAATAAAGATTTGCTTTTTAATTGTTACCCTATCATCCACATAAGTGTCCTTTCTCCATTCCTTCAGAGTGTTCTTTGGTCTCTCTCTCTCTCTCTCTCTATACATACATATATACATATGTATGCCATCACACCGGGCCTGCTCTTAATTGAACTTATTCTCTTTCTCATTCCTTACAGAGGCCAGACAGTAATGTCAGCAATCTGGATCATGGGACATTTTCATAAATTCCAGATCGAAGAATTTGAATTTGCAATGCAGGAATTGGCAATGCAGGAAATGTGGGTGCTGTGGTTCGCTCACAGAGGCATGGTTTGAGATTGTTCCTCACTACTTACAGGACCCATTCCCTCCTGTGATGCGTGGAGTGGACACAATTAATCAGCACGTGGGCAATAGGGATGTGAATCGTGTCCTCGATCGTCTTAACGATCGATTTCGGCTGGGAGGGGGAGGGAATCGTATTGTTGCCGTTTGGGGGGGTAAAATATCGTGAAAAATCGTGAAAAATCGTGAAAAATCTAAAAATCTAAAAATCGCAAAACCGGCACATTAAAACCCCCTAAAACCCACCCCCGACCCTTTAAATTAAATCCCCCACCCTCCCGAACCCCCCCCAAATGAGTTAAATAACCTGCGGGTCCAGCGGCGGTCCGGAACGGCAGCGGTCCGGAACGGGCTCCTGCTCCTGAATCTTGTTGTCTTCAGCCGGCGCCATTTTCCAAAATGGCGCCGAAAAATGGCGGCGGCCATAGACGAACACGATTGGACGGCAGGAGGTCCTTCCGGACCCCCGCTGGACTTTTGGCAAGTCTTGTGGGGGTCAGGAGGCCCCCCACAAGCTGGCCAAAAGTTCCTGGAGGTCCAGCGGGGGTCAGGGAGCGATTTCCCGCCGCAAATCGTTTTTGTACGGAAAATGGCGCCGGCAGGAGATCGACTGCAGGAGGTCGTTCAGCGAGGGTTCCGGCGCCTCGCTGAACGACCTCCTGCAGTCGATCTCCTGCCGGCGCCATTTTCCGTACGAAAACGATTCGCGGCGGGAAATCGCTCCCTGACCCCCGCTGGACCTCCAGGAACTTTTGGCCAGCTTGTGGGGGGCCTCCTGACCCCCACGAGACTTGCCAAAAGTCCAGCGGGGGTCCGGAAGGACCTCCTGCCGTCCAATCGTGTTCGTCTATGGCCGCCGCCATTTTTCGGCGCCATTTTGGAAAATGGCTCCGGCTGAAGACAACAAGATTCAGGAGCAGGAGCCCGTTCCGGACCGCTGCCGTTCCGGACCGCCGCTGGACCCGCAGGTTATTTAACTCATTTGGGGGGGGGGGTTCGGGAGGGTGGGGGATTTAATTTAAAGGGTCGGGGGTGGGTTTTAGGGGGTTTTAGTGTGCCGGCTCACGATTCTAACGATTTATAACGATAAATCGTTAGAATCTCTATTGTATTGTGTTCCATAACGGTTTAAGACGATATTAAAATTATCGGACGATAATTTTAATCGTCCTAAAACGATTCACATCCCTAGTGGGCAAATTGGTATTTTGTCATAAGGGGTTCCACATCAGACATGATTGGGGTCCATGGATAGTGCAGACTTATTCTGACCATATGATGTGTTCACTTGCCTGACCTTGGTAAGGATTTGTTTCATTTGCTTTAAAGAAATGTACGGTGCAAACGATTACATTAAAAAAAAAAAAAAGTATCATCATCAGCAAATGTAGCTTATGGCTGTAGCTGGATTTGGGAGACCCTTCACAAGCTCAAGTGGGCTGCTTGCATCCTGAGGTAGAGCTACCTGAAGCTTAGAATAAGAGAAGAGGAACACGTATTGAGCACTGTTATATATGTAGAGAGCTCTACCAAGTCTCTAATAAAGGACAACACTGATTAACTAAGGGGTCAGTTTTAAGACCCACGCACATTCATCAGTGTGTGCGCTGTTCCCAGCGCACACACATGGATGCACAGCACACATGTTATAAAATATGATACCTGTGTGCACATGCACAACAAATTTTAACATCTGCGCACGCATGAGCGGGCAGCCTGCGATTCGGGCGCGCAGGGGGGGATTTTACAAAGCAGCATGCGGTGACGTGAGTAAGGCTTCCCCAGTTCCCTCCCGGTCTGCTCCAATTAAGGAACGGACCGGGAGGGAACTTCCCTATACCCCTATCTAACCTTCTTACCTTTTCCCCTCTCCTCTCCTCTCCTCCCCAACCCCTAACCCCTACCTATTAGATTTTTTTAAATTTACCTTTCTGCTCCTTTGGAGCACCAGTATATTCCATGTGCTGGCCAGCTGCCTGCGTGTGCTTCCCCGGACCAGCAGCTAATGGTTCTGTCCTGGCCCGCCTTGTGCCCCACCCATACCACACACCCCAGGCCGACCCCTTTTCCCTCGGCTTTCACTTCTGCATATATTGGGGTTGGCTGGGCCTGTTGTAAAATGAGTGAAATTTACACGCGCAGCCCTTTTAAAATCTGGGCTTAAGGGTGTAGAGAAAATAATAGGTTTCATTGTGTTTTAGCTCCCCCCTGTGGAGTCCTGGACTATGAAGACCAAGGTCAGCATGTTATAGGTGTGGATTTTGAGTTACTCCTTTACAGAGGCTGCATGCTTTCATGTTCACTCTTCACTTTAGTTTTATTTTGGGAAAATGATCTTTGGGTTTCTTTATAAGAAACTTGAGTTATGAGCTAGAAGAAAATGTGTCTCACTTCCATTTTACTGATTCCAGCTTTTGAAACTTTACTTTGGAAGACATTCTATCCACCCTTATTTCGTCATTTTGGGTTACCTTTTAGAAACTGGTTTTTATTTACCCTCTGCCTGAGTTCCCTTTGTATCTACGGACTCAGGACTATTATCTAAAAAGTAGAGAAGGAACCTCTCATTAAGAGAGATCCATTGACCTTTGAAGGTCATTGAAGAAATTAATCCTCATTCACTCTTGGATGAGAAGAAATTTAGAGAAGACCATTGGCATCTATCAGGTGTAACCATTATGCTAATACATGGATAGTGAAGAAAGGAGTTTGGACTGGGGAGTAAGAAGTACATTCTGTTCATCTGGACAAAGGTATATCTTATGGGACTTTAAAGTGAACATCAAAATTGAATTAGAGAAAACCTGAATCATAACATTTGGGAGGTAACTTCTAAATTATTTTTACAATTGGTAAAGATCAGGAATGAACTAAAATATGCATTAAGCTTTGCAAAGACAGACTTATTAAAGAGCCAAACATGAAAATGGACTGGATTGCATGAGTTGTAAATTGTCATTTTCATTATTTCTCCAACCATTGTCAGTAAAGTTAAGCTGGAAACCACATTCAGCTTCTAGCATTATTATTATTGCTGTTATACAAAGACTGTCTTAGCAATGCTCAGGATCTTGGAGAGAAGTATTTACTCTGATAGGGCATGTTGGAACTTAGAGAACTGTATGGGAAGTTTTAAGCCCATGGATTTGAGGATGGCCCATGGACTCCTCAGTGAGGAAGACAGCCTAGGGGTTACAAATATAACAAGGCACATGTAAAAAGAGTTTGGCATCAGTTTTCATCAACGGCAGAAGGCCAGTTATGAAAACCGATGCTGAGTTTACTGGCGTCAGTTTTCATAACTGGCAGCTGCGGCAGGGTCGCGTTAGCAAGGAGGTGCTAAGGTCGCGTGACCCCCTAATGACTTTTCAGCGCCCGTTTTCTGTGCTGTTTTTTACATCGGCCTGAATGTGAGAGTGAAGATTCTGCATCCAGAGAGCCGTCTAGAGAAGGTTTTTCCCACCCATCTCCCCCAGAGAAAAGAATGGTCCATGTTCCTAAGCTCCTCTACTGATGGAGAAAAGTAGAGTCGAGGCCACCATCCTCCTGCTGACATTATCATGGGCCATGCTATAGAGGCAGCCCTCAGTGGAATGGCGAAGATTCTGGCTCCAGAGACCAGCCAGAGCTGCAGCAGGGTGGGTTACCTATGAAAGAGAGTTCAAAACGGGATTACTCCTTTGAGAGTCCTTAGGGAACATTTACGGGCATTCGAGGCATCTGTGCTGTCCCATTTTAGGGAGACTGTATTGTCAATGTGATGTTCTGGAAGGTGTTTCATTTGCCTTGGAATTTCAGGTTCATTTCTTTGGTGTTTTAATTTAATTTTTGTATTATGTTCAGGAGAAGTAATTTTCTGAAATACCATATATCTTAAGCTGCAAATATCCACATAAGTTACACCGGGTTTGAGAGCTTACTTACTACTCACACAAGACGGCTTTGAAAATTACCCCACAAGAATTATTCTGTACAAGTTACACTTGATATTTGGTATGTGCAAAATTCCCCTGAAAATGCATGCACATATATGATTCAATTTTATAAAGTATGCAAAAAACTCTAAACCCCTTCCCATTTGCTTCCCTAGCTATGTCTTACTACAAGAGGTTACGACTAAAGTTATCCAGGTACATGTGCCTGGTTAATTTTAGATCTGTTTTCAACACATATAGACTTTTCCAGGTAAAAATAACTGGATAGCACTGATAGGCTACGTTTAAGGTCCTCCCCAAGACTGCCTCTTTTTTTTATCCAGGTAAGATTTAGATGGCTGATGACTTACCAGGCTAAAAATGTATTCAGACAGTAAGGAGAAATACTGTAGCCCGCTGAGATCTGTGGATTGGTGGGCTTTACATTTTATCAATAAATCCCCAGCTTTGTCCAGCTAAGTCCTGAATGTAGCCAGACAAACCATTTTGAATATTGACTTCAAAGATTTTTTTTAAATTGCCCCTTCAAGCATCTGTGGCTATAGGAACAATATTTCTTGTTCTTAATAAGAAGCTGTCCAGACAGTATATGCTAAAAAAATATATTATTTTTAATGATTTTAAATACTTCTATAATTGTATTATTTAATCATTTTTTCAAAGTAAACAATTCTCTGAAGCAGGCGTCTAACGGAAACCTGGCCATGTTGAATTGATTTTTTAAGCTACCTTTCAAAATGATTAATGTTTAGCATGTATTTTAATGTATTTTATACAATGAAAATCACTGTCTTTATTTCTCTTTGTCAATAGGTTTTAACATGGATAAAATCTATTGACAATTCAATAGCATATATTGTAGCAAGTTTTGACAATTTGCTACAATATATGCTATTGAGTTGTCAATATGTTTTATTCCTATTAAATGCACTTAGGGGGTAATTTTCAAAGGAGTTACGTGCATAAATGTAACTACTATTGTAGCAATTTTCAAAAGCCATTTACTCACGTAAAGTGCACTTATGCGAATAAATCCTATGGACGATTCAATGGCATATATTGTAGCAATTTTCAAAAGCCCATTTACTAGAGTAAAGTGCATTTACATGCGTAAAACCCAGTTTTACGCATGTAAATGCTTTTTAAAATCAGACCCTAAACGTGGATAAATGGGCTTTTGAAAATTGCTTCAATATGTTACATTTACATTTTCCTTTGAAAATTACCCTGTGAGTGTTGAATTGCCATGGCAGAGGAGAGAAACATCAGTCTAGCTGGCGGGTAGCCCAGGTCCCACTAGTTGAAGAAAGGAAGAGTGGCAGTGGATTGAGAAATGGAGCTTCTGGAGAGGTAAAGGCCCTGCTCACCTCCCAAAGAAAAGGATCCACAGTGGCAGCCAGAAGAGCAGCAAAGCGTAGGCCCCACATGTCTGAGGAAGAAAAGAGGCCATGCGGAAGCTCCCTGAAGAGCAGTGCTTGTGGGAAGGGGAGGGAGAACAGAGATTAAGAGGTGGGAAGGGGAGAGAGATGAAGACGTGGGGGGGATAGGGGGAAAAGAGATACTGTATATAGAGGAGAGAGAGGAAATGGGAGAAATGAGAGAGGGAGGAGGGGAAAGAGGTGGGAGAGATGGGGAGGTGGTGAGTGTGCTACCCATACTGACATACACTGACACCGTGTCCTCATTCCTTTCTGCAGCACACCTCTACCTGGCTCTATCCCCTTCTCACATCTGCATCACATGTCCTCTCCCAATACATACACTACCACACAGACACACAACATACAGCACACATACATTGTTCCCTCACACCATACCCTTTGACACATGGTCACACCTTACAACCCATACACATATCCAACATACACATACCTCATCCCCACTTGCAGCCACTCACTAACCACTTACATATATACACCTTCTCCCATCATGCCTAACCCCAGCAATACCCTTTTCAATGCAGTCATACCAACACTTTTGCTCTCAGACACACACTCAGCCAACTCCCCAACCACCAAAGAGCAACTACAAGACACACACGTGTGTCATGGAGTCATATAATGTGCTCTTTGAAGTTGCCCTGCAGTTTTTAATTTGTTGATTAATAAAATGTAAGTTTAATGATTATATCTTTATGATTTAATGTTTTTAGAACCATCATTACAATTACTGTTTTTAGACTGTTGTTGTTTATAATTTTAATTTGCCACAACTGTTTTCTAGACTAGATCAGAAGAAGCATATCTCCTATTGTGGTTGCTATTATTTCTGTCTGGTTGGCTGCTCTGAGTGACCTCTGACTGCTGTCATTAGAAAACCAATGATTTTTTTTTATGATTGCAATTTTTAACAGATACACTGAAATATTTACAAGAAACATCACCTCATATACAGAGATAGTAATAAATTCCCAAATGGGAGGAATAAAAAATCCTTTCAGGTAATACATTTTATAACACAACCTGAAGTCCAAAAAAGGAGGGAGAAAGATGTTTAACGACTGGACGAAGCTCAATTTATAACAGCAGGATCCAAGAGTTCCAAACTGAAAATATGCCTTACGTGAGCCTAGAAATCCAGAGGCCTTTAAGGAGAATCATTCAAACAAGATTTTTATCAGTTAGAAATATCTTTAAATGATCAGAACTAAGAAAAGCAATTTTTTCCCCTGACAAATAATTCATTTGCAGGGAAATTTATGTAAGAAAAATGTTCCTCCACTCTAGATCTGTGCTCTAAGCAGCAAGAGAGATGGGAAAAATACTCTCTCAAAGAACAAGGAAAATGTATCTTTAAAAAAGAGCCTCATAATTGGGTCTCTTTCCAGGTCTAGGATGAAAATCCATAGCTGGTCATCTCAAGAAGCTCCATCGTATCATTTTATAGAAAAGGTAATTAGTAAAAGTACTAGTAATGTATATAATTTTACAGTTCAATGCTTAATTTCTATAATGGTTGCATTTAATCCCTGTAAATAGTTTTCCTCCCTCCCCAGTTGCCATATTGATGCCTAATCACTTATATCTGTTTTATGTTAAACTCATGCCCATGTGTTTTTTGTTATACTGTAAACCGATGTGATATATTTGATGAATGTCAGTATATAAAACGAATAAATAAATAAATAAATAAATAAATAAATAAATAATTGTTTTAAAGATGGCGGATAATATACTTAATATTAGGGATGTGCATTCGTTTCATACGTTTCCTATACAAGCATGTAACATGAAACGTATAAAACATATGAAATGAATGCACATCTAATTGACATGTAATGGGAAACGTATGAAACAAATTAAACGAATGAAACAAATGCACATCCCTACTTAATATAAATGTAGAATTGCTTGTAAAGAAAAGTTCATGTTTCCATAATCTATTTTTTAGCAATCTTATAAAGTGAAAGCAACTTCACTCTAAGAAAATTTAATGTAGGCAATGTTGGAGGACTTCTAACAGAAGAATATCCTTTATGTGAGCCACTTAAAAGTGTTTAGCGGGTTATAAATAAAGAAAGCATAAACCATAAGATCATCCTCCAGCAGATACAGCAAGGGGTTAACACTCTCCTCTCCCCCCCTCCCCCCAGTATTGCAGGTAGACAAGTTTCAAATTTTTTAATAAATACAATTTTTGAATAAATAAAATGTCACCTGACACTGTATGGGAAGGATGGGTTGGCAAGGCTTCTAGATAGGATGCAACCTGTACTTTTCAGTCCGGTCTTCAGCTTTCTCCCTGCTTGATGTGTTGGTTATAATTCAAGCACAATCACCTGTACAGAGCCATAGCAGTGTTATAAAGAGCCTAACTTTCAAGCCTATTCATGGTACTGCATTTGCGCACATAAGTGGACATGTGGAGATTTATCCACTGCACAGCTTATAAAATGCCATGTAGTTCTCTGAAAATTTGTGCATATGTTTCAGTACATGCAAGTCTTTCCAATGCAAAGAAAGTGCTTACTTTCTCTACCTATTTTATAAACATACACACATATTTTAGGCACACAAAAAAATATAACATATATGTGTAATTACTCCAATTTATATGCAAAGGCAGATATTTTATAAAGTATGCATATAATACCATTTTGAAGATATTTGTGCGCATATTTGAAATCACAAGTTTACCAATACCTCCTCCTGTTTGTCCGGTCTATTTCCAGTTCACCTAAACCACCTAGCATTTCACACTGAGCCCCCACCAGTTCACCCAGGCCTCCCACCCAAAAATTACAGACAACAGATAAGTCTGATTTCACTTGTATTAGTCAATTATAAGGTGTACATTTGTACAAATATGTTTGACAATTTATATGCATATATCTCTTATAAAATAGCAACTACCACACATACTTCTTGACCTCATCCCAGAATGCTCCTAGACCACCTATTTTTGCACCGGTAAAATGTTTGAGGAAAACTGAAAATACACATGTACTTTCGATGTTTATAAAATAGCATGTATATGTGAGGAAGTTGCTATTTCTCACAAAAAAAATGAGAAGCTCTGTGCTAGGTTTCCATTTAACACCACACCAGAAATGAATCACTTACTTGCAGAGTTGAAATGTACTTTGGAATTTCCTGTACAAAAAAAAGGCCATCACTTGAGCCGTCAAGATCTAAAAAATTACAGAACCATCTCTTCATTATGTTTTCTTGACAAGGTCATCAAAAGATTAGTAATAAAACAGCTAAATAGCTTTCTCAAAGAGTGTGAACAACTTGATCATTTTAAATTTCACTCTAGAAAGCTTGTTTAAAGTATAGAAACATTGCTATTGTCAACTGTCAATGTCTTTAGAAAAGGTTTTGATCATAGGTCTCAGTATGTTCTAGCATTCCTGGACATATCAGCCGCATTTGATACTCTTAATTATATCATCTTAATATCTAGGTTGAACAGGCTGGGATTGCAGGCACAGTTCTTGCATGGTTCACGTCTTATTTG
Source organism: Rhinatrema bivittatum (assembly GCF_901001135.1). NCBI lineage: Eukaryota > Metazoa > Chordata > Amphibia > Gymnophiona > Rhinatrematidae > Rhinatrema > Rhinatrema bivittatum. The sequence goes on along the minus strand of NC_042615.1, from coordinate 474,776,237 downwards.
GCTGACCTGATGCAGAAAATGTTGATAGCTCTAAGCCTTCCTCCTGGCATAAAGTGGAAAAAGCCAAAAAACAAAAAGGAAGGCGATCTATAAAAGCCGTCAGGATGAAGAAAGGAATAGATGCCAAATGTCTTATAATATTCCTTTATTGCAGTGGAGACACAAAGGTAGCCCGACTATGGCCGAGTTTCGCCGTATCAAAACGGCTGCCTCAGGGGCTTACGTGTGTATTCTTCAGTTCACAAATTGAATAATTTGTGCATGAAACATCATATATACCATTATATGACCAGCAAAAGTGTCGTATCTTATGAACGTATTCACAAACCGATCTCCACTTGTGCGGACAAGATGATGTTTCATGCACAAATTATTCAATTTGTGAACTGAAGAATACACACGTAAGCCCCTGAGGCAGCCGTTTTGATACGGCGAAACTCGGCCAGAGTCGGGCTACCTTTGTGTCTCCACTGCAATAAAGGAATATTATAAGACATTTGGCATCTATTCCTTTCTTCATCCATAAAGTGGAAAAAGGGCATACTTCAGGACTCAGCTCTGACAGTGGTGCTATTCAACATCTACATAGCTCATATTTGTAGACAACATTCTGATTTTTGTTCTAAAATCTATGACTTGGTCTAAGACACTTGCTCTTGTCAGCTATTACACAGTGGTTATATCACAATAATTTAGCAATGAATTTAGACGAGACAGAAGTTATTATATACCACGTTGTTCTGCAGTGATTAATGCACTTATTTCAAGCTGATGTGCCATGGGTAAAAGATTTAGGAGTTTGGTTGGTATTTGATCTCTTTCTTCATGCACAGATGAAGGCAGTTGCAAGGGGTTCATTTTTTTAAGCTGCAACTTCTGTGCTAGTTGAATATAATTTTTTGACCCTAAGTGCCTCATTTTCAAAAGTATCGCAGGCCTGCGATACTTCAGAAGATGAAGGGCGGGGGGCTGAAATGGGGGGCGGGCCTGCGCTAGCCGGCAGCGATCACACCATCGCGGTGCGATCGCTGCCGGTTTCGCACCCAATAGCGCCACCATAGGAGGTGTAGCTATTGGTAGCGAAATAGGCAGCGAAAAGGCACTTACCTTTTCGCTGTCTGCGGCGTCGGCGCAGAGTCAGCCCCGGTGATGCCCCAAATCCTCCTCTTCCGGGGCTGACTCCACCCCCATCCAGGTATCACACGCGATAAGGGACTTTTCGCGTGCGAAAGTTCACTTATCGCGTGCGAGCGGCTTGGAAAATGAGGCCCTAAGTGACTTTTGTACAGTGCTGCAGACAGTCGTGTCATGCCTTGACTATTGCAACTCTGTATATATTGGAATTTCAATGAGCACAGAATGCTGCAGCATACATGTTGACTAATTCCAACAGGAGGAAACACAATACACCAGCATTTTATTCACTGCAGTGAATCCAGATCCAGTGGTGAGTTAATACAAAATTGTGTGTCTGATTCATAAATTATTGAATAATAATATGGCCCCCATGGATCTCAACAATGTTGAGACTATGTAATCTTCCGAGAGTCTTTAATCAATATATCATGGTCGATTTGAGGTTCCTTCATTACATTCTGCTCATATATAAGAAACTTGTAAAAAATCTCTCAATGGCAGGGCTTGTCTTATGGAATTTGCTGCTGAGTACAATAACTTGTACTCAGACTTAAGAGACAACTGAAGGTGTATTTCTTTAGACAAGCTTTCAAACTTTAGGTCTAGGATGGGGGGCCAGATCCTCCATTGTATGCAAATGGCCCTCATGCATATTCATTGTGGATAGCCTGAAAAATTGGTCTGTTTGTGGCTCTTGAATGGGAGATGGCCACCCCTGGTCTAGGACAATCCCTCTTTCACTCATTTGGCTGTGGTATATTTCCTATACTGGCATACAGGTATATCTGGGGATGGGCAATCGTTTTTACCGAATTAGGCAATTTCAATCAACTTGCCTAATTCAGAATGGTGCAGGAGAACTGGAAAACAATTGAATTTTTTCAGAAATTTTGGAAAACATTCATTTTCGGGTTAGCGCTCACTTACGGAGTTAGTGCACACTAACCCGAAAATCAGAGCCCCTGAAAAAAAAAACCCTTAACCGTGGGAAAAATGAAATTCCCACCGGGGGGGGGGGGGGGGGGAAATGAAGCCTGAGCCAAAATCCTGAGCCAAAATCCTAACCCAAAGCACATCTCTAAAGTACATGTTGATTTGGCAGAATTATTGTTTTAAATTATGATAGGTTTTGTGTCCCCACTCTGAATGTTGGGTAGGACAGGAATAAATCCTTTAAAATAAATAAATAAAATACTTATGTGGGTATATGATATTTTTCTGCACAGAAACCCTTTGAAAATATACTTAAAATGTTTGCTGTTTCATATTCCAGTTTCCCAAGTAAAGAATCCTTGCGTGCTATTTCAAAGTAATCGTTTCTCCTGAAGGCATGAAGTTGGCTGCTGCACATATACCCAGTTTGGGCCCTGAATAAGCATATTAGGTCAGAACTGGTTCCAGACAAGGAAAGAAAAATCTGTCAGTAGAAAAGAGCCCTCTCTGATCTGCATGAGTTTCCAGTAAGGAATCATGAACCTCAAATTAGCTTACTGCATCAGTAGAAAACCTACAAAGTTGAGATAAACCATTCTTGAGGATGCTCACCATAGATGCCAGTCACTTCCTCAGGTCATGTAGGGGGAACAGGCTTGAACATCTGGACTCTTTTATCCTCCATATTGTCAGCAGACTTCACTGGGACCAACTTTGAGGAGCTGACCTGCAGTTTCCCCTTTTCACTCCTAGCAGCAATCTTCCTGATTTGCACACCAGAGACAGGCTGGAAAGGAGAACCAAGAACCATGCTGTTCTACACTACATTCATGTGTTCCAAGTCCTGCTCCCACTGAATTCTTGGTGGCAGGCCCTCTGGCCACAGTAGCATTATAATACATCAAATCTAAAGATGCTGTCCTATACCATTCAAGGTGAGGAAACCCTCAGGTCAAGGCATCAGATCCATTGCTCAGGGCTGAAAGAAATTTCACAGCTCAAAGGAGATGTCACTCCAACAGGAATGTCTCTTAGTGCTGTATCAGACTCCTGTCTCAATGAGGTGCCTACTTATGAGATCATAGGTCCAGCCAAGGCTGCTGGAGATTTTGCAGAGTAGGAATTAATATCGTATTTTATTTTCCTCCCTTTTGCTGTCAGAACATTATTGCACAACAATAAAATAAAGGCACCCCAAAGGGCAGCTTACTCTTCACTGTCAGCTTCTACTCAGTCTGTTGCCATCTTGGTTCCCCCCACCTTGTAAATATTTTTAATTGAGCAATTAGTTCTCGAGAAGAAATACTGCTGGAATATAGTTTAGTACCTGTGGTTTGAGGTATCTGGAGATTACACAGTTATAGTGAAGTGCATTCCCTTTAAACTAAACGAAATATGCAATGAAACATCAGCATTTTGTTTTCTCCCTCATAAACTTTCCCATCTCCCCAGAAGTCTCCTATCCTTTTCCTGGGATCTGAAAAGTAGAAAGCAGAAAGTATAATCCCCAGTTGCTCCTGATTTGCTGGGTCTTCATTTGAAAATGGCGCCGGCTGGCCCCGAGGATGAATGGTGCCATTGTTTTGTACATCCATATAACATATCCTTCTTATCACCTATCCCTCTTATCACCTATCCCCTTTGCTTTTGCTCCCAAGGGTGTAAAAAGTGAATTGTTTGGAATATTGCAACCTCATATCCCTGTTTCTACCACTGTTATGTTATGAGTAAAGTCAATAGTGGACCCTTGGGCCGGCTGAGGTGGACAGCGTCCACAGGAGTTAATAAGCCGGGAGGCGGCACTCAGCTGGAGCGGACTGATGGCGTCTTCACCCTGGAAACCCAAGACCCCCCAGGAGGAGCCCGTAGGGGTCCGAGTCGCTGGGACTTAGGAGAATCGTGAATGAGTCCAAGGTTCGAGGCTGGCAGAAGACAAAGGAGAATCGTGAAGAAGACCAAGGATCGTGGCTGGCTGAAGACAAAGGAGAATCGTGAAGAAGACCAAGGTTTGTGGCTGGCTGAAGACAAAGGAGAATCGTGAAGAAGACCAAGGTTCGTGGCTGGCTGAAGACAAAGGAGAATCGTGAAGAAGACCAAGGTTCGTGGCTGGCTGAAGACAAGGAGAATCAGGAACCGGAGCTGGAGTCAGGATATGTAGACAGCAAGTAGAGCCCAGAGCTGGAGCCAAGGCACAGCAGGACCAAACAGAACCTGACCTGGAAGCAAGGCACGGCTGGGACAAGCTGGAACCGGAGCTGGAAGCAAGGCACGGCTGGAACAAGCAGGAACCAGGGCTGGAAGCAAGGCACGGCTGGAACAAGCAGGAACCAGGGCTGGAAGCAAGGCACGGCTGGAACAAGCTGGAACCGGAGCTGGAAGCAAGGCACGGCTGGAACAAGCAGGAACCAGGGCTGGAAGCAAGGCACGGCTGGAACAAGCAGGAACCAAGGCTGAAAGCAACGCTGGGAAGCAACTAAGCACACAGTAGAGTGACCTCGTTGCAAAGGCAAAGCAAGGAAGTCAGACGCTGGTTTAAATAGCCGGCCAGCGTCTGACGTCAGGAACGGGGCGGTTCAGCACTTCCGGGTGCTGGACCTTTAAGAGCCCCCTGCTCGCGCGCGCGCGTTGCCTGGCAGTGGGAGGAGTCTGAGTCGTCCCTCGGCAGCGTCTCCACGTGGAGAGAGACGCTGCCATGCGGCCCTGCAGGCCCCAGGAGCAACGGAACGCGGCGAGACCGGGAGAGGCAGCAGAAAGGTAAGGACCCGGTCGCTAGCCTAGCGACCGGGACCGCAACAGTACCCCCCCCTTTTACGCCCCCTCTTCAGAGGACTAGGCCTGTCAGGATGGTCCAGATGATATTGCTGTAGGAGAGTCTTGTCCAAGATGTTGCGGGCAGGCTCCCACGTATTGTCTTCGTCTCCACAACCTTCCCAGGCCAGCAAATACTCCCAACGTCTGTTGGCGAAACGAGCATCCAGGACCTCTCGTACCTGAAACGTAGGATCCCCATCCGTGGTGGTGGAAGCGTCGTCAAGAGGCCTGGGGTGGAATCTGGAAAGAATTACTGGTTTTAAGAGAGAGACGTGAAAGACATCATGAATGCGTAAAGTGGTTGGGAGTCGTAGACGGTAAGAGACCAACCCTACTCTTTCTGCTACGCGGAAGGGACCACAGAACTTGGGAGAGAGTTTCTTGGAAGGTTGCCTCAAATGAATGTTCTTTGTACTAAGCCACACTCGATCGCCTGGGAGGAAGGTGAATGCAGGTTTTCGGTGTCGATCATAGTAGCGTTTAGCAGTGCGTGCGACCTTCTGAAGACGGTGTTGAGTTGAGGACCACAATTTACTCAATTGGTCCGCGGACAATTGAGCAGCGGGTGAGGAGGTTGGTACAGGTAGAGGTAACGGTGGTTTGAGCTGTTTACCGTACACAATTTGAAAAGGGGATTTCCCCGTCGCCGTATGTATCTGATTATTATAGGCGAATTCAGCCCAAGGCAAAAGCTCCACCCAATTATCTTGTTTGTGGTTAATGAACGCTCGTAGTAACAACTTTAAAGAACGATTCATGCGTTCAGTTTGCCCATTACTTTGCGGGTGAAAAGCGGAAGAGAAACTCAACTGGATCTTAAATTTTTTGCATAAGGCTTTCCAATACCTGGCTGTGAATTGAGGACCTCTGTCTGAAACAATGTCCTGAGGCAGACCATGAATACGGAATACATGGTGTGTGAACAGAGAAGCCAGTTCAGTGGCGGAAGGTAATTTGGGTAAAGGCACAAAGTGAGCCATTTTAGAGAAGCGGTCCACCGTGACCCATGCCACAGTCTTGCCTTGCGAAGGCGGGAGTTCCACCATAAAGTCAGTGGCAATATGTGTCCAGGGTTCCGTGGGTATAGGTAACGGTTGTAGTAACCCTCTCGGGGGGCCATTAAGCGGTTTCTGCAGAGCGCAAGTGGGGCAAGAACTCACGTAAAGGGAAACATCACGTCGAAGACCTGGCCACCAATAGAAACGATTTATAAGATCCAAAGTTCTTAGTCTACCAGCGTGCCCCCCGGTCAAGGAGTCGTGGCCCCAAGACAGGACTTCCCTCCGAAGCCTTTTAGGAACCGTAGTCTTACTTGAGGAACAAATGGAAGTAGTAGTTAGTTGAACACAGGCAGGATCCAGGATGGTTCGTGGAGAGTCGTCCTCTTCCTCCGGCTGACAGGTACGAGATAGAGCATCGGCTCGAACGTTCTTCTCCGCTGGTCGAAACTTGAGGATGAAATTGAAACGACTGAAGAAGAGTGACCATCTTGCTTGCCGCGAGTTTAGTCGTTGAGCTCGGGCCAAGTACAATAAATTTTTGTGGTCAGTGTACACTGTCACCAGATGATTAGCCCCCTCCAGCCATTGCCTCCACTCCTCGAAGGCTAACTTAATGGCTAGGAGTTCCTTGTCTCCGATGCCATAGTTACATTCAGCAGGCGAAAACTTTTTAGAGAAGTAAGAACATGGCATCAATTTGCCCGAAGTATCGTGTTGACTGAGCACCGCTCCAACAGCCAGATTCGAGGCATCGACCTCCAAGATGAAGGGTCGTTGTGGATCTGGGTGTCGTAGGCAGGAAGCGGCTAGGAATGCTTGTTTTAAGTCTTCAAAGGCAGCCGAGGCGGTAGTGGACCAATCGTGAGCGTTAACCCCTTTGCGAGTAAGCGCCGTGAGAGGAGCTACCTTCTGGGAGTAATGTGGTATAAAATGCCTGTAAAAATTGGCGAATCCAAGGAATCGCTGTAGCGCCTTCAGGCCAGACGGGCGAGGCCAATTGACAATGGCCGCCACCTTCTCTGGGTCCATCTGGAAACCGGACGAGGAAACAATATATCCCAAGAACGGAAGCGACTCGCGCTCAAACTGACATTTTTCAAATTTAGCGTATAGATGATTGTCCCTTAGAGCCTGTAAGACTTGTTTGACGTGTTGGCGATGGGAAGAAAGATCTTGGGAATAGATCAGGACGTCATCAAGGTACACTATGACGAAGGAATGAAGCATCTCCCGGAGTACCTCATTCATCAGATTCTGGAAGACAGCAGGGGCATTACATAAGCCGAAAGGCATTACTAAGTATTCGTAATGTCCATCTCGCGTGTTGAACGCTGTCTTCCACTCGTCACCGGGACGAATACGAACCAAATTGTATGCTCCACGTAAATCCAATTTTGTAAAGATCTTGGCCCCCTGAAGTCTATCGAGCAGTTCTGGGATCAGAGGCAAGGGATAGCGATCTTTCTTAGTGATGGAGTTCAGACCTCGATAGTCTATGCACGGCCGGAGGGAGCCATCTTTTTTGGACACAAAAAAGAATCCTGCTCCTGCAGGGGAGTGCGAAGGACGAATGAACCCTTTGGCAAGATTCTCCGTAATGTAGTCTGACATTGCATGGGTTTCTGGCAGAGAAAGAGGGTATACCCTACCCCGCGGAGGAGTGGAACCAGGTAGTAAATCAATGGCACAGTCGAAGGGCCGATGGCATGGAAGCAGTTCAGCCTTTTGTTTGGAGAACATGTCAGCGTAATTCTGGTACGGCAAAGGAAGGTCCAGGGCAGAGTGAGAGAGTAATATCTCCGGTCTAGGAACAGGATCCAGGCAATTCTGGAAACAGGAAGGACTCCATTGCGCAATTTGGAGAGAGTCCCAATGGATCACCGGAGCATGTTGTTGCAACCAAGGGAGTCCCAGGACCACAGGGTGCACCGATTTATCAAGTAGCAAAAAGGAGATTGTCTCAGTGTGAAGCACTCCCGTCCGTAAAGTGAGAGGCATCGTAGTTTCAGAAATGGATCCAGGTAGAGGGGTTCCCTGGATAGAGGTAACCCGTAATGGAGGTATCCGGCGCTTAGTAGGTAGTCCTAATTGGTGTACCAGTTCTCTCCAGATAAAGTTCCCTCCGGCTCCGGAATCAATGAAAGCTAGAGTCTGAAAGGAGCCACCTGGATACTCCAACGTTATAGGAACTGTACATTGAGGAGTAGCATTAACATAGCCTAGGGGAACCTCCTCATCTCTCCCTAGACTTGAGCTTTTCCCGGTCTCGCAGGACACTGACCCAGGAAATGACCCTTAGTGCCGCAGTATAAGCACAGGCCTTGAGTGCGGCGACGTGTCTTCTCCTCCTCGGTTAGGGGCGCCCGACCAAGCTGCATAGGTTCCTCAGAGGGGCTGTGGGAGGCTGATGATGTCTTGTGAGATAAAGTCAGAGACCTGGAGAAGGAGGGTGCCAAAGAGACAGGCCGACGAGGAACTCGACCCTCCTTAGCTCGTTGCTGCAATCGCCGGTCAATCCTCCCGGCCAAGTCTATCACCCCGTTCAGAGTGAAGGGCAGGTCGCGAGCCATCAGCTCGTCCTTGATACGGCCTGCAAGGCCTTCCAAGAAAATACCCCGCAAACAGTCATCCTGCCAGCCGAGTTCCATCGCCAGAGTACGAAATTCAATAGCGTACTCCGCCAGAGAACGGGATCCTTGTCGTAGCTGTAGAATTTCAGTGGTAGCGGTGGTAGCACGAGCTGGCTCGTCAAAAGTCTGTTTGAAGTGAGTCACGAAAACCTGTAAATTGTGCAGCATGGCGTCCTGTTTCTCCCACATGGGAGAGGCCCATAGCATAGCTCTCCCATCGAGCAGAGACAAAATATATGCTACCTTGACGGCATCAGACGGGAACTGCCCTGGTAGCAAAGTGAAGCGGATGAAACACTGATTCAAAAACGCCCTGCACGATCTGGCATCCCCGGAGTATCGAGTAGGCGCTGGAAGCTGAGTCTGCACGGGAGCTAGAACCGCCGGTGGAGGCGGGGGTTGTGCCACCGGAGGAGGATTGGCGTCCAAGCGACTGGCTAGGCGATCCACCGTAGCAGCCAAGACTTCCAGACATTGCTGTTGCTGCTGGATTCTTTGGGCCATGCCAGGGATGGCCTGCATAGGAGCGGAGTCCGCCGAGTCCATGGCCTTTGCAAACTGTTATGTTATGAGTAAAGTCAATAGTGGACCCTTGGGCCGGCTGAGGTGGACAGCGTCCACAGGAGTTAATAAGCCGGGAGGCGGCACTCAACTGGAGCGGACTGATGGCGTCTCCACCCTGGAAACCCAAGACCCCCCAGGAGGAGCCCGTAGGGGTCCGAGTCGCTGGGACTTAGGAGAATCGTGAATGAGTCCAAGGTTCGAGGCTGGCAGAAGACAAAGGAGAATCGTGAAGAAGACCAAGGTTCGTGGCTGGCTGAAGACAAAGGAGAATCGTGAAGAAGACCAAGGTTCGTGGCTGGCTGAAGACAAAGGAGAATCGTGAAGAAGACCAAGGTTCGTGGCTGGCTGAAGACAAAGGAGAATCGTGAAGAAGACCAAGGTTCGTGGCTGGCTGAAGACAAGGAGAATCAGGAACCGGAGCTGGAGTCAGGATATGTAGACAGCAAGTAGAGCCCAGAGCTGGAGCCAAGGCACAGCAGGACCAAACAGAACCTGACCTGGAAGCAAGGCACGGCTGGGACAAGCTGGAACCGGAGCTGGAAGCAAGGCACGGCTGGAACAAGCAGGAACCAGGGCTGGAAGCAAGGCACGGCTGGAACAAGCTGGAACCGGAGCTGGAAGCAAGGCACGGCTGGAACAAGCAGGAACCAGGGCTGGAAGCAAGGCACGGCTGGAACAAGCAGGAACCAAGGCTGAAAGCAACGCTGGGAAGCAACTAAGCACACAGTAGAGTGACCTCGTTGCAAAGGCAAAGCAAGGAAGTCAGACGCTGGTTTAAATAGCCGGCCAGCGTCTGACGTCAGGAACGGGGCGGTTCAGCACTTCCGGGTGCTGGACCTTTAAGAGCCCCCTGCTCGCGCGCGCGCGTTGCCTGGCAGTGGGAGGAGTCTGAGTCGTCCCTCGGCAGCGTCTCCACGTGGAGAGAGACGCTGCCATGCGGCCCTGCAGGCCCCAGGAGCAACGGAACGCGGCGAGACCGGGAGAGGCAGCAGAAAGGTAAGGACCCGGTCGCTAGCCTAGCGACCGGGACCGCAACACACTGTTGGTCAAAAAGCAAATAGAATATTAGATAAAAGAAAAAGAATATCATACCAAAAATGGGATTGGATCTGTAGCACAACTTGCCACAGAAGCATAAAAAACTCAAAATGTCCTTGCTGGAAGAGAAAAAGAAAAGAGGGGATATGATAGAAACATGCAAATATTTAGCAGACTTCAAATAAATACAAGAAGTTGTAATTTGTCATTAAAAAAAAGAAAGGAAAAGGTGTCATGATATCTATTTGGAGTGAAACTCAGAGGAAATTTGAGGAAACAACTGTTTACTGAGAAAGAAGTAGATGCATGGAATTGTATACTAGCAAACGTGATAGTAATCAAAGCTATGACAGAATGTAAGTATGCTTAGGATAGAAACAGGGTAGTAGTAACAGTGGTGGTAGGGAAAAGTTATGTTAAAATAAATGAGTATATCGAACTATGGGCCGGATTTTAAAAGGGTTACATGTGTTGGGCCTATTTTAAAAAGGCCCGGCAATGTGCGTAAAGCCCCAGACACGTGTAAGTCCCGGGGCTTGCAAAAAAGGGGCGGAGAGGGAGCGTGGAGTATGGGTGGTCCGGGGGCGGGGCCAGAGGCCTCCGACACAGTGGCCATTCATATTCTAGGTCAATAAAACAGCCAATACGTATTCTAGGTCATATTCATACATATTCTAGTTCAACATGGTAGTAAAAACATATTCTAGTTTAACATATCAACATCAAGAACAGTTCTCACAGTTATAACTCAAAACCTCCCATTTGTTTTTGTCTGTGTATCTTGCCTGTCCATCTTGACTAGGTTGTGATCTCTAAGGAGCAAAAATTGTCTTATTAGGAGTTACTATTAAGCACTGCATCTGCCTGATAGTACTATACAAATAGTACAAAATAGAAGTCAATATAAATACTTTTTGCTTAGCAAAATAATCCTTTAGAACAACCAATTCAAACAAGACTTTTGTTAAGGACTGTCATATCACCCCGCGGATATTGAAGCCAATTTTTGAACTTATAGTCTTTTCACCGCTATGGGACACTTTAATCATTGGTCCATTGAAACACTTTCAATATATTTTTTGTAGATTTTTAAATTTTTATAAAAAAAGAGATACTTCCCCCGTTTTGCATAACCCGACATGATATCACGTTTCGCTCACACTGCCTCAGGGGCCTGCCAGTACAGCTTCTTCACAGCAAAAAGGTGTGTCGGAACATAAAGCGTGTCTTAAACTTTAAACACAGCAAACAAAGAGTGATGTACTCTAAGGCAACCATTTAAAACCATTTTTTTTACTTTCTATTGTGTGATAGTACTATACAAATGACATGTAACAGGTCTCAAGTTTTGCCCTCTACAGTTTTGCCCTTTACAAAAAATGACAACAGTGGCCTCAGCTGGTCTGAGTGCCCTCAATATGTGTCAGGGATCTCAACCTGTAGTATAGTGTAGGTGTGGTAAAGAGGTGACACTCCCAATTTGGAATCATCATTGCAATAAATAAATAAAACCTCTGAAACCATGTGATAAAATGGGAAAAATTAGAGTGGAAAGGAAAATTTAAAAATTAGGATTTTCTTGCAGGGTGTCCTTCTCCTCATGGAGTGGTACTACTGGGCCTTATCCTTCCACAGCAGAAGGTGCTAGAAGGAGTAGAGAAGCCTTGGGATTCAGAAAGAAAACTCATGAGAGGTTGCTGAAGTGAAGAAAAGCTGTAAGCAGAAAAGATTATTCCCTTGAAGGTTTTGCCAGTCAGAAGAAACTGCTCCTCTGAGGATTTGCCCTAGAATCCCATTTAGATTGGAAAGGTTTGGAAAGAGGATCCCTGTTGTGGTGAAAAGAGAAAAATAAAATAACGTGTTTTACCATGAAGGTACTGGCAGGGTTCAGGGAGGAAGGGTACCAGAGCAAAAGAACTTACAACTTTTGGATTTCTGTGTAGTGTATGGAAAGTGACTGAGGGTTTGTTTTTTTTTTGTGTGTGAGCTGTTTTGGACTTTGTTCATTTCCCTGCCATAAGTTACAATACAGGACTTTATTTTTGAACAGAAGTCTTTGAGTCTACTTGGTGTTTTGGTGATTCTGCTGGATTGGCGTGCAGGAAAGGCCCCTGTGTGTAGACAAAACCATAAGGGCCTTGAAAAGACTGTTTTTTTCCCCTTGTGCAGGAAACCCAGAAGGTCATGGGGGCCTTGCATGGTCTATGACCCTCTTTGTGTGCCCCGATGCCCAAGAGCTGATTGGGACAGGGGCTATGACAATGACAATAATAATAATAATACTGTTATTATTATAGCTCCTGCCCCATCCTCTCATTGAGCACATGATCTTGAGGGTGCTGGGACCAAGTTGTGATGCACATGCCTGAGTTCTTTACTGACAAGGGGGAAAGATAGTCTTTCAAGGCCCTTGGGCTTAGGAGGTTATTTGGCATAGTCCTAATACTAGATAAATCAACCACACCATTTGGCAAACTGGGTTTTGATCAACTCTATAAAGAAAAGAAAGTCAATGCAGGCCAAATATCACAGTCAAAGCACAATCTGCACACACAAGCGTTTTCCTCTGAAGAGACACTCCAGGTTTTCACTAGATGGCCTTAGTTTAAGCCCTGGGGTTAGAAAGTTAGGAGAGGGGAATATCATTCTAAACAGCACCTCCTCTGAGGCTTGCTGGAATGGTGAGCTCCTGTGTGCATAAGGGAGGGAGAATGGAGAGAGGGATGTAGCATTTTTGTTTGGAGTTGGAAGAGGAAGGAGCTGTTTTTCCCTCTTTCTTTAGTTTGGGCCTCACAGCCTCACCTATTCTAAACCAGTGCACACTCTGCCTAGAAGTGTTTATCTCAGGTTTTTAATACAGTGAACTGTTTTTGTGTGAAGTCAGTTTTGAATCTATTTATTTTTTTATTCATTTATTTATTTATTGCCACAATTTCTATTCCACCGATCCACCAATCTCAGTGGATTATAGGCAACATACACAGTAAAGAATAATAAAACCTTTCGCAACACAAAACATAAACATGCCAAAACAATTAAAAAGCAACATTGATAAACTTCACTTAGGGGGAAAAAGCCATAGCTTAGTATTCAGTTTAGGAAAGCTAGAGAAAAGAGATATGTCTTTAAGTTCTTCCTAAACTGAGAAAGTTCACTCTTTTCTGTTTCCTTTTGTGAATCCCTGGTCCTGGCTGAAGGAGGGACATGCCCTGTTGCAGGAGGCCAGAGCAGAGAAGATCTGCTGTGCCCCTCTCTCCAAAAGTGAAGGGACAGTGGTGACTTGCCACATGAGAAAGCATTTTTCCTTGTAGTTAAGAAGATTTTGGGTTTTTTGATATTTATCTGAGTCAGTAGGAAATTTTCAAGCCACCTTTCCTTACTCACAAGTTGGGGAAAGGTCACGATCTGATTTTTTCCCAGCCTAAAATCCTTAGAATACTGACTAGCTATTGAAGATCTGGAGTTCATCTGAGATACAGGAGGAAGAGATCCCTCTGCACATAGGATACCCCTGCCCACCCAGGACACTTATATTTCCAATCCATGGAGGGTAAGCCAATTTCAGGACCTAGTACTAAAGGATATTTCCTCAGAGAAAGAGAGAAAAGAAAGGTAAAAAACATTTGATTCAAATGAGTCTGAACATAGATATAACTGGGAACAGCTTGGTTGATGCAAAGTGATTATTTTGGAACAAATCAAAGTAAACCTTTAATTTGGAACACCCATTCAGTAGGTCCCTCCTGTTCTTTTCAGTGTATCTACCCCAAAGTAATACACAGGGAAAGGATTCCACCTACACAATCTGTGCCTTGAAAGATAGCCTTCCCCCCTTCTCAAGACAAATCCTCACCCTATGATGCAAGGACTAGTGACAGCAAAACTGGGAATTAGCCCCGGGACTGAGTGCGGTCCCAGCACTATTCAGCAAACACCCTGAAATGGGGGTTACAATTCTATGAAACCATTCACTAGCAGAGGTACTCTGGGAAGATGGGACCCTCTCTGGTACTTTCTAGGGATGTGCAGAAGGGACGGATTCATCCGATTCAGTATTCATATTTGTCGGGTCCCATATACGTTGCATTCGTTCAATGGGGGACCCGATCCGTTGATAAGTTTTATTCATTTTGCGATTCCCATTAAAGTCAATTGGGGGAGTATTTGCAGCCTATTTTTGGCTGCAGAATTGGGGTTTTCTTATCAATTTTGATGAAACTTCTGGGGAGCAATCATCAGAACAAGAAAAGAGCTCCAAGGTACATAGACTGTGGCAAAGTGGCATGAATAGCCTAAGGAACTGTAAAGGGGTAAATGGGGTACCAGAAGTGGCAAGAGTGCTTTAACAGAGGCACAAAGCAGCAGCGACAGTATCAAAAACGCACCAAAGCTTCAAAAGAGAGCACTGATAACAGATGCATGAACCCTTGAGGATAGCGGTCAAGCCCTCATAGGGACATAAGGCCTGGATGGGCAGGCACAGAATTCAAGGTCAAACACTTGTAGAGACGTATAGTCTGGACGGAGAAGCACAGCATTTGAGGATAGAGGTCAAGCCCTCGTAGGGACATAAGGCCTGGATAGACAGGAACAGCATTAGATGTAAGGCCTGGACGGACAGGCAGGCACAGCATTTGAGGATAGAAATCAAGCCCTTGTATGGGCATAAAGCCTGGATGGACAGGTAGGCACAGCATTCAAGTCAAGCCCTTTTAGGGACATAAGGCCTGGATGGACAGGCAGGCACAGCATTCAAGGATAGAGGTCAATAGGGGTGTGCATTCGTTTTGAACTTATATGTAAAACGCTACTTTTTTTTTTTTTTAACTTAAAAAAGTGATGAGGCGAAAACGATCGGATTTCCAACTTATTCAACATAGGTCAGGAGGCCCCCCCAAGGCGAAAACGATCGGATTTCCAACTTATTCAACATAGGTCAGGAGGCCCCCCCAAGCTGGCCAAAAGTTCCGTTTGTGTCCAACGAGGGGTCCGGGAGCGGAACCGCGGTGGACCACGTGACCCCCCCCAAGCTGGTTCCACTCACGGACCCCTCGTTGGACACAAACGGAACTTTTGGCCAGCTTGGGGGGGCCTCCTGACCTCCCCAAGCTGGCCAAAAGTTCCGTTTGTGTCCAACGAGGGGTCCGGGAGCGGAACCACGGTGGACCACATGACCCCCCCAAGCTGGTTCCGCTCCCGGACCCCTCGTTGGACACAAACAGAACTGACCTGGCCTCCTGACCCCCCCAAGCTGGCCAAAAGTTTGTGTCCAGGAGCGGAACCGCGGTGGACCACGTGACGGCCGCGTCACTCCGACGTGACGCGGACGTCACGTGCTCCTCGCAAAGGAATAGAGGAATGGCTTCCTGACTCCCCGCTGGACCACCAGGGAATTTTGGCAAGTCTTGGGGGGGGATTAAGGAGGGTGAGGGGTTTAAATTTTTATTTAGGGAACTGGTACACGTATGGACATAGACTCAACTTATGGAATTCTCCATATGTCCATATTGACCGAAATTGACCCCCCTTTTTGACTTATGGACATGAACATAAACTTTTTGTCTGCACATCCCTAGAGGTCAAGGCCTCATAGGGGTGTAAAGCCTGGACAGACAGGCAGGCATAGCATTCGATGATAGAAGTCAAGCCCTTGTAGGGACATAAATCCTGGACAGACAGGCAGCAGATACAGCATTCGAGGATAGAGTTCAAGCCCTTTTAGGGACATAAGGCCTAGACAGGCAGGCATAGTATTCAAGGACAAGCCCTCGTAGGGGTGTACAGCCTGGATGGACAGACACAGCATTAGAGGTCAAACCCTCGTAGAGATGTAAAGCTTCGACGGACAAGCACAGCATTCGAGGTCAAACCCTCATAGAGACATAAAGCCTTGACGGACAGGCACAGCATTAGAGGTCAAATTCTTGTAGGGGCATGAAGCCTGGATAGACAGGCACAGCATTAGAGATCAAACACTTTTAGGGACATAAATCCTGGATGGACAGCCTTGCTAAATCGATTAGTTAGCGTTTTCAGAGACCTTACATATCCGGTGCAGATGACGTCACATCAGGGGGATGCCCCTGAGGTTCGCGCCACTGCTGGTACTTCAGTCGGGGCCACGCCACGTGTGCGCCCTTAGGCTCTGGGGAAACATGGCGGTGTACAGTGTCTAGCCAGTCTGGGGATGCCGGAGGAGGACAGCGGGAGGATGCCGCAGCAGCCAAACGTCCAACAGGCAAAGAGGGAGTTGCCAAAGCGGTAAGGTAGGCATAGTAGAGACATCGGGCAGCGACGGTCGCAACACCTGCTGCACTGAAGTGGAGGCTAAGACAGGACTAACAAATCCTCCTAAAACTTCGTCAGCTATTACTTCTTCCGTTTCTGATGAGAATCCCTCACAAGATGATTCTTCATTGGAATCAGAAGCAAACAGTGCCTGCATTACATTGTCAATGCTAAGTCGAGACTGCTGTCCCACTGCTGCTTTTGGGTGTCGACATTTTGTCTTGCATGACTCAGCCTCCCCTTCCCTCACATCCAAAACTACAGGGTCAGAAACAGGTGGCATCAATGCATCATGTTTAGATTTCATTTTTTTCTAGATGAAACTGCCTGCTCCTCCAAAGAGTTTAGATTGCAACAGGTCCCTTTTTAACTTTAATGGGGGACTGGCACTCCCTTTTAAGGTGTCTCCTCTCCCAGTCCCAATCACCCTACCACGTCTAGCTTTCCCTGACATTATGTATTTAATGTCACTGCCTTCTAGGGATTTCAATTAAAAGAATTATTTCTAAAAGAGGCCCACTGGGGATTTGGCTTCACAGACACCTACTGTCCCAATACACTGGAGTCTGCAAAACTGGCTGCCCAAAGGCACAGTGCCTTGATGTGCAATAATGTAATGTGTGTGCACACATCAAGCTTGTAACTACAAAAGAGGCCCACTGGGGATTTGGCTTCAGAGAGCAGCACTCTCCCAATATACGTGAGTCTGCTAAACTGCCTGCCCACGGGCACAGTGCCTTGATGTGCACTAATGTAATATGTGTGCACACACCAAGCTTGTAAATACAAAAGAGGCCCACTGGCGATGTGGCTTCATAAAAACCCACTGTCCCAATATACTTGAGTCTGCAAAACTGGCTGCCCATGGGCACAGTGCATTGATGTACACTAATGTAATGTGTGTGCACACACCAAGCTTGTAACTACAAAAGAGGCCCACTGGGGATTTGGCTTCAGAGAGCAGCACTCTCCCAATATACGTGAGTCTGCTAAACTGCCTGCCCAAGGGCACAGTGCCTTGATGTGCACTAATGTAATGAGTGTGCCCACAACAAAGTGGTAACTACAAAAGAGGCCCACTGGGGATTTGGCTTCACAGACCAGTGCTATCCCAATATACTTGAGTCTGCAAAACTGGCTGCCCATGGGCACAGTGCCTTGATGTGCACTAATGTAATGTGTGTGCACGCACCGAGCTTGTAACTACAAAAAAGAGGCCCACTGAGGATTTGGCTTCACAGACACCTACTGTCCCAATATACTTGAGTCTGCAAAACTACCCAGTGCCCACTAGCACTGATGCCTAGTGCACACAGAGACTGAGTGAGTTCAATTAAAAAAATGCAGTTAACAAAAAAGCTGGAATTGGCATAGCAGGAAAATCGATGAAATATATTTTTCAATGGAAATTCTAGCAAACTAGCTAGAAACTGAATATATCTCTCCCACCCACAACACCCAAATGAAGCTTGCAACCTACCCCAGGGGGTGAATTAAGCAGCAAAATGCCACTGCTAGTGCTAGCAGCTTCTCTCTGTGGCATAGAAAGACCATCTCAGATAAACTAAAAAAAGTGCTTATAAAAAACCAGGACTAGCTGGCACTGCAGCCAAATGCAAAACAAATATTTTTTTTTTTATCGAAACTGCTAGCTAGCAATTGAATATGAATACAGATTTGAGAACTCAGACAAGCTCTGAGTGCAGCCACCTTCCGCAGACCACCTCCCCACACCACCCCTGCAATGAAAGTATGTGGCTCGCCGCATGCTTAAGTATATATAGTGCTGGGTCATCAGCAAAAGTGTCACCAACCACTGAGTGAGAGTGCGATTGGCTGCATTGCAAAAATTCTTACCACTGATACGTTGCATTCTGGTCTCCATGCCAACCTGTCCGACCAACTCTGACAGGGCTGTGAGGCCACTGATGACTCATAGGAAAGGGCTGGTTTTTGGCTATGGATACACCCAAATGGCATTCGCCTATTTCAAATGGCCGCTAAGAAATCACTGCGAGCGCGCCAAACGTATGGAACGGATGGTATGTTGTATTCATGGGGGATCGCGATAAGTTTTGCGACCCCACAAATACAACGAATATGGACATATATGTTGTGGATTGCCAATACATTGCAAACGAATGCACACCCCTAGTACTTTCCAAGTTGTGAAACCTGTGATACAAATCTCCTCCTTCAGTAGGACCCACTGGAAGTTCTTCCTGAAAACCTTCAGATGATTCTTTGCTGACAATCCTTTCAACAGCAACTCTTGTAGCAGTGTTACTTACTTGGCAGCCGTTATTCTTGACTTCAAATAGTAACACAACTTCTCAAGACACTATAGGCACTCAAATGAAATCAAGGAGCATAGGAGTAATTTTTCTCTCATCAATTTTAGCCTCTGGGTTTTCTCAGTCTTAGAATCCCTTGGACTCTAAAAGACTTTCAGTCCTGGGTGCCTGAGAGCTTCTCCCTTGAGCCTCGGCACACTCCTAGGACTGGATAGTTGAGAACATGACCCAGTGTGAGTTTATGAGTTTTTTGAAATATACTCTTTTAAAAGTATCTTCCTTTGGGAATGTGAGAACATTGTACACTCCTACTCTGATCTCACACATCAGCAAATATGAGAACTTTGATGAGTAAAGTAAAGGACACTTTGTACCGCATTATGTAACTGTTTTCATGATATTACTATTATCAGCATTTATGGCATTCTCACTCTGTGGTTTTTCTCTGCACTTTTTCCATTTGTGTATAATACCATCAGGAATATGAAAATAGAATAAAGGAAGGAAACACTTTACTGAGAGAGAATGTAGTGAGAACTTGGAAGCCACACAGGTCCCACTTACAAACAAATTAAAATGAGCTGCAATTCTTAGGCCTATAATTTGAAGTTTTTAAGGCAGATATTGTTATTCTGTAGAGATTAGCATAGAAAACAGGCAGCCCCTTCTTCTGCAAGAATAGCCAAGAGAATGTATTTCTTTCATTTTTCCTTTTAGGTATATCTGTAAACAAGCAATGCACAAGAAGAATAACAGCAGAGGAAAGTAATACAGCAGGTAACATGCAGGAAAAGTATGCAGGGTGAGGGCTTTGGGGATGATTTCCAATACAGATTTATAGAAGGGGTGTGTGGGGATATGGGGAATGGATGGGGGGGAGGGGGGTTTAATGGGGGGAGTGTGTTTGTGGGAATAGATGGTGTGGGAATATGAGGGAATATAGATGGGGTGTGTAGGGTGGGATATATGTGGGACTGGGTGAAATTGTGTGAGGATATGTGTGTTTGTGTGGTGTGCATGGATGGGTGGGTATGAATGGTGGAGATCTGTATTTGGGGACCGACAGGGTATGTGGGATATATAGAGCTGTGTGAGGTGTACATGTGGGAAGAGTATCTGGGTGGGTGTATGTGTGTTTGGAGTGGATGGGGGTGTGTGGATTAAAAGATTTCTGGACGGGTTGTGTGTATATGGGGTTATGAGGTGTGTTTGGGGGAATGGCTGTATTCATAGATAGTGTATATTGTGAAGAAGTGTGTGTGGTGGGGGCTTTTGTGAAATTTGGATGATTTTGAATGAGTTGTGCATGGAGAATGTGGTAACTGGGATTGGCCATAGCTTGGGAAACAGTCAGGAGGATAGACTGAGGCAGACTCAGGCTCTTTCCATACACAAACTTTATTTATAATAACAAAAAAATATAGCACAAAAGGTTGCTTACCTTTGTAGATTGTAAAATACTTATAGTCCTCAAAGTACATTGGCTTCCTGCCTTCTCTCTAGGGCCTCCCCAACCCTTCTAGGCCCTGACTCCTTAAACTGTAGTGAGGGGAGGCCTCCCTTCACCCATAATCCCTTGCAGGGCTGCTTCTTAAGGAGAGCCAGGTGAGATAGCTGTGGCCACAGTCCTTTAAGGTGTTCTGAGGGAGTTTTCCATACCCTCCCCCACAGGGGATTTCTGGGGGAATGGGCATATATGTATATGTGAGCGGTTATTAATGGGTGTGTGAAGGTGTTTGTGTATTTTTGGGTGATGGGTGTGTGTGTGTTTGGGTGGGGTTTCTGTGGCAGGATTTGTTGGACCAGTAATGTATGGCAGTTTTGTGTGTATCAAGGGAGTTGTGAAATGTGGGAGTTTTGGGGGTGTAGCTATATGTGTGTAGGTGGGATGTGTAACTGTGGGATTGTTGAGGTATGGTCACCACAGGTGTGTGTGTGAGTGTGTGTGTGTGTGTGTGTGTGTGTGTTTGTGTGAAAGTGTCTGCATTTTTGTGTGTGTATGGAGAGGAGTGAGGTGAGAAGGTGCATTATTTTACCTGTTTCTGGGGGATGGTGTGCATGGAGGTTGTGTGTGTGGGTATATAATATATAGGACGTATAATAAACTGCATAATTTATTTTCCCTGCCTCTGGGGCGAGGGAGTGGAGATGACAGTATAGATGGATGTGGGTGCACCAGGAGAAGATATGAGTGCGTGTGATTTGAGTATATGTGCATATTGGGGTAGATGTGTGTGTGTGTGTGTGTGTGCATTAATGTGGTTGTAGGCATGTGGGGGATGTAGGGGTAGTATGGGGATATGTGAGAATGTGGGTTGTGTGTATGTGTGTGAGTTATGTGTGTGTGTGTGTATGATGGATGTATGTGAGGGTATATAGGGATTGTAAGTGAGGGAGGTATAAAGTGTGTGAATGCGGATATATATGAGGATGTGTGTGTGTGCATGTGTTTGTGTATGTATTTGTAATTGGTAGGTGGGAGGATGTGAGGTGTATGGGGATAAGGTAAGTGTTTGTTCAGATATATTACTGGTGGTATGTGGTAAGGGTAAATGGTTATGTGTGGTGGTAGTCTGCTGTTGTGTATGATGGTGTGGGTGTGTGTGTGTGTGGGGGGGGGGAGCATCTTTCAAGTCATTCTCTACCAGTTGCTTCAACCCTGTCTCATTCTTTCTGTTTGTGTTGCTCTGTGGCAGAGCGCTGGAAGGGTAAGGGGTGGATTTGGAATGGAGCACTAGTCAGCATTCTCATAGTCTGAATAATTTTTAAAAATTTCTCAGAGAAAGCCATAGGGAATTTTTTTCAGTTCTCTGAAAATACTGATCTAATGTTTCTGGTTTTCCAATTTGTCCACAAATCTCACATTTTCTTCCTGCATGCTAAATTTGGTGAATTTCCATCTTTTATTTTTTTTTTTTTTGGATGGTTATTACCCTTATCAACTTGCTGGGCAAACTGGATGGACCACTTGGGTCTTTGTCAGCCATCATACTACTAAAGACTGATGCATGGTTGGATGGATGGACATCATTCCCTTCATATAATTTTTTGCCAACATTCTGTATGTTGGAAAGCATAAAAAGATAATCTTTACTAGAAAGATGGCATTTACCGTCTCTTTTTATAGACAAAATAAAATGCAGAACAACATGTAATTTCCTACAATGTTCACAAATGGTATCATACAAGTTAAACTACCTAACTTTTTATTATTTGACCTCTGCAACATCAAATTATCAAGCAGTACACTTCAGTGATCACTAGCAATCTTAGCAGCCAACCTTTCTGGACTTTATCCAGTGCATGCAGCTGGGGCAAATATATAATCAGCAGAGACCATCTGTGCAGTCTTTCCTGTGCTCAGCCCTTATTAGACAGTCATGAGGGAGAGATACCAATGGCTCCTGCCTGATCAACAGGCCCATTTGTCAATTGTCTTTCTAGCTCCCTATTTATAAACGGACTGATCATCAGATCTGGTCAATAACCTGTAGACATGCTGGCTTACCTTGCTGTCATGGAGTCTGAAGGTTGCAGGTCTGAATAAAGTTATGTCATGTGTAGGGACTTTCATTTTCAGTATTTCTTTAATTGTTCTAAGACATTTCTCACTGTTTATTATAACAAACAAATTGGGAGAAAAATCAAGTAGGAAAAAATGAGTCACTTGTTTTCACACTGATTTTCTTCAATTTTTGTTCATTGGTAAAAACACTGATAAATTCTAAGGAAAAATAAGATAAAAACTGAAAATGAAGGTCTCAAGTTATATGATAAATCTCTGAACAGAAATCCTGTAAGCCTCAGCCACCTATGCAAGGACCATCACTGGCCACAAGCAATGAAAATGACAGTGCAATTATTGGTTATAATTTGCCAGA
This sequence comes from Rhinatrema bivittatum, assembly GCF_901001135.1. Taxonomy (NCBI): domain Eukaryota; kingdom Metazoa; phylum Chordata; class Amphibia; order Gymnophiona; family Rhinatrematidae; genus Rhinatrema; species Rhinatrema bivittatum. The sequence continues at coordinate 474,753,660 of NC_042615.1, read as the reverse complement.
TCCCCAAATATCCTGGTGCACACATTTTTGGCTCAAGGCAAATTACCCAGACTTCAGCGCCAACATACCTTAAGAAATATCTTGCCAACATAAACCTCGATCATGGTTAACGTTTCATCCTGTTTGATAACTTCCTTGCCTCTGTACTGATTAAATCAAAATGTGCATCAGGGCAGGGATTTTTAAAGCATATATTGGTACATTTTTCTTGACAGGCCACCAAGGTTTCTTATTGTTCATGCACAATCCCAATAAGAGACATAGTGAAAACAATTGCTTTATTTGGAGGTTCTGAAGATAAGCATTATATGAAGTCCACAACAAATACTCTGTGAATAAAAATCATATTTTAAACAAATGTTCCTTTTTAACAAAAAAAAAATTGGAAGAAACTCATTGGAAAATAACCCCCTCTGGTCTTGCAACCCACTTTATGGAAACATCAACCCTAGGTTTATTTATTTTTTATTTATTTGAAGCTTTTTTTATACCGACATTTGAAGGACATCACATCGGTTATTAAATACCCCAACATTTAGAGCTGAAGTATCATCCAGGCTCAGCTTCTTGCAATTTAAGGCATCCTGTGGTTTTATAAGTGGTTGCCATGACAACCCATTATCAGCTACTTTGAAACTAGTGGAGTTACAGAAGGTTTTCACTAGCTTACAGCAAATAATAGGGGTCTATGGCAAAAAAAAAAAAAAAAAAGTTTTGGTTTGTTTAATTTTCGCTTCTTTTTTTTTTCATTTTAGTGGCCATTAAATATTTTTGTGTACACTACAACCCAATTAATGTGTATTAAATCAAACTAGTGCATGCTAAATCGATTTCAAATGCAGTACATTATTCTCCCCCCCCCCCCTCCACCACCTCGGATGCTAATGTGCAGCTTTGAATGAAAATATATGCAAAGCAGCAAATTGCATGAATATGTAGTAGCATGACTTGCCTCACAAATTGCAGGCCACATTTTTTTTCCCCCAGGAAAGTTAGCTGCAATTCTGGAGTTTTAGCTAATTTTCCCGGCATTCACTGGGATGCTAACACACATCCCGGTGCTGCTGAGGTCATGATTTAAAGGGGGCTGATGGGCCCAACGTACCTCCCCAAAGTGTGCAGAAAAACCTCCGTGGGTCTCTTGAGATCCCCGCCCTAACTTTGCCACACCTTGAGGCAGCCAAAGTACAAAAATACACATTTTAAAAAGTGAAGGTCTGGCATGAAGGCCTGCCCCTCCTCCAACCCCCTATCCTTTGGCTTATCCCCCCCCAAAAAAAGCCTCATCCTCCCACTCGTTGATTCCCCCCCTTCTCCTGGCCCCTACCTTCATAGCCCTGGTGATTCAGTGGAGGCATGGAACAACCCCTAGGGCTCTAGACCCAGCAAGTCCAATTTCAAAATGGTGGCAGCCAGCCAGTAGTATTCTATTACCCCATCATGGTATTTCAGGTTTTCTATACTATGGTACTTGGTTAGTCGACCCCTTAGTTGGATAACCAGCTCTGCCCCGAATCTCCCCTACCCCACTTCCAAGTTAGCAGGATAACATTTTAGCCAGATAAAAAAAATCATCTGGCTATCTCAGAGCAAGTCAGCATGGTGGGATTTTCACATCCCCACATCAGTAGTGCAACTAAGTCTGAACATAACCAGACAAATGGCACTGATATCTCCCTCAATAATAATAATAATAATAATATAATACATTTTCTTTGATGTTTTATTGTCTGACATACAAATGAAAAAACAAACAAAACCACATTTATCATTTCATTTTGAAGAGGTTTTATGTTTTTAATGTTAACAAGTTTTAAAGCAGATGATCACCCACAGAGAGAAAGCACATGGCCAATTCTAATCCAGAATATGAGATGCAGTTGTCACTAGGGATGTGCATGCCTTTAAAAGAAATGCTCAGTCCATGATAAATGGCTCTAATTTGTTTCATTCATGTGCCACACTGACAGTGCAGGAACAGAGAATGAGCTTCTCAGGCTATATCTGTCCCCACTGCCACTTCAGTACCACAATCATCCACCCCCAAGAATGCAAGGGATCAGAAAAGAAATCTGTTATCTGGAGCCATTTTCAAATCAGGGAGGCCCTACATTTTGCACTTTGTAACTATTGCACATTGGAAATCAGCTAAGGGAGGCAAGTGGGCCATTTATGTAATTCTGGGATGGAGCATCAGTTTCAGAAGCAGCATCACCTTCAATATACACCTGAGGATGTTGGTAGAAGCAGTAGCTAGGGGACCCCCCTCTGCAAGGCAGAGTACACTATTTGTAAAGGAGATGAGCTGCCATGCCTTCAGTTCCTTCTACCAGTCAGGTGGCAGGACAGCAGCAGCAGACTCCAACTATACCTAGGAAGCGATAGCGCACAATGGAGGAAATGGGGTGGTGTTTGATGGCACTGCCACAAGGAAATAGGCAGGCAGAATCCAAAGTGGTGACTAGGACTGTTGGCAAGATGATCACTTTAGATGACCAACCTCTGAAGGCAGTGGAGAAAGTGAGTCTCAGGCAGTTGTTGCACCTGTTAGTGCCAAATTATAACGTGCCCTCCAGGACCACTTTCAGCAGAAAGGTCACCCCAAGTTTGTACAAGCATTGCTATAGTGGCATGCAGGCACTGCTGGTGAAGCCACAAGGGAGCAGTGTGCATTTCACAAGTGACATCTGGACATCCCCAAAAGTCTCAAACTCCTTCTTCTCTCTGACAGCACATGGGTGGGATCTGACTGAGGTAGTCACGGACAGAAGCTCCACAGGAGATGGAGAAGAAGTGCAGGTGAGCTTTGCTGCACACTCACCTAATGGACAAGGCCCATACTTTGGCCAATATTTTAGGAGCCATTAGAGGAATGCTGGAAGGCTGGCAGCTGGATCAGAGAACCAGAAGTGTAAATGCAGGATTCTTTGTTACCGACAATGACTCCAACATGGTAAAGGTAGTATCTGACAGGGGATATCAGGATGTCAGATGGTTTGTTTACACCCTGCACTTAGCAATGAAAGAGGCTCTATGTCAGTGATCCAGGGAGCCACAGAATGTCTATCTCCATGGTTTAATAGAGTAGTGTAGGAAAATATCTGGGCATGTCCACTGAAGTGAGAAGGCAGGAGGCTTTCTCTGTGAAAAGCAGGAGGAATTAGAGATGCCTCACAAGTTTACCCACATCTATAATTCAGTCTTCATGATGCTGCAGAAGCTAGTGCAGCAGAGAAGACATTGCTGCATGATTTGTCTTGAGAAATGGAGATAGGTGTGCAGTGTCCCCTAGGGCATCATGATTGATCTCCCATGAGACAGCTTGTGAATATCCTGAAGCCCTTTAAGGATACTACAGAGGACCTGAGTACCACAAGTGCCACTTTGGGAGATGCCATCCCTTTAGTAAACATCCTGTTAGAAAAGTTGGAGGGCTTTCAATATTAAGAGGGAATGAGAGGTGAGGTGCTGCTCTGTTTGGTGTCCTTGGCAAAGCAGGTGACAGAGTAGGATCTCTGATCACAAACCCCACATACATACTCACTACATTATATGATCCATGTGTGAGAGGGAGACTCGCACGAGAAGCCCACAATCTGACACATATGAAGAGCATGCTGACAGAGGAGGTCTGTCAACCAGAGCGCCAGAGGTTGAGGTAGAGGAGGGATGTAGCACAGGAGGATATATAAGCATTAGCAAGTCAGACAGTAGTGCAAGTCAGAGCAGCAATCCATCATCGCCACCTAGCACACTCTCCTCCATGGAAAACAACCCTCAATTCTGTCCCAGGTGATCGCAAAAGCAGCTGGGAAGAAAAACACACGTCTGATACTAGAAAAGGAGATGGCAGCTCTAATGTCAATGATATTGCAGATCCCATCAAGGGCATGCAGACAGATGTGCTGGCATGCTGGTCCCATAAGTCCAGCATCTGGTCATATCTAGCGAGAATGATTCAGCACTATTTCTCTTGGACACCAACAAGTGTCCCCAGCGAAAGAGAATTTTCAATGACAGGGGACATTGTAAGCCCTCATCACTCCAGGTTGTCACCAACCTTCATGGAAAAGATAGTGTTCCTGAAAATGAATTTGCCTTTGCTTGGGTATTCACATTTGCCATGGAAATAACAAGATGAATGAAAGGAATTTGAAGGTCCTGTAGCAACTCTGCCTGTCTGCTTGCAGTACCATAAATACTAGCAATAGGGCCTATATACAATACATCCTGCATCCAGCAATATCCACATCCACTGATGGACTGCATCTGCCTGCTATGTCCCCAACATTGTCAGTTGGGTTACTCATCTACAATCATACTGCTGCTATCACCCAGGCCCAAGACGCCAAATAGAGGGCAGCACAACCCTGAAAGCTTAGTCTTGCTCTGTTTGCAATACCATCAGTTGGGTCACACGCATCCTGCTTCCTCCTGCCATGTCTCCAAAAACATCACTGGAGTCAACATGCACTGACACCTTCTGCCTGCCTAGCACTTTGCAACATCTCTAGGGCCAATATGCATGGACACCCTCTGCCTGCTAACCCATAGCAACCTGACTGGGACCAATATGCACTAGAGATGTGCATTTGTTTATCACAAATTAGGCAATTTCAGTGAAATTGCCTAATTTGTCATGGTTTGGGGGGCCAAGAACCACGAAACAGATTTTCCCCGAACTTCGGGGAAAATTTGTTTTTCGGGTTAGTGTGGGGGGAGGGGCACATTTATTTAAAAAAAAAAAACCACCCCTACCCTTCAAATTTACTGTATTACAATCCCTCCACCATTCCATTCCTCCCCAAGACTTACTAAAAGCCCTGGTGGTCCAGCGGTGTCCCGCGAGCAATTTCTCCCTCCGGGCCGTCGGTCTGTCGGGCCTGCTACGAATCAAAATGGCACCGATGGCCCTTTGCCCTTATGAAGTCACAGAGGCTACCGGTGCCATTGGTCGGCCCCTGTCACATGGTAGGAGCACAAGATGGTGCCAGCCATCCATTGCTCCTAACATGTGACAGGGGTCGACCAATGGCACTGATAGCCCCTGTGACATCGTAAGGGCAAAGGGCCATCGGTGCCATTTTGATTCATAGCAGGCCTGACAGCCCGATGGCCCGGAGGGAGAGATCGCTCACGGGACCCCGCTGGACCTCCAGGGCTTTTAGTAAGTCTTGGGGAGGGATCAGGATGGTGGAGAGGGTTATAATACAGTAAATTTGAAGGGTTGGGGTGTTTTTTTTTCTGATTCGGATTTTTTTTTTTATTTGTTTTTCAGGGTTCGGGTCTCAGCTTCGTTTTTGCCAAAAAACGATCCATGGGAAAACAAATTTTCCCACGAAGTGCCCAAACTGAAACCCGACCCAACCCAGAAAAATGAAACATTTCTAATATGCACTGATACCTTCTGCCTGCCTAGCCCTTAGCAACATAACTGGGGCTAACATGCAGTGACAAAATTTGCCTGCCTAGTCCTTAGCAACATCACTGGGAACAATATGCACTGAAACCTTCTGCCTGACTTACACTGTTTACCATCACTGGGGTCTGACCAATCCTTCTACCTTCTGAATGACCCCCATCAACAGCACTGGGGCCTGCCACATTCTGCTGCCTCCTATCATGTCCCCAATGACAATACTGGGACCTGACTTAGTTTTCTTTCTCCTTACTTGTCTCCATCAAGAAACCTGGGGCTCGTCACACCCTGTTACCTCCTGACTTGTCCCCTTCAAATAAACCGGGGCATGTCATACTCTGCTGCCTTCTAACTTGCCTCCATCAGGACAGAATGGGCCTGTCACACTCTACTGCCTCCTTACGTGTTATAATCTGCTGCCTCCTGACTTGTCCTCATCAAGTCAACTGGGTCTTGTCACACCCTACTACACCATGACTTGTCCCTACCAAGACAAGTGGGACCTGTCACACCCTAATACCTCCTGACTTCTCCCCATCAACATAACTGAGGCCTCTCATACCCTGCTACCGCCTGACTTCTCCAAGATAACTGGGCCTGACATACATTGCTACCTCCTGACTTGCCCTCACACCCTGTTATCTCCTGATTTGTCCCCTTCAACAAAACCGGGGCATGTCATACCCTGCCTTGCCCCCATCAAGACAAAATGGGCCTGTCACACTCTACTGCCTCCTTACGTGTCCCCATCAATAAAACTGGGGACTGTTACACTCTAATGCCTCCTTATGTGTCGCCATCGAGACAACAGGGGCTCACTCTGCTGCCTGCTGACTTTTTCACATCAACAAAACTGGGGCCAGTAACATCCTGCTGCCTGGTCTCCATAAAGACAACAGGGGCCTGTTACACCCTACTACTTCCTAACTTGTCCCCATCAAGCAACTGGGGATATCACACTTTGCTACCTCCTAAATTGTGTTCATCAAGACAACTTGGGATGTCACACCCTACTGCCTCTTGTTAGATCCACAACAACAACACTGGGGTCTTACCACTCCTTCTGCCTCCTGTCATATCCCCAACAATAACACAGGGGTCTGACCAATCCTGATGCCTCCTATCACATCCCCAATGACAACACTGGGGTCTGACCAATCCTGCTGCTTCCTGTCCTATCCCCAATGACAACACTGTGGTCTGACAAATTCTGTTGTTTCCTGTCACATTCCCAAGGACAACACTGAGGTTTGAAGAATCCTGCTGCCTCCTGTCATTATCCCAATGACAACACTGATGCCTGACTCAGCCTGCTTGCTCCAGACTTGTCCTCATCAAGAAATCTAGGGACTATTATATCCTGCTGCCTCCTGACTTAAACCCATCAACACAACTGGGGCCTGTCACACCCTGCTGCCTCCTGAATTGTCCCCATCAATCAGTGGAATCTGACTCAGCTTATTTTCTCCTGTCTTGTCCATATCAAGACAACTAAGGCCTGTAAAACTCTGCTTCCTCCTTATATGTCCCCAACAAAAATCCTGGACCTTCACTCCTCCTGCTTCCTCCTTACATGTATTGAATAATAACAGTGTGACCTGACGCAGTCTGTTTCCTCTGCAACAATAGCACTGCAACAATAGCACTGGGGCTTCACTCCTACTTCCTCTTTACACATCCCCAGCAACAACAATGCAACTTCACTTCTCCTGCTTCCTCCTTACACATCCCCAACAGCAAGAGTTGGACTTGATAGTCTGCTTCCTCCTTACATGTCCCCAACAACAACAATGGGGTTTCACTCCTCTGACTTCCTCTTTACACATCAGTAACAAGAATGGGACCTGATAGCCTGATTCCTCCTTACATGTCCCCAACAACAACACTGGAGTTTCACTCCTCTGACTTCCTCCTTACACATCAGCAAAAACAACAGAAGGGCATGACTCAGAGTGATTCCTCTTTACTCTTTCCCAATAACAACACTGGGACCTGACTCAATGCTTCCTTATTACACGTCCCCAGCAACAACACTGGGACCTGGCAGCCTGCTTCCTCCTTACACTTCCCCAACAACAACACTTGGGGATTCATTCCTCCTGCTTCCTTCTTACACTTCCTCAACAACAGTGAGACCTGACTCAGCCTGTTTCCTCCTTTCATATCCCTACCAATAGCACTGGGTCCTGACACTACAGGGCTCTGGCAGCACTTTCAGCAGTAGCCTTCCACTACCATATCCCAAGTCCATCCACACAAGCATCTGGCAGCACATCCAACAGCAACCTTCCACTACCATACCCCAACACTACCACTGGGGTTTTTTCACTTCGGATTCTGCTTGCCATATTCCATGCACCACCATTGGGGCACAACTCTATTGATTTTATCTACCTGCTTACTCTCAAGCCAAATAGCCAGGTTATGACTCCACTGAATTCCTCTGTCTGCTTACCCAAAACCTCATAGCTGGGTCATGATTCCACTGAATTACTCTTCCAGCTGAGCCCCAAGCACCAAAACTGGGTCATTTCTACACAGAGTTCCTCTGCCTCCTTTTCCCAAAATGCTACCATAAAGGTAAGACTCCACAGAGTTCCTCTGAACCTGGAAGATATGGTTGGCCTGATTGACAAACTGAATAGTAAATCAGCTAGACCGGACAGTTCTGAAAGAACTAAAAAATGAAATTTCAGACCTATTTCAATTAATTTGTAACCTATCATTAAAATCATCTGATGTATCTGAAGACTGGAAGATGACCAATGAAACTCTGTGTTTACAAAGGGATCCAGGGGTGATCCGGGAAACTCTAGACTGATGAGCCTGACTTCAGTGCTGGGAAAAATCATGGAAACTGTTATAAAGAATAAAATCATAAAACATTTAGATAGACATGGTTCAATGGGACAGAAAAACATGGATTTAACCAAGGGAAGTCTTGCATCACAAATCTCTTACATTTTTTGAAGGGGTGAATAAATATGTAGATAAAGGTGAACCATTAGATGTGGTATATTTGGATTTTCAGAAGATGCTCGACAAAGTCTGGCATGAGAGGCTTCTAAGAAAGCTAAAATGTCATGGGATAGGATTGCAAGCTGGTTAAAAGACAGGAAACAGAGAGTAGGATTAAATGGTAATTTTTCACAACAGAAAAAGGGATCTGTACTGGGCCAGTGCTTTTTAATATATTTGTAAATGATCTGGAAAAGGGTACGATGAGTGAGGTGATCAAGTTTGCGGATGACACTAAATTAGGCAGATTAGTTAAATCTCAAGTGGATTGTGATGCATTGCAGGAGGACCTTGCGAGACTGGAAGATTGAGCTTCCAAATAGCAGATGCAATTTAACATGGACAAGAGCAAAGTGATACACATATAGAGAAAAATAGCCCTTGCTGTAGTTACACAATGTTAGGTTCTCTCTTAGTAGTTTCCACCCTGGAAAGAGATCTAGGCGTCATAGTGGATAATTCATTGAAATTGTCAGCTCAGTGTGCTGTGGCAATCAAAAAAGCAAACAGAATGTTAGGAATTATTAGGAAAGGAATGGAAAATAAAACAAAGGATGTCATAATGCCTCTGTATCGCTGATTGGTGAGACCGCACCTTGAATACTGTGTGCAATTCTAGTCACCACATCTCAAAAAGGATATAGCTGCACTGGAAAAAGTACAGAGAAGGGTGACCAAAATGATAAGGGGCATGGAATGGCTGCCATATGAGGAAAGACTAAAGAAGTTAGGACTGTTCAGTTTGGAGAAGAGACGACTGAGGGGGGATATGAAAGAAGTTTACAAAATTATGTAAGGACTTGAACAAGTTAATGTAAATCAGTTATTTACTCTTTCAAATAATAGAAGAACCAGGGGGAACTCCATGAAGTTAGCAAGTAGCTCATTTAAAACAAATCGAAGAAAATTAATTTTCACTCAGTGCATAGTTAAGCTCTGGAATTAATTGGTTAAAGCAGTTAGTGTAACTGGGTTTAAAAAAGGTTTGGATAAGTTCCTCGCGCAAAAATTCATAAACTGCTATTACAGTAATTATTAAGCAATAGTTGCTTGTGATTTATCTACTATTTAGGTACTTGCCAGGTACTTGTGATGTGGATTATCAACTGTTGGAAACAGGATATTGGGCTTGATGGACCCTTGGTCTGACCCAGTAAGGCATTTCTTAGGTTCTTATGTTCTCCTTTTCCCCAAATACCACCACTGAGGCATGACTCTACTAACTTGTTCTGCCTGCTTCTAACCAAACAGTTGTTGAGGTGAAGCAGGCAGGGGAAGATGGTAGAGCCATGACTTAGTGGTAGCATTTGCCTGTTTTTCCCCAAACAGTTATTGAGATGAAACAGGCAGGGAAATTTGATGGGGTCATGCCTAAATGGAGCTGTTTCCCAAGCACCACCACTGGGGCTTGTCTCCATTTACTTCCTCTGCCTGCTTTGCCACAATCACCACCACTGGGCATGACTCCACTGAGATCTTCTGCTTCCTTTGCTACAAACACTCCTACTGTGGCCTGACACTTCCAGCTGCAGCATGCCTTGTTTTAGCCATAACCACTGTGGCTGGACACTTCCAGCAGCAACATCCCATGCTCCACCATATCCATTCAGAACGTGACATATCCTGCGTAAGCCTGACTTCCTGCAGTCATGACCACTGTGGCCTGACTCTTACAACTGCAGCACACCATGCTCCATCTTTCCTACTCAAGCCTGATGTATCCTGCAAAAGCCTGTTTTGCTCCAACCACAACCTGTTACACCTGACACCTTCAGCTTCAGCATGCCATGCTCCATCCATATCAAAACAGTCTTAGCAAAGCACAGGATCCTTAATAATTTCCAATAAACTTTGAAGTTCCTAAGAATACTACATTTTCTGCAAGCAAAGTTATTTTTCAAATGCTACATGAACCTAACACTGACAACACTATAGCTTTGGGGGTGTTATAGCTATACTCTCAGGGGTAGATTTTAAAAAATTGCGCGATCGCGTACTTTTGTTCGCGCACCAGGCGCCCCCGGCCCTATCTACCCCCCCCTTACCTTTTTTGGCAGATTCACGCCTGCTAAAAGCAGACGTAAATCTGCGCGCGCCAGCAGGCTGCTGGCGCGCCGAAACCCGACCCGGGAGCTGGTCCGGAGGCCTCTACCACGCCCCCAGGCCGGTGCCACACCCCCGGGCCCACCCCCAAAATGCCAGGGTCCACCCCCGAAACGCCGCGTCGTATCGAGAACGCCCCCGACACGCCCCTCCCCGCCCCTTTTACAAAGCCCCAGGACTTACGCGCGTCCCGGGGCTCTGCGCGCGCCGGCGGCCTATGCAAAATAGGCGTGCCAGCATGCGAGGGCCCTGCGCGCGTAAATCCGGAAGGATTTATGTGTGCAGGGCTTTTAAAATCCGCCCCTCAGTGCATTGCTCTGTTCCTACCATTCCAATTTTTAAAAATTATTAACCAGCACCAACACCGTTTCTGCTGCCACCACTCCAACCCATTCTTGCCACATTATGTTCCCCTCTTGCTCCGCTGCTCTGTGTATGTGGAAGAATTGGCAAATGCCTTTGGGGGTGTTTCGAATACCCTTCTCACTGCATTGCTCTGTGCCTGCCATTTCAGTTCTTAAGATATACAGGCAGCACTGCTGCTGCCACTGCCATTCAAGGTTGGTCTTGGTATTCAAGTTTCTTGCTAAATTTCCTTCCCTACAGTAACTGACTACTTTTCTTCGTGCCATACATTGCTTTTCAAACTTATTGAAACACTCCTCAGGATTTTAATACTATCTATGATACTCACCTTCTTGCCATCTCTTTCTCTTGCCATGGTTATCCATTCTTTTGTGCACTTGCTGCACTGCTCAATGAACCATAACTGATTTCATGGCCCATTCGCAGGTCCACTGTACTGCACATTTGGGTAACTACCTATGATATGCATGGCTTACTCCATGACACAAACATATCCTAAAAGACTGGTGGATCAGCCAGGTACAGTCATACTTCCACAGGGAGAGGCATCCCCCTTTATATTTTTCTGTATGTTCCAACAGAATGACTGGTATCTCCCATGCCACTCTGCCTTAATGCTATGCCCCTCATTTTACATCTTATGATCCTTGTACCTTGCTGCCATGCACAGATTTTATACCTTGGAATTCTTAACTTCTTTCTGCCACTGTTCCTTCCCGTCATATTCCAGCTCTTACATTTTGAGGTCTTCTTGCCAATCTGGGGTGCAGCTGTGCACCTCTCCTATGCTTTTGATATCTTGATAACACTCTTTCTGATTCTTGGTGCCTTTATCTGTACCTTGGAATTATTCCTGCCACTTTTCTGCTTCATTTCCCCTTCATGGTGCCTTAGGGTGCTGATGCCACGTTTGGTGCCACTTTGCCTCTCAGGATGCCATCAAGTGTTCATGACACTATTGCTGGGCTGGCATCCTCTTTGTGGAGCCTTAGGCTACTATATTGTTATGCTCTGGTATGGTTGTGAACCCTGGATCGCAGTGAGAGCTGAGTCCACCCACAGGGAGGAGCCCTGTGGGGACTCACCATGATAGGCGTGGTCTCAGCAGAGAAGGACACTTTAATAATGAGACTTTATTATACTGGAAATAGAAGTAGAGCCCACAGAATGGGAGTAAAGACACTGACCAGAGTAGTGGGATTACCCAGGGATGATGACCCCGGTAGTGGCCCGCGGAGCAGGGTATGCCGGGGAATCCCTCCTGTGGATGGAAAACCTTGCAATGTAGATCCGGTAGTGGCCCGTAGAATGGGATACGCTGAGAATCTGCGCTGTCGTTAGTAGTAGAGGTACAGGAGGTCAGTAGAGCTGGGCAGGTGAAGGATCCAACTCAGAAGTGTAGAAGAATGTTTGCTGAGGTGAGCACGGTAGTGGCCCGATGCACGGGGTACACCAGAGGTTCCGTCAGCAAGAGAAGGTAACAGTAGATAAGTGTACTCACAAGGCAGGTCAAGGCAGAGTCCCAAGCATGAGTAGATGGATTCTCCAGGCAGGAAGACCCTCCGAGGAGTGGATAGCCAGAACGCGACAAGGCCCCCGAGGAGCGGGTCGCTAAAGCATCCAAATCCCAGAGTGCAGGAACAAGTCTTTAGCGTAGAGAACAGCGAAGCATCTCCAAAGCAGAGTGGAATTCCGCAGGAAGGAAGTCCTTGCTAACTCATAGGAAGAATAGGCCGAACAGCTTAAGTACACTGGCGAGTGATGTCATGCGGAGGGGACGCCCCCGAGTTTCCCGCCATGATGTGTACAAGAGAGGGCCTGGCACGCACGCGCATGATGGTGGACGGAATTGCCCATGCCATCCTGGGGATGCCGGAGAAGGTAGCGTTTGTAGACGGAGGCCGCCATTCATCCAAGAATCGCTGGAGCAGGGAAAAAAGAGGTGAGAATAAGAGGTCGCAGCCGTCTGCGACTGATGGGTCCAACATATATATGCCACTTTTGATGCCACTTTACCACACTCCAAATACCTTGCAGTTCTTTCCCCTTTCTGATGATTTCTTCTCTCACTTCATTATAACTGATAAAAAAAAATTACTGTTCCAGAGCCCATAATAGACTGAAATGCTTCCCCCACAGGTTTTAAGGGAAAACAAATAAAACAAATATTTTTTTTTATATTGAAACTAATGAAATGAATATGGGTCCCTATGAACTGAATGGATGAACTGAAACACATTTTTTTCTTCTGCACATCCCTAGTTGTTTCTTTGCAATATCACTGCTGTCAATTACATACTTCATCTCAGCTGGGTGGCTTTCTTTTGTGTCACTCAGTTCTCAAACTTTGTGCTTAAATTCATGGGATCAAACTAATAAACTACTCTTTCTTCAATTTCTCAACTAGCAGTGAACTCAACTCACCACTACAATGGTATATTTGGTACAAGTTAGTGCCTGCAAATGTCCAGAGGTGGAATAAATTACATTTTATTGAGTTCATCCTATATCATTTCTTTTAATTTGTCCCTGCAGTCAATATCTATGTTCTAATATCTTATAATTTCTGCAAAGTGCATTTAATAAAATATACCTACAATAACAGTTCATAAAAGGAACTCTAATTACATATTTTATTCACTTTCAAAGTATAATTAGTCATTAATTAGTATTTGTAAAGTACTTTATTGGTTTTGACTCCATTGTGGAAATGCTTATACTACAGAGTTGTTCTATTGATTTCTTCTTAATAAGGTTTTTATAGAGAAGTGTGACTTCCACCATCATATTAATATAAAAATGATTGAAAAGTAAAATCTTGAGTATCTGACTGAGCAGCAGAAAGGCTGGGAATAAATTAATAGGGCAAATTAAACCTAATCTATAAAATATTACAGTCTGCAAATGATCAGGAAAAATTAAATATTCTATCACTGGTTTCAGTTCACCCTAAAAAAGAAGGTTGAAGTAACTAGCTTTTTAGGACCACTGATGAATTTAAAATAAAAAATTGTTATTCAAAGTTGGAGCAAAGGCTGTTCCAAATAATGGTAAATTGGGTCTTAATAAGCATTTAATGAGACATTTTAGGCCTGCCTGTCTCTGAACTGCAGAATACATGATCAGCTTCATGAAACTGTGTTTGACCTGCATTGCTTTTCTGATATATAAAAAAATCACTGATGACATATGTTCCCCATAGAAAAAGGGAGGAATTACTGTATTGAGTATGTATGGTTTGTGATGTCAAATTAAATTAAAAGCAAGAAGAAAAAAATCATCCACATTTACGTCTTCACATTGCCTCATTTTTCATAATATCTCAAACACTTATTTGCTGCAGCTTCATAGTCATCAACGGGAAAAATCCCAACACTCACAAAAGCACATAGTAAACCATTTATTAAACTGAGGAAAACAAACCTTGTAATGTCTTAGCAAGTTACATTGCCTGAAGAACAGCATGTGTCTATGTGTCAGCAAATACCTGTTTACTATCTAAACATTCTTTCATCGTTATCCATCACACATAATTGCCCAAATGGTGGTGGTTGACATAATATAAACATGTAGGTATTACTTGCTTATTTCTTGACTAAAGCCAAATATGGCCATGGCCAAAGCCTCAGTTGCAATCTTTGCTCCCAGTGTTATGAAGTCTCAGTTTAATGGACCCTTAGGCCGACCTGCAGGAGACTGGGAAAGGTGGTCAATGTCTCTAGTATGTGGCAGGCCGGAAGGCAGATGTTCAGGCAGGACGTAGAGGTGCTCTTCAACCTGGAAGCTGGTACTCCCCAGGGAGGAGCCCGTAGGAGCCCAACCGCTGGGACTTAGGAGGCTTCACCCTTGGAAGCCGAAGCCCCCCCGGGAGGAGCCCGTAGGTGCCCGGCCGCTGGGGCTTAGGCGGGTTGTTGATCAGGACTGAGAACTGGAACCAGACTAGGACAGTAGATACGTACTGTAACAGGGCTCGGGTTCTGGAACCAGGCAGGAACTGTAGCAGGGCTCGGGTACTGGAACCAGGCAGGAACTGTAGCGAGACTCGGGTACTGGAACCAGGCAGGAACTGTAGCAGGGCTCGGGTATTGGAACCAGGCAGGAACCATAGAAAGCAAGCAGGAACCAAGCAGGTTCTGTAGCAGGCAAGCAGGAACGGAGCGAGTAGCAAGGTAACTCGCTCCGGGGCACGACGCAACAGGGAACCAGGAGGTAAGCCTGTTGCAAGGCAAAGACTGAGTGTCCATAGTCGGCTTATCAAGGCCTTGGCGTCTGACGTCAGGAACTGGGCGGAGTCACCACTGGTGGGAAATGGCCTAGAAAAGCGTCCAAGTGGCGCGCACGCGCGTGCCTAGAAGCAGGGCATCCATGGAAAGCCTCCCAGCGGAGCGGCCCCCATGGGGACGCCGCCAAACAGGGCACAAACCAGGCCTCCAGAAGCAGGAGTAGGTCCAGGTGCATGGAGGTAAGGGTCGTGGCGCTTGTGGCCAGAACCACAACAGTACCTCCCCTCTTATGACCCCTCTTAGCCAGCCCGGGTTTACTTGGGTGGTCCAGATGGAACTGCCGTAATAAGTCCTTGTCGAGGATTTTACGGGCCGGTTCCCAAGAATTATCTTCGGGTCCGCAACCCTCCCAGGCAAGCAAGTACTCCCAGCGGCGTTGATGGAACCGGGCATCCAAGACCTCACGATATGTAACCTCGTCCGGTACTGAAGGGTCCGCTGGTTCAGGAGCCCGGGAGTGGTATCTGAATAAAACAAGAGGCTTCAGCAATGGCACATGGAACACGTCATGGAGGAGGGTAGGCGTAATCGATATGAGACTGCTCCCACTCATTCGGCGACTCGAAAAGACCCACAGAATCTTGGAGCTAGTCTTCGGGATGGAATATGTAGCTGTAGATTTTTTGTACTAAGCCAGACGTGGTCTCCTGGGAGGAAGATGGGTGCTGGCTGACGATGCCTATCCGCCCACTTCTTGGCGGACTGGGCGGCCTTACGGATCTTTTCCTGGATAGTCGTCCATAAGGAAAGAAGCTGGCGGGCCGAAAGTTGCACTGCCGGGAGTGTACTAGGTTCAGGCGAAGGCAAGGATGGTCGAAGTTGCTTCCCATAGACGACCAGGAAAGGCGAACCTCCAGTAGCAGCATGTGTGTGATTATTATACGAGAACTCCTCCCACGGGAGTAGCTTGGCCCGATTATCTTGTCGTTCATTCATGAATGAACGGAGAAAAATTTTCAAGGTTCGGTTAGTCCGTTCCATTTGCCCATTACTCTGGGGATGGAATGCAGACGAAAGACTAAGTTGCACATTGAAGCATTTGCAAAGTGCTTTCCAATATCGATCAGTAAACTGTGGTCCCCAATCGGAGACTATATCCTGCGGGAGACCATGAAGTCTAAAGATATGTTGAGCGAAGAGGTTAGCTAGGTCAGGTGCAGAAGGCAACTTTGGCAAGGGGACAAAGTGCGCCATCTTGGAGAATCGGTCTACGGTCACCCAAATGACCGAATTACCTCCTGAGACGAGAAGATCCACGACAAAGTCAGTGGAGATGTGTGTCCAAGGCTCCACCGGGATGGGCAATGGTTGCAAGAGGCCTCTGGGCATTCCGATGAGTGGCTTTTGAACGGCGCAGGTAGGACAAGAGTCCACAAAAGCTTGGACGTCATGTCTCACCATCGGCCACCAGTAGAATTGGTTCAACAAGTCCAAGGTCCCTTTACATCCAGCATGGCCCCCGGTGAGGGAGTGATGGGTCCAAGTGAGAATTGCTCTCCGGGAGCGATGTGGAACAACGGTCTTCCCTTGGGAGGACACCAAGGTTGCTGCAAGGCTCACTTTCACAGGATCCAAAATATACTGAGGAGTGTCAGGAGTCTCTTCGACCTCAGAGGAGCGTGAGAGAGCGTCAGCTTGAACATTCTTAGAGCCGGATCGATAGTGTAAGGTAAAGTCGAACTGATCAAAAGACAGCGACCACCGGGCTTGCCTTGGGTTCAGGCGTTGGGCTTGCTTCAAGAAGGCTAAGTTTTTGTGGTCGGTGTAAATCGTAACTGGATGGTTGGCTCCCTCCAACCACTGTCTCCATTCCTCCAGGGCAAGTTTCATGGCTAGCAACTCTTTATCTCCAACACAGTAGTTGCTCTCTGCTGGGGAGAATTTCTTTGAGAAATAAGAACAGGGTAACAATTGTCCAGAATCAGAGTACTGGCTCAGCACGGCCCCCATGGCTACATTGGAGGCATCGACCTCCACCACAAAGGGCCTGTTGGGATCTGGATGATGAAGGCAGGTGTCTAACAAGAACGCTTCCTTAAGGGCCTCGAAGGCTTGGCAGGCAGGAACAGGCCAATCCACCGCGTTGGCCCCCTTTCGGGTGAGGGCAGTCAACGGGGCCACAATACGGGAGTAGTTAGGAATAAAGCAACGGTAGAAATTGGAAAAGCCGAGGAAGCATTGCAACGCTTTAAGGCCCTTTGGCTGGGGCCAGTTCTTAATTGCCGCCACTTTCTCAGGATCCATTTGAAAGCCTGTTGCAGAGATTATGTAGCCTAGGAACGGCAGGGACGTCTTCTCGAAACTACATTTTTCCAGTTTCGCGTACAGACCATGCTCCCTAAGTATTTGGAGCACTTGACGGACATGCTGACGGTGTGCAGGCAGGTCCTGGGAGTAGACTAGCACATCATCAAGGTAAACGATTACGCAGGTGTTCAGAAGGTCCAGTAACACATCATTCATAAGGTGCTGGAACACCGCTGGAGCATTACATGAGCTGAAAGGCATCACAAGATACTCGTAATGCCCGTCTCTGGTATTAAAAGCAGTTTTCCACTCGTCTCCGGGACGAATTCTGACTAAATTGTAAGCACCTCATAAGTCTAACTTTGTGAAAATCTTCGCTCCCTGGAGCCTATCAAGGAGCTCCGGGATTAAGGGGAGTGAGTAACGGTCTCGCTTAGTAATGGAATTTAGGCCTCAATAGTCTATACACGGTCTCAGCGAGCCGTCCTTCTTGCTGACAAAGAAGAAGCCTGCCCCTGCAGGTGACTTGGACGGGCAAATGAACCCCTTGGCCAAATTCTCTGAAATATACTCGGACATAGCCCGGGTTTCGGGTAATGATAAGGGATACACCCTTCCTTGGGGGGACATAGTACCAGGTAACAGGTCTATAGCGCAGTCATATGGACGATGCTGCGGAAGGATCTCCGCCTTGGTCTTGGAAAATACGTCTGTAAAGTCCTCATAAGGTGCAGGAGGACCTAGGGCAGTGTGCATCAATGGAAGTGCGGGAGTCCTAGGCACTTTCATACAGTTAGCTAGGCAGAAAGGGATCCACTTGACAATCTGTAGAGTATCCCACTGAATCGTGGGTGAGTGCTTCTGTAGCCATGGCAACCCTAGCACCACGGGGTGGACAGCTTTATCCAACACTAGGAAGGCTATCTCCTCCAAATGGATCACCCTGGTGCGGACGGTAATGGGTGCCATGGACATCAGGACTGGTCATGAAAGGAGCGTCCCCTGGATAGAGGTAATTCGTAACGGGACCTCCCGTCTATGCGTAGGGATTTGCAACTGGGAGACTAAGTCCTGCAGGATGAAATTACCTCCGGCTCCAGAATCCAGGAACGCAATCATCTCAATGGACCCTCCTGGGTATTCCATGGTAACAGGCACGGTACATTGAGGAGCTGTAGCACAGCCTAAGAGGAGCTCCTCCCGACCTCTTAGGCTTTGGCGTTTTCCACAAGCTCCTAGCAGTGTGCCAAGAAGTGGCCCTTCTGACCATAATACAAACACAACTTCAACGAACGGCGATGCTGCCTCACTTCAGCAGAGAGCGGGGCCCGACCCAGCTGCATGGGTTCGCAGGTGGGAGCATGTGGACGAGAAGTCTTAGGAGAAGGCACTGGTCTTGCCGCCACAGCAGGAGAACTGTGGCGAGAGGAGCACTGCTCCTTGGCCCATTGTTGTCGGCAGCGGTCAATGCGGGCAGCCATCTCTATCAAGGCGTTGAGGTCCTCCGGCAGATCTAGAGCAGCAATCTCATCCTTTATGCGTCCGGAGAGGCCCTCCAAGAAGATGGCCTTAAGACTACCATCCTGCCAACCTACTTCCTGGGCTAAAGTCCAGAATTCCATAGCATAATCTGCCAAGGAGCGAGCCCCCTGACGGAGTTGCAGCGGATCAGAGGTAGCCGAGGCTACTCGGGCAGGCTCATCAAAGGCCTGTCGAAAGTTTGAGATGAACTGTTGTAAGTTCGTTAGTGAGGAATCATTCTTTTCCCATATTAAGGGCTTCTTCCCTTTGGGATATGCATTTTATGCAGGAAAATCGGTATAAAAAAACTAAAAATAAATAAATAAATAAATAAAGGCTTTCCCATCAAGCAGGGACAGGATATACGCCACTTTCATCGCATCCGAGGAGAACTGCCGGGGCAACAGAGAGAACTGTATAAAACATTGGTTCAGGAAGCTGCGGCAGGTCCTTAAATCACCGGCGTAACGAGAGGGTGCCGGCAGCTTATTCACTGAAGAGTCTTGACCCTCGGGTGCTGGTTCTGGGGCAGACGAGGCCCTGGCACCCAATTGGGCCAATAACTCCCCTACCGAACCAGTAAGGACCTCGAGGTACTGTTGTTGATACTGTAGCTGTTGGGCCAACCCTGGCAGGTCCGAGGGGACAGGCGCATCCGCCGAGTCCATGGCCTTGCAATCTGTTATGGAGTCTCAGTTTAGTGGACCCTTAGGCCGACCTGCGGGAGACTGGGAAAGGTGGTCAATGTCTCTAGTATGTGGCAGGCCGGGAGGCAGATGTTCAAGCAGGACATAGAGGTGCTCTTCACCCTGGAAGCCGGTACTCCCCCGGGAGGAGCCCGTAGAATCCCAACCTCTGGGACTTAGGCGGCTTCACCCTTGGAAGCCGAATCCCCCCCCGGGTGGAGCCCATAGGTGCCCGGCCGCTGGGACTTAGGCGGGTTGTTGATCAGGACTGAGAACTGGAACCAGACTAGGACAGTAGATACGTACTGTAACAGGGCTCGGGTTCTGGAACCAGGCAGGAACTGTAGCAGGGCTCGGGTACTGGAACCAGGCAGGACCTGTAGCAAGACTCGGGTACTGGAACCAGGCAGGAACCGTAGCAAGCAAGCAGGAACCAAGCAGGTTCTGTAGCAGGCAAGCAGGAACCAAGCAGGTACTGTAGCAGGCAAGCAGGAACGAAGCGAGTAGCAAGGTAACTCGCTCCGGGGCACGACGCAACAGGGAACCAGGAGGTAAGCCTGTTGCAAGGCAAAGACTGAGTGTCCGCAGCCGGCTTATCAAGGCCGCGGCGTCTGACATCAGGAACTGGGCGGAGTCACCACTGGCGGGAAACGGCCTAGAAAAGCATCCAAGTGGCGCGCATGCGAGCCTAGAAGCAGGGCGTCCATGGAAAGCCTCCTGGCGGCACGGACCCCGTGGGGACGCCACCAAACAGGGCGCAAACCAGGCCTCCAGAAGCGGGAGTAGGTCCAGGAGCATGGAAGTAAGGGTCTGCTCGCGGCACTCGCGGCCAGAATTACACCCAGCAATTCTCCAGCTGGGCCTCTGGGACTACTCCTGATAGGTCCTCCTTCCAGTTCATGATGTCTGCCGTTTCTTCATGCCTCTCTTTCT
This sequence comes from Rhinatrema bivittatum, assembly GCF_901001135.1. NCBI lineage: Eukaryota > Metazoa > Chordata > Amphibia > Gymnophiona > Rhinatrematidae > Rhinatrema > Rhinatrema bivittatum. The sequence continues at coordinate 474,733,084 of NC_042615.1, read as the reverse complement.
GTGTGCGATAACTGGTATCATAACATATTGTGAAGAGTTTAAAATGTTCACAGAAAGAGTATGAACCTCTTTCCTAGACATCTGCTTTGTATTTGTTGGTCTCATTCTATGAAAGAGCGTCTTCTCTTCTAAGGAAGTCCATGTGGACATTTTGCATTCATTTGTCTTTTTTGTAGTTTGCTTCTTGTTTACATCATTTTTTATTTATGCAAAATGAAATAAAAATATAAAAGAGAAAATTAAAAAAACACAAATGAAAGTTCCTCCTCTGCATGCCCACAAAACCAACTAAAGCAAAGGCTACCCCGGCCTCCAGGACCACCCCAATCTCCCCCCCATCCCTGCACTTACCTTATTGTGGGTCCACGGGACTTGCAGTGCAGGAGGGAAAGCCAGTTGTTCATGATTCACTGTTCCAGCTTACAAAATGGCCGTCAATTCAAGGCTGGTGCCATATGTTGTACAGAAAACCCACAGATCCATAATGAGGTAAGGGCTGGGATGGGGGAAGTTTGAAGGGGGTCCTGGGGGCTGGGGTTCCTTTGCTTATGTGCATTTGATGGGCAGGGATACCTGGATCCAGAGGGTTTTGTTTTTTTTTTAATTTGGCCATAGAGGTAAATATTCAAAATGAATTAAAAGAAAAACAAACACAATTTTGTACATTTTTCTTTCATTCCATTTTTTAAATTTTTTTATTTATTCAGTTTTATTATACAAACAAAGATACTTTTGCTTAGAAATTAGCAGAGAGTTTACAAAAAGGAAATATATTAAACTTAACAAAAATTTCTGGAAATACAATACTCTCAATCTATTTCCAGGTAATTATTAGGGGGGAGGAAAGGCAAACATAGAGGAGCATAATATTTGAAATACAGTAATGTAGACAAAACTCTCCTGAAAAAAACATATATAAATTTTTTGAGCACGACTAGGTCTTTTAACTTGTGGGGACAGCAATTTTAGCATTTAAGAATTCCCTTAACTGATCTGGGTTATAATACACATATGTAATTCCAGAGTATTTTATTACACACCTAGCAGGATACCTTAAAAAGGAAATTCTTACTGCGTAATTGCGTTACTCTAGAAAGATCTGGGAAAATACGGATTAAGCTCCCAAATAAGTAACATTTATAGCTTTGAAGTAATATTTCATAATTAAGGCCCTATCATGTTCAGAAAATAAAGAGACAAAAAGAACAGGTCTTTCCACAACTTCAAAGCCTGAGCTTTCCAAGTACTCTGATAAATGACCAAAGTCTCCCATATTCCTGTTGGGAACGGCCTCGAAAGGCCTTGCATTCTGTTGGGAACGGGTGTTTTAGTGTGCCCATCGGACTCAGCCCGACCTCGACCTTCAGGGCCGAGCCAAGGGTTGACGGTGGCTCCGCTAGGCTGACGGTCTACCCTCCACCAGGCCGGCAAGCTCCCATGGCCAACATCCAAGGATGTTGGAAGGTGAATGGTCCTCCAACCATTCCGGGCCCTTTCGGACCTGCTACGAGCAGCATGGAGCAGCAGGCCTGGCCTGAGGTTGAGGGCAGATGGGCCTTGACATGAAGACATGACTATGGAGTGATGCGAGGGCATCCAGGGATGAAGACACATGGCTGATGCAATGGCATCCAGGGACGAAGACACATGGCTGATGCAATGGCATCCAGACGAGACTCTTGACATCCACAAAGGCAACACAAGGCATGGACATTGGCACTGTCTCTCAGGGCGCCCTACTCAGGCCACCCACGGGACTGAGTCGCGGACCACCCTGTCCCAGTACGTGCCCTACACAGCCCTTGCAGACTGGTCACAGGCCACGACGGGAGCGGGACAGCACAGGAACACACATCCGGGACTTGACGGCTCAGGAGCACAGGACAACCGTCCACCGGCAGGCTAGACCTCTCAGGAGTACTGCATCTGAGGGACCCCCGGCCTACCGGACCAGAAGGCTCGAGAGCGAAGACGAGGCATGGCGTAGGAAGGAACATCACGAAAGGCAGGAACACCAGGACGTAGAGGATCACAAAGACATCTGGACAAGGACCTCAGGCACGAAGACTTGACATGGCATGGCATAGCATGACGAGACAAGATGAGACGAGAAGACATCACGGTGAGGAGCTCCACAAGACGAGAAGACCTTACAACAGGCTCTGGCAGGCAGGAGCCTCCAGAGCGAAGACTCATGACGATGCAAGGCCGGGAACAACAGACGGAGCAGCCCTTTATAGGGCTGATACAGGAAATAGTCCCAAAGGTGGGGCCCAGACACTTCCTGTGTCTGGCCCTTTAAATCCTGAAGAAGGGTGCACGCTGGCACCTAAGGAGAGTGCAGGAGCTGCAGCCTGCACCGATGGCTCTACGCGAAGATGTCAGAGAAGGCAGGGCTGGCCTGGAACGCAGGCCCAACGTCGGCAGCGGCTCCAGCTGCTGTAGAAGGCCCCGAGGGCGGCTCCAGCTGCTACTCCAGCCTGGGGCTGTGGCCTGAATGCCACGAAGGGGCAGAAAACGTCGGGGGGCACTCCCATCCCTGAAGAGGGTGGAAAAGTCTGTGGCTCCGGCCGCGGTAAAGACTGGAAGCACGGACGGCCTCTGGGCTTCGTGGGCAGGCTGACGGCGGCGTCCTGCCGCATCGGCTGAAGACAACATGGTGGTGAGTGTGCCTGCTCGCGGGGAGACCCTCAAGCAGAGCGATTCATAACAATTCCCAATCAGGGAAATCTGTATCTGGCTTTACCTTTGTCTCAGGTACAAAATTTTCTTTACTGCAGGTATTTGATCTTCTGGGATCTTTAATATCTCTTTCAAATACCTTTTAAAAGTTATTAGCGGTATTTCGCCCACTACCTTAGGGAAATTCAATACCCTTAGGTTTAATTGTCTTAAATAATTCTCTGCGCAATGCCACTGCTTGATCTTTCATACAAGTGGCATTTAAATTAAATCAGACAACTGCTTTACATCATTTTTACCCGCTCCAAGGCTCGAGTTTGTTCTTCGTCTCTCTTCTTGCATTGCATTTCTACAGAATCCACTCTCAAGGAGGTTGCCTCCATTCTTTGGGTCTGTTCATTAAACGCCTTGGTTATCCCCACGGTCAAGTCCCAAAGGGACTCCATAGTAACTACAGCTGGTCTTACTATCTCAAGGGAGCTCTTTAGGCCTCGATTTACCTCACTTTCTCCTGCTCCTGCTGTTGTCATCTGCGGTGGTATCTCGGCTCTCTCCTCAACCCTCGCCGGATCCTCAGAAGTCGTGGGTAAATTCAGAAGCCTCTCCCGGTCCGCTGCATCACTGTGCTGACTACCTGATTGAGTCGCTCTTGTGATTTCACTCATCGGCGACGCATCCAGCTCAGCGGTGCTTAGACGAGTGGCTCTCATCTGTTCTCATGGCTCTGGCAGGGTTAACAATACTTCCCCAGGTGGCAAAGGGACTCCTGCTCCCACCCCGCCAGTGGGGCTCTGTACCCCCATCTGCGATGTGAGTGTCGCAAACTGTGATATAATTCACTGACCTGCTGGAAGTGAGGGCTCAGGTGGCTATACCCTCACTTTTTCTTTTCTCTTGTGAGGCATTGAAGTTTATAAATCAAGAATTTTCAAAGAAAACTAGAGAACTTGCAGGAGCGTTTTTGTTTGAGATCGTTCAGGGAGCCATCTTGGATCCTCCCCTCTACTTTTAATTCCATTTTGAAAAAGAAATAAAATAAGAATTGTTGATGACATTTCCTATTTTGTTTAAAACAACAGCATATCTAATTCTTTCCTTGATGTTTTTCAGATTGACCCTGAAACTATCATTTCATCTCCTTGTCTGGTGATTCAGAGAGGGCACCCTGATATTGTGTTGATCTATCTGCAGGATCAGCAGGTATAAAAGCTGGAGAGGCAGATAAAGAATTTTCAAACCCTACCTCCTCCCTACCTTATAAGTGTTTGACTACCACCTACACCCTAACTCTCTCACAAAGAGGAATAAAACAGATTTTTAAATACATCTGGGTTTTTTTGTATGATTTATGTGTCCTATATGAGTTAATGAATATGTTTATAAAGCTTGAATTTGAATGAGGGCTCTCAGTGCATATGTACAGTTAGGTTCACATGTTGTGTAAAAGTGATTATGAGTCTAGAGAATGATATATATCTGTTGAGCAGAAAATATGCAGTTACTGAGTGCTGAAGATGTTCATATGATAGATTGGAATGTGAATGCCATTCTTGAAAAGATACGTACTGTGGTGATCAGATAGGGAATTGGAGAAAACAACAATTTACTTAGCTTATATGCTGAGGGTAGCATATAGGCTTGGGGGAGATAATTATTTATATCGAGTGCTATGGGAAGGGGATCAGGACTAGAAGCATTTTTTTTTCATTGAGTGGGTGCCAGTATTCTGTAAAACCCATAAGAATGGAAACACTCAGATTAAAAACATGGAAACATAGAAACGTGAAGGCAGAAAAAGACCGTATGGCTTATCTAATTTGTCATCTGCCCAACTTATTTAGTTTTACAATTCCGTTCATTCCCTCAGAGATCCCCTGTGCTTACTTATTCAATGAATTCAGATACTGTTTTTGTCTCTACCACCTCTACTATCCTCGCTATAAAGAAATATTTTCTAAGAATATTCCTGAGTCTACTCACTTTCATACTACCTTGATCTAAAGCCTCCTTTCCATTGAAAGAGGCTCACCATCTGTGCATGGAAACCTTGGAGGAATATAGAACAAAAGCAACAGTTTTAGCAATGCAATGTTTCCCTGATATCCATCAGTTGTTGGGAGACTCTGGTATCTGTTGAAAAAAATAGAGGAAGATCTACCAAAGACCCTGCTTTTTCCCCTCAACTGTCCTGCAAGTAAAATTAGCTAACTCATAGAATTCCATCTTCACACTCAGAATCCCTGCTTGAAGTCCTGTTTGCTTGCTTACCTAATCCTTAGAAGTATGAGGTATTTTATGTTATTATTTTAGTCTACAAAATATAATTATAAATCTATGAAGTGCATAGTTTTGTGCTGCTCCCTTTGTAGACCCTTGTTGCCGAGAGTATAAAAGTAAACCAGAGCAACTAGAAATTATTACGACAAAGATCAATTAAGATTCTACCAATGAAGCTCACAAGAAATTGATTTAATTTGTTCTAATTACAAATGACACAAAATGACCTAAATCACTTGAGTCTCTTCCTTTCATGGTTCAATGCAGTACTTTCTCCAATTGAAGACTAGTAATTTATCCTAATCTATGATTTTATTTTTCATAGATATGATCTCTAGTAGACCTACTATTTCTTATAATTCTGTTTAGGGTTAATTTTGTGCTTATTTGGCTAAGGCCACTAATAGACACAGTTATATACAATTTTCCAAAACCTTTTTTTTTTTGTTTATAAAATGTGTTTTTGTATCAATTAAAGGTATATTCTATTTTAAAAAATCTTGTTTTCTTGGCTACTAAAGTTCAGACCAACTAAAATAATTACCTTAAAGATATACTATGGTATTTCTAATTAAGCTCTCCCTAATTAAGCTCTTCTAATTTCACAAATAACTAAATTTATCTATTTATTTATTTACTATTTTTTTATATACCGTCGCTCAGAGTCCATCAAAATGGTTCACAACAGATTAAAAATAATTTGTAAGAAACTAGCATACATTATAAAACCTAAAACTAGCATACATTACAAATCCTAAAATGAATCCTTTAACATAAAACTTTCCTAACCTTACACATAAATGTTCTTAAACACATAGCTCCATTCATGTCCTAAAAACACTCCAAATTCTCCTCCAGGGTATAAAACATATCTAAAATTAGTTCAAACAACTGCTAAGAACTTAAATAGAAATCCTATCATAAAATTCTAAAATTATAAATACACAAAAGCCTTCTATTAGATATTCTGAACTCAACTAATTGCAGTAACAGGAAATGTATATCAGACTAACACGAATAGGCTGTACTAAAAAAACAAGTCTTAAGCTCATGTTTGAACTTTTTAAAATTTGACTCTAACCTCAGGGGAGCCGGAAGTGAATTCCAAATTCCTGGACCAGCCAATGATAACGCTCTTTCCCTCACCTGGTTGAGACGTGCTGACTGAACAGCTGGCAAAGTCAGCAAACCCTTATTTGCTGAACGCAAATTTCTCTGTGGGACATGTAATTTTATGGCTGCATTCAGCCAATCTACCTGGTCAGCGAAGATCAGTTTATGCAGAATACACATAGCTTTGGATTTAATTCAAATTATTTCCTTCTGTGTCTCTGCCAACCAATATTGTTATTCTGTGTAGTCCAACTTCCTAATTAATGGGTTAATCTATAAAGTTAGAATGGAAGGTAGGGATGAGTGGGAGGGACCCTAACTCTTTTACTATTTCTTTCTATAGCGAAGCAGTAATAATACCAATACTAGGGGTGTGCATTCGTTTTCACCGTATTGGCGATCCGCAACATATATTACACTATTCGTAGTATTCGTGGGAAAGCGAAACATATCGCGATTCCCCACGAATACACAAATCTTCCCCCGAATTATACGGCCACCTAAATAAAAATTTAAACAAACCCCCCAGCCTCCTGAACCCCCCCCCAAGACTTACCAAAACTCCCTGGTGGTCCAGCGGGGGGTCCAGGAACCATCCCCTGCACTCACACCCTCGGTGCCAGTTTCATCATGGTGCCGATAGCCTTTGTCACAGGGGCTACCGGTGCCATTGGTCAGCCCCTGTCACATGGCCATCAGCGCCAACTTCTGCTCCTACCATGTGACAGGGGCTGACCAATGGCACCGGTAGCCCCTGTGACATAGTATGGGCAAAGGCTATCGGCGCCATTTTGAGTAGTGGCATCGAACGGCCGGAGTGCAGGAGGTCACTCCGGGACCCCCGTTGGACCCCCAGGGACTTTTGGCCAGCTTGGGGGGGCCTCCTGACCGCCACAAGACTTGCCAAAAGTCCAGCGGGTGTCTGGGAGCGACCTCCTGCACGCCGGCCGTCCGATGCCAGTACTCAAAATGGCGCCGATCGCCTTTGCCCTCACTATGTCACAGGTACCGACGGTCGGCCCCTGTGACATAGTGAGGGCAAAGGCGATCGGCACCATTGTGAATACTGGCAGCAGATCGCCTTTGCCCTCACTGTCACAGAGGCTGACCGTCGGTACCTGTGACATAGTGAGGGCAAAGGCGATCGGCACCATTTTGATTACTGACATCGAACGGATGGCGTACAGGAGGTCGCTCCCGGACCCCTGCTGGACTTTTGGCAAGTCTTGTGGGGGTCAGGAGGCCCCCCCGAGCTGGCCAAAAGTCCCTGGGAGTCTCGGAGCGACCTCCTGCACTCCGGCCGTCCGATGCCACTATTCAAAATGGCTCCGATAGCCTTTGCCCATACTATGTCACAGGGGCTACCGGTGCCATTGGTCAGCCCCTGTCACATGGTAGGAGCACAAGATGGCGCCGATGGCCATGTGACAGGGGCTGACCAATGGCACCGGTAGCCCCTGTGACAAAAATATCCCCTTTCAAAATAAAATCTCTGCAGTTGGATTCAAGCCATAAAAATGACCTCTGTTTGTAGTTCAGCTTCTCCAGAATTCCGGATTTAAAATTGTGGACCCATCTAAGTATTGCGGCTAAAATTAGAAGAAAAAATAGAATAAACTGACAACATCAAATATAAAGTTTTTGGTTGACTGGTCTCAGATTAGAACTGTGCCTTGAAACAATCTGTCCTCTAAATACCTCATTCTATTAAAAAGAAAAACATGAACTCTCCAGAATGCATGCCATTTAAGAGTGAATAATGCATGTTAATCTTCCTCTTTTGCACGTCTGGCAGATGGTGCTGTACTATGTGTCAAAATTAACGAGGAGTGGTGATTTTTATTTTCAATAGTTTCTGAAACTCTCTCCCTCTCTCTCTCTCTCTCTTCCTCTATTTTTCTCTACAAAAGAAAATGCTGGTTCTCTTATTCCTCACCCAAAACCTATTTCCTTGCTCTCCTCCACAAAACAATACAAAAATGGGACAGCATTGACTTTAATCAAAAGTATAGCAGTAATACATTTTGAGCTGCAAAACAAAATGCAAAGCAATCTTTACATTCATATGTTTCTGTGATGTGCATCCATGACTATGAGCTGAAGTATAGTGCTTTCTATTAGGAAATCCTGCAGGGTCATGGTTTACTACAATCATGGAGAGCTCTAATAACTGCACTCTAGCAATGGACCAGTAATGGAATGGTAGTTATGGCAATACAAGAACAAAAATGTAAGTGCTGAATAGCATAAAATACTGTATCTCCCTTTGATTCATAGCATAGGTTCCATAGTACAAAGAACTAACAAATGGCTCAGCGAGGAGAAAACAGCTTTTTTTTTTTTAAGAAGCTTCACATGGGCTTCCTTTAATAAAGGAAATGGAGGATGCATGCTCAAGGGTGAAAGCAAACACATGAATGCCAAGACTAAGGATGGATGAACCTCCTTCAACTTGGTTTAAATCCAACTGCAGATAAATGAATTTTTGACTGCGATTTACTTGGATCATCAGCTCACTATAACTGAATTCAATCTTAGATTTTTTTTTCGTCCAGATATATTCAGATTCATTCAGATTTATGAATATAGTCACAAGTTTATACTGTTTTAAGTATTTCAATATAAATCTCCCAGTACTCAGAATGGGTTGGATTTTAAAAGCCCTGCACGCGTAAATCCAGCCGGATTTACGCCCGCAGGGCACTCGCGCGCTGGCGCGCCTATTTTGCATAGGCCGCTGGCGCGCGCATAGCCCCGGGATGCGCGAAAGTCCCGGGGCTTCGTAAAGGGGCGGGAGGGGGCGTGTCCGGGGGCATGTCCGGGGGTCAGGGGCGGTTCGGGGCGTGACCGGGGGCGTGGCACTGGCCTGGGGGCATGGTCGAGGCCTCTGGACCAGCCCCCGGGTCGGGTGATGGCGCGCCAGCAGCCCGCTGGTGCATGCAGATTTACGCCTGCTTTCGGTGTAAATCTGCCAACAAAGGTGGGGGGGGGTTTAGATAGGGCCGGGGGGGTGGGTGGGTTAGGTAGAGGAAGGGAGGGGAAGGTGAGGGGAGGCGGAAGGAACAGACAGCGCGCGCCGGGCTCGGCGCACGCAGGTTGCACAAATGTGCACCCCCTTGCGCACACCGACCCCGGATTTTATAAGATACGCGCGGCTACGCCTGGTGCACAAACAAAAGTATGTGCGTGGCTATATCTGAACTGGACAAAAATGTATCCAGACTGTATGAATGAATGGTGATCTAGATTTCTCATTCCTTTCTTTACCTCTAGCCTTATCTCCCTTCTAGTTCAACTGCAGAACCTGATGCACCTTTTAAATCCTTTTCTGTCTTGGTGGTATTACCATCTGCCTGGCCAGAATGAACAGACAGGCAATGATGTGCTAAGGAAATGAAGGAAGCTAACAAAATTAGCAGCACAGTATAATTAGCAACTTCAGTTAGCCTAGTATTGTCTGGATAAATGTTACATCAGGACATGTAATGAAGATGAAGATCCTAGATGAAATACATGACTGTTTCATGGACCAGCTGGTACAAGAACCAACATGGGGAAACTATTGTAGACCTAGTCTTTAATGGAACACAGGATTTGGTGCAAGAGATAATGGTTTGGGGGTCACTTGGCAAAAGTGATTATAACTTGATCAAATTAGATTTAATAACTGGAAGGATGACACTAATGTTACGGCCATCGGTCACCTCTTTCTCCCCTGCTTGGACTTCGTTGGCTGGACTGGCCGTCTCCGCTAGCTATTGCCGGCCTACTCACACCTGTTCGTGGGCCTCCCTAGACCGCCATCTTGCCCTTGGAGTTCTTTGGGAGCGTGCACATACTCTCGGGCCAGTCTTAAGCATGGCGGGAACCTCGGGGACATCCCCCCCGGATGAAGTCAATTTTCACGGACTCTTAAGCCAGCTGGCCCTGTTTGCCTATGACTTGGCAACGAGTTCCCTCATTGCTGATTCCGCTTCATTCACTGCAGACTACGCTCCAGCTCCTGCTTCTTCAGCGTGAGACATCCCGGGTACCTGCTCTTTGGGGGCCCTTCCTCGTCTCTGGTATCTGCTCCTCAGAGGGCCTTACGCTTTGGACTGCTGCCTGCCCTGTTCCCCGGGGCTTCACCTGGAACCATTGCTACTGTGAGTACTCTGTCTGTGGACCACTACTGTACCATCTTTAGTGAGGAACCCTCATCGATGGTAGGTAGGAGCACTGCATGGCCATCGCCATCGCCAGCGATCCAGTGCTCCTAACATGTGACAGGGGCCGGCCAATGGCATGGATTCCCTGTCACATGGTAAGGGCAAAGGGCCATTGGCGCCATTTTTATTAACGCAGCCGATGGCCTGAGAGTGGGAGATCGCTCTCCGTGCCCCCACTGGACCACCAGGTAATTTTAAAAGGTTTTGGGGGGGGGGGGGGTCGGGAGAGTGGGGGAGGCTAAGGGGGTCAATTTAAAGGGTCGGGTGGGTTTTTATTTTTATCGGGCCATCGGCGCCATTTTTTTTAGTGGCAGCCAAAATGGCGCCGATGGCCCGAGAGTGGGAGATCACGCCGGGACCCCCCCCCCCCCCCACTGGACCACCAGGTAATTTAAAACATTTTGGGGGGTTTCAGGAGGGTGGGGGATTCGTTTTAAAGAGTCGGGTGGGTTTAGGGGTTGTTTTGGTGTGCCAGTTTTCCTGCCCTCCCCCCTCCTCCGATTTACGATTTTTCACGATAAATCGGGGGAATTTCTATTGTATCACGACTCTAACGATTTTTGACGATTTAAAAAATATCTGACGATTTGTTTAAATCGTCAAAAAACGATTCACATCCCTAGTATCCATATCCTGATGTTAGCCCACTACAGGGATGGAGGTCAGTCTGTGGAAGTCTACCTGGTCTCAAGCAGCAGCAGCAGCAGCCCCCTATGCCTCTGTTCTTGGCCAGTGGGCATTCTCTATATGACACTACTCCCTCACTTCTTCTACTTAGTTGTCACAAAGCAGCTGACACCCTGTTCTAGCAGTCAGAAAGAGAACAGCAGTGGTAAATGCAAAGGTTGGTTAGTGGACAAGTGAAGTGCCAAAAGTATGAAGCTAAATTTGTCCACCAAATTCTATAGCAGATATGTGCTACCACTTCTAAGAATGCAGAGTAAACATATTGAGCTACATATGGCAGAATGCAGGAAGCTCTACCCTGCCAGTGTATACAGATGGCAGAGTGAAGGTCAAATGATGATATGATCTACAGGGAGAAGGCTAAGGAGACCACTGACAGGAAAAAGGGATCCTCAAATAGGACTGCTGCCAAGCCTCAGGCACCTGACAAGCAAACCAACACCACAACCCCCTGCACCGGATATCAGCTACATATTGGCACTAACCCCTCCCGCAAACCATTTATCTGAATACCCCCCAACAGTTACGGCATTAGGGGGTCATTTCCAATCCACATTCCTGCCATTCCAGCATCCCCAGATTTAGTGGACAGCTTTTTTCACCCACAACCCCCCTCCCAAAACTGGAAAGCCTCTCTAGCAGCTGAAGCTCTGGGAACTCTGAACACCCCCAATTACCTGGAGTATTATGCTCATTCCAGGGGCTAGCTGGAAAAGCCTCAGGGCGGGGGTGGAAGGTGCTCAATGTGTCAACTCATCTCAAAACTTTAGACTGCACATTTGAGGTCTGATGCTGGTAAGTTACCCCCCACCCCCTCCTTCCCCCGTGCAGGGTATAAACAATGAACAGCCTAGGGAGAATATAAGAATACTACTCTTGAGCCCATTCAAACAGCAGCCCATACTGTCATTTTTCTGAGGCACTCCTTCTCAAGAGTGGGCGCACTGGATCATTGGTGTCCAAAGCCAGTGTGTGCAACATGAATGCACACAGACACACTGCCTGCTCTGGGGTATGCACTGGTGTGGTAAGGGAAAGACCTATGAGTTCAACATCACCCCTCAGACACTCAGAGTGACAGAGGCTTACACAGCATGATACTCACCGACACTCACACTGACACACATATCTATTGGGTACTGACTACCTGCAGCATTTTGAGCACCTATACATGGCCAATGCATATGTTTCTGGACTGTTTGTCATTATTGATGTCTGTGGCAGCCTGTCCTTAACTGCTAATGAGGTTGCCTGAATCCTTTCTGGGCACAGAAGATTTTGTACACTTACCCACATAAAAACATCTTTCAGAGGCATATTTATTTATTTATTTATTTATTTATTTATTTATTTATTTATTATTTTTATATACCAATCTTCCTGCATTAAATACAAATCAAACCGGTTTACAAAGAACAAAAAATTGCCTGAACTGCGATACATAGAACTAAGAACATACATAGTAAACAGGGCAAACACAGTTAAAATTTAAAATTTAACTGAACAGAGAAAAAATATTTACAATGCATAGTCATAAATGTCCTAAAGCATTCAAAGAGAAAATGTGATTAGTTAAAATGCAGAGTCTGGAAATGCAAGGTTGAATAACCATGTTTTTAATTTTTTCTTAAAGGAAATTGGGCAAGGATCTTGTTTAAGGTCCGGTGGGAGATTGTTCCATTGAGTGGGTCCTGAGGTAGAGAAGGCTCTGATCTTTAGTGATGATTTTGCTTGAGGGACGAAGAGAGTGCCTTATATGTATATATGAAACATACTTTGTCTGAAGGACTGACATGGGCCCCTCAAGGCCTCATGTGGCAGTAAATATGTGTTTTACAAGAGATCAACACAGAAAGAGCATAAGCCATTGTGCTAATCACATGAGACATCTGGGAGCAGTAGACCTATACATTTAACACTGTGGCCAGTTTACTATGGAGGCCACTTGTAGGCTCTTGAGTGTCATCAGCTAAAAACACCTTCTCTAATCTTTTTCCTATACACAGAACTGATGACTGAGTCTTATCAGCACACCTACCCTGCTTACCACTAAATGTAAAAGTGACAAACACCACATGTGGCACAGCCTAGAGGACAGCAGCTCTTCCAGCTTGGCTATAAGTCCTGCCAGCCATGGGGATGAGCAAGGGCCTGCAACCATAAAAAACGGGTCTAAAAATCATAAAGGGCTTAAAACCATAAAACAACGGAAGTGGGGCGTGACCTTGAAAATGGACCAATCTGAAAGTTGTTTGCCCCAGCCTATGTGTTTGAGTGGTCAAAGATAGCATTAGGACTGTAACGGATACTACCTATTGCTATAAGCAAACTACTCTGCATATTTTCTGGGTACATTCATAAATACAATACATACACCAGGACCACATGACTGTCCATGAGCTACAACACCAAGAGCTTTGCAGCACCCTGACATCTCCATATATGACTAAGACTACCTGCAACAGGTCAGTCGACAGAAAGAGCTTCTAACACACCTTAGTGTTGGGTTCCATAACGTGAATCTTTTCTTAGGAGAGATGTGGGTGCTCTTAGAGTCATGAGAAACTATACTGTGAGGGTGACATTTCAGAGGTGATTGGAAAATGCACGTGAAGGCAGAATACTATCTGATTCCCAATCCTGCCTTCACAGAGTCGGAGCTGCATCCTTGTGTAGCCTCCCTGAGAAGCTAACCAAACCAACATGACATCCCAATGGCCAAGGCCCTCGCCTTCTGCACATAATTGACAAAGAGCCTAGGTAGGTGTAGCAGGGTGCATCTTTGTATGGGTGCATGCAACCACAAAGAGGTATGCTAGCTTGGAAAGACCTGTGAGCATTGTGGGAATGACAGCATGTAGCACAGGCACTTTACCCAAGGCTGTAAGTGAAGGTCTGCTAGGTGAGTACTCTGATGTAAACAGTAGTGTTGCCAACTCCTCTCGATTTTCAGGACAGCTTGATCCAGTCCGGGTTTTAACCCATTACAGGCTGGGACTTCTTCTAATTTCCCTATTCCTAGGAAATGCAAGACTATAAATACTTGCATGCAGGGGAGTAAAACCAGGACTCAATCAACATGTCCTGTAAATCTGGAACCAGTTTGTAAGCCTAGTCAACAGTGGCTCTGAAACTGCTGAGGCAGTGCTGCCTGCTGTGTCGTTGCATGCCCATGTGACACCAAATCTCCCCAGTACAGGTACCTAACTTCACATGCACATATTTGTCAGCTATAGGATGAGCCTGTAAAAAGGGAACTCGGTCATTGATACCTTAAATTGTCTACCTGTACCATTAGGCTGTGTCTTTAAACTTCAGAACTAATTGTGATTTGCTCTCCATTCTCGAGACACAGCTGGAGTTGCATCACATCTATGGTACTATCTCACCCACATGTGAGGGCTGGAACAGGATCTGATGGGGAGGACCGCCAAGTCAAATGCCACTAGCTAGATCAAGCTATGTAACTGTGTTGGCAGTCATACACAAACTCTTTTGTGACACACCTTTGTTAGACTCACTATCAGTCAGAAAACAATAGTCCAGCCACATGTATTTGTTGTTATCTTTAATTTGACTACAGTTTTTCAAGCACAGACTACTGCTTCATTGTCAAGAGGAATCTTAATGAGGCATACATGTTTTCTGTTACACACTGACCCAGACAAAGGAGCAGTTAGTGCAAGAAAGATGATAGAAAGCAGAGCAGCAGCAAACACTCTACTGGCCTCCCTTTCCTGGAAGGGGATGGGGTAGGTGAGGGCTAACAGGCAAAGTAGCATTCTAAATGGTTTTACCAAAACTGGCTGCTGCTCAGGATGGTGTTCACAGTTTATACAGGTGCACATGGGGGATCCGGGGGTAGATACGGAAGTATCTCCATTGGTATTCCATGGCGTAGATTGAGATTACAGAATACACAACAGAGCAGCACTATATTACCTACTTTGAGTGGGGCAGTGGAGCATACATTAAAGCTCCACCTGTTTTGTCCAAACTGCGAAATCCACTTTTGAGAACTCCGAAGGTGCATTCTATGATACAGCGGGTAGAACATAAGGTCTCACTGTAATTTGTCTCTGCTTGCATGTTGGGAATGGGAACAGGGTAAGAAGCCAGGTCCTGCAACTGTAGCCAGAATTTCCTCTGGTAAAGACAGATTTAGGGCATCAATCACATCACAGTCACTTGGAGATATGGCTTCCAAATTACAGCATGCTGTAGGACAGTATAAGCTAGCCACTAGCTTAGCTTGAGCCTTAAAAGACTATTTCCTTACCCTAAATGCATGCCACATTGTTCTGGGACAGAATATGTACAGGATAGCAATAGCCAAATCTAGCTCAGATCTTCCGTACTACTAAATCACTTCTGGAGACTGCAACAAATGCATGCCAGGCCCTCACAACCAAGCTAAGGCTACTCATTCGTAGCAGTCATCCAATCTTGAAGCAATAGATAAGAGCTTCCATAACTGTCCTAGTAGGAAAACCACTACCTCATGTTCTGATTGGGCAAGTCCCTGCCTGTTCTGCAGTATGACCTCCGGAGATACCAATTTGTAAGCCCTGACACATTGATTATCCCTGGCTCCCAAAATGCACAGGCCGCTGCTTCTGGTTTAGCTGTGTGATGGGCAAGAAAAACTGTGCCCGACATCCTGGCTGACCCATTACTAACAGGCCACATGTGATCTGATAGTACCAGCAGTGTCAACACTTCAAGCTTGTGACTAAGCAGTGAGATTTCAACTGCTCTCCATGGGAGGATAGGAACGGGTCACCTTAGAAAGTGAACATGTATAAAGTGTATAGTGTCTGCTCACACACCAGCTTTAGAGCAATTGCATTGTTTGCCCTTGCAAGATTAGCAGGCCTCTGCAGCATGGATTGAAAAATCCAGGCCCTGGTGTAATGGCCTGCAGACCTAACTGTACAAGCCACTTGTCATGCCAGTGATACTGTTACATCCTCCACATACTATCCCCTCCCCCCATATCCATGCCATTTGCAACAAAAACATAACCAAAGATGGAATAGAGAAAGATGCATCTCTCTTACCTACGAGCCAACTGTAGAGGCCGTCGTCAAAATTTTCACACATGCCTGATTACCTAAGGAAAGAAATCATGCGTGGCTCCCAGGGAGCTGGCCACCATGTCGAGGATGCGCATTCAAGTGTCACAGACCACTTCCATGTTCATGGAGTGGAAAAGCTTTCTGTTGCAGAAAATCTCCTCCCTGTCACAGGGTGGGATGATGGCTACATGAGTGCAGACGAATGCTCCCAGAACACTGGGAAAGTTTGCGAAGGCATAAAAGCCTCTCTTGAAGTCCACCAAGTCCTGCCTGTCCTGAGGAAATGCTATGTAGCGATTAATGTGGTCAGAGACTGCTGTCAAGACCTAGTCCAGACAGCGAGAAAAGGTGGTTTGGAATATTCCCCCTGTGACTCCTACTGTCATTTGGAAAGAGCCAGCTGCCATGAAATGCAGGGTGGCCAATAGTTTTGTGAGGCCCAGCACAGCGTGGGACGGGATCCAAATGAGGAAAACAGGAAACAGCGTAAGCATTGTCAAGTTAGATGCAAATCATTGAAAGGCAAATAAACAATTTGAAAAGATGCTTGCCATGGAAGCAAAAACTTATAATAAAAAATGTTTCAAGTACATTTGAAGAAAAAAGCCTGTGAGATAGTTAGTTGGACCATTAGAGCATCAATGTGAAAAGGAGTACTTAGGAAGATAAGACAATAGCAGAGAAACTCAATTAATTCTTTGCTTCAACCTTTACTGAGGAAAATATAAAGGATATACTCATGCCAGAAATAATATTTAACTGTGACAATTCAAAGGAATTGAAACAAATCTCAGTGAACCTGGAAAATATAATAAGGCAAATTGACAAACTAAAGAATAGCAAATCACCTGGACCAGATGGTATACACCCCAGAGTGTTCAAAGAAATGAAAAATGAAATTGAAGACATACTATTACTTATTTGTAAAATATCTTTAGAATCATCTATGTTGGCTGAATATTGGAGGGTTGCCAATGTAACTCCAGTTTTTAAAAAGGGTTCCAGGTGAACTCCAGGAAACTAATACTAGCAAGCTTGATATCAGTGCCAGGCAAAATGGTAGAATCTATCATAAAGGACAAAATTACTGAACATATGGATAGGCAGAGCTTAATGTAAGTAAGCTAACATGGATTTAGACAAGGGAGGGCTTGCTTCACTAATCTGCTACATGTTTTGGAGGGTGTAAGTAAAAATTAGGATACATTGAGCCAGATGAAATAGTGTATCTGGATTTCAAGAAAGCATTTGACAAAATCCATCATGAGACACTTCTGAGGAAATAAAAAAGTCATTTAAAAATTTAAAAACTGTCATTGTGGTAACGCTAGATAAATCTCAGAGGACCCAAAAAAAATCCATTGGCTATTTAGATGAAAATTCAGTCATTCAATGGAAATAAAACTACATACATAGTTGTTTTTTGAGTCTTTTGAGTCTTTTGAATTTTCCATAGTAATTTTTCTTAGTTTATTTTTGGTATTAGTTCCGGTATATATGTTTTTTTGGGCATTACTTTACTAAATATAATCTAAAATGCAGATTTTATAATGTGCGCTCGGGCGTCCATGTGTGTGCTGTTCCCACCTCGCACATATGGATGCTTTATAACAAGCATGTGTCACTGCACGCATGTTATAAAATATGATTCCTGGCTTTATGTTTACTCGAGTATGTAATCTTTGTTCATCGCTCAGGCCTTCATTGTGTTGGGCAATTAAGAAATTCAATACATGTAAATGTAATAAGGACTGACTATCTGGGGGAACATTAACTGGTTGATCATTGATAGGATAGCAGAAATTAATTAACTTGTGTTACGCCTGTCAGTCGCACACGGCTGCGACCGCGAGTGCTCACCTCCTTCACTGCCTTCCTGCCCTCCCCGGGGCTGCTCACTGTAAGGGCTTGTTGGCAACACCGCGTTCCATGGGACTCTCCTCGGCGGCATGGATGCCGCTGCTCCACGCTGCGACGCTGGTCCCTCCTAGGCACAAGCTTGATTCACAGCCCTGCCTATAAACCCTCTTCGGCAGGAACCTCGGGGGCATCCCGCTGTGATGACATCATCGACCTGTCCTACTTAAGCGCCACTGATGTTCCAGGAAACTGACTTGGCACAAGTTCCGTCCTGAGACTCTACTGCTGCGGATTCTCCAGTTCGGCTGCTGTCCCCCTTGGACCCTGTCTGGCACCTGCTTCTCAGGGGTCAGTGTGTGCGCTAACTGGGGCTTGCTCCCCTGGCCTACCCCACTCCTCAGGCTGGATCTGTGCCTCTTGGGCTCCATCCTTCCTGGCTGCAGCTACCTGTGTCTCATTTGGATTTGCAGTCTTGTGAATTCCTCCTCAGCCTCCTCGCTCCTCGGGACTGTGCCCACTTCCAACCTATAGACTGGCAGCGCTTGTCCGCTCCTCGGGCTATGCTACCCTACACTTAACCTAGTCCTGCCCCGCTCCTCAGGGTTGGCCCCTTGCCTGTACCAGCTGGTCTCCTGTCCCGATCCTTGGGCCAACTCCAGCCTGCTCTCTGGCCACACCTTTGCTCTCCGGGGTTCTACCATCTTCAGCTGCCTGGGCCAGGACCAGACTACCTCAACCTGTGGGTGGTCTACGCTCCTGGCCTCTTCCTCCACGCTGCAGCTGCACCCCTTTAGGGCCGACCTTTCAAAACCTCCTACAGCATACCACCCTGCGGGGGTTAGCTACAGGACCTTGGGACCTCTCCATCACCTGCCAAGAACTTCCTCCTGTGCCGGTATCCCGCCTCCCAATGGCGCGGACCTGTGGGGCTCCTCCCCACAGGCAGTAACAACTCGCGCCTTGGGCCAAGGGTCCACCAACCCACAGATCATAACAGTTGCCAAGTCCATGGACCCGGCAGAGGTATCAGGTCTCCAGGCCATTACTGGCCTGGCACAACGGATCAGCAAACAACAGAAATTCTTGGAGTCCCTGGCCACTGCCATAGACAACCCGAGCTCTCGTTTAGATGCTACCACCACATCTATCAAGCTCAATGCCTTTACCTCTTCACAGGCTCCTTAGCTGTCTGTGCCATTGCCGGCACCTCCACGCTTCTCAGGAAATCCCCTCATGTGTCGGGGCTTCCTGAATCTCTGCAACATGCATTTCTGCTTGCAGCCCACATACTTCCCAGATGTGATTACCAGTACCACTTACATTCTAGCCCTCCTGGATGGCAAGGCTCTGGCATGGACTTTACCTCTCTGGGAATGAGCAGATGCTATTTTTCAGGATCTTTCAGGGTTCCTCACTCTGTTTCGGTCTGTCTTAGAAGACCCCGGCTGGCGTGCATCTCTGGGTCAACGTTGCTCCACCTTCAACAGGGCTCCCACCCTTTAACTGACTGTCATAGAGTTTCAAACTCTCACGTCAGAATTGTATTGGGACTCTGACTGCCTATGCTCCATCTTCTTGGAAGGATTAAACACTTGTATAAAGGACAAATTGGCTGCTCACGAACTGCCCATCTCCTTGGACTCCCTCATTGATCTCACCGGGCGCATCGACCATCGATTACAAGAACGGTCTCGTTAGTCCAGAGAATCCTGGAAACCAACTCCCGGACCACCTCAAGCTCGATGTTCCTCCTCCCCGAGGCTGACCAGTCCACCTGTCTCCACAGAGGAGGAACCCATGCAAATGGGTAGGAGTAGACTCTCTCCCAAGGAACGTCATCGTCCACAGCATAAGAACATAAGTACATAAGAAAATGCCATACTGCATCAGACCAAGCATCCTGTTTCCAACAGTGGCCAATCCAGGCCATAAGAACCTGGCAAGTACCCAAAAACTAAGTCTATTCCATGTTACCATTGCTAATGGCAGTGACTATTCTCTAAGTGAACTTAATAGCAGGTAATGGACTTCTCCTCCAAGAACTTATCCAATCCTTTTTTAAACACAGCTATACCAACTGCACCAACCACATCCTTTGGCAACAAATTCCAGAGTTTAATTGTGCGTTGAGTAAAAAAGAACTTTCTCTGATTAGTTTTAAAATGTGCCCCATGCTAACTTCATGAGGTGCCCCCTAGTCTTTCTACTATCCGAAATAGTAAATAACCGATTCACATCTACCCTTTCTAGACCTCTAATTAACTGTACTAACCACATCCTCTGGCTACAAATTCAAGAGCTTTATTGTGCGTTGAGTGAAAAAAAATTTTCTCTGATTAGTCTTAAATGTGCTACTTGCTACACTTAACCTAGCCCTGCCTTGCTCCTTGGGGTTGGCCCCTTGCCTGTACCAGCTGGTCTCCTGTTCAGATCCTAAGGCCAGCTCCAGCCTGCTCTCTGGCCACAACTCCGCTCTCCGGGGTTCTACCACCTTCGGCAGACTGGATCAGGAACAGACTACCTCAACCCGTGGGTGGTCTATGCTCCTGGCCTCTTCCTCCACGCTGCAGCTGCGCCCCCTTGGGTCCAACCTTTCAGAACCTCCTACAGCATACCACCCTGTGGGGGTTAGCTACGGGAGCTTGGGACCTCTCCATCACCTGCCAATAACTTCCTCCTGTGCCGGTATCCCACCTCCCAATGGTACGGACCTGTGGGGCTCCTCCCCACAGCAGTAACAACTCGGGCCTCGGGCCAAGGGTCCACCAGCCCACAGATCATAATAGCTTGTGATCAGACCACGGTTTATGTACCACCTTCAGTGCCACATTAAAAGATGCAACTATTGAGGAGTTGATAAAGAAACAGATCCAAGATGTGCCCATGCCCATGCATCAGAACCTGAATAATCTGCTCCCAACCCAAATTACGCATACAGACCTTACCCACACAAATTTACTTGCATTCCTAGACCTGCACATGTATTCTGAGGTTTATACAATAGCATATATGACAATTCAGTGTCATATATTGTAATGATTTTCAAAAGCCCACTTACATGCGTAGTGCATTTACATGTGTAAAACCCAGTTTTAACCAAGTAAATCTTTTAAAATATTTCTCCCTAAGACTTTTATACTGTCTCCCACTATCTTACATTGTAAATAAAATTGCAGCACTCTTTGTTTGAAACAAAATATTAAATTTTGCAGAGAGCATATACAGTGTGTCCCAGATTAGGGCCTATAAGACCAAATTGGCACTGACCAATAGGTCAGGGAGATTAGAATACTGGTTCACTTCTTCAGGTCTTGTCCTCTAATGAAGCTCATCAGGTCAAAGAAAATAAGATACTTGGGGCCTGTAATAGGCTAGAATGTACACCTATCTGCCGAATGTATTCTGTTTTGCTATGATTAAGTGCAAAGTGATGTATATAAGAAAGAATAATCCAAACTATAGAAGCACGCTGCTGGGTTCCATATTAGACAATAGACATCACCTCCCAGGAAAAGAATATTGGAGTCACTGTGGACAATACCTTGAAATCCTTGGCTCAGTGTGCAGAAGAGGTCAAAAAAGCGAATAGAAATGATTAGGAAAGGAGTGGAAAATAAAATAGGACTTTGTATAGATCCATGGTGCAATTGTACTGTGAGTATTGTGTACAATTCTGGATACCCCATTTCAAAAAAGATATAGTGGAACTAGGAAAGGTATAGAGAAGGGCTACCAGAACGAATGGGATATGCAGAAGCAAAATTTTTGTTTCAGTTTATTTACTCATTTTGTAGGCCACCTCCATTTTTTTTCATTATTTTGAAATGAAAAATGAAATGCTCTTCATTTAATTCATTTTTCTGTTTTCTATTCAATTCAATGGAGTTAGCAAAACAGCCTATTTTGAGCTAAAAAATTGAGATTTTCTATTAAATTTTAATGAAATTTGTGAGTAGACAACATAACATCAGCAGGTAGAAGAAAACTCTAAGGAAGCAAGACTGGCAAAGTGGCATCAAAAGTGGCATGCATAGCCTAAGGCACCATAAAGGACAGTGGTAAGAGTAATCTAGGGAGCAAATCAGCAGCAAGAGTGTCAACAACACCCCAATGCTTCAAAATGTGGGACTAATAATAGTGGTATGAACTATCAAAATAAGCACAAGACGGCAGGGGATGGACTTGCCATTTGTGCTGTAAGGCAATACCCAAGGCCCCACAACATTCTTCCCTAGCCACAGATGGGTGGTTTGGGGCCAATGACCCATATTGATGGGAGCCATATCATTGTCAGTTTTCTCCTGCAAGAGGGCCAAAATGGAACCAAATGGCATGAACATCCTAATGCACCATGAAAGGATAACTACGTAATAAAGTTGGGTAAAATAAAACCTAGACACTGATAGAGGGATAAAGAAGTACTATCAGTGGCATGAAGACTCCAAGACACCAGTAGAGGTGCAAAAAGCCAATAATAGTGACAAGAACCCCTCAAGGTGAAAAGTCTATGGTATGGCAGCAAAGCAGATTGGCATCAAGATCACCAAATTATAGAGGCTGGGATATGAAAGCAAGACAGAGTATAAGCAAGACTCCCAAGGTATAAAGTCTTGGGTATGACAGCAAGGTTGAGTAGCAGCAAGACCCCAAGGGGATACATCAAGAGCATGGCAATTAGACATGGTGGTATAAAGAACCCCAGGGTGATACATCTGGGATATGGCAGGTAGGCATAATGGCAGAAAGATCCCCAAAGTATAGAATTATAGTCATGGCTGCAAAGCAGAGTAGTAGCAAGACTCCCAAGGCATCAAAAAACCTCAATAATTAGTGTGAGGAATTGCAAACAGCACAAAGGCATCAAAACTCCCAAGATACAAATTTTAGGGAATCACAAATTGTTACACACGCTGGCTATGGCAGACCCGTGGCTCGGCCCCCTCACCTCTTTCAAAGTGATACAGCACCTGGTCCCTCATCTCTGGAGGCTGTGGGATGCTGGCCCCATCATTGGACTGACCCTGGGGCCTCCAGCTCTGCTATAGGTCCTGATGCTCCATGTCGGGCCTCGCTGCATGGCCCGTGGAGAGACGCAGTCCTGACCAACGCCACACCCCTCCCTAGGTGCATGCACGCGTACAGCAGATCCTTTACTAGGGCCCGCGGTGGGAACCTGGCTGTGGCCCCAGATGATGACGTCAGCTAAGCTACAGTATATAAGACCGGGCTCCGTTCTCTCAAATTGCCTTTGCAACAGGTCCCCTCGTTAATCGAGAAATCGTTGCTTCTTCAGTTCCTGGTTCCCGATCCTGATTGCCTTTGTTCCTGTTTCCTTGTTCCGGTGATCCTGTTCTCTCCTTCAGATTGCTAACCTGGTTTGACCCTGCATTGCCTGATGACGCCATTGCCTCTCTCCAGCCCCAGACCTCTGCATCACCTGACTACTCCTTGCCTCTCTCCAGCCCCAGACCTCTTCATTGCTTGACAATGATGTTGGTTCTCTCCAGCCTTGGGCTTCTGCTTTGTCCGACCATCCTTTGACTCTCTCCTCATCTAGACTTCAGCCTTGCTTGCCACTGCTTCCAAACTGCTGCCTCCCAGAACCCAGCTTGCTTAAAGATGCCTCTTCAGCCTTTGTCCTGGATGAAGTTCATTCAGGCTTTGGCCTGCTCTTGCTCAGGCCCTCTGTCATACTTTGTTCCTATTGCCCTCTGTTATACTTTGTTCCTATTGGTGCCCGGGTGTCCGGGACTCTGCCTTGTCCAGTACAGACTGATACCTACACCAGTTGCTGCCTCTTGGCTGACCTTGATCCACCCATTGATGACTACTGACAGAGGCCACCTAAGTCCAGCCGGCCCCGGCACCCAAAGGCTCAACCCACGGGGAATGAGGGCTTGTATTGGTGAAACGCCAGCCAGCCTCCGTTCGTCAGCCCTCTCTGCCTGCCGATGGTGGGGACCCATAGGATCCCTCCTATGGGTAGTGTCAACCCCACCTCGGCCAAAGGGTCTACCTCAAGTGCAACACAAATAGCACAGATGAGTTAAAATCCTTAAGGCATACATTGCCTGGAATCACAAACAACATAAAGGCATCAAAACCACATAGCATACAGTGTCAGGAATCACAAAAAGGACAGAGATGTCTACACTCCCAAGACATAAAGTGTGAAGAATTGCAAACAGCACAAAGGTGCCTATACCAACAAGGCATATAGTACAAGGAATCATAAACAGCACAAATATGTTTATATCCCAGAGTATACACCACAGAGAATCATAAATAGCACAGTGGTATCTATATCCACAAGGCATCACAACAGGACAGAGATGCAGGGATCACAAACAACACATATGTGTCAAAATTCCCAATGAATTCACTGTGGGAAAAAGCAAATATTGCAAAGACATCAAAACCCCCATGGCCTAGAATGACAGAAATTGCCTAGAGCACAAAGGCATCAAAACCCAAAAGGTTTACAATGTGTGGAATAGCAAACAGCAAAAAGGTATCAAAACCCACAAGGCTTAGAGTGCAGGGAATCATATACAGCACCAAGGCATAGAGAGCAGTCCATCACAAACAGCAATGACATAAATGGCATTACAAGGTAATACATATAAGACAAATAAGAGAAAATATTTTATTACTCAAGGCATAACTAAATTCTGGAATAAATTCCTGGTGAATGTGGAAAAAGCAGATCGTATACCTGGATTTAATAAAGATTTGGACAAATTCCTGGAAGAAAAGTTCATCAACCATTATTAAGGTGGACTTTGGAAAATTCACTGTTTATCCAAGAAATAAGCAGCATGCAATCTATCCAACTTTTGGGATCTTGCCAAGTACTTTTGACTGGATTGGCCACTCAGAAAGAGGATACTGGGCTTGATGGACCTTTGATCTGACCCAGTATGGCAAATCTCATATTCTTATATTCTTAAGATGTCTAAACCTCCAAGGTTTGGCCCATCAAAAACAGATTCTAAATCTAGGTGTAGAGTGTGGTCCATTGCAAATAACACAGATATAAAAAACTACCAAGGCATGGAGTATGGTCCATTATAAGCAGCACAAAATTGTCTAAACCACCAAGGCATGGAGTTTGGTGAATCACAAACAGCCCAAAGGTGTTTAAAAAAGTAGAATTGATTATTTTATTATTTTACTCATAATTAAATATTAAATTAAAAACAGTATACACATATATGATTATCCCAACAATCATATAAATGGTAACCTCAACCCACTTCTCATTTAGAGTATATTATTGAACTATGTAACTGTAAATATTGGCACACTATGGATAACTTAGAAACCAAACCTAGTTCATGCCTAAATGTAAACCGTTGTGATGGTACATTACTAAACGACGGTATAGAAAAGTTTTTAAATAAATACATACATAATTAAATAAACAAATAAATAATAAATAAAACATCAAGACACAATGTGCATGGAATCTCAAACAGCACTAAGGCCTATACAGGTCTTGAATGCAAGATGGAAAACCATAAAAGAGGTGTGGTGGGAGGAGAAAATGTATTTCTTTCCTTTTTTTCACTTTTTTCTAGGGCAAAATACCCTAGTATAACCATCAAACAAGCAGAGAGGGAGAACTAGGCTGAGATCCAAACAGTATATGACATGGAGACACCAAAACCCCATGTTGGTTTAAAATAGGCATGGCAAATAGACATATTAACACCATGACCCCATGGTGGTATATCAGGGGCAAGGCAGGTAGGCATAGTAGTAGCAAGATCTCAAAGGTGGTACTTCTGGATCATGGTAAGTAGGGATGTGGCAACCTTTCTTTAGGTCTTTAGTTTTATTCCTTGTTAACAATATTGTTGTTATAAATGTTTCATTGTATTAGATAAAGGAAACTTATTTCCTGTATCTCTCTTGTTTTATGTAAACCGGTATGATTTGTATCTGATACAAGAATGTTGGTATATAAAAATTAAAAATAAATAAATAAATAAATAAATGATGGTATATCAGAGGCATGGCAGGTAGGCATAGTAGCAGCAAAACCCCTAAGGTGGTACATCTGAGGCATGGCAGGTAGGCAAAGTAGCAGCATGGCCTTCAACATCCTTTCAGTCATCTTGCTACTCACATGGAAATTGATTTTCAAAAAGACCATCTTTTCTGTCAACTGTGGTGCTAGTCCTAAGAGATAATGGTTTAAGATGTCCAGCAAGCACTCAGGTTTATTTATTTATTTATTTATTCATTCATTCATTCATTCATTCATTCAATTAAAATCTTTATACTCTGCTACTTCCAAATATATGTCCAGTGTGGATTACAAAATTACAGTCATAACATATTTACCTTACAGCTAAAGTAGACAACAATAAGGTAGTAGAACATTTTGATAAAATAAAACTGAACCAAAAATAGTAATACCTCACCCATATGATTCTGTAGAAAACTGGGCTTTAATACCCTTTCTAAAGAATTTCAGTTTCTGTAACTCCTACATCCTTGCTGCCAATTTATTCCATTAAGTTACTGCTGCAAATGAGAATGTTTTGACTTAGTTTGCACCAATCTGTATTTAGTAACTGAGGGAATTTCAAGCAGGTGTGCACCCTTTGATTGCTATGATCTATTTGGGGTGTGTCATTCAATGGTATTTCTCAAAATATATGATTTAGTAGTTGTTAAAAGTTTAAAAGCAATTAACAGTAACCTGATTTTTAACCTCCCTTTCTCAGGAAGCCAATGAAGGTCTCTCAGTACTAGAGAAATATGTTCTGTTCTAGGGAGACCAGTTAAAACACATGCAGTGGCATGCTGAACTAGCTGCAGAGCATGGATTAACTTATCTGGCAAACCTACATATAAAGAACTCCAGTAGTCTAGATGAGTCACATTGATGGACAGGAAAGATAATACAAGTCCATAGTCTGTCTGGCTAGATCTTGCCAAACTATGGACTTGTGTGCCCAGTATACCAATGTATTGGTGTCCATGTCCCCGATGGGCTCTGCAAGATGGCATTTCACAGAAATTTCTGCTGCAGTCTCCTTTGCTGGGGTTGGCCGAGGGTATCTCATGCCAGATGCTTTAGCTATGGCCTCTGTCAGGACAGCTAGTTCTTTGCTGGCAACATGGCTTTGGTGAATTAAGGTAGGGGAGCTGACAGGTTGCTGCTCCAGCTTGCAGTATTTGCATTTCCTTCATGAATGTGAAATGCTGGGACTGGAAGGTGAGAGTTTCTTTTACCCATGGATCACAATAGTGTAACAAGCATATATGTATTGTTTTCTAACAGAGGTTTCAGTCTCTCCTGCAATAGTCCAAAACCTAAAGCACTTCTGCTCACGGAAGCATTTCCTCTAAAATATTTTTAAATTCAATCATTTTATTAAAAAATAAAACATAAACCAAGAACACACAAACACAAGCAAATATAAATAATAACAAACATTACAAGAGGAGGCTAAACAGACAAAAGAAAGACAAAAATCATACAGTGCAGCTTCATAACATTAATATATTGTGACGACTCACCACCTTCTCAGGAAGGTTTGGTGCTCCTCTTGCCCACCGATCTGGCTTCTCCAAGCACATCCCCTCTGCAGAACTCCACAGCAGAATAAATGTTCCGGCACTGGCATGTGCTTCTAGTGCCCTTACAGGGCTAGCGCAAGGACTAGAAAGCCCCCTGCAGCAGGTCCTAACCAGCTCCCAATAAATTAAGCACAAAAATGTAGTTTGTCTCTCAAAACATTCTTTTTCCAGTTCCAAGGAAATAATCACTGCAAGTCACAAAACCCAGTCTAAACACCCACGGTAAAAACCTCTGCTTGGCCTTCCAGCCAGCAAAACCCCGCCCTGCTCAGCGGTAGCACAACTCACCCCAACTCCCCTCAGTTGTGCTACAGGCCACAGTCTTCCCAATCCTTAAAACAAAACTACTAACTGACCACAGACTTAAACAAAACAGTAAAAAATAAAAAATAAAAAAGACTCCAGAGTAATCTTCTCACTTACTCTGTCTCCATGTCTGTGTCCTGAGTCTCTGCCGAGACCTCCAACTCCATGGCCTCCTC
The DNA here is from genome assembly GCF_901001135.1 of Rhinatrema bivittatum. NCBI lineage: Eukaryota > Metazoa > Chordata > Amphibia > Gymnophiona > Rhinatrematidae > Rhinatrema > Rhinatrema bivittatum. The sequence continues at coordinate 474,705,103 of NC_042615.1, read as the reverse complement.
TTCGTCTGAGGAGCTGAGCTTTTCTTCCAGCTCCTGGTGTGCTTTTCCCTGGTGCCCGGCTCAGCTGTATAATCAGCCTCCTCTCTCTCCCATTGGCTCAGCTGTGCCTCTAAGAACCTAGGAACTGTAGTCTTTCCCAGACTCCCAGGCCTCTTCTGCTGTTTACATTTTTCTGTACGGTCTGAAATAGGCCTCTTCTGCTGTTTAACTCGACTCCAATCCCTCCCTGTAGGGATCCGGACCGGGTTTTCTTCCCTTAAGACAGCCTGCACTTCATCACAATATTCAAGGAGAGCATTATAAAGCCAAAAAATCACAACAGGTTTCCAAACAACATGGAGTTTAGCCCTATGGTTAAGTCTGATAGTAGCCACATTTTCAAATCTATAAATATTATAAACAGTATTCTAGCAAAATAAACCGTTCAAGAGGCTATGATCCTTCCAATTATTTAAAACCAGCTTGTAAGGCTAGGACAAGAAGAATATCTATTTACAAAAGTGAGATGAAATTGATCCTTGAAACACTTGAGATTTTAGGATAACAATTTAAAAAGAAACAGAAACTTGTAATGGGAGAATTTTATAAACAAATTCCCAGACTTGAACCCTAAATGGGGGGATTTTAATGCAACCATAAAGCATGTGTTCCAAATCCCACTCCTGACTTTCACAATGCCAACACAGTGCAGAAGGTCTTAATCCTGCCTTGCACAATTCCATAGGTGCCCAGGTAGTGTGATGCAAGAGAAAGTACAGAGATTATGTAAGACTAGTGTTCCGCCCATTGGTTGAAGACAGCTGCGCCCTCTGTTGCTTACCTTTTTACTGCCTGACTCCATTCATCTTGGGAAGATGGCTGCCTCCACTTCTCGACGCCGACCCCTCTGGCATCCCCGGACCGGCATGGGTGATTGCGTTAGCCATCTTTCTCCTGGGATCACCTAGGGCACGCACGCGTGCGCGCGCAGCCCTGTCCTTTACGTGCGTCATGGCGGGAACCTCGGGGGCGTCCCCATCACATGATGTCACAAGCTCAGGATATTTTAACCCAATTCACAATTCCAGCTACGAGTTAGCAAGGAATCCTCCATGCTGATCTCTCCATGTTACCAGACGCTCCCGCTCTGTGTACTTTTGCTCCAGGACGACTTAGGTACCCGCTCCACGGGGGCCTTGCCTCACTCCTCTTTACCCTCTGGGGTTATATGCTACCAACAAGGACGCCTAAGATACCTGCTCCTCGGGGGCCTTGCCTTGCTCCTATGTACCCTTCGGGGTTGCCTACCTATTACCAGGACGCCTATGGTCACTGCTCCTCGGGGGCCTTGCTCATCCGAGACCTCCGCTCCTTGGGGCTGTCTCCTACTACAACTGCCAGCATCAGAGTGAGTACTGCTGCTCCAGTTCTGTCTTTGTCTCATCTCTCTCTCCATAGACTCTCGACCTACCCTGTACTGCGGGCCTGGTGAGACTGTGGAACTGCCATTCTACTCTGCAACATACAGACAGAACATTATCATCTGGTTCTCCTCTCCTAGCTGGAATCTTTACCCGATCCTCGGGTTACCATCTATGTTGCAGTACAATAAAGATATTAGGGGTGTGCATTCGGATTGACCGCATTAGTAAAACGCAACTCATATTTTTTTTTTACTTAAAAAATTGATTCGACATAAACGATCGGATTTCCCACATATCGAACATAGATATGTTCGATGTGGGAAATCGCGATTGTTGAGCCAAAATAAAAATATAAACCCCCTCACCCTCCTTAATCCCCCCCCCCCGACTTACCACAACTCCCTGGTGATGGAGCGAGGAGTGAGGACGCCATTTCTGCAATCCTTGCCGAGAAGCATGTGACGTCGGCGGCACGTCGAGTGACGCCGGCGTCACGTGATTCCCGGCTCGTTCGCGCCGGACGGCTCGTTCGGCCCAAAAAGAACTTTTGGCCAGCTTGGGGGGGCCTCCTGACCCCCCCAAGCTGGCCAAAAGTTCTTTTTGGGCCGAACGAGCCGTCCGGCGCGAACTCGCCGGGAATCACGTGGCACCGCGTCACTCAGACGCGACGTCACATGCTTCTCGCCAAGGAATGCAGAAATGACGTCCTCACTCCTCGCTCGATCACCAGGGAGTTGTGGTAAGTCTGGGGGGGGGATTAAGGAGGGTGAGGGGGTTTAAATTTTTTTTTTTGCACATATGTACATATACCCAACTCATTGGATTTTTTTTATGTCCATATTGGCCGCAAGTGGGACCCCCTTTCGGACATAAAAAATATGAACATAAAATTTTGCTCTGCACATCCCTAAAAGATATATCTCTGTGTCCATCTCTGCCTAGAGCTAACCTATTGCTGCAAGTCCCCACAGGGCAGAGCCCTGTGGGAGGTGTCATCTCTTACAGCGAACAAGGGCCCACGTTTCAATGTCCAAAGTAGTAGTACAACAACTAGCTGAAAATGAAGTTTTCATTAGATTTAATCAACTGCTATTCCAATTAAATATGACCAGATCAATGGAAAGATTCTTCTCTTAGACCCTTTCCAAGCCCATATATCTGAAGGAGGAGGATAGATTAAAGAAGCCTCATGACCAAAAGAGCGAAATTTAATACAGCGAGGTAGAAGCTCTGGAGTTTCCATCAAACATACCAACTGAATATCACCATGATCTAACGAGTGTTTCAGCTGAAACCATTAGTAGTGCTGAGAGGAAGGTAAATCAACCTTCTGGGCCAAGGCATTAAAGGTAGGCAGTCTACCTGCTTCCATAATATGACCTAACATCCCAATACCTTTTGACTGCCACTATGGCCAATTACTTACTGCTTTATTAATCAACAATAAGGAATTATGCCACAGTGGAGCTTACAGACTAAAATTCCACTTATCCTTCAAATGACAGTGCATAGAGCTTTATGAGTAGCAGCTATTGTGGAGATCAACCAGAAATATTTAGGGCGTTTCATAGCAGGTAACAAGTCCAACTGTAAAGGAGAAACAAGATTACATTCAAAAAGTAGCCACCTAGGAGTGAAGCTTAACACTCCTTTGGACCATTTTCTTTAACCTAAGTACTGCAAAATCTCATTATTTAGGATATTTTAAATGTATTTGATTGCTTGAAAAATTAACAATATTATGGAATACAAGTTGCCGTGAGACCAGTGATTAAAATGTTTGAGCAAGGTTAAAACAATCCGTGGACACTATTAAGTGAATGATACCTCTCTAATATACGAGAGTCTCATTATAAATCCTCCTGGCACGTATGGTATTCTTGCGGTTTAGAGTACCTTTGTATTCCTGGTTATGAGCAAAGAAGGATTGGATTTATGTTTTAGGTTCCTACTGAGTACTTGTGATCTGGTTTGCTTGGAAACAGGATGCTGTGCTTGATGGGACTTTGGCATGACCTAGTATGGAACTTCTTATGTTTTTCTGTCTTTATTGAAAGTTAAGGGCAAAAACATACAGTTGTTTTTAAAGAAAGCATTTCTAGAAGCCATAAAGTTGATTCTCATTTGTTGGAAAGAGATAACCTCCCCCCCCCCCCCCCCCCGACTTACCTGCAATGGAAAAATCTGCAACATACTAGGATGCAGATGGAGAATATGGCAACAGCAGAGATCTTTGGGTATAATACAACTTTTCTGGAAGTTTGGGGCTCTTATCTTCAAATACTCCCACAACAAGCCAAAAGTCAACTGCTCAACTGAGGGAGGGCCTATTTTAGTACAATGGTTTAGGGTTGCCAGTGACCCCTGGAGTATAATAATTTATGATTAGGTTAGGTAGGAGAAAAGGAAGGAGAAATGGAAGGAGAAAAGGAAGAGAGACTTGAATTAAAAATGTGACTTCAACTTGGAATCTGTCAAATTTTGTGGAGAGAAAAAAAAGGATGGAAATATTTATTCAACATTTAATTGGCCAAATGTGCTAGACATTGTTTATATTATTTATTAATAAGTTTAAATATAAAAATGCAGCACTGCTAGCCACAAAATATATCACCTGGAGTCCTATTTTGCATTGCAAGGGGTAGCTTTCCACATTCCTGCCCAATTTTCTACTTCCCTCTTAGCAGGATTTTTCAGACTTCTGGCAGTATGTGTTTCCATGCTGTTGTCTTTTTTTGGCCTGGTCCCAATTCTGATTTATTTTATGTTTTGTTTCTCCATGGCCAACCTGCTTCCACTGTACGTCAAGCTGTTCTAGTTCACCAAAAAGCATGCCTATTCCCTCCTTACCAAATGAGTGCATAAAGCCCTCCCGAGCCCTTCAGAGTCCTTTTGCCTAAGAGCTCAGTGCATAATTTCTGTTTTCTGTTTTTGCTCTGCCCTTCAGTAACAGATTTCTGTAGCCTGTGTCTTGCTGCTCTGTACCTCTGCAACAGATCATATTTAAGCACATCACCCCACAGCACTGGTAACTAAATAAAAAATAATAGTGATTTAGCCTATAAGCATAGACAACAAATACAAGCAACTATAAACAAATTATCCTTCCCCCAAGCACAAACACATGCACATGCACACACATACACACAGATACAATTACAATTCAACCTTATGAAAAGATAATTATGGATGTAGACAGGAGGACCCTCTAAGGCATTTCATTTGTGTCCCAATACTCATCCCAGAGCAGCAGATGGATGATGGATGATCAGCCTTACATATCCTAGCGTATCTGTCTTTACAATCAGCCTGGCAATGAAGAAAATAATGTGATGGTATGGCACAAAAGCCCTATATTTTACCAAAAGAGTGACATTACAGAAGAATTTAAAGGACCCAGTTCACACAACTGATACAGATGATGGTGTAAATCATTTTGCAAAAGACTGCCAATATATGAATTCTCACCACTTTTGACTATGTAAGATGAAACTGCTTTTGATGCACATGTGTGCAACTCTGCAGCTGATAGTCCTGTATTATCATCGTTGTTGAAAACATGGAAACTTAGGGAGGCAATATTCAGTGGCAGTTCACCTGGATAAGTTAGTCAGATAAACATATGGCATATATTCAGGGACAAGGATGCATCCCAGAATAGGTTGTTCTGCCTAACTCTAGAACTGTTTTCATGAAGTCCTCTGTGAGCAGCATTATAACATCACCCCTTCTTCAAAGCCCCCCTCTTTAGCCTCTTTTCTACAGCTGAAGACAAGAAGGCATATATTTTGTACCAGCTGGGGCCCTTGGGGGTACAAACACAGGATCTCAAGATGTTTGGAAGGAACTGAAGCGATGAAGCGTTGAACATACTGAGGACTAGGCACAGACGTAATAAAACTCAGAAGAAGGCATGACCCAGATTGAACTGAAGGCACACGTGTAGTAGTAGCATCTTGAAGTATTAGTCCGGTTATTGGTTCTTATCAATCGAAACAGAAGTAAGGAACACATTAGCATAGTCTTCCTGCTATTAGCAATGGCAAAGGTAGTTAAATTAGGGCATCATTGCTAGATTCTTAGAGGTGAAGGTGGTATACCAGATGAATGCATAGCCAAACTTGCAGATTACCACTTATTCTTAAGTAGGCTTTGGTACTGGAAGCAAATGGTGAAACTAGAGACCACAATGGATAGTACTCAGGTGATGACAAGCTGATCTAGGAGAAACGTTGATGTTCCCCTTGATAGTAGATGCTGTGTGAACTTACGGTTGACAGGCAGAGTGGAAATCAGGGTTACCAACAGCAGGCTCCTATACTGCAGTAAATTTGAAGGAAGTTGATAATTGACAGATATAGTTGCTCATATTTACACAGGATACTGTTTCTCTGTGGAGGATCTCCAAGAAATACTTGGTTGATGTAACATTCCTCAAACTTAAATCAGAAGAGTTACTTCAAGATTGGTGGTAAGGCTCAGGGAGGCAAGCTTGAGAACAGTGTAGTGTTCCAACTGATGTCTATTAGAAGCTCTGCTTCTTAATCCTCCTGAGATAGATTTAGGCTGGATTTTCACATGGAGGGAGCACTGGATGGCCGGCGCCATCTTTAAAAATGGCGTGGGTCATCCAGTGCTCCTACCATGTGACAGGGGCCGGCCAATGGCACGGATACCCTGTCACATGGTAAGGGCAAAGGCCATCGGAGCCATTTTTATTAGTGGCAGCCGACGGCCCGGGAGCAGAAGATCGTTTTTTGGGGGGAGGGGGGTCAGGAGGGTGGGGGAAGCTAAGGGATTAGTTTTAAAGGGTCGGGGTGGGTTTTTTGTTTATTGGCTCGGGCGCAGCCAATAAACAGAACTGCGATCGGGCCGGACGAATAAAAAAACACGATGTGAATCGGAACCGGAATCAGAACCGATTCCGATTCCGATTCACATCTCTACTACTCACTATATTTCAGTTTCTCTACAGCTCAGTCTCCAAGGATCACTGTTCCAGTATCTGAGGGACTACAGCCCATCCGGGCATTCCAGCTCACTACTGCCACCTCTGGTGGTTCAGTATACTGTCTAATAAAAGAACTAGTGTGTGTCTGTCTCCTAACTCTGAGCCTGACCGGTGGTCCCTCTCGGGATCTTCCCCCGGGGGCGTGGTCATCTGCCACCGCCCAAAGGATCTATCCACAACTCTCTTAAATAACAACAGATTGCTAACTCCTATCTGATTGCTCCTCCCAACAGATAGCTAGCTCCTAACAGATTGCTAACTCCCCTAACAGATTGCTAACTCCATTGATCCGGCACAACTTAATGCCTTGCAGGCCATACCGGGCCTGACCCAGCGCATTACGGAGCAGCAAAACGCCTTGGAGAAAATTACTGCAGCATTTCATCAGCTACACACACAGAAGGTTCAAGGCACAGCCTCCAACCAAGTAGGTCAGTCACCGGAGGTAACTTTGAAGATTGCTGTACCACTGGCGGCCCCAATCCGCTTTTCCGGAGAAATCCAGAAGACCCGGAGCTTTTTGAACCAGTGCTGCATGCACTTTGCCTTACAGCCGTCTCTATTTCCTACAGCTCTCTCCCAGACTACCTATATCCTTTCATACCTGGATGGTGGGGCCTTGTCTTAGGCATCTACCTTGTGGGAATGTAAAGACCCCATTTTGCAGGACATAGAAGGATTTATGGACTTGTTTAAATCCGTTTTCAATGACCCTGCTCAAACCTCTGTCTCCGGTTCTGCTTTGATTGAATTGAAGCAAGGCAACAGACCATTGGCTGAATTTGCCATAGCGTTCAAAACTCTTGCGGCAGAACTCCATTGGCTCTCCAAGTGCCTAAAGACTCTCTTTTGCAGAGGCCTGGATACCTGTTTAAAGGACGAGCTGGCTGCTCGTGAAACACCTGACTCGCTGGACGAATTAGTAGCCTTGGCCACTCGGATTGATCAACGACTTCGGGACAAGGTGAAAGATCTCCAGCCTAAGGTGTTACCAGTGCTGTCTCTACACCTCGGATGGTTCCAGTAATCCCTGCTGCTGATACAGATGAACCTATGCAAGTTGGTCATAGATGCTTGACTTCCAAGGAGAGAAGATTTCGGAAGAAGCATGGCCTTTGCATGTACTGTGGTCAGGCCGGCCATGATGTCTCTACATGGTCCACTCGTCCGAAAGCACGGACGAGCCAAAGGCCTATAGGAGGACTATTTTTAGGGCTTACTGAGCCCTCTCTTACGCTCTCTCTCCCAGTCTCCTTGACCTATGGACCAGTCACGGTTCAGACTCCTGCCCTGGTGGACTCGGGGGCAGGAGGCAACTTCATTCTCAGAAGTCTAGTGGAATATTTGAAGATCCACCTCATCAAGTTGAAAAACCCACTACGATTATCCTCCATTAATGGAGAGCCCTTACCGGGAGATGTGACTTGCCAAACCGAATCAGTTACTCTCTGCAATGGAGCTCTTCATACGGAATCGCTCTCCTTCTTCGTATTGGAAAAGGCCATGCACCCTATTGTCCTAGGGTTACCCTGGTTGCAAGTACACCAACCCCAATTTGACTGGGCATCTCTGGATCTCTCTCACTGGGGCCCAGAATGCTATGGGAAATGCCTTAAGGAGATATTGCCTATTATTGGCAAGGCTGCGACTCCATCAGTACCTGGACTACCGCTCCAGTACACTAACCTTCGGGGATATCTTCACCAAAGAAGTAGTTGTTATTCTTCCTCCACAGGAGCCCTATGACTGCGCTATACGACAGAAGTCTAAAGTTGAGCCTCCTAAAGTCCAGGTGTACTTTCTCACAGCTTTTGAGAATAAATCAATGTCGGAAATTATGTAAGAGAATCTCCAAAAGGACTTTACTCAACCATCAGAGTCGCCAGCTGGTGCGGACATTTGCTTTGGGGGAAAGGTAGGTGATATGATACCCAGTGAATGTCCTTCAACATCTCAAGACAAAGACAATACATTAACCAAGGAATGTTCAATATCTCAAGATGAAGACAATACACTAACCAGTGAATGTTCTTCAATATCTCAAGATGAAGATGATAAATCTCCTAGTGAACTATCTTCTATATCTCAAGACTCACTTATCATCAATACAGAAGACGAATTAGAACTCAAAATCACAGAGATTCTGGATGTTCGTAAAAGAGGCAAGACTTTTGAATACCTAAAGTGGGAAGGTTTCGGCCCCGAAGTGATCACTTGGGAGCCTCAGACCAATATCCTGGACAAAGAGATGCTTCATCAGTTCCACCTCGCGCATCCTTCAAAACCCAAGCCTGGTACTTGAAGAGGAAATCGCCCTTTGAAGGGGGGTACTGTTGTGTCCATCGGTTCCCGATGCCCTCTCTCCACCCTTCTTACATCTTTGGTGCCTCCCTCTTCGACCGTGAGAAGATTGGCTGCCGCGGCGTCCTCCTGCTGAAGTCTTACGGCTTCCCCGGACTGGCTAGATGCTGCAACCCGCCATGTTTCCTGGAGGCCTAGAGGTGCACGTGCGGCGCGGCCCCGACTGAAGTACTTGCAATGGCACGAACCTCAGGGGCATCCCCCTGAGATGATGTCACCTGTGACGGATATATAAGGTCTTAGAATTTGCTAATAAAGCTAGTTAGCAAAGGTTGGTACACGGGTTACTCTACTTAAGCTACTCTGCCTCCTCGGACTTACCAGGGGTACCCACTCCTCGGGGGCTTCGCTCTCTCCTTTGTTTTTCAGGTGACAGTCTGGAACCGGTACTTGCTCCTCAAGGGCCCTCGTTACCAGACTTGCTCAGTATTCACTTCTGCCTGGAAGTCATCACTGCCTACTACATCTGTGAGTTACCATCGTTCTCTCAGAGCTTTCCCTGGAACCAGGTACTCGCTCCTCGAGGGCCTATTCATTTCAGCTCCTGGGATTCTATGAGACATTGTGTGAGTGTTATCATCAGGTTCTATCCATGAACCCTGCATACCCTGCCTATTCACTATATTTCAGTTTCTCTACAGCTCAGCCTCCAGGGATCGCTGTTCCAGTATCTGAGGGACTACAGCCCAGCCGGGCATTCCAGCTCACTACTGACACCTCTGGTGGTTCAGTATACTGTCTAATAAAAGAACTAGTGTGTGTCTGTCTCCTAACTCTGTGCCTGACAAGTGGTCCCTCTCGGGATCTTCCCCCGGGGGTGTGGTCATCTGCCACCGGCCCAAGGATCCACCCACAACTCTCCTAAATAACAACAGATTGCTAACTCCTATCTGATTGCTCCTCCCAACAGATAGCTAGCTCCTAACAGATTGCTAACTCCCCTAACAGGCGGAGACCACAGAGAACCTTGCATGGCGAAGGAAGCACCGACAACTGTGAGGATCCATACGAAGACCCTGAGGAGAACAAGCTGAGCCCTTTTATAGGGTTGGACAAGGTACAGGAAGATGACTTCATCCGTTGAGGCCATGGAGCATTTCCCGATGATGGCCCTTTAAATACTGTACTGAGGCACGCGCATGCACCTAAAGGAGCCAGGAAGTGGAGGAAGTCGGCGTTGGTGGTGTCCCTGCCGCATGAAGATGATGAAATCAGCGGCGGCACTCTGCCACATGAAGGGGCCTCCTGGCAGCGACTTTCGTGCCACAAAGAACAGCAGCGGCCCCTCCTGCCGCATACAACGGTATTGGGCCACAAGGAGCGGCACTGGCAGTAGCAGTCCAAGGCAGCCTAGGCCGCAAGAAAGAAGATAGTCCTGCGGTGTCAGGCCAGGAAAGGTAGAGGAGGCGGTTGGGCACCAGCCCGACTAGCGCGAAAGGTGAGAGGCTGCTTGCAGGATGGGCTTCGTGAGGGGGTCTCGTAACAATACAGTTCCAGCCTCCCTTTCCCATAACCACCCCTCACCCCCTTGTCAATAAAAAGGCCCTTTGACTCCTCAGCCATCACTGCGCCAAGTAAATAATAAAGTCCCGACACCCCCTAAAACCCACCTCGAAGAGCAAAAATATAAGGGTCCAAGGACCCCACCCACCATCCCCCAACATCTTCCCCCTTCCCGAACCCCTGAACCTTTAATTTAAGATGGTTCTCACACCATGGGGCCAGGACTCACCCTCGCACCCAGTCTGGTCATCACTTTAGCCATGTGACTGGGGAAATGTCCAGGCATTAGACTTCCACCATGTGGCCTGAGTCTGATTCCCAGACCTTGCCTCAGCCACATGACTGTAGAAAGGTCAGCTTGGTCCCATTTTGGAATATGGTAATGACTGGGCTGGGTGTGAGGGTGTGCTCTGGCCACACTACAGAAGAACCATTTTAAGGTTCGTGGAGGTGAAGCAGGATGCCAAAGGGTGGTAGTTGGGGGTCCTAGACTCTAATTTTTGTTTGCTTTTACAGGCTGGGGGGTGCTGGAACCTTATTGACTTGGAAGTTGGTGGGTGGGTATGGGAAGGAGAGGCCCAGAATGTATGACTTTATCTTTAATCTGTTGAGGTGTAGGGGGCTGAGGCCGGGGACTTTATCTTTTTTGGAAACGGGCCACCATTACATGATTGCATTTAGATTTATATTTTATTTGGGAAAGTTTGGGTCACCTCAAGTGGCAGCCCTGGGTTGAGATCAAGATTAGCCTGGACCTCCACTCAACTTCTCCATTTAGCCACAAATGTTATTTTTTAGCCAGCTCTAAAAGTGAGGTGGGAGCCTTGGGATGCACATTAGCCTTACATGTAATGCTTTTGAAATAGGTATTGTTATTTTATTGTGGCTGACCACCTTCTCAGTAGGCCATGGTAAAATATTTGCATAGGATTACCTATGTATTATGTTCTTTGTATGATTTTACTTATTCATGTATGCAAATCATATGCAAAGAAGTTCATTGTAATAGGGGAGGTAACCTGGGTTGGGAGATGCTAAATATTATGTATATCATGCAATATCGCTGCAATAGTGGTCTGTCATGGCGATATTGTGTGATATGCAATATAAATCGCGTTAGAGCACTACCATGGCTTGATGAATCTCCCTATTTATTTGTTGATGTGCTGTCTTAGGGATGTGCAGGGAAAAAAATATTTTTTGTTTTTCGGTTCATTTTCAGGAGGTTTTTTTCCCACAAATTTCAGTACCTGGATTGCTTGATTTCTTTCATTCGAGTGAAAAAAAATGAATCAAGCAATTAAAAAAAAAAAAAGGCCAAAAAATGAGCCCTCCCTTCCATCCTCCCAGAAAAATGCCAGGGCCAGGATCCTCCCCTCCCCCCACCCCCAGGCCCCACTTACCTGATCCAAAGGGTGATCTAGCACAGCATAGGCCTATGCAAGTCCGAGACTTCGGCCTAGTCTGAGCCCGACACCTGGGCCTTAACTGGAGCCTGGACCCAGGCCTCATGCCATGACTCAACCTGGAGGCTCGGTCCCATTTCCGTGGCCTTAGCCCGGATCCAGGCCCAACACCACAACCTGACCCGGAGGCCATGTCCCAATGCCGGGTCCTCAATCTAGACTGCTGCCTGGGCTCAGGCCGGATGCTGTGATCCAACTTGGAGGCTGGGTCTCGATGCTGGGGCCTCGGCCCAGCGTCATGCCCAGGCATTGGAGCCCAGGACTGAAATCTCCTCTTCACGCATCCTCTTCTTTTATCTTCCCTAGCACAATGATGGCATCTACTGGTGTTGCGCTGGACTTAATTAAGTCCAATGGCAATTTGATGTATGGCAATTGAGTACAATTTCCATGGAATTGCATTATATCATATTGTCGCCGTCCACTGGGGTGAATCCACCGGCGTTTCCAGGCCTGGGATTCAAGGCCTGGGCCTGACGCTGGGCAAGGGCCCAGGTGTCAGGATTTGGCCTCCTGGATGAGGCCCTGGGGTCAGGCCTGGATCCAGGCCTAGGCCGTGGCATCAGGACACAGCATCAGGCCTGGGCCCGGGCCCTTGCCTAGGTCAAGTCCCTGGCATTGGCTCCCAGCCTCCAGGTCAGGTCACGGCATCGGAACTGGTTCCAGGTGGAGGCCCTGGTGTCAGTACCCAGCCTCCAAGTAGGATTATGGCATTGGTCCTGAATCTCGGCCAAGGCCCCAGTGTCGGACCTCAGCTTTCAATGGATATCTGACAAATCATGAAAGATTTGTTTTTTGTTTTGTTTTGTTTTTAATTTTCAGAGGGCTTGGCCGAGGCCCTGGTTTTGGGCCTCCGCCAAGACCCCGGCATCGCACTTGGGCCTAGGCTGCCAGATTTGCTTTGGCCCTTAGCCTATACCAGTGGCGCCTCAGCCTTGGCCCAAAACTGACTCCTGCTTTGAGCCTCGGACTATGCCAAGGTGAGGCCCTGGATTTCGACCTAGCCTGATATATTTGTATAAAGCAAAATGAATGAATAAAGTTCATTTCATTCAGGGGGCCCCCAATTTGATTTTAGGTTTCCTGAACGAAACAAATTAGCCTTATTCATCGCATTTTGTACTTTCGTTTTAAACCTAACCCTACATGCTGCCTGCATGTAGGGTTAGGTTTAGATCTTTTACTTAATGCTTGCTGCATGTTACAATGGTCGGCAGTGGGGATTTCATTCTGATATTTTACACATGTTCCTTGAAGTTTTACTATTTTTGTTTGCTTCTTTGCTACACAGTTGGATTTCTTTGATTACAGTCTTGACACTTTGATGAATGTTATGATTTCTGCTTCCCTTCTGCTTTTTTTTCCCCTTATTATTGTTGTTACTATTTTCTGCCTCAGCTATTCCATTTTCTTTTAGCTTTCTCTCTTTTTTAGTTATGATATTTAAGATGCCCATTGTAATGGCATGGAAGAATTTAAATACTTGTTACAGTATATGATTTTTCTTATAATTCAGTGGATGAGACATTGAGGAGCCACATGTATCACCAAGCCCTTGGACCTTTCTTTACCTCAAACACCAGCAATAACAGAGCCTGAAGAGACAGAAGGAACACAGTCATACCCCCCATCACCATTCCCTAAGTCCAACTTTCATATCTATCCGCAGTACATTATTTCATTAAATGGACGTGAGGAGATTAATGCTAGTATTTTATAAACTATGCAGTGGAAGTTGCACGGTTCATGAAATACCACATATGTCTGCTCCTAAAGTATGTGTGCATGTTTCAGTATACACATATATTTCCAATGTAAGAAAACATATATTTTCTCTACCCATTTTATAAACATATGTATATATATTTTACTCGTGAAAAAATGGTGACACTGCACAAATAAATGCCAAGAATTAAACACGGGGCAGGTATTTTTTATAGTATGCACATTTTGAAAATACATATGCATCTACTTGGAATCACCAGTTTGCTCAGTCCTTCGCCAATTCACCTAGACCCTCCAGCACTTCACCTCCCACCCAAAAACTGCAAACAAAAGACTACTCCAATTTCACTTGCATGAGTCAATTAGCAGGCGTAAAAGTGTATGAATAAGTTCAGTAATATATACTCATATACTATATCTCTTACAAAATTGCAACTACCCTGAATACTTCTGAGCCCTGCCTCGGAACACTCCTAGGCCATCTCTTTTTTCCCCCATTTAAACGTACACATGAAACTAAAAATATGCGCATACTATCAACTTTTCTAAAATAGCATATACGTACGTATATGCTATTTACATGTGTATTTGCTGTTTTTGCGCATGGAACCTCATTGAAAATTCACTGTTTAGCCTGTAAGAAAGCAATGGTGCATAACAGTATAGGAGGGATATTCTTTACACAAATTTGTTTTATTTTATGATTAGTCATGTTTGTATATGAATTCCTGCTTGTAAATGTTGCTGAGCATAACAGTATAATTATTTAATCCCACCCCGGTGTGTCTATCTTGCATGGGTGGGGCCATAAAATAATTTGTTACTTTTCGGGGCTAGAGCCTATCACTGGCTAGCTCTTTCACATTTCCTCCTTCTCCCAGGGGCGGATCCTTTGTAGGTGGGGGAAGATAAACTTCCATGGCCCAATGTGAAAAGGATAACCTTTTTTGCACATTCCTTGAAGTTCTCTGTATTTCCTTAGGGAGGATACTTATGCTTATGTGGGTGAGTGAGTGCCAAAGAAATACTCCAGAGTTGCTGGTTTAGTGTCCAAAATAAATAGGGATGTGAATCGTTTTTCTGACGATTGAAAATATCGTACGATATTTTCAAACTCATCAGAAATCGGGGGCTCCCCGAAACCGATAGGAAAACCCCACAAAATTGTTCGTGGGGTTCTCTTATTGTTTTGGGGGAGGGCAGGAAAAATAGCACACAAAAACAACCCCTAATCCCACCCTGACCATTTAAAACACATCCTTTAGCTTCCCCCACCCTCCCAACCCACCCCAAAACTTTTTTTAAAGTACCTGGTGGTCCAGTGGGGGTCCCAGGAGCGATCTCCCACTCTTGGGCCATCGGCTGCCACTAATCAAAATGGCGCCGATGGCCCTTTGCTCTTACCATGTGACAGGGTATCCGTGCCATTGGCCGGCCCTGTCACATGGTAGGAGCACTGGATGGCCCATGCCATTTTTAAAGATGGCGCCGGCCGTCCATTACTCCTACCATGTGACAGGGGCCGGCCAATGGCACGGATACCCTGTCACATGGTAAGGGCAAAGGGCCATCGGCGCCATTTTAATTAGTGGCAGCCAATGGCCCGAGAGTAGAAGATCACTCCCGGGACCCCCACTGGACTACCAGGTACTTTAAAAAAGTTTTTGGGGGGTCGGAAGGGTGGGGGAAGCTAAAGGTTGTGTTTTAAAGGGTCGGGTTGGATTTTTTGTTTATCGGCTAGGGCGCAGCCGATAAAAAAAAAAATCAATCGCACCGCATGAAACAAAATTTCACTATAGTCCCCGAACCCAGAATTGGAACCGATTCCGGTTCCGATTCACATCTCTAAAAATAAAAGTTGTTACTGTTTAACGCTCATGATAAATGGGACAAAACTTAAGTTGTAGCAACACAGATGCCCCTTCTCAATTACATTCAATCTCTTCCCTCTGTCTGTGAAGGGCTCAGTTATATCAGAGCTAGGGAATCATCCACTCTCTTGGATTAAGTGAAGTGGAGCTCCCAGATGGGCAGGGTCTTTTAGGATGGTAAAAACCCCTTCCAAAACTGATAAAAATGGTAAAAGTCTATGGCACAGAGAATACATTTTTTCTTTCTTTCCCCAGGGTGGAGAAACACTGAATGGGTGACCCCAGTGATATAGCTTTCCTTTACTCATGGTTAGCAGATCTTCAGGATCTCCTTGATTCTACCATCTCTTTAGTTCTCTCCCTGGATCCCTGATGGGAAGGATCCCCTTTGAAACAAGAGTATCTTTTGCTTCTGGCAGGAAGGAAGGCCAACCAAAACTTCCTCCTGGATCTTCTAACAAAATAGTTTTTTTTTTCCCCCAAAACTGACAATAACATGGAAATTGTTACATGAATTTGTCACCACCAGTTCAGGGGCAGGTCTTCCTTATCCCTGGGCTTCCCTGATATAGGATTCCCCAATCCCTGTGCCCAAAAAAGGCCCGAGTGTCTCACAAGTCTCCTACCACAATAAAAATCTAAAAAGCCTCAAAAAATAGACCCAGAGAGATATCCCAAACAGCTAGTGAGTAGACTGGAAGGAACAACTTCCCGACCCTGGAAAGTATTCCCAAGCTGGGTTAGTCTGCTTTCACTGACTGAGTCTGAAAAATAACAAAAAGACAAACTCCTCTCTTCCTTCTATCTCTTAGCAAAACCCAAAGGATTGCCTGCCGAGCTCACGGTGGAGAGCTCCTAAATAGAAGGAAGGACATTCCAGACCCCTCAAAGGGAGGAGCTGCCTTTGAAAGAGAAACTCTCCCTCTAACTTCTTTAGCTGAATTAAGGGCTCATCCCGGTCTTAATGGTGACTTGGTCCATCACACACACACACACACACACATATATATATATATATATATATATATATATATATTTCTTCCAATTGCCTATAGCCCAGGGAATACAGACATTAAGGGGTTAATAAATATAACAATCCATAAAAATTCAAAGTCCTTTATTTTCTTTCATTTGCAATAATTTTCAAAGGGAAACAAGAGCACATACCTTCCCTCTGAAAATTAATCCACTAAAACCCTTCTCATGCAATTAAACCTGTTCATTTGTGCACATAATTTTTACAGGAACATTTATATGCTTATTTTTGAAAATACAAAAGTATGTGTGTAACTGAAAAGCCCCTTCTCGACTCTGCCCTCACCGTAGGTAAACCTATGCACATGCAAACCATGAATGCATAAAGTTTACCCATGTAACTGCGGGTAATTTTTTAACAGGTCATTTCTGTGGGCGAAGTACTGATTTACTGACAGAAATGCATATGAAAATTAATCTCCCTAGGACCTATTTATCAAAATGCATCATCATGCAGTGTTATACTTTAAAAGGTAGTGTTAGCAAATAGGCAACATTGAGAATAATGGGGCTTATTATTAACTAATAATCTGGGTTATCATGCAAAAATGTGCATTAATGTATTTCAGTAAATAGATCCCTCAGATATATGCTGTGTGTTTTAGATGATAAGCGGTAGATATGGGTAAATGGGTTTGTATTTATTTTGAAAGTGCAATTGTGAGTGTGTGAGATGACTAAAAGTATGAAACTGAGCAAGAGACAGATATGTATGAAAGTAAAAACTAGATTAAGATTAGGGTAAAAAAGATGATGTGAAAGTTATTGTTCAGATGTTAACTATTAGAGTATACTAATTTTTTTAAGGCATGCACTACTGTCTTTCCTGGCAGATATAGCATCATTAGGAAACTTGCAAATAATTTTTTTTATCAAAGATTCGTTGTCCATGTCCAAAAAGATTTTGGGTGACTCTGCCTATGTGCGTTATACTTTATTTTGATAAAATTAAGGCACCCTGGAAAAACTGTCACTGCACTGTATCCATCCTCCCATGCCAATAATCTAATTAAAAAACACAACACAAAAATGGAGGTCAAAGGCTGCAGCTTTATTAAAATCCAGTACCTGAGCAAGCAGACACATAACTGTATCAGCTAACAACATCATCTTTCCCCAAGCACTAGCCCCAGTAGCATAGTCACCATATTCCAGCAAGATTAACTACCCCCAGGTCACCTGATCTGTAGGCCACATCAACACCAGACACCTGCCACAGCCAGTGAGGAGTTCACCTTCCCAAGGGTCTAAACCCAGACCCTCAGTGACACTCACTCTCTAGATTCTACAGCTCCAAATCAACCCACTTTTTTGCTTCAGTATCCCACCTTCACTTCAACATCAACAAGCTCAACCATGTGAGTAACCGAATAACAATATAAATCAAATCCAAAAGAAGGGAGGTGGGCAGAGTTTCAGCAAGCAGGGATGACTATTAGGAGCCCTTGCACCACTCTTAAATAGCACAACAAAAGACCTTCCATCTCTTGAATCCCCATGCACAAAAATCAAATGGTGAAGGAGAGCAAAGCCCCATGAGAACATGTGGAACTCATATTACCCATCCACAGCTAGCCCTCTCCCCTCCCCTCACAATGGCCCCATGACCACCATGATGAACAAAAGATCTGGGATGGGGGCTGAGGAGCAGGAAAGAAAGGGGGAGGGTATCCTGCAGCCCAGGAGCCCTCAATATCTCTGGCAGCCTAGGACTTGCTTGAACTGCCTTTCTATAATATGAAGGCATCCTGGACAAACTGTCACCACACCACGCCCATCCACTCACATCAGTAATTTAACTACAAAACACAACACAACACAACACAAGAATGGAGGTCAAAGATTGCAGTTTTATTGTAATCTAGTACCTGAGCCAACATAAACATAACAGCATCAGTTAACAACATCACCTTTTCCCAAACACCGGTCCCAGTAATAATACCACCACACTTCAGCAAGTTAAGCTATTCCAGGGTCACTTTACTTGTAGGCCATGCTGAGTCTAAGACTAGGCGCCTACCAAAGCCAGAAAGGAACCCACCTCCCAAAGGGTCTAAACCCAGTCCCTCAGTGACATTCTCTAGAGTCTACAGCTATAAATCAGCCTACATCTTGGCTTGGATATCTTACCACAGATGCATTTGGTCATAGACCCATACACGGCCCTCCAAACTGATGTTGAATAGATGCACCCCCCAAGAGAATGCAGCCAGGAATCAAATTGCTTGTTCACTTTCCTGAGTTCATGGCCTCACATTGGTAAGTCCTACAATTTCAGCAGTGAAATGTTATCTGACCAATTCAAAATGGATGAAGGAAGTCAATAAAAAAGGGATACAAAATCCTTCCTGGCCACATTAATCAGCCTCCTGCAAGACCATTTACTCAAGTCATTGCCACCCGGTGTATTATTGACATATGTGGAAGAGCATTGGATACAATCTTTGAGAAAATCAAAGGCAACAATTGGTCCCAGTGCATACTGCACATACATACACCATGACTCCTTGTTTCTCTAACCCCAGATGAGGATGTAAAGGCAAATTCGAGCACACTCAAGGGCTCAATGCACATAAGAGTGGATAACAATCCAACTGATCTCTCAGAGCAAGACACATCTGAAAATCAAAAAGAAAGTTAACATCTTCTTCCAGCATCTATAATTCCCTGCCTAACATAGGAATTCAATGCCCTAGACTACCAGCACCCAATCCTCTGAATAACAGTAGCCAAAAGTCAAGCTGCTGCCACACTAGTGGCTGCTACTTTATGAAAAGTATTTATGGCATAATGACTGATGTCCATCCCCTCACTGCCAAAGTCTTCCTGAGCACCTTAATAAATTGATATTTCATTAATGGCAACCCATTCAAATGCACCAAAAAATGACCATCACCACCCCCACTTGGCCACATCACTACATACCCCTGAACATTCCTCACAGGACAAATAACTGATTCCCCAGTGGTGTGTAGTACCAACCAAGATCCACGATCCTGCTAATTGGTTTTTGACCGATGGATCAAAAGTGATATTGATGCCCCAAAATATGAACATGCTCCTGAAGTAGCCCAGACCAGAGCACTGCATGCCTAGAAGGAAGGACAGCTCATTGAACCAGAAAGTCCTGAAAAAATGGCAAGACAAAAGCCATTCTGAACAAATAAGATGTCTCAGAGACGCAAAGTCCCAGCAATGCCTTCCATAAAGTATACAGGACCTCATGGGTAATAATATGCCACCAATCAAAAACCACCCTCCTTGCCCTAGCCCAACCAGCCAGCAAACACCACATTATAAACCTACCAGCTGGGAAACCTCAACCATGAGCATGGGAAAAGAATGAAACCCCGAAATGTGAGAAGATACATAAGATTTTGACAGCCCAGTCCATCTCGCATGATCAATGTATTCTGCTAACAAATTGTGTTCAACTGGACTAATTGACTCCCACACAGAAAGTTCATCATTTTATGAAAGCCACTCAAGTAAGCTTCTCCACATCAATTGTCATGAATATGATCATATTAGGATATATGCCTTCAGGTCCCAAATGTTTCCTCCATCTTGTCATAAAACCACTTCTTGTAATTGAGCACTTCTTGTAATTGGCCTTGTCCACTTTTAGTGGACAAGGCCATGGGGCCAGATGAAGTAGATCCCAGGATACTAATGGAACTCAGAGATGTGCTGGCAAGCCCATTGAAAGAACTGTTCAATAGATCCCTGGATTGGGCCGTGGTGCTGCATGACTGGAGATGAGTGATGGTGGCCCCGCTACACAAGACTGGTAGCAGAGACAAGGCTGGAAAATACAGACCGGTTAGCCTCACTTCACTGGAAGGAAAATTAATGGAATCTCTGTTGAAGGAAAGGACTGGGCCTCCTTATGCCCAGCAGAGGCGTCAAGCCCCTCTGACCTCCACCCCCATCGGTACAAATCCATCCCAGGACCCTGGCCTACATTGGGCCTCTCTGGGTCCCTTTGATCCTATTTCCTTGTTGCAATTTAATTTCCCAGGATTTGGGACATACCTGGCCCCCACTTGCTCCATCTCTGGATTCCAGCATGGTGGAAAAGGCAGGAATGATGCCCACTCATTCCTACCATTATTATTCACTCTCTTAAAATGGTGCTGGTGGCCTATTGGATGGTGCCAAAAAGACATCACTTTATCACTGTATGGCAGGTTACCAGTGCAATTTTTAAATGTGAAGAGTGAGAGCAGAAGCAAGTGGGTATTTCTCCTATCCTTTCCATGATACTGGACCCCACAAATTGGGTAAGTTGGGGCCAGGGAGGTTCCTGGCCTTCCAAAATTTTAACTCGGAGTGAAGTTGTATGGGCCTGGGAAAGCCAAGGCTGGGTCTGGAGAGGTGCAGCCAGGTAGGCCAATGTCTTGTACTGGATTTTTACTTAGAGGTGGTGGAGG
Organism: Rhinatrema bivittatum; assembly: GCF_901001135.1. Classification (NCBI taxonomy): domain Eukaryota; kingdom Metazoa; phylum Chordata; class Amphibia; order Gymnophiona; family Rhinatrematidae; genus Rhinatrema; species Rhinatrema bivittatum. The sequence goes on along the minus strand of NC_042615.1, from coordinate 474,684,295 downwards.
TCAAAAGGACCCAGGTAGATCAGCAAGGTAGGCCTAGGTCCCAGACTTCTCATTGCTGAGAGGGAGGGGGGTTAGATGGCCTCCAGTAGGTCCATTTTGGGTTTTTTTGTTTTTTTTCTGGGAGCATAATTTTTTTTTTTTTTTTTGCAAAATGAACTGAATTACAAATTAAGAACTCCCTCCCACCCCCTATCACATACAGCTCGTTTTAATCCTAAAGAGCTGGATGTGATGGAGAGTTAAAGACTGACATGCATGGGCCAAAGAGGGATCTTGGGGTGATAGTGTCTGGCAATCTGAAGATGGCAAAGCAATGTGACAAGGTGATAGCTAAAGCCAGAAGAATGTTGGGCTGCATAGTCAGAGGAATAAACAGTAAGAGAAAAAGAAGTGATGATGCCCTTGTACAGGTCCTTGGTGAAGCCTCACCTCAAGTACGGTGTTCAGTTCTGGATAGAGACAGGATAGAGGCAGTCCAGAGAAGAGTGAACAAAATGGTGTGCGGTCAGTATTGTAAGATTTATGAGGAGTGGCTGAAGGATCTGAATATGAAAACCCTGAAGAGAGGAGATACAGAACTTCAGTTACCTGAAAGTTTTTATGATTTACAAATGTCAAACCTTTTCCATTGGAAAGAAATCAATAGAACTAGGGGTCATGAAATGAAACTCCTGGGAGGACAACTTAGAACCAACGTCAAAATATTTCTTCATTGAAAGGGTGGTGGATGCCTAGAATTCCCTTTCAGTGGAGGTGATGAAGATGGAAATGTTAAAGATTTCAAAGAGGCATGGGATAAACACTGTGAATCCCTAATGGCTAGAGGATGGAAATGAAGAAGAGTGCATGGGGTAGATTGCTGGTGCGGCAGTTACTACCCTTAATCAAAAAGCTTTGATACTATTGATGCAACTCCAACATTGCTCTCTGCTTCAACAGCAGGGGGAAAGGGGAAATTGGAGTCAGACAGCAACCAATGAGGCCTCCTGACTTTTACAGTCTGTGGAACTGATGCGCAAACATAAGGGAAAAAACACAGGACAGCTACTATGGCCAAGCCCAGAAACAAAGCACATCAAGAAGCATTGTCTGAATTTTCATAAAGGCTCATTACCCGGCAAAAATGTTGCTAGTGGTCCATTTTTATGGGTTTAGTAATATCAACTGCACAGAGTAGAAGTTGCTTCCCTTGAGAGAAACATGGGGTAGCTTGCTGGGCAGATTGAATGGAACATTTGGTCCTTTTCTGCCGTCATTTCTATTCTATGAAATGAAAGAACTAACCATTTTTGCCTTGATGTTGGATGGAGAGCAATGAAAGGGTGATGAAAAAAATGCTGTGTTTAGAAAAATAGTACCCCTGCCAAATTACTTGTAGGGGAAACCACAAAGAGAAAGACATTTATTAATAGCACCTTTTTGTGTCAATACAATGTCACAGACTATTGTGCAGCAAATCATGTCAAATTTTCAATCTGTTTGTGTTTCTGCTATCCAGTAACATTCTTTGTTGTGATTCATTTCTTTTCATTTCTTTAATTATTTTTTAGTCTTCCTTCTGATGGACACACATAACGAGTTACAATTGGTAGCATAAAAGAAAGTACAGCAATAAATGCACATAATAGATGAACAGAACAGACAACACTTTACAGAACAGTAAATATAACACACAAGAATAACCATAACACTATTAAACCCCAAAATAAGAAACTACCAGTTTACCTCTCTCAAAATGTTTATTTCCAGGACTATCAAATATTATTTCTTCCACAATAATATTAAGCAGAGATTTATTTCCAAATCTAGAACAAAAATGATCTGAATATGTTAGTGCAGTCTATTCAACAATTATTTTTCAATGGAAATCACATGAATATGTTTTTCAGGCTACCATTCATTCTCAGATTTTTGATGATGGGGGGTCGATGATACAGTCTAAAATAAAACTTCAATTTGCATAAAGTGCAGGTTAGCCCAATGCTCTTGAAAGCACTTTTGAGATTAATTTAATAGCTGCAGTATCTTTCTGTACTCATTATGCGTGTGGTAGTAAGATGCAGCCCTGCAATGCATATTTTATTAATAGTGCTCCCTTCCCCCACAAAGTTACATCCGTTTGGCAGCTAGTCACCGTGGGAGCTCTGCTTATTTATTGATAGTTTACTCTTGTCTCCACCGCTTCCCGCTCTACATTCTGCCTTTCATGTTCCTGGATTGATGATCAACTGAAGAGCAAGGCACAGTTGCTGTAATGAGGCAGGTACGCCAAGAGCCACTGTAACTACTCCATGTTTCGCACTCAGGCATCGCATAGCATTATACAGAGGGGGAGATGTAAACACCACAAGGGGCAAACAAGCACTAAGCAGTGACAAGAGACTAGGGGGCAGTAGGAAACTTAAAGAAAGAGACTGATATTGCACCACAGATACTGCTTGTTACAACAGGTCCCAGGTTTCTCCCTCTCTGCTGGGTACAGATGAGTGGGGATGGGCAACTGTAACACCCATGTGTAATTAGTCTGGAAAATGGCTATTAATTGCAGCTCTCTTGCTGCAGCTTCTCTTCAGTTCCAGCCTTATTCAATAATTATAACATCTCCAAGCCACGCAGCCATTAGGTGTTCTTTTTTTTTTTTTTTTTTGCTGATCTCCTGTTAAATGTCTGTAAAACTTGGCAAAAATAAATATTTCAGAAAAAAAAAAACCACAGAAAAAAGTCTTGTGTGCCTTCCTCATTTTATAATTAGCTGAATGGCAATTCAAAAAAAAAAAATGTGCCCCTTTGAGCAGGTCAAAATACATTGCTCCTGTGCCAGATGCTGAAGAAAGTCATAATCTTGTATATTATTTAGAAATAACATATGTTCCCTTTCAATACTAATAGTGCCTGCTCAAAGAAGCACAGTCTTATCAGAGTAAATGACTGCAGCGCAGGCACTGGGGGGAAGCACATTGCTCTCAAGAAATTACAGTGTTGCTCATCCAAGGCCCTGCTAAATGGCAAGCAGCAGTCCACAGTGAGAGACAAGAAACACAGCTTTAAAAAAAAAAAAAATGCTAAAGCTCCATGAATACGGATATAAGCGGCAGCATTCTGGGAAGGCCAGGTTACTTTCAGAGATAAAACCTGTTTTCAGAAAACGTAAACATACTGAGGGCACCTGTGAAACCCCATGGGCAGCTTGAAGGTCTGTAGGCACTTTATACCTGCTGGCCGGCAAGCACATTTTCAAAGGAGAATTCCCCCTCAAATTCTCCATTTAAAAATTCAAGTGGCTGGTTTTGTACCTACGTATGTTAAACCTGCATAAAAGCAGCTGCAAATACTAGGATGTGCATTCATTTTAATTCAAATGGAAATATTTTGGGGTAGATTTTAAAAGGAGCCTGTGCGGCGTACAAGTGCGTGCGCTACCCGGCGAGCACACGTGTATGTCCGATTTTATAACTTGTGCGCACCGAGTCCGCACCAAGCCGTGCTGCCTTCCCCCATTCCCTACACACACACACCCCACCGCCCCACCTTCCCTTCCCTTCCCCTACCTCCCCTGCCCTTTCTCCCCGCCCTTTCTCCCCTACCATTTTTCTTTTTTTGATCTTGTTGCAAAACTTACTTCAGCCCTGGGGCTGAAGTAAGTTGCGTGCGCTGACCGACTGCCGGCATGCGATCCCCAGCACAGCGGCTAATATGGCCTCTGTGCCGGGAGCCTGACCCTGCCCCCACCCCTGGATCGCCCCACCCCCTCCCCTTTTTGCAAGCCCCAGGACTTACAAGCATCCCGGGACTTTACGCGCGTCGCCGGGCCTTTTTAAAATAGGCCTGGCGTAACCCTTTTAAAATCCGGCTCTTTATGGATGTCAGCTTTTGGTTCAGGGCAACCAAACTGAATGGATGCTATTTGGGCTTCCTGACTCACTCCAGACTGACCGAACAGTCTGATCCAGTCCTGGTTTTGCTCCATTGCATACTAGAGTTGTAATTCTGATTGCGTAAGAGAAAGCCAATGCGACAGTCAGAACTAAAACTCCATGCATGCAAAGGGCCAAAACCAGGACAAGATCAACCTGAACTGAAGTGGCAACCCTAGCACTATTCCCAAAAAAAAAATCTGAATCCTGTTTGGCTCTTTTGGTTTGATCCCATTAAAGTATATGCGGAAAGTAAAGCAATGTGTTTTTTTATAGTCCAAGAATGTGAGATGGAAGGAACAGGATCAATCATGTTGAAATGTTTTCCAAATAAAGGTCCCCTGCGGCAAAATATATTAACTTTTACTTAACAAAACATATGTTGATATTACTAAACATTAGAAGACAAAAAAGGTATTAAAATACAAGAAGTGAAAAAAGGTGCCTTCATACTGCCCTACCATCCTCTCTTCTTCAACTTCAGGATGTGAGGAAAAGCTTGCAATTTATAATCATCAGGCACCAAAAAAAACCCAAAAAAACAGTTCACTTCTCGAAATGACTGAGGTGAAGAAAAACTTAAACAATATAAATTACAGTCCTTTAAATAAGGTACATATAAGTTCCATAAGTTTGCAAAAATGTAACCCTTCTTAAAAGGTATATAGATGAAAATAAAAGGACTTCCCTATGATTAAGGATATATAACCATAGCAGGATTTCCTCCAACATGGCCCATGTTTTGCTGTTCAGCTTTATCAAGGAGGCTCAAAAAGCAGAGGTTTCACTTTTAAAGTGAGGGCTGTAAGGTTTTCTGCGAGCAAAAATCACAAATCATACTAAAAATCAATTTCTCATCAGCACAACCTAAACCTTAGGAGCATATATTCATGGCAACTTACAATCATAACGGGTGCAATAACCTCTCAACTTACATTTATCTCACATGTGAAAAAAACACCCAAGCAAAGCTGGTTTTTATAGCCACCATCAGAAGGAATTAAGTAGCCAATGCTGATGACACTATAAATCCAGCCAACCCAAAATTATGTCTAAATTAAAGACAATACTCAGCCTTCATAAATTGATCCTTCAGTCAAATAATATTAAGCAAAACTCACAAACATAAGTGCTATTGAACCTCTCAATCAAGGCTGAATGGTTGTACAGTATTCCACAAAAAAATAAAACATTGTTCTTTACATACCAAAGTTTGAGAGATGTCTCCTCCTCATTCCAACAGTACTGCCTGTAAAACTAAAAAATAAAGGTCTTCTACATTATGATGTAATTACTGCCAATGTTCCACCAATGGAGCTTCCAATCAAGAATACAGTTTAAATGAGTCCACAATCTTGTCTTTTTTTTTTTTTTGTGCTACCAATAGAAAGAAGGTTACATGGACATTTTATTACATAAATGATGTGCATGCATGGTATTATAATCTGTGTAAGACCTAAGTAGATATGGTTTTACCAATTCAGAATAATGCACACTTTGTGCTACCCATGCAAATCTGCACAGTGAACGGTTACTAGGGATGTGAATCGTTTTTTGACGATTTAAAATATTGTCCGATATATTTTAAATCATCAAAAAATCGTTAGGGCCACGATACAATACCAATTCCCCCGATTTATCGTTAAAAAATCGTAAATCGGGGGAAGGGGGAGGGCAGGAAAAGCGGCACACTAAAACCCCCCTAAAACCCACCCCCGACCCTTTAAATTAAATCCCCCACCCTACCGAACCCCCCCCCCAAATGCTTTAAATTACCTGGGGATCCGGCGGTGGTCCAGAACGGCGGCGGTCCGGAACGGCCCCCTCAATAGAATCGTGTTGTCTTCAGCCGGCGCCATTTTTCAAAATGGCCGCCGCAAAATGGCGGCGGCCATAGACAAAAACGATTCGACGGAGGAGGTCGTTCCGGACCCCCGCTGGACTTTTGGCAAGTCTTGTGGGGGTCAGGAGGCCCCCCCAAGCTGGCCAAAAGTTTCCTGGGAGTCCAGCGGGGTTCCGGGAGCGATTTCTCGCCGCAAATCGTTTTCATACGGAAAATGGCGCCGGCAGGAGATCGACTGCAGGAGGTCGTTCAGCGGGGGTTCCGGACCGCCGCTGAACGACCTCCTGCACTCGATCTCCTGCCGGCGCCATTTTCCGTACGAAAACGATTTGCGGCGAGAAATCGCTCCCGGAACCCCGCTGGACTCCCAGGAAACTTTTGGCCAGCTTGGGGGGGCCTCCTGACCCCCACAAGACTTGCCAAAAGTCCAGCGGGGGTCCGGAACGACCTCCTCCGTCGAATCGTTTTTGTCTTTTGCCGCCGCCATTTTGCGGCGGCCATTTTGAAAAATGGCGCCGGCTGAAGACAACACGATTCTATTGAGGGGGCCGTTCCGGACCGCCGCCGTTCTGGACCACCGCCGGATCCCCAGGTAATTTAAAGCATTTGGGGGGGGGGGGTTCGGGGGGGGGGGGGATTTAATTTAAAGGGTCGGGGTGGGTTTTAGGGGGGTTTAGTGTGCCGGCTCACGATTTTAACGATTTTTCACGATAGTTTACACACCCAAACGGCAACAATACGATTCCCTCCCCCTCCCAGCCGAAATCGATCGTTAAGACGATCGAGGACACGATTCACATCTCTAACGGTTACCACATTCAAAATGATCTACCGTAGAATGTAGTTAACACAGCATGAACCAAGCAATCACAAAAGTTTTTCCCTTGCGAAAAGCAAAGCATGGAGAAGATGCAAAAGCAAAGTAATGCAAAAGCAGATGCCGGATCCCATATCATTTATTTGGGTAAGGCAACACACTTATGAATACATTGCTCTTAGGAAGTCCCCTCTTCCCTTTATTAAGTCAAAATGGGTGCATCAGTCTTCACTTCTACCTTCATGGTCTTTTTTTTGTTTATTTGAGAAAGCAACCCTGTAATGGGAAGTAAGGAAGAAAAATGCTATCCTTTTATTATATTTCTTTTTTAATTACTGGAGGCAGTAAAGGACGCTTACTAGAGGAAGCAGGCTCATCCTTCCAAGTGCCATAAACCATCAAAAGAGAATGAAGATCAATTTAAAGGAGAACAGTTATTTACTTTTTCAAATAGTACTATGACCATGAGACTCTTCATGAAACTGATTTGTAGCAATTTTCAAATAAATTTTAACAAATAATTTTTTTCAGTGCATGAACAATTAAGCTATGAAATGTGTTGATTTTCTGTATTCCAAATCCAAACAAACAGCCTCTTTCTTTCCATGTGTTCTTATTAATAGCATCCTCCATATGGAACAAGTTGCTATCCTTTGTCTAAGATTTTACCTAACTCTCTTTTTCCATACTAAACTAAAACATCACCTTATTTCAGCTTAATCCTTATGGGGTTATTTTTAAAGGCTTATCACATGCAAAAAGGCCCTTTTCTCATGAGATAGAATGCAAATTAGGGGGAGGGGAGGAGTCAGGGCGGGGAGGGGACGGAGTCAGCAGTCTTTGCTGCCGGTGATAATGTTACTAACATTATCATCGGCAGTAGCTTGCCGAATAGCACCATCTTACACGGTGGCACTATTCGGTATGAAAGCTGGCAGTGAAGACACTGCCGTGGTGTGAAGGCTGCAGGCTTTCACAGGCTCCCCGCCCGCCCCCTGTTTTCACTGGATTCATCATTCAGCGATGAATGATGAATCCAGGCCTTAGTTTGTTAGTCTGTCAATAATTCCATGCCACCTTAAATTTGTTACCATTTTTCTGTGTTTTTTGTTTGTAATTATTTTTATTGGTTTTCTGATAAATAACAACAGAATAAAGATCAGAACAATCGACATTTCAAAGACCAGAATGTCAGATATTTAAGTTTGCACCATGCAGGGTATCGAGTGTTCCTTACCCACCCCCTTCCCTCCCCCCAATGCCCTAAGTGGGATCAAGGTGGTATCAATGCTGTGTTATGCGATTGTGGCATCTGTATCAAAGGGCAAGGAATATACAAATTTAGTCCATGTGGCTTGGAAGTGCAATTGTTTTTTCTTTGAGTTTAAAGGCATGGATTTCCTTTCCAGAAGATATAAATCCAGCATAGTGTCTATCCATTCCTTCATGGTGGGTGGTGATGGGGAAATCCAATGTCGCAGAATCAAGCAAAGAACAGTTAAACGTCCTTTATGCAACAATGACAAATTGATATTGGAAATCTGGACCCGTTTATCTGGAATTCCCAACAAACAAAAGGTTACCTCCCATCCCAATGGACCAGTGACCAGCTTATGAATGTACTGAAGAATATGAGATCAAAAATCTTGAATCTGAGCACATTCCCACAAACAATGAATTAAAGAAGCATCCAGTACAGCACATTTAAGGCAAGCATGTGAAGGAGCAATACATGCAAGGAAGCCTTACGAGACCAGAACAGAATCTTATGCAATATTTTAAAATGCATCTCATGCATGGGCATACTAAGGGCTTCTTTTATGTTTGCTTGAGTAGTAGAATGTAGCTGCATTGCTGTAATGTTACAAACTAAGGGGGTCATTCTCTAACACTATGGTACGCGAAAAGGGATGTTTTGCACGTGAAAAGTCCCTTTTCGCATGCGATAGCTAGCTCGGGGCGGAGTCGGGGCGGAGTCGGCCCCGGAAGAGGAGGAGTTGGGGCAGCACCGGGGCCGACGCTGCGGACACATCGCTGGCAGCAAAAGGTAAGATTCCTTATCACCGCCAGTTTCGCACCAAATAAGTATACCTTTTATGGTATAGTTATTCGGCGTGAAAGCCAGCAGCGATCGCACTTCGGAGGTGCGATCGCTGCCAACTATCGCAGGACTACCCCCCGCTTCACTCCGAAATCAGAGCGGCCTCGGAGGGAACTTTCCTTCCACCCTCCCGCACCTTCTCCTCCCTTCCCCTACCTAACCCACCCTCCCGGCCCTATCTAACCCCCCCCCCCCCTACCTTTATTCCAAAAGTTACTACTGCCTCCGGGCAGTAGTAACTTTCGCGCGCCGGCTGTCTTCTGGTGCAGCAGGCCCCGACACAGGCCGCTGTGTTGGGGCACTCGGCCATGCCCCCAGACTGCCCACATGTCCCCGAACACACCCCCGAACCGACACCATGCCCCCTAGCCATGCCTCCGACCGCCCCTTTTTGCAAGCCCCGGGACATATGCGCATCCCCGGGCTTGTACGCGCCGCCGAGCCTATGCAAAATAGGCTTGGCACGTGCAGGGAGTTTTAAAAGGGTTACGCACATACCTTATGCGCGTAACCCTTTTAAAATCCGGCCCAAAATGATCCACATATGAAAAGCTGCAGTTAAGTCCAGCAGCACCCAAAAATGGGAGGAAGCAATAATGTTTCTGTACTGTGCTTGTGAGAAAGGAAGGTTTGCTGTAGACAAAAATGACTCACTTCATGCATAATACCTCAAACTTTGTTCTGTATAAATCTCTAGCATTAGGGTCCAAATTGGCAATTTTCAAAACAGGCTTGACAGAAGTATATTTTAGATAAAGAGGTACAAAACCCTCAGAGAAAGATTAACAATGGAGCATAAAAAAAATCTAGCTTATTCACTATTCAGACATTTAATAGAAGTATTAGAACAATTAATCAAAGGATATAGATTAGTTTTCATCTTGCTCACAATTTCTTGTATTTCAGTGGAACAAACTCCGTCGAAAGATTCACAAATGGATGTTACATCAACTATAGCTGATAGGATTGAGAAGGAAAGAAGGAAGACATTGAAATGTTATCGTTAAAAAAAGAGACCAAATGCTTGAGCATTAAGACAAGTTTGAAAATTTCAGTTTAATGGGGCAAAGTCAGTGATTTCACTAAGTGGTTGATGAGGAGCAGAGCTTATTATTTGGCTTGAAAAGAAAAGTTGTTTCTGTGAGTCTGTTCCAAGCTGATAGTCTTTAAGTTTAGCCAAAAAGATTTTGCAATCAGTCGTGAATTTTGGTTTGCACCAAACACTCTCTAGCTTTCTAAGCTCCTGCTTAAATTTGCCCAACTTAAAACTAAACCATGGTGCTCTCGTAAATCGACTAATAGATTTTTGCTTTGGGGGCAATCTCATCTAAAATATTTAGGAGAGAATCATTCCATATTCAAACTGCATCTTCAACATTAGATATCTTGGTATCCTGCAATTTTGGATTTTATTTATGACGAAGGGTATCTATATCAATCTGGTTATGTTTATGTACTATGAATCTCTGGGCCATACTACTGAAAGAAGAGGATTTACGCGCGCAGGGCACTTGCGCGCCGGCGCGCCTATTTTGCATAGGCTGCCGGCGCGCGCAAAGCCCCGGGACGCGTGTAAAAGGGGTGGGAGGGGCATGTACAGGGGCGTGTCCGGGGTCAGGGGGTGGTCCGGGCGGGTCTGGGGGTGTGGCGATGGTTCAGGGGCGGGCTGGGAGGGCGGTCCCGAGTCCCCGGCACTGCAGCCTGTGCTGGGGGATGCCGAGGCGGCGCGCGCAAGTAACTTGTCCAACAAAGGTAGGGGAGGATTTAGGTAGGGCTGGGGGTGGGGTAGATAGGGGAAGGGAGGGGAAGGTGGGGGGACGTGGAAAAGGAAAGTTCCCTCCGAGGCTGCTCCGATTTTGGAGCGGCCTCGGAGGGAACGGAAGCAGGCTGCGCGGCTTGGCACGCACGGGCTGCCGATTTTGCACAGCCTTGCGCGCCGACCCCGGATTTTATAAGATACACGCGAACAAAAGTACGTGCGCACTTATGTTTTTAAGATTTACCTCATAGTGTTGCATTTAGAGCCATAAATCACTAGAGATGTTTTTTTTTTGTGCGGCCCGATCGCGGTTTTGCTTATCAGCTGCGCCCGAGCTGATAAACAAAAAAACCCACCCGACCGTGCATTGGCCAGGCCCTGTCACATGGTAGGAGTAATGGACAGCCGGCACCATCTTTAAAAATGGCACGGATACCCTGTCACATGGTAAGGGCAAAGGGCCATCGGCGCCATTTTGATTAGTGCCAGCCGATGGCCCAAGAGCGGGAGATGGCTCCTGGGACCCCCACTGGACCATCAGGTACTTGTAAAATGTTTTGGGGGGGTTCGGGAGGGTGGGGGAAGCTAAGGGAACAGTTTTAAAGGGTCAGGGTGGGTTTAGGGATTGTTTTGGTGTGTCGTTTTTCCCACCTTCCCCCAAAACGATAAGAGAACCCAAGGAACAAAATTGTGGGGTTCTCTTATCGGGAGCCCCCGATTTCTGACGATTTTGAAAATATTGTCTGATATTTTCAATCGTCCAAAGCCCGATTCACATCCCTATAAATCACACACCACTTGAAAAAGAAACAAGAAATAATAAGCACTGGATAAATGTATTGGATAAATAATATAACAACTGCCAGTTGCTTTACATTTTAGAAAAAAAAATGGCAGTTTTTTTGGTCCTAAAATATTCCCAACATGCTTCAGTAATAGATTGTTTTTATTTTTCTCTATTATTTTTTCTAAAAATAGTAATAACTTTTAATATATAAAGCCTGAAGGCCCAATTGCTTATTAGAATAAAAGTGGAATCAAACCAATACAAAGCGCCATTAAAAATACTTACATTTCAACATTACTATTAAGTAATGCCAGTGCAATATAGCATTTGGAGGAAATTCATAGTAAAGAAACTCGTTCATTGACAAATTTCTGTTACCCACTTGGAATTTTAAGAAAGTGAAAAAGCTAGCTGAATTTAGAACTATGCCTCGAAGAAAAAAAGATCTCTCCTTTCACTAATATAACAATTTGTATTGTTCTATATGTATGCTACAATGTTCAAGCTCATTTATTTCTCTTGAAAATATATGTGTGGTATGGATTTTTCTTCAGTTCATTGAAGGAAAAATAACTGACATGAAACTACAAGTGAAATTTATGAAAGCAAAGTACTTTTATTGGTCAGGTAAAGGGATAACCCATGAAACTATAAAAGCAAGAAAAAAAAAAAACACTGTTCGGCTTGAAAATCAAGTCTCTAGTAACTAGAACACATGCGACTTGGTGTAAAATGTTCTTAATTATATGCTTTGCATATAGAAGAAAAACATACTCAACTTGTTTCAGCAAAACTACTTTTAATAGACGGAAAGCATTCCATTCTTACTCTGTTTTACTTTTGTGTGCTATGAAGCATAATACTGCAATTAAGTTTGACTGGAGCAACAATCTACTGTACGTGCTCTGCGTATCACAATAAGAACCACTGGGCTAACTAGAGACTGGAGAAGACTGCATGTTTTCGGCAAAGCAAGATGAGGTTTATTTCTTTTAAATAAAAGAAAAAAAAAAGCATGCTATAAAAAACTTGAAGATCATGCCATTTCCACCTTGGCATGAACCAACTGTATGGTCAGTTTTTAAAAATATATGATTTATTTTTAATTTTCAGAACACAATACCAAATAAGGAAGAAAATCCTAATAGGGTCATTCAGCAAAATGCGATAGGCCATTATTGTGCACATTACGGCATTATTGCACACACAAAACGCATGTGCAAATAAAAATGTAATATTCAAGTGGGAGGAGTTGGGGGCGGGGTACATGTAAAGTAGGGTGTGGTTGTACGGCGCGCGATACGTATCGCACATTATTACAGGTCAGTAACGCGGCTAATAACTACACCTTTTTTCTGAGAACGGTCGGATCGCGGACGGTATCACAGTCTGCGGTATCACAGTGTATGTATCGTGCACAATAAACACTGAAATCAACACACACACATCAAGCATTCCTGGATGAATAAAAATGGCTGTTTTTAGCTGGTGAAGCTTCCTAACAGCTTTTGGTGAGTGGCAAGTGTATTTATACATGCATTCTTCATACCTGGCCAGCTTCGCTGCATGTGACGGCAGGTGGAGGATGAGGAACCAGAACAGGACCCAAGGCCACTTCCAAGACATTCCAGGGAAGTACCAGCAGCACAGACGGAGGCTCTGCTGCCACGGGCACTGGGCCCTGCCTAGTGACGAGCACGTGCCCGGCCACGGGCTGGGAGATACAGGGAATGTATCTTTCCTCCATGAACATCCTTGCTGGGCATACCTGAGAACTTTGTGGTTAGCAGGGTATTGTCTCAGTTCTCAGGCAATCCTGCAATTATATGAAGACATCCGAGGTGATCTCCATCTGTTGGCCACCCTCCATTTCACAGCAAGTAGCTCCTTTCAAACAACAGTAGGGGTGGGGGTAGGGGTAATGTCCCAAACCACATTCTCACGCTGTCTCAAGCAGGTCATTGCAGCTGTAACTGACTGCTTTAATCGATACATAAAATACCTTTGAGACAGGCAGGACTTGATGGACTTGAAGAGAGGTTTCTATGCCTTTGTACACTTTCCCAATGTTGTTGAGCTGTCGACTGCACTCATGTGGTCATCATTCCACCCCGTGACAGGGAGTTGTACCACAACAGAAAGCTCTTCCGCTTCATCAATGTGCAAATGATCTGCGACGCTCAAATGTGCATCCTGGACGTGGTGTGCAGGTACCCCTGAGCTGCGCACAATTGCTTTATACTTAGGCAGTCCGGCCTCTTTGGCAATTTTGAGGCTGGTCTGTACGGTGATGCTTGGCTTGTAGGTAAGACACCCTTTTCTTTCTCATTTCCATTAAAGCTTATTGGTATGTGGCTAATGGCACCCAAATGAGGGGATGGGGGAGAGCTATGGGGAAGGACACAATTGGTGGCATATCACCTGGCTTCTTCGGTTCTATATGCAGGACACTGTTCAAGAGCATGCCTTTCTCCACCCATGTTTCAGAGGCCTGCCAAATTAGTGCAGAAAAACAAAGCACAGGGCCTAGAGTCTGAATCCACTATGTACATAGCATGTATTCATTAGTACCTAAAAGGCCCCGTTCCTATCCTCCCCTTGGGAGCTGTTACAATGTGTCCTGTGCATGCGAACCATGCACTGTGCACCCTGCTGGCACAATACCTTCACATGTGGACCATTACTGATCCATCAGGAACACTGTCATCTACACTTTGGGGCGGATTTTAAGAGCCCTGCTCGCCTAAATACGCCCAAATCCGGGCGGATTTAGGCGAGAAGGGCCCTGCGCGCCGGTGAGCCTATTTTACATAGGCCTACCGGTGCGCGCAGAGCCCCGGGACTCGCGTAAGTCCCGGGGTTTTCTGAGGGGGCGTGTCGGGAGCGTGTCGGGGGCGGGCCCGAACCGTGCGGCATTTTCGGGGCGTGTCCGGAGCGTTCCGGGGGCGGGCCTGGGGGCGTGGTTGCGGCCCGGGGCGGTCCGGGGGCGTGGCTGCGCCCTCCGTACTCGCCCCCAGGTCGCGTCCCGGCGCGCAAGAGGCCCGCTGGCGCGCGGGGATTTACACCTCCCTCCGGGAGGCGTAAATCCCCTGACAAAGGTAAGGGGGGGGTTTAGACAGGGCCGGGCGGGTGGGTTAGATAGAGGAAGGGAGGGGAAGGTGAGGGGAGGGCGTTAGAGGATTTCCTCCGAGGCCGCTCCGATTTCGGAGCGGCCTCGGAGGGAACGGGGGTAGGCTGCGCGGCTCGGCGCGCGCCGGCTATACGAAATCGATAGCCTTGCGCGCGCTGATCCAGGATTTTAGCGGATACGCGCGGCTACGCACGTATCTACTAAAATCCCGCGTACTTTTGCTTGCGCCTGATGTGCCAGCAAAAGTACGCCTATTCGCGGTATTTGAAAATCTACCCCTCAATGTACAGCCTCACACCTGTACCATGAGCAGTCTGCAGAGCAAGTTGCAGGCCTGCCATATTCCCTGTGAGTGGGCTCACTAATGGTTTTCAATGCAGGACAGACTGGAGTGCAGCAACAGAAAATCACCGGCACTGCATAAAGTACCCCATTTGCTGTTAGCACAGGTTTCTATCCTCTTACATATGTCTTTGCTGGGTTGCGAAGCCCTGTCATACAATACTTCCAATTGTTACATCAGATACTGTAGTAATGAACAGATCATCTCCCTTTGCCTACAGCTTGCCTGCACATCTAGCGACCAAGAACAATAGTTAAAAGCTCTCAGGCAAGGCTTATCAGGTTTGACGGATCAGCAAAGGTACTGGCTAGCTTTTACTGGATGTTGTGGTTGGCCAGTCACATCTGCCAGTAACAATGTAAACATTCATGCTTTTCTTCTGTCATTGCCAGAGGAGACTCAGGTTATGATTGCAGGCCCTGGCTTCTCACCCCTACACACATGCCAAACATGCTGACAGAGATGAGATACGAAGCCTTAAGTGCTACCCACAGTGTCATAGAACACACCTTCGGCCTTCTGAAAAGTTGCTTTCGCTGTTTAGACAAGATGGGTGGAGCTTTAATGTATGCCCCATCCAATGTAGCAAGATCATCTTGCTGTACTGTGTTTTCCATAATGTGGCTGTAAGCCACGGACTACCAATGGACATAGATACAAATCTCCCTCGGGATCCCCCATGTCTCCTTGATGGAGGCCAGGAGAACACGCCAAGTGGAAGCCAGATTCAGCAAAACTTTATAAGGACACACTTCGCCGTCATAGTGAGGGCAAAGGCGATTGGCGCCATTTTGAGTATTGGCATCAGACGGTGATTTTGAGTCTCAAAATGGCGCCGATCGCCGTCATAGTGAGGGCAAAGGCGATCGGCGGCCATTTTGAGTATTGGTATCAGACGGCTGGTGTGCAAGGAGGTCGCTCCCGGACCCTCGCTGGACTTTTGGC
Organism: Rhinatrema bivittatum; assembly: GCF_901001135.1. Taxonomy (NCBI): domain Eukaryota; kingdom Metazoa; phylum Chordata; class Amphibia; order Gymnophiona; family Rhinatrematidae; genus Rhinatrema; species Rhinatrema bivittatum. The sequence continues at coordinate 474,668,656 of NC_042615.1, read as the reverse complement.
AAGTCTTGTGGGGGTCAGGAGGCCCCCCAAGCTGGCCAAAAGTCCCTGTGGGTCCAACAGGGGTCCGGGAGCGACCTGCCGTCCGATGCCAGGACTCAAAATGGCGCCGATAGCCTTTGTCCATACTATGTCACAGGGGCTACCAGTGCCATTGGTCAGCCCCTGTCACATGGTAGGAGCACAAGATGGCGCCGATGACCATGTGACAGGGGCTGACCAATGGCACCGGTAACCCCTGTGACAAAGGCTATCGGTGCCATGATGAAACTAGTACCGAGGGTGAGAGTGAGTTCCCGGACCCCACCGCTGGACCACCAGGGAGTTTTGGTAAGTCTTGGGGGGTCAGGAGGGTGGGGGGTTGTAGTTAATTTTAGCTGGGACAATAATTTAACTCGCCATAGTAACGTATTTAATATCGACAACTTATGGAATTCTCCATACTTCCGCATGAAACGGAATTGACCCACCCACGAATATGTATCACGTACTCAACAAAAACGTTTTCCCTGCACATCCCTAGCTGCTGGTGCTGTGCACGTCAGACTTCCGCAGACTGGCTGCCATGCCTGTAGTCTCCTGCCTTGGGGGTCATTATATTTCCTGTAAGTTTAGGCTGACCTTTCACATTGTGTCCAGATCCCAAAGGCAGCCCAGTACCGGGGGTGTCACCCAGCGTGTGTAAGGAATCCCCATCAACTGCAACACTCTTCTAAGGCCTCTTCTAATTGCCCATGCCCATTGTAAAGCATATGGTACTCCCTCACTCATCATTTCTACTTTTGAGCCAGCAGCTGAGAGTGTGTACCAAGACTAAGTAAGCACCACTAAGGATGTGGAAGATTGTAAAATCACACCATATATAAATTTATAAGAAGGCATGGGGTGTGTAGTGAAATGTTCCTAGTTCTAGAGATTCTTATAGGCAATGTTGCTAGCAAGTTGTGTGGAAATTCCATGCACAGATTTAATAAGTGCTAGTGGCGGTGCATTGAGTATTTGCATGTGCTTTGAAAATTCCTTGGTTTCCCCCCACAGGATGGTGTTTTGCCGTAGCTTCATCATCAGGAAGTATGCATGCTGCTATGTGTAATAACATAATTAAAGGACACATAGCAGCATGCATGCATGCTTACTTCCTCCCAACAAATATCACAAAAGACAAAGGAAAAGGGAAACAAATGACAACACAAAACAGCACAACTCAGTCAGAAATCGCAAAACTATACCACCAGAACTCCTCTAACAACACTAACCTCCTCTCCCCTCACTCCAACACCTGACACACCCTCAAAGAACGAGGAGCAGGAAGTGAGCATTTATACTAGGAAAAAATATTGTGATGTGTGATAACATACTGTGCACTGCGATGACATACCGTGCCTCGATGACGTACAGTGGCGAGTGTTATCTCATTGTGTGCTGCGGCAAGCCACCAAGTTGAATAAACATGCCTTTTTTGTTATTGTGCCCAGTAGGTGAGAGATAAACAAAGCATTTTTCTGAATCTAGGGGTAAATTTGCAAAGTTCCCAGAAGCTACTTGGGAGGTGAGCTTTTTTCAATGGAAAGGAGGCTCTAGAATGAGGGGGTCATGTGATGAGATGGAAAGGAGGTAGACTCAGGAGTAATCTTAGGGAATATTTCTTTAAAGAGAAGGTGGTGGATGTGTGGAACAGCCTCCCAGTCCAAGCGGTGGAGACAAAAACAGTATCTGAATTCAAGAAATCATGGGAAAAATATAGGGGATCTCTAAGGAAATGATGAGAATTATAATGCTAATTTAATTGGATGAATAAGAAGACTGGATGGGTCATAAGGTCTTTTTCTGCTGTCATATTTCTATGTTTCTAAAAACTATGCATGCTTTTCACAGACCCTCTTGAACTCTTTTCCTTGTGTGATTTCTGAGTTGGAAATATTTTCTATATTGACATGTTTCAGGCCACACTAATAGAAATTATTTTAGTAAAACTGAGTCAACAAATACTTTGCATATAGTGGAAATACTTCTCTAGTCTAGTAGCACTTAAACAAAATGGGGCAGATTTTCAAAGATTTATGGGCGTAGGGGTGTTAAGCGCGCCGGGCCTATTTTCAAAAGGCCCGGCAGCGCGCATAAAGCCCCAGCACGTGCTTATGTCCCAGGGCTTTTTTGAATGGGCGGCAGGGGGCAGGATGGGGTGGGGCAGATGGTCCAGGGGCAAGGCTGGGCAGTCTGTGAGGCGTGGCTGAGGACATCGGCATAGCGGTCATCATGGGTGGGTCGTGTGCCGGCCGATTGCTGATGTATGCAAGTTACGCCTGCCTTCCAAAACAAAGGTACGGGGGGGGGGGGGGTTCTTTAGGGATGGGGGGCGGGACAGGGAGGGGAAGGGAGGGGAAAGTGGAGGGGAGGGAACGGGGAAAACCAGCGGGGATCCCCGAGGGCTCGCACATGCAATTTGCACTAGTGTGCATCCCCTTGCGCGTGCCAACCCCTGATTTTATAACATGCACGCAGCTGCGCGCACCTGTTATAAAATCTGCCCCAATAAAATGTTGTTTAGTGTTTGGACTTATTTATTTATTTTTACAGATTTTTTGCCTGCCCTTCCAAAGATCAGGGTGGGGTATAAAACAACATACATAATAAAGTTAGAAAATCTAACTGCACTAAAAACAAGTGCAAATGCCAGCAGAATTGCTCTGGGATCTCCACCAGCCACTTTTCTTCCATCAGCCACTGCTATCCCAGAGGCTTTATGAGCTTCACAGAGTTCTACAATATTGTTGAAACAGTTGAACAGGCAACATGATTTCTTTGAGTCTAAACTTTTGAAAGAAAAAAATGTAAGTAGTTCCAGTCAGGAGCCAATTTGGAGTATTTTACTGAAAATATTTATGAGGTTGGATTTGGCAGTTCTAACCATGATTGAACTTCAGCACAATGTAGTAATTGTTGTAAGCAACTTAAGCATGAGTCCTTCTTGCCATGGCATGACTGATGCAACTTCAGGGACAGAACCCTAAGGTCCGTGCACATGGTGCTTTGCACAGGCCAGACTAAACGAAGGTCCAGAAATATGTAATTATGAACACAGCTGAAGGGCAAGCTAGGCTGAAGATGAAGCAAGGCTGAAGACAGACTAAAGACAGGCTTGGACAAAGGCAGGCTGAAGTGTGTGACTGAGGCTGAAGACAAAGGCAGATGAAGACTGTGGCTAAGGCCGAAGATGAAGGCAGGCCTGGATGAAGGCAAAGCAGGCTTGGACGAAGACAAGGCAAGCTTGGACGAAGCAAGGCGAGCTTGGATGAAGACAAGGCGAGCTTGGATGAAGACAAGGCAGGCTTGGTTGAAGCTCTACTGAAGACAAGACAGATGACCTTTTGCTAAGGAAGTGCTGTGTTTCACAGCCTGGATTTAAATACCTGGCTGTAAGACCTCAGCAGGAGGCGCTGAGAGCATGGACTCCAGCCGCGGGGCCTTAAGAGCTCTATAGAGCAGAAGTGGTGGCATTTCCCTGCCGCATGGAGTGGAAGTATTTGGCTGCTGACATCTGGGTGAGAAAACTGCTCCCAGGGCAGTCCCACAAGCAGTAAACATAAAGTAATCAAGCTTAAAGAATGGGTTAAATCCAGTGAAAATTCTCTGATTGCTGTGGTTTCCAAAAATTTGAAGTTAGACCCTAAGAGGTCCAAATTGAGTAAGCCAGTGGCCAGCAAAGATATCTGGGTAAAATTACCTGGATAACTTTAACTGGATATTTAATGGAACTTACCCAGATAAGTATTCTGCTGAATATTCTCAGATTCAATTTTCTGATAACTTTACCCAATTAATTTTATTTGTTCACTTTCCCTTGGAAAAGTGTCTATGAAAAGGTACCTGCAGAGATTTGCACCTACAGTTTCTGCAGGCAATTTTCCCCTTCAAAATAATTTCAATAGTTTTCAAAATGCATAACTATCAGGGCCATTCATCAAAATGCATTATAGCATTAATGCATGTGATTTAGTTATGGCAGCACAAATGCAAATGTTTCAAAGGAGTGGGATTGGAGAGAGAGCGAGAGTCTATGGGGTGGCACACATAGTACTCAACTATGTATACTGCTATAGGAGGGCCAGCTAGTAACTCGAGGTGAGGTTTTGGGGCAATAAACTACCTATGCGAGGCACTAACGTAGCACATGGTGTGATAATTCTAAAATTATCACAACCACGCCTCTTTTTCTTAGCACGGGAGTTATCCATGCGGAAATTATAGTATTTTGATTAATCTAGAGGTCTCTTATTGGACTCTTTTTTTCTGTTTGGGTATAAGCAGATCTTGTCTATTACACTCCATAGCACGCCCAAAGCCAGAGTCAATATCTCTATCGGGATAATTTAATTAGTTCTAATGTTCCTCAGTATTTATTTTCTTATTCATGTATTAATAAAAATTTACATGTTGTGCTTTTATTATAATTGTTTATTAAGTCAGTAGGTTTTCAATGTATGGAATATATATGATTGTGCATCATTTTTAATATTACATCTTTGATTATAATATTTGTTTTTTGTAGCCCCTGATGCAGCCCTAATTTTGGGTGAAACTGGGCCAGAGTTGAGCTGTTTGGGTACCTCTCTTTTTTTACTTGTGCAAATGTTGTCCCCTAATAAAACATCCCTGCAACTAAGATGAATGGTCTATGTTTTGTTTCACTTGCTTCCTGGAACTAATAGACCATCTTCCGTGCTGTTTCTTTGGACCTATCCCTTACCTGACCTTCCTGGGAATGAATTAGGAAAACTGGTAATGGCATCAGCATGCCTGTCTACTAAAATCTCCCCACTTACACTGTAGTAGCGGCATTTGCACACATAGCAGTGCACCCATTTAAAATTGCACAAATATATGTGCATATTCACCCTATTTTATAACATGCGTGCATGTACATGCATTTGTTATAAAATGGCTGCATCCTTAGGCTCAAGCCGGAAAACATGTGCACACGTATGCCCGTGCACCTGTTTAAATGTTAACATCATAATATGCAAGTAGAGGCTATTTACGCATGTATAAGCTAATTTTTATGCTTGTAATTTTTTTTTAATTCATCTGTAAATGATCAGCTAAGTATGAAGACTGACCCCATGACATATAGGCCAAGGATATAAATTTAAATTTAAGCCAATATTTTATAGGCAGTCAAAGGAATTTTCTCAAAAGTAGAGTAACCCAATCATTCCTTTTATTCCCGAAAAGCAGTTTTGCGATTGTGTTCTGTACTATCTGCCATCATCTAATCTGCCTAATAATGCAACCTTGAAAAAATGTATCGCAGCAATCCAAGTGAATGAGAATTAGAAATAGACTAGTGTTTTTGAGATCTTTCTTATTTAGATATATTGGATATAGACATAATAGGAATCTCAGAGATGAGATGTGAAGAAAATAACCAGTGGGACTTTTTGATAGCAGGGTATAAATTATATCAACATAAAAGGGCAGATTGAATTAATGGAGCACTGGTACTATATGTAAAGAATGGTAAAGAAATTGCATGTGTGATGGCTAAGAGTGTAGAAGTAGGTGCAACCAACCATCAACTTGGCCAAGATGAAGAAATAATTAGAAAGGCAAATCAACTGGCAACACAATATAAAGGGAGATTTAAATCACCCTGGTATTGATTAAATCTTTGTCTTATCAGAACATACTAGAGAGTTTAAACTTTTAGATGCCATAAATGCATGCTTAAAGGGACAGTTAATCCCAGAACTAACAAGGGAGGGACAGTTACTTTAGATCTATTCCTTAGTGGAATTCGTGACCTGGTGAAAGGGGCCACTGTAGTGGGGTTGCTAAGCAATATCACATAACACAATTGCATTTGACTAAATTACTGGAGGAAGGTCATTAAGTAATATTTTACTGTATATAACTTTAAAAAGGTAGTCTGTGACAAAATGAGAGAATTAGAAAAAAGCTAAAAGTTAACCTTTTACATGAGGCATGGACATTGCTTTAAAATATCATTTTGGAAACCCAAGTAAAATATATCCATCCCATGCGGTCAAAAAAAAGTCAAAGGAACACCAAACTAAACTACCAGCATAATTTAATGGAGAGGTGAAAGAGGCAGTTAAATCCAAAAGGGCATTGTTCAAAAAATGGAAAGCAGACACAAATGAAGAATATAGACAATATATAGACTGGGAATATAGACTGGGAAGTTAGACATAAAACAGCAGTAAACATGGCCAAGATAACATTTTAGAAGAAGCTTGCCAGAATGCAAAACTAATAATAAAAACGTTTTCAAATACAATTTAAGCATAAGGCCTATGAGAGAGTTAATTGGGCAGCTCGATGACTGAGATGTAAAAGGAGTGCTCAAGGAGGACAAGGAAACAGAATAACTGAATTAGTTCTTTGCCTCAGTCTCTATTGAGAAGGATGTTGGAAGAATACCAACAACAGAAACATTCTTTGAAGGTGATTATTCTGAGTAACTAAAAAAAAAAACAGGCATTGCCGTACATCAAAATGGCACCATCTGTGGGGGTGAATATGTCGGAGATAATTCACTCCAGTGCAACCCCAGCAGCCTTCGCAATTTTCTCACAAATAAAATCGAATCCAACAATCCATGAACCAAAACTTGTGAAATAATTCTCCCAAAAATAAACTGAATAATGAAACAAAAAATGTTCTCTGCATATCTGTGACTATAGTGCTTCCTCATTTCCCAGGCCTGCCTTGTCCCTTAGTTGTTCCTCTTCTGTTCCTCTACCTATTTTGCTCTCACAAGCAAAAGCAAAACTATTCATGTAAACATGAATTCACTGAGAAGTTGTCGTGAGGCCTACAAAGTAGCTACTATTAGTTCATCTGAGGGTGTCCAATATTCAGGTAATCACCACTATAGCTTGATAGACCTTTGCCCTGACCCAGTATAGCATTTCTTGTGTTCTTATAAAACAATGGGGCCAGATGACAATCATTTAAGAGTTTTAAAAGAATTTAGAAAAGCTGTGGCTGTTCCGCTGGCTGACCTGTTCAATGCTTCTTTAGAGTCGGACTAGTTCCAGGGGACTAGAGACAGGTAGATGTGGTTTCTCTTCACAAAAGTGAAAGTAAGGAGGAGGCTGGGAATTACACTCTGATCTCTGTGCTGAGTAAAATTAATGGAATCGCTGATAAACAGAGGATAGTGCTGTTTCTGAAATCAGATGGATTTCAAAATCTGAGGCAGCATGGTTTTACCAGAGTTAAGTCTTGTCAGACAAACCTGATCAATTTTTTTGAATGAGTGACCAGAGAGTTGGATCAGGGGAGAGCATTAGATGTAGTCTACTTGGATTTCAACAAGGGCTTTGACATGGTTCTGCATAGATGACTTATAACTTAATACCCTTGGTATGGGTCCTAAAGTGACTATCTAGATTAGAAACTGGTTGAATGGGAGGTGACAAAGGGTAGTGGTGGTAAATGGAATTCATTCTGAGGAGAGGGGCCTCATGAATTTGGGTGCAAAAGCCTAAAAAAGAGTTACATTCTATAGGGTAAAGTACTTTTAAGCAAGAAAAAAAAGAGCAGGATCTGGGGAGTAAGCATATCTGATTATCTCAATGTGGCCAACCATGTGGATAGTGCAATGGCAAAAGCCAAAAGAGATGATTAGGTACATAAGGAGAGGAATGAATAATAGAAAAAGGGAGGTGACCCCTGTATTGGTCACTTGTGAGACCTTACTTGGAAGACTGTGGACAATTCTGGAGACCGCCAATGCAAAAGGATATAAATAAATGGAGTCGGTCCAGAGGGTGACCACTAAAATGGTCAGTGGTGTTCATAGTAATATGCATGGGGAAAGATTTAGAGATCTAAACATATATACCCTAGAGTAAGGGTGAGAAAGGGAAGATATGATAGAGATATTTAAATGTCTCCAGGTTATCAATGCATAGGAGGCAGGATTTTTTCAATATGAATGAGGCACTGGAGTGAGAGATCATAGGATGAAGGTGATTGGGGATCATTTCAGGAGGAATCAAAGGAAATATATCTTTATAGAAAGGGTGGTAGATGTGAGGAACAGTCTCTCAGTGGAGGTGGTGGAGCACAGGGTATCTCTGAGGGAGTGGTAATGATTGTTGAGCTGAACAGTTTGTATGGATGGGAAGACTAAATTGGCCATATGATCTTTTTCTTCTTTCATGTTTTTATGTTTCTAAAAAGAGGCATATTCTTCTGTTCTCCTTGAGGCCAAATAAACTCTGTGAATTAACCAATCAGACTTGCTAACTCAAGAAGGAGGTGTCTGAACCAAGGTTTTCAAAAGCATGAATGTAGAACTTTAGACCTAGGTTTTAACTGTAGATATGAACCTTCACCATGGCTGAACGCGTTAGAACTGGATTTTGACTTTCAGATTCATGTATTATTTCTTATCTAACTTGGAAAAGTTACCTCCATGTTTTTCTTTTTTTTTTCTGGATTTCATTTCAAGTACTATATTTCAAATCTTTGTTTTCACATTCCATAATAATAAACTTATTAAGTAGACTAGTTCAAAAGGTCTTTATATAAATGCCCATTGATGGAAGCCTTGGACATAGTGTTTCACTGAGCAGAAGATGAAATTCACTTTTAATATACCGTATTTTCCAGTGAATATGTTGCACCCCCTATAAATTGCCATTTAGATGAAAAGGTTGGCAGGTAAGTCACACTTTTGGATAAGTCACACCTGTTTGTATAGCAAGATTAATAGCACAGACTGAGAGAGAAAGATTGTGACAGTTTATAAGTAGCACACTCATTAAAATCGCTGAAAAAAATGTGACATACACCAGAAAATACAGTATTAGATTTAGAGTCTGCCTCATCATTTAACGTGCCTGAAGAGGAGTAACAGACCACTGGCACAACATAAAATTCCCAACCCCCAAGCAGGCAATTTTCAAAGGCGTGTACCTGGGTAAATAGTGATCTACCTGAGCAATTGGATATGTCCGCAAATTTTATCATTCTCCCTGAGTTAAAACCTTTGCAGGCTTCCACAGTATGTGTACTTTTAGCTGGATTTAAAAAAGAGGCATTTCCAGGGGCCATATTTAGATTGAGGAGGAGAACGCATGGGGTTTTCAAAAGCATGTGTGCTATGTTACCTTCCCCTACCCCTCTATCAGATGCCCATATAAATAGCAGGCACAATTAAGTGCATGAGTGGTTTTAGCACACCTAATTTTTATAAAGGATCTATTTGAACTAATTTTCTTTTGAAATATAACTACAAGTTCATGCTGCAAAAGCACCTACATGCTTTGCAAATATGCAGGCTATTTTATTAATTTCCCAATCCCAACTAAAGATTTTATAAAATGACCAAACAACCCCAGCACTAGTGACTCAGCTCATTTATTCTCCTCAATCAATAGAACTGCTGAATAGGAGAACCAGTGGTTGAAATAAACTAAAGCCTCATTTATCACTTTTCAGGAAAGAAAATAGTCATCATCATTATTATCATCGTTATTCTCATGACAAATATACTAGAGGACCTGTTTTTAATCCCAAGTAATCTAAAGAAAGGAAACTCCATTTTTGATAGTTTTATTCATATTTATATTTTATCTAACTGGAAAGATGAATCACGCACAGTTGAAACTTTTTTATTTCCATGAAGGTCATATTGATCTCAGTTGAAATGTATCAGATTCTTTACAATGATCTGTCCTTTAATAGACTTGGTTCTATTAGGTTTATAAATCATAAATGTAGGTAAAGAAAGAGGATCTTCCATCTTTTGAAAATGTTATTTTTTATAAGAAATGACACAAAGCAAAAATATCTACAGCAGTACAATTTTGTACTACAGAAAGCGTGAACAATTATACAATGTAGTCTCATAAGTAGTGTATATATTCCTGCTAAAGGTTCATTCTTTTTTAATTACAAATTTACCACTAGTACTGTTTTCTTTGTTTGTTCTGTTATCTAAAATTATTGAATAAAATGTAAAGTAAAACCTTATAAACCGACAAAAGACAAACAACAAAAACAAAAAGAAACCATAATGTTCTCTCGATTTAAAAAGTCCATAAAGTACGGTGAGGAAAAACCCAGCTTAAAATTATATCATAAAAGAAAAATAATATAATAATCATAAAACATCATCTAACAGGCAGCAGAACAAAGAACAAGGGTCCATTTTTAGCCAGAAAACTCACATGTTATCTGGTTAAATGCTAGATTTTGAATATTTTTGACACATAATAAGAGAGCGAGAGAGAGAGAGAGAGCGAGAGACTCTTTATAAGGTGCTCATATAAGTAAACTATTTATACCACTGTAAGAGGAGCAACTACTAACTCGGTTTGAGATTTTGGGGGTGGTCTTAGTTTTGGAGTGCAGTTTTACTTTCACAGTCAGAGGTACGAACAGCACAGTATATATCAGTGAAGATTTTATGTGATTTGGAGTGAAGAAAGGTACACAAAGATGAAATTTGTACATTGTACTCTCGACCTAGCTTGATAGCAGCTAGGTAGAGTGCATCAAGAAAGGTCGAAAGACATTGTGCAGATCTCATCTTTTAATACCTTTCACTACTCAAAAGCACATAAAATTTTTAGTGATGTCTACTTTGCTGTTCGTACCTCTGACTGAGCAAGTAAAATTGCCCCCAAAACCTAGGTCTCCACCAAAACTTCACCCGAGTTAAGAATGCCCCTCTTACAGTGATATGCAAAGCTGCCTAATATGTGTGCCTCCCAAGACTCTCTCTCTCCCTCTCTCCCCCATCACCCAAAAAAAGGTGTAGTTAAATCCCCCAAGAGCAGGTAAGTACCCCTCATTTTCATAAACTCCTCCAATTTGATTATTTTTTTCAAATTTACATATGCAACTCATGCTGCAATGTTTTTCACATGTGTTATGGTATGATCATGGGCATTAGGGCCATAACACCTGTGATAACACCCTAACGTGATTTGAAAAAAGATCCTCCAAGTTATTCAACTAAATCTGATATTTAAAATTTGTGAAATAACTTATTGGGCTAACTCTGGTCACACCAAATAGCTGCCCTAAAGATAGCCAGATGAAGTTATCCAGCCATCTTTAAGATAACTGGCTATATTCAATAGGGATGTGAATTGTTTTTGAACGATTAAAATTATCGTCAGATAATTTTAAAATTGTCCAAAATCGTTAGAGTGCAGATACAATACAAATGCCCCCGATTTATCGTCAGGGGCATTTGTATTGTATTGTTAAATAGGGCGCGAGAAAACCGGCACACCAAAAAAACCCTAAAACCCACCTCGAACCTTTAAAAGAAATCCCCCACCCTCCTGAACCCCCCCAAAATGTTTTAAATTACCTGGGGTCCAGTGGGGGGGGGGGGTCCCGACGCGATCTCCCTCTCTCTCTCTCTGGCCATGGCTGCGTTGAGAAATGGCGCCGTGGCCCTTTGCCCTTATCATGTGACAGGGCAAAGGTAGCGCCGGCACCATTTTGTTTCTGGCTCCTGACGTCATGCCTGCTGGAGATTTTGGGGGGGTTCGGGAGGGTGGGGGATTTCTTTTAAAGGTTCGGGGTGGGTTTTAGGGTTTTTTTGGTGTGCCGGTTTTCCCGCCCTCCCCCGATTTACGATTTTTAACGATTTTTTAAAACAAAAAAACCCGACGATAAGATTTCCCTCCCCCCCAGCCAAAATTGATCATTAAGACGATCGATCACACGATTCACACCTCTAATATTCAATACTATGGCTACCAGGGATGTGCAGAAGGAAATAATTCTTTTCATTTCGTATTTTCATTTCGTGGGGACCCCAATTCGTTTCATTACTTTCAAAGGAAAAAAAAACAATTCATTTATTTGTTTCATTCATATCCGTTTGCCATTAAAGTCAATGGGGGAAGTATTTGCAGCTTATTTTTGGCTGCAGAATTGGGGTTTTCTTATCAATTCAGATGAAATTTCTGTGGAGCAATCATCAGAATGAGAAAAGAGCTCCAAGGTAGTTTGACTGTGGTAAAGTGGCACTAAAGTGGCACTAAAGTGGCATGAATAGCCTAAGACACTGTAAAGGGGTACCAGGAGTGGCAAGAGTGCTTTAACAGAGGTGCAAAGCAGCAGGGAGTGTCAAAAACACACCACAGCTTCAAAAGAGAGCACTGATAACAGTTGCATGAGCCCTCGAAAGCAGCATGACAGGCAAAGTGGCAAGGCAAGTGGCATCAGCATCCTTTAGCACAATGAAGGGGGAACAAGCAGCAAAGAAAGACTAGCATCAACACACTGAGGAACCATGATAGTGGCAAGAACACCACAAGGAGTAGAGTGGCAGCAAGGCAGAGTGGTAGAAAGTTGATAGGGGCAAGACAGGCTGGCAGAACAGAGGTAGTCTAGTCACTGTGGTTTTGATAGGGGCAAAACAGGCTGGCAGAGCTGAAGTAGTCAGGTCACTCTGGGGTTGATAGGGGCAAGACAGGCTGGCAGAGCTGAGTTAGTCAGGTTGCTGTGGTGTTGATAGGTGCAAGACAGGCTGGCAGAGCTGAGGTAGTCAGATCACTGTGAGGGTTGATCGGTGCAAGACAGGCTGCCAGAGCTGAGGAAGTCAGGTTGCTGTGGGGTGGATAGGGGAAAGACAAGGAGGCAAGACAAGACGAGGCTCAGCCTGTGGACAGTGTTAGGCCGCTATTAGTGGCCCACGGCACATTGGGACAAGGTCTTCTCGGAGTTGGGTTGTTTGTGAATGCAGCTGAAAGTCAGTGGTAAACTCCATCTAAGGCTAAATACCGGCACGAGACCGATAGACAACAAGTAGTTCAATAAAAAAAAGAGTGCAGTAAAAAAAGCCTGGCTGCCTGGCAGGTACAGCAACAAAAAAGAACAAATATCTTTTTCAGCAGTAGAAAATTAATTGTAGCAAACTAGTAATAGCAATTGAATAAAGATTTGAGACACTCTGAGAAAGCTCAAACAGCAAACAACCTTCTCAGATAGAACCAAAGAAAAAAGTGCACCGTGGTATGCATGCTTAAGGTAGAAATACAGCAGGAAAAGCATCACAGAGCACTGATAGCAGCGATTGGCTGAATTAGAAAAATGATTTGAGTTCAAGAGGGCATGAAACCGCCAAGAGTTTGGTCTGACCAAGGTGGCGGATCCCTCTTGGGAAGGGAATGCCTCCCACATGGCTCCAGCCCCCACAGGGCACATTTACTCCAAGGTGTATATATTACCTGACTGTGTAAACGAAGGCAGTGTACCGCAACCGGCTCTGGCTCAGCTGGGAAGGCCTCGGGTGGGGGAAGGTGGTTCGCTGCTCCGGCGGAGTGTGTTATAGCCCCCCCCCCCCCCCCCCCCCGGAAGCAGCTTTGCCGTTTCCCCTGGGGCCGAGGGAGATGACCGCCGCTGGGCCCGAGGGAGATGACCGCCGCTGGGCCCTCCTCCGGAACCCCCCTCCCCCTCGTGAGGGGAACGGGATGAAAGGGGATGGAGCCCCCTGCAAGAGGCGTGACTGTCTACCGGGGCATACTGTCCACCTGACCCATCTTGAAACACGGAACAAGGAGTCTAATATGCGTGCTAGGACCTTATAGATGATGAACTATGCCTGGGTGGGGTGGAGCCATTGCGGGTGCAGTTCTTGGTGGTAGCAAATATTCAAACAAAAACCCCGGGGAGAGTTCTCTTTTCTTTGTGAAGGACAGGGCTTCCTGGAATGGGTTTGCCTCGAAAGTGTGGTGGTTCCTTTGGCATCTAGTAAGCTCTTGCTGGTCTTTTAAAATAAGATGGAAATAGCAGATATACAAACGAGAAACTTGAAGACTGAGGTGGAGGAGGTTTCCATGTGAACAGCGGTTCAACATGGGTCAGCAGGTGTTAAGAGATAGCCGATACCCGGGGAGAGTTTCCTTTCCTTTGTGCAGGAAAGGGCTCCCTGGAATGGGTTTGCCCCTAGAGTGGGGCCTGAACCTGGGCAAGTGTGGTGAAGTGGATGAGGGTTCCATGTGAACAGTGGTTCAACTTGGGTCAGCAGGAACTAAGAGATAGGCAAGTCCCAGACAGAACGCGGAAAGGAAGCAGTGCCACCTCATTTTCCTCTTGAACTACGACCTCAGATCAAACATGGCAACTCGCCGAATTGATGGAAGGGCACCACGAGGAAGATCAGCTTGTTCCAGCTCTTTGTCATTCAGTCGATTACTGCTGCCATACTGTGCAAGGCGGAACGAGAAACAGATGGACCTGCGACTTCTAGCGGTGGATCACTCGGCTTGTGTATCGATGAAGAACGCAGCTTTTGAGGCCTCAACGCCCTCCCCATGCAGAATGCAGAAAGGCAGCTGGTGCCTCCTCCTTTTCCTCTCCCACTACGACCTCAGATCAGATGTGGAGACTCGCTGAAATTTAGCATATTACTAAGCGGAGGAAAAGAAACTAACCAGGGTTCCCTCAGTAATAGCGAGTAAAGAGGGAAGAGCTCAGCGCTAAATCCCCACCCATCAGGCGGGTGCGGGAAATGTGGCATGCAGAAGATTGCCTCACCGGCGCCGCTCAGGGGACCAAGTCCTTCTGTTTGAGGCTTGGGATGACCTTTCTGCTAAATGCTGTTCTTGAGGGGACTAGGTAATTTGGAGCTAAGACCTGCAGCAATGCTTGAAACCTACATTCTCCACCTCCTGCAGGGGTTGGTCATCAAGGGCAATCATTTTCCCAATGCACAGCAGCTGAGGTCAGGCCCTTGTAGTGATGTAAGGGCTGGACAGACAGGCACAGTGTTTGACGTCAGTCCCTTGTAGTGACTTAAAGGCTGGAAGGACAGGCACAGCAGTTGAGGTAAGGTCCTTATAGTGATGTAAGGGCTGGACAGACAGGTACAGCGTTTGGGGTCAGGCCCTTGTAGTGACTTAAGGGCTGGATGGACAGGCACAGTGGTTGAGGTCAGGCCCTTGTAGTGATGTAAGGGATGGACAGACAGGCACAGCGATTGGGGTCAGGCCCTTGTAGTGACTTAAGGGTTGGACAGACAGGCACAGCATTTGGGGTCAGGCCCTTGTAGTGATGTAAGGGCTGGACAGACAGGCACAGCATTTTGGGTCAGGCCCTTGTAGTGACATAACAGCTGGAGAGACAGGCACAGTGGTTGAGGTCAGGCCCTTGTAGTGACGTAAGGGCTGGACAATGGACAGACAGGTACAGCATTTTGGTCAGGCCCTTGTAGTGACTTGGCTGGACAGTGGACAGACAGGTACAGCATTTGGTGTCAGGCCCTTATAGTGATGTAAGGGATGGACAGACAGGCACAGCATTTGGTAGAGATGTGAATCGTGTGATCGATCATCTTAATGATCGATTTCGGCTGGGGGGGGGAAAGGAATCTTATCGTCGCGGTTTTGTTATTTAAAATATCATGTAAATCGTAAATCGGGGGAGGGCGGGAAAACCGGCACACTAAAACATCCCTAAAACCCACCCCGACCCTTTAAAATAAATCCCCCACCCTCCCGAACC
Source organism: Rhinatrema bivittatum (assembly GCF_901001135.1). Classification (NCBI taxonomy): domain Eukaryota; kingdom Metazoa; phylum Chordata; class Amphibia; order Gymnophiona; family Rhinatrematidae; genus Rhinatrema; species Rhinatrema bivittatum. The sequence continues at coordinate 474,653,155 of NC_042615.1, read as the reverse complement.
CCCCAAAATGCCTTAAATTACCTGGGGTCCAGAGGGAGGGTCCCGGTGTGATCTTTTACTCTCGGGTCTCCGCTGCATTGTAGAAATGACGCCGGCGCTACCTTTGCCCTGTCATATGACAGCAGGGCAAAGGTAGCGCCATTTTGCCGTACGGCAAAACGATTTGAGTTTAGGAGGTCGTTCCCGGACCCCCGCTGCACTTTTGGCAAGTCTTGTGGGGGTCAGGAGGCCCGCCAAGCTGGCCAAAAGTCCCTGGGGGTCCAGCGGGGGTCCGGGAGCGATCTCCTACGCTCCTGATGTCGGGGGACAAAAAACAAAATGGCGCCGGCGCTACCTTTGCCCTGTCATATGACAGGACAAAGGTAGTGCCGGCGCCATTTCTACAACGCACCGCAGGCCCGAGAGTAAAAGATCACACCGGGACCCCCGCTCTGGACCCCAGGTAATTTAAGGCATTTTGGGGGGGTTCGGGAGGGTGGGGGATTTATTTTAAAGGGTCGGGGTGGTTTTTAGGGTTGTTTTAGTGTGCCGGTTTTTCCGTCCTCTCCCTTCCCCCGATTTACGATTTTTGACGATAAATCGGGGGAATTCCTATTGTATCGCGCTTCTAATGATTTTTGACGATTTAAAATATATCGGACAATATTTTAAATCATCAAAAAACGATTCACATCCCTAGCATTTGGGGTCAGGCCCTTATAGTGACGTAACAGCTGGAGAGACAGGCACAGTGGTTGAGGTCAGGCCCTTGTAGTGACGTAAGGGCTGGACAGACAGGTATAGCATTTGGGATCAGGCCTTTGTAGTGACTTAAGGGCTGGACAATTGACAGACAGGTACAGTGTTTGTGGTCCGCCCCTTGTAGTGATGTAAGGGTTGGACAGACAGGCACAGCATTTTGGGTCAGGCCCCTGTAAGGACATAAGGGTTGGAGAGACAGGCATAGTGGTTAAGGTCAGGCCCTTGTAGTGACGTAACAGCTGGAGAGACAGGCACAGTGGTTGAGGTCAGGCCCTTGTAGTGACGTAAGGACTGGACAGACAGGCACAGCATTTGGAGTCAGGCCCTTGTAGTGACGTAAGGGCAGGACAGTCAGGCACAGAGTTTGGGGTCAGGCCCTTGTAGTGACGTAAGGGATGGACAGAAAGGCATAGTGTTTGAGGTCAGGCCCATGTAGTGACTTAAGGGCTGGACGGACAGGTACAACAGATGAGGTCAGGCCCTTGTAGTGACTTAATTGCTGGACAGACAGGCACAGAGTTTGGGGTCAGGCCCTTGTAGTGACTTAAGAGCTGGACAGTCAGGCACAGGGTTTGGAGGCAGGCACTTGTAGTGACTTAAGAGCTGGACAGTGGACAGACAGGTACAGCGTTTGGGGTCAGGCCCTTGTAGTGAGTTAAGGGCTGGATGGACAGGCAGAGCGGTGGAAGTCAGGCTCTTGTAGAGACTTAAAGGCTGGATAGACAGGAACAGCGTTTGAGGTCATGCCCATTTAGTGACTTAAGGGCTGGACGGACAGGTACAACAGATAAGGTCAGGCCCTTGTAGTGACTTAAGAGCTGGACAGACAGGCCCAGTGTTTGGGGTCAGGCCCTTGTAGTGACATAAAGGCTGGACAGTCAGGCACAGGGTTTGGAGTCAGGCACTTGTAGTGACTTAAGATCTGGACAGTGGACAGACAGGTACAGCATTTGGGGTCAGGCCCTTGTAATGAGTTAAGGGCTGGACAGTGGACAGACAGGTACAGCATTTGGGGTCAGGCCCTTGTAATTAGTTAAGGACTGTACAGTGGACTGACAGGTACAGCGTTTGGGTTCAGGCCCTTGTGAGTTAAGGGCTGGACAGTGGACAGACAGGTACAGCATTTGGGTTCAGGCCCTTGTAGTGAGTTAAGGGCTGGACAGTGGATAGACAGGAACAGCGTTTGGGGTCAGGCCCTTATAGTGACTTAGGGGCTGGACAGACAGGCACAGCATTTGGGGTCAGGCCCTGGTAGTGACTTAAGGGCTGGACAGTCAAGCACAGCATTTGGGGTCAGGCCCTTGTAGTGACTTAAGGGCTGGACAGACAAGCACAGCATTTGGAATCAGGCCCTTGGAGGCACGTAAAGGCTGCACACTCAGGCACAGCATTTGGGGTCAGGCCCTTGTAGTGAAGTAAGGGCTGGACAGTCAGGCACAGCATTTGGGGTCAGGCCCTTGTAGTGACTTAAGGGCTGGACAGTCAGGCACAGCATTTGGAGTCAGGCCCTTGTAATGACATAAGGGCTGGACAGACAGGCACAGCATTTTGTGACAGGCCCTTGTAGTGACGCATGGGCTGGACAGACAGGCACAGCGGTTGAGGTTAGGCCCTTGTAGTGACGTAAGGGCTGGATGGATAGGCACAGCAGTTGAGGTCAGGTACATGTGCTGATATTATCTGGAGCATAGAATGCAGTTGGAGCTGCTGCAAGGCTTTAAATTGCTTTTATTCATCTTGCCATTCACAGGGAAAATCTGGAAACCCAAGGAATGGTATGTTTATTTTCAAAAACACTAGCATTTCCATCAACCCTGGTGCCAGCATTGAGCAATGAGGGCTCATGATATCCCATGTCATTGAAAATACACGTTCATTGGGCAAACTGTTTGGTGGACATGACAGATAATGCTGAGCCATTTTGGCTAGGTGTGGCCAGACAGTGGACTTGTGTGCCCAATATGGCAGTGGATCTGTCTCCATGTCCTCTATGGGCTGTGTGAGATACCATGTCACTGACATTTCTGCTGATGTCTCCTTTGCTTGGGTGGGCTGAGATTCCTTGTCGCCAGCTGCTTTCTCTCTAGCCCGTGCCAGAAGAGATGATTTTTAAGGGGCATCATGGCTTTGGCGTACTGAAGTGGAGGAGGAAGTTCTAGCTATTGCTGACAGAGTGCTGCTCCTGCTTGGATTAGCACTGTTCTCTGAAGTGCCCGCTGTTTTCTCCTGCTTCATGCCTAATCTGTCTCTGCCTATGTAGAGACAATTGGACTGTAGGGCAAGTTTCCCTTTCACATGGGGATCACAGACTGTGGCGAGCATGCATCTGTCGTCTTTTGTTAAAGGTCCTTATCTCTCTTGCACCTGCTTCTGCAAAACGTCCAGACAACACAGCACCTCTGCTGTCATTCCCTCTTCCTGTTTAAAGCCCCCCAAATTTTCATGCAAAATATTAACTATAAGGATGATGTCAGCCAAGGTGGCACTTCTGGAACTCAGCTCCTCCGTGACATCCTTGAAGGGATGCAGGATTTTTACCAGCTGACCAATCATGATGCCCTAGGGGATTCACCACACGTTTGTCCATTTCTGCAGAACGTTCATGAAGGGGTGTCTGCTGCTCCACTAACCTCTGCAACATCGTATAGGTGGAAATCCACCGGGCGCCAATGTCTTGAATGAGATGCTTGTGAGGCATCTCCAAATCAGTCTGCTTTTGTTGGAGAACCTGCACCACCTTCACACTTCTATGGAAGAACCCTGCTATGGTCCTGTACTTGTATATTAATGAATACAGGTATTCATTCTCTTGATACTTGGACTCCAACCCCAGAGCTGACTTTACTACCAGGTGTAAAGTGTGTGCAAAACATCGGATGTTCTGACAGCCCCATTCGTCTATTGCCTTAACCATGTTTGTTTGCAAGATTGTCTGTGACAAAGAACCATGCCTGAGGATTCCTGTCTCGCTGGTGTAGTTGCCAGCCCTCCAGAATACTGGTTGCGGTATGGGCCTGGTCCGTCAGGTGGGTGTGCAGTAAAGCCCACCTCCATCCTGATACTTGATCAGTAATAGAGCTGCTGTCTGCCCCTGCCTCATCCAGGTCCCACCAATGTGCTGTCAGGGAGAGGTAAGAGTGTGCAGAATTCATGGTGCTCCAGATATTGTAGGTGAAATGCACTCTCCCCTCTGTCTTAGCTAGCAGCGCTTGCATGCGACTGCAACACTGCTTGTACAGGTTGGGGATGACCTTTCTGCTAAATGTGGTTCTAGAGGGGACTTTGTAATTTGGAACTACGACCTTCAGAAAATGCTTGAACCCCACATTCTCCACTAACTGCAAGGGCTGGTCATCAAGGGCGATCATTTCCCCAATGCTCCTGGTTACAACTTTTGAGGCTGCATGCCTCCTACCCCGGGATAGCGTTACCGCACTCCACCCCATTTCCTTCATGGTGGGTTGTCGCTTCTGCCACATGTCAGGGCACAAAAGAGGCAGACTGGGGATTTCACTGCACAGACTGTCCCAATAATACAGTTCAGTCTGTTAAACTGCCCACTGCCCACTTTCACAGTGCCTTGCTATGCACTAATGTAACGTGTGTACTATGCACACACAAGCAGCTTGCGTGTGAGCACAAGAGGCAGACTCATAAGTCATAAGAGTCATAAGAACATGCCATACTGGGTCAGACCAAGGGTCCATCAAGCCCAGCATCCTGTTTCCAACAGTGGCCAATCCAGGCCATAAGAATCTGGCAAGTACCCAAAAACTAAGTCTATTCCATGTTATCGTTGCTAGTAATAGCGGTGGTTATTATCTAAGTCAACTTAATTAATAGCAGGTAAGGGACTTCTCCTTCAAGAACTTATCCAATCCTTTTTTAAACACAGCTATACTAACTGCACTAAGCTCATCTTCTGGCAACAAATTCCAGAGTTTAATTGTGCATTGAGTGAAAAAGAACTTTCTCCGATTAGCTTTAAATGTGCCACATGCTAACTTCATGGAGTGCCCCCTAGTCTTTCTATTATCCAAAAGAGTAAAAAAATGATTCACATCTACCCGTTCTAGCCCTCTCATGATTTTAAACTCCTCTATCATATCCCCTCCCAGCCGTCTCTTCTCCAAGCTGAAAAGTCCTAACCTCTTTAGTCTTTCCTCATAGGGGAGCTGTTTCATTCCCTTTATCATTTTGGATGCCCTTCTCTGTACCTTCTCCATCGCAATTATATATTTTTTGAGATGCGGCAACCAGAATTGTACACAGTATTCAAGGTGCGGTCTCACCATGGAGCGATACATAGGCATTTTGACATTTTCCGTTTTATTCACCATTCCCTTTCTAATAATTCCCAACATTCTGTTTGCTTTTTTGACTGCCGCAGCACACTGAACCGACGATTTCAATGTGTTATCCACTATGACGCCTAGATCTCTTTCTTGGGTAGTAGCACCTAATATGGAACCTAACATTGTGTAACTATAGCATGGGTTATTTTTCCCTATATGCATCACCTTGCACTTGTCAACTTTAAATTTCATCTGCCATTTTGATGCCCAGTTTTCTAGCCTCACAAGGTCTTCCTGCAATTTATCACAATCTGCTTGTGGTTTAACTACTCTAAACAATTTTGTATCATCTGCAAATTTGGTTACCTCACTTGTCATATTTCTTACCAGATCATTTATAAATATATTGAAAAGTAAGGGTCCCAATACAGATCCCTGAGGCACTTCACTGCTCACACCCTTCCACTGAGAAAATTGTCCATTTAATCCTACTCTCTGTTTCCTGTCTTTTAGCCAGTTTGTAATCCATGAAAGGACATTACCACCTATCCCATGACTATTTATTTTTCCTAGAAGCCTCTCATAAGGAACTTTGTCAAATGCCTTCTGAAAATTCAAGTACACTACATCTATAGGTTCACCTTTATCCACATGTTTATTAACTCCTTCAAAAAAATGAAGCAGATTTGTGAGGCAAGACTTGCCTTGGGTAAAGCCATGCTGACTTTGTTCCATTAAACCATGTCTTTCTATATGTTCTGTGATTTTGATGTTTAGAATACTTTCCACTATTTTTCCTGGCACTGAAGTCAGGCTAACCGTTCTGTAGTTTCCCGGATCGCCCCTGGAGCCCTTTTTAAATATGGGGGTTACATTAGCTATCCACCAGTCTTCAGGTAAAATGAATGATTTTAATGACAGGTTACAAATTTTTACTAATAGGTCTGAAATTTCATTTTTTAGTTCTTTCACAACTCTGTGATGTATACCATCCGGTCCAGGTGACTTACTACTCTTCAGTTTGTCAATCAGTTCTACCACATCTTCTAGGTTCACCGTGATTTGGTTCAGTCCATCTGAATCATTATCCATGAAAACCTTCTCCAGTACGGGTACCTCCCCAACATCCTCTTCAGTAAACACCGAAGAAAAGACATCATTTAATCCTTCCGCGATGGCCTTATCTTCTCTAACTGCCCCTTTAACCCCTAGAACATCTAACGGTCCAACTGACTCCCCCACAGGCTTTCTGCTTCGATATATTTTAAAAAGTTTTTACTGTGAGTTTTTGCCTCTATGGCAAACTTCTTTTCAAATTCTCTCTTATCCTGTCTTATCAATGTCTTACATTTAATTTGCCAACATTTATGCATTATCCTATTTTCTTCTGTTGGATCCTTCTTCCAATTTTTGAATGAAGAATTTTTGGCTAAAATACTTCTTTCACCTCCCCTTTTAACCATGCTGGTAATCGTTTTGCCTTCTTTTTACCTTTCTTAATGTGTGGAATACATCTGGATTGTGCTTCTAGGATGGTACTTTTTAACAATGACCACGCCTCTTGCATACGTTTTACTTTAGTAGCTGCTCCTTTCAGTTTTTTTCTAACTATTTTTCTCATTTTATCAAAGTTTCCCTTTTGAAAGTTTAGCACGAAAGCCATGGATTTGCTTACTGTCCCCCTTCCAGTCCATATTATGATCACTATTGCCAAGTGGCCCCACCACCGTTAACTCTGTCACCAAATCCTGTTCTCCACTGAGAATTAGATCTAAAATTGCTCCCTCTCTCGTCAGTTCCTGAACCAATTGCTCCATCCAGGAACTTTATCTCTCTAGCGTGTCCCAATGATACATTTACCCAGTCAATATTGGGGTAATTGAAGTCTCCCATTATTACCGCACTACTAATTTGGTTAGCTTCCCTAATTTCTCTTAGCATTTCACTGTCAGCCTCACCATCTTGACCAGGTAGACAGTAGTATACTCCTATCACTATAGTCTTCCCCGACACACAAGGGATTTCTACCCATAAAGATTCAATTGTGAATTTAGTCTCGTGCAGGATGTTTATCCTCTTGGACTCTATGCCATCCTGGACATAAAGCACCACATTGCCTCCCGGGTGCTCCTCTCAGTCATTGCGATATAATTTGTAACCCGGTATAGCACTGTCCCATTGGTTGTCCTTCTTCCACCATGTCTCTGAAATGCCAATTAAGTCTATGTCATCATTCATTGCTATACATTCTAATTCTCCCATCTTACTTCTTAGACTTCTGGTATTAGCATACAAACATTTCAAAGTTTGTTTTATGTTTGTATTTTCATTCTGCTTTTTAATTGATAGGGATAAGTTAGAATTTTTTAGCTGAGGTGTGTTTTTAGTTACAGGCACTTGGACTACTTTTCTTATTATTGGAACCTCACTGTCAGGATGCCGTAATTCTAATGTATCATTAGTATCCTTTGAAGATACCTCTTTCCGAACCATGCACTGCTGAGTGACTGTCGGCTTTCCCCTTTGTTCTAGTTTAAAAGCTCCTCTGTCTCCTTTTTAAAGGTTAGCACCAGCAGTCTGATTCCACCCTGGTTAAATTTGAGCCAATCCCTTCGGAAGAGACTCCCCCTTCCCAAAAAGGTTCCCCAGTTCCTAACTAAACTGAATCCCTCTTCCTTGCACCATCGTCTCATCTATGCATTGAGACTCCGGAGCTCTGCCTGCCTCTGGTGACCTGCACGTGGAACAGGGAACATTTCAGAAAATGCTACCTTGGAGGTTCTGGATTTAATTTTTCTACCTAAGAGCCTAAATTTGCTTTCCAGATCCTCCCTCCCACATTTTCCTATGTTGTTAGTGTCCACATGTACCACGACAGCAGGCTCCTTCCCAGCACTGTCTAAAATCATATCTAGGTGACGCATGATGTCCGCCACCTTCGCACCAGGTAGGCATGTTACCAGGCGATCCTCACGCCCACCAGCCACTCAGCTGTCTACATTCCTAATAATCAAATCACCAACTATGACGGCCGACCTAACCCTTCCCTCCTGGGCAGTAGGGATTGGGGAGATATCTTCAGTACGAAAGGACAGTGCATCACCTGGAGAGCAGGGGATTTCACTGCACAGACTGTCCCGATAATAAAGTTCAGTCTGTTAAACTGCCCACTGCCCACTGTCACAGTGCCTTGCTATGCACTAATGTAACGTGTGTGGTGTGCACACACACGCAGCTTGCGTGTAAGCACAAAAGAGGCAGACTGGGGATTTCACTGCACAGACTGTCCCATTAATAAAGTTCAGTCTGCTAAACTGCCAGCCCACTGAAGCGCAGTACACAGAGAGACTGGGTTGAATTATACAAACTCAGTTTGAAAAAGCTGGAATTGTTGGCACAGCAGGAAAATCAATGAAATATATTTTCCAATGGAAATTCTAGCAATCTAGCTAAAAATGGAATATATCTCTCCCAGCCACAACACCCATGCCGCCTGATCTCGACCTCTGCCTGTTCTCCGACCACGCTGATGGTGCAATCATTGTTAAGGCAATAAACAATGGCCACTTTAAGAACATCCGATGTTTTGCACACACTCCGCACCTGGTAGTAAAGTCAGCTCTGGGGTTGGATTCCAATGACAAAGAGAATGAATACCTGCATAGGTTAATACAGAAGTGCAGGAACATAGCAGTGCATTTCCACAGAAGTGTGAAGGTGGGGCAGGTTCTCCAACAAAAGCAGACTGATTTGGAGATGCCTCACAAGCGTCTCATTCAAGATATTGCCACTCGGTGGAATTCCACGTTTATGATGCTGGAGAGGTTAGTGGAGCTGCAGACACCCCTTCATGAACTTTCTGGTACAATGGACATAGGTGTGCAGAATCCCCTAGGGCATCATGATTGGTTAGTCATGAGTCAGCTGGTAAAAATCCTGCAGCCCTTCAAGGATGTCATGAAGGAGCTGATTTCCAGAAGTGCCACCTTGGCTGACATCATCCCTATAGTTAATTTCCTGGATGAACATTTGGAGGCCTTTAAACAGGAAGAGGGAATGACAGTTGAGGTGCTGCATTGTCTGGACGTTTTGCAGCAGCAGGTGGAAGAGAGATTAAGGCCTTTAACAGAACAGAACACATATATGCTCACCACAGTCTGTGATCCCCATGTGAAAGGGAAACTTGCCCTACAATATGATTGTCTCTTATTGGTGAAGGACCTGCTGTTAGCAAAAGTCCGTGAACAGGAGCGCCATAGGCAGAGACAGATTAGGTGTGAAGCAGACATGGAAACAGCGGGCACTTCAGAGAGTTGTGCTGCTAGCCCAAGCAGGAGCAGCACTCTGTCAGCAACAGATTGTACCTCCTCCTCCACTTCAGAATGCCAAAGGCATGTTGCCCATAAAGATTCATCTGTTGTGCGAAGGCGAAAGAGAAAGCAGCTGGTATGAGTGACTCTCAGCCCACCCAAGCAAAGGAGACACCAGCACAGCTGTCAGTGACACGGTATCTCTCAGAGCCGACAGAGAACATGCAGAAAGATCTGGTGCATATTGGGCACACAAGTCCACTGTCTGGCCACACCTAGCCAAAGTGCCTCAGCGATATCTGTCATGTCCACCAACCAATCAGTGTGCCCAGTGAACATGTCTTTTCAATGACAGGGGATATCATGAGCCCTCACCACTCAAGGCTGGCAACAGAGTTGATGGAAATGCTAGTGTTTTTGAAAATAAACCTGCCTTTGCTTGGGTTTCCAATTTTTCCCTGTGAATGGCAAGATGAATAAAAGCAATTGAAAGCCTTGCAGCAGCTCCAACTGCATCCTATGCTCCATATAATATAAGCACTGCAGCACATGTACCTGACCTGAAACACTGTGCCTGACGTCGATTGTCCAGATCGTACGTCCCTACAAGGGCCTGACCTGGAACGCTGTGCCTGACCATCCACTGTCCAGGTCGTACATCCCTACATGGGCCTGACCTTAAACGCTGTGCCTGACCATCCACTGTCTAGGCCTTATGTCCCTACAAGGGTTTGACCTCAATTGCTGTGCCTGTTCGTACAGGCCTCATGTCCCTAGGTGGGATTCACCTCTGTCCTCGACTGCTGTGCCTGTTCATCCAGGCCTTATGTCCCTAGGTGGGATTCTCTTCTGTCCTTGACTGCTGTGTCTGTTCGTCCAGGCCTTATGTCTCTAGGTGGGATTCACTTCTGTCCTTGACTGCTGTGCCTGTTCATCCAGGCCTTATGTCCCTACGTGGGCTTGACCTCTGTTCTCAACTGCTGTACCTGTTCATCCAGGCCTTATGTCCAGTCCTAATGGCTGAACCCTCATTGCAAAGGGAAACTTGAGTCTCTGGCAATTCATACTAGTAATCCTTCATAGCATGGATCCTTAAATAAAACAAACAGTTTTCTTTAGTTTCAGGGCAGAGAAGAGAACTTCCTCCATCTTGCTTATGAAGTCATGATCTGTTTGCAAATGCTTAAATCCTAACAATTTGTACCATTATACACTCTATGCGCCAACCCATTCCAGGGAGCCCTTTCCTTCTCAAAGGAATGGGAACTATCCTCGTTGTTGTGGCCTATCTCTTACCACCTGTTGACGCATGATCAGAACAAGAAAAGATCTCCAAGGTACCTAGACTGTGGCAAACACAACACAGTGAGATCATGCTCACAGTGAGACCCTGCTCCAGGTCGCCACGCTTTGAAGGCTCGTGCTGCACTCTAGGGGTCAACCCATTCTGGGGAGCCCTTCCCGGTTCAAAGGAAAGGGAACTCTCCCCGGGTGTAGCCAGCCTGTATCTACCCTCTGACCCATGTTGAACCACTGTTTACATGGTAACCTCCTCCACCTCAGTCTTGAAAATTCTCATTTGTATATCTGCAAACTCTACCAGATTTTAAAAGACCAGCAAGAGCTCACTAGACGCCAACAGAAACACCCCGCTCTAGGGGCGAACCCATTCTAGGGAGCCTTTTCCTGCACAAGAGAAAGGGAACTCTCCCTGGGTATAGCCAGCCTGTATCTACCCTCTGCCTCTGTGCCTTGCTGCCATACACCAGATGACTCACTCAACTCCTTGTGGTGTTCTGGCTACTATCATTGTTGCTCAGTGTGTTGGTGCTAGTCTTTCTGCTTGCTATGTTCCTCCTTCATTGTGCTGTAGGATGTCGATGTCACTTGTCTTGCTGCTTTGCCTGTCGTGCTGCCTTCGAGGGTTCATGCATCTGTTATCGGTGCTCTCTTTTGAAGCTGTGGTGTGTTTTTGACACTCTTGCTGCTGCTTTGTGCCTCTATTAAAGCACTCTTCTTGCAACTCCTGGGACCCCTTTGCCCCTATAAAGTACCTTAGGCTATTCATGCCACTTTGGTGCCACTTTGCCACATTCTAAGTACCCTGGAGCTGTTTTATTGTTCTGATGATTGCTCCCCAGAAATTTAATCAAAATTGATAATAAAACCCCAATTCTGCAGCCAAAAATAGGCTGCAAATACTTCCCCCATTGACTTTAATGGGAACCGGAAAATGAATGCATGTATCAACGTATCGGGGCACCATTGAACGAATGCAACATATCTGGGCCCCAATGAATACGTATCCAGAATCCAACAAATAATTTCTGGTTGCACATCCCTACTGCCTTTTGAAGTGCCTCCTCTGCCAGTGCCTCCTCTGCCAGTGCCAATCACTCGACCACATCTACCTTTTCCTGACATCATGGATTTAATGTCACTGCCTACTAGGAATTTCAATTAAAAGGATAATTTCTTTATTGGTGAATGAACACCTCTGTAACAATATATGTGAGTGTAGAAAACTACACACATACACAGACACACAGTGCAATGTCTTGCTGTATACTACAACTGAGACTGCTCTGTGTGCACAAAAAATGAAACTCCAGAGAAAAGACTGGAAGCCTTAGCAAGCCCAATTCCTACAGTGATGCTGCTTTTTGTTTGAAAATACCAAAACCCAGACAACCAGAGCAACTCTCACACTATCTCCCACCCACACCACCCAAACCCTGCCTGCAACCTACCTCAGGAGAGTAAGACCAGCAACAAAATGCCACTGTTGGCAGCTTGTCTCAGTGGGAGAGAAAGAGAGACAGTCTGAGTTCAATAAAAAAAAAGTTCAGTAAAAAAAAGCCTGGCTGCCTGGCAGGCACAGCAGCAAAAAAGAACAAATATCTTTTTCAGCAATAGAAAATTAATTGTAGCAAACTAGCAAAGTAGCAATAGCAATTGAATAAAGATTTGAGACACTTGGAGAGAGCTCAAAAGCAACGACCTTCTCAGACAGAAGCCAAGAAAAAAGTGTACTGTGTGGCGTGTGCTATGCTTGCTTAAGGTAGAAATACAGCAGGAACAGCATCACAGAGCACTGAGAGCAGCGATTGGCTGAATTAGAAACATGCTTTGCTCTGATATGTTGACATTCGGTCAACCTGTCTGACCTACTCTATGACAGGGCTGTGAGGTCACTTATGACTCACAGGAAAGGGCTGGTTGTTGCTATGGATACTCCCACATGACCTTCTCCTATTTCAAAAGGCTGCTAAGAAAGCACTTGAACCAAACAAATGAAACTAATATGATATGTGTCATTCGTGAGACGGTTGATGTCATCCTTTAAAAGATAAGTTTAACTAAATTATTTGTTTATAATTTCAGACACCACATTGCCTTCCCACCCCTGAAGAAGCCATCGAAACACGTACCATGTCGGGTTGGGCTGGAGTTCTTTCAAACTGTCAAGATAAGTTTAAATTATTTCTGCCTTCTGCATAACTATGATTGCTTTAAAATAAGTGGTTACTGATGATTATAAAAGATGGTGTAGCATAGTCGCAAAAAAGTTTTCCAATGACATGCAAAGCAGTATATAAACAAACTGCACACCTTTACCTTGAGGCATTTTAAGTAAAGCCCGAGTGAATTATATGAGATATCCACTATTAAGCAATAATTACATATTCAACTCTTTTTATGTGGGTGTTTTTTTCATTACATTCGTAGGGGATTGCCATGCATTTCGCAGACCCGCAAATCAAATGAATAAGGACCTATTTGTTGCGGATGTCACATTTGTTGAAAACGAATGCACTTCCCTATTGGCTACACTACTGAATATCCCTCCAAAGTTAGTCAGGTAAGTTTATCTGGCTAACTTTCAGGCCGATACAGTACAGTGCGCTCTGGCGGCGCGCACTGTTAACCCGTGATTGGACGCGTGTTTTAGACGCGCTAGCTTTACCCCTTATTCAGTAAGGGGTAATAGTGCATCCAAAATGCTCGTCCAAACTCCCTGAACCTAATAGCACCCGCAACATGCAAATGCATGTTGATGGCCCTATTAGGTATTCCCGCACGATTCAGAAAGCAAAATGTGCAGCCAAGCCGCACATTTAGCTTTCAGAAATTAGCGCCTACCCAAAGGTAGGCGCTAATTTCTGCCGGCAACAGGGAAGTGCACAGAAAAGCAGTAAAAACTGTTTTTCTGTGCACCCTCTGACTTAATATCATGGTGATATTAAGTCGGAGATCCAGAAAGTTAAAAAAAAGTAAAAAAAAATTTGAAATAGGCCCGCGACTCGCGGGTTGAAAACCGGACGCCCGTGGCTGTCAGCGAGCTCGAGAACCAACGCCGGCAAAATTGAGCGTTGGCTGTCAAACCCGCTGACAGCTGCCACTCCTGTCCGAAAAGAGGCGCTAGGGATGCGCTAGTGTCCCTAGTGCCTCTTTTTACTGCTGGGCCTAATTTAAATAAATGTATTTACTGAATCGCACACACAGGAGAGTGTCCTGTGCGCGCGCCGTGAGAGCGGGTGCAGGCCCGCTCTCCCGCGATTTTACTATATCGGCCCGTTTATAATCTGTCCATTGACTGAATATTACCCCCGCCTCCCCAGAAGATGAAATAATCATAATAATAAACTTAAAGGTGAATTTTAAAAGTGATGTGCATGCATAAAATAGCAGCTGTACATGCAAGTAGCTTTTATTTGCGTTACTGCTATTTTATTAACGTTGCATAAACGTGCGCATATAATGGTGTATGAATAATGTTTCTCATGTAAAAAAGAGGTGAATTTGGGGTGGGGTGGGCTGTTAACAGGCAGGGCCAAAAATTAAGTACATAAATCCCAATTTTATAATGTGTGAATGCAGCACATGTAGGGCTGTTTCCTGCACATATTTACTTTTGTTCATTATCAGGTGTCAGTCAGAAAAGAACTCTATATTGGCAAAAAGTGACTGGATGAGTAAACTGTGGGGAGCGTAGGCTGAAGACATGGAGGGGTCTGGTTGACATAGAGATAGACTGGGCAAACTGGTGGACTAATTGGTAAAACTGGTTATTTCCTTCACGCGCACATATTATGAAATGTGCTCACTTTCATATGTAAAAGCCAATAAGCCCTAAGGATAATATGCAAATATTATTTCCTCCTGTAACAGCTTAAAATTAGGGGCACGCATATGCGTGCTAGATGTATTTTATAAAATGTGTGCACTTGCATGGCCGATATAAAAATGTAGCGCGTGTGCTCAGGCCCACATGCGTGCATACATGGGCGCGCCCACGTTCGTTTGAAAGTTACCGACTTAATGTAATTGAGTGAAAAATAATAATTACATTTCGTGTGCCTGGTCTGGAATTGCTTGGAAACAGAATTGCCTGGAAACTAGTATTGGTTTTGTGGCTGCTCATGAGAAGTCCTATTGTTTTGAGTTGTTTTTTTTTTTCTTTTTTTAAAGAGAAATGCTGAAGTGGTGAACACACAGGCTGAAACATGAGGAGAGTAGTCTCCCATTTTGCCTGTGTTATTTTTATCTTTCCTAATGCTATTGATTACCTACTGCAGTGAAGAATAGCAAGGGGAAACTTTGTGCAGCTGCTGCTGTAAAATAGGGGCAGAGGAGACAGGCAGTACAAATAAGAGACGGTTCTGCCACTAGATTACAATAAATTCAAGGATTTGGAAAAATAAGTGCAGTAAGAGCTTTGGAAGGGTGTTGGCAGCTGATTTAATTGCTGCTGTTAATTTCTTCAAAGCTGTCTGGGTCCAGTAATGAAAAGAGACAGGAAGTGACCTCAGCACAGGGCTCTAATAAGTGAAATAATTTTGGGAAAATCCAGAATACATTTTTTGAACCAATGCTAGGCTAGATAAGAGAAAGAAATGGGGAATCCCCTCAGATATTTTTTTTTTCAAAATAAGGGTTTCTTTTTTTTAAAGTTTTAGAAGCTAAAGCTTAGGGTGTTAGACAGGGAGTGATGTAAGCTAATACATGTTTATGGGTTGAGAAAAAGGAGCAGAAACAAGCCCAGACTGGAAAAGGGTTCCGTGTGAAACTAAGCCCCCCTATGACAGGCTAATTTGCATGCTCATAAACACTGGCTATGCCATACTTAAATAAAGCCTTGTGCATAGTCCAGGTTGTTTCTCAGTTGGCAGTCTGGTAGAAGGACACTAGGGGCTATAATGAGATTGTGTTCCCTGAAGGTTTTAAATCCATGCTTAATAAATTAAAATTTAATGATATTAATTGTTAGACTAGTGCCATGTTGCACAGTTTATAAAGGAGTCCAGACAGAGGTACTTAAACAAATGTTAGAACTGTGAGAGGAACTAGGTTTTTTTGAGGGGGTGATATCACCAAAGGCAGTGATCCTCCATGGGGAAAAAGTTATGTTGCGAAGACCAGCCACGGGTTCCGTGGCCAGTTCTCCTCACCTCCTCTCTGCGGTTCTGACGACCGCCGTCAATGCCCACCTCCAGGCCCGATCATGTGGCCCATCCACCGCCGCCAAGGCTCCTTCCTGCTGGGGATTTCCCTAGTGCACGTGCGCACCTCTCCCCGAGATTTAAAGGGGTCGTGGTGCGCTAGGGCTGCCGGGCCTCCCCAGATGACGTCATCTTCATAGGCCTACTTAAGGCAAGCTCTGACGACCAGAGCTTGCCTTTGCAACTGGCTTCCTCCGTAAGTTGTCTTGGCTCCCTACTAACTGTCACAGACTCTTGGGACTACTTCCTAATCGATCTCTACCTGTTCAGCAACCATGCTTGACCACCGTCTGATCTCGACCTCTGCCTGTTCATCAACCACATTTGACCGCTGCCTGATTCGACCTCTGCCTGAACTCTGACCATGCTTGACCATGCCTGACCTTGACCTCTGCCTCCTCCTTGACCATGCTGATTGCTGCCCGGATTCTGACCTTGCCTACCTCTTTGACCATGTCTGACCTCTGTAATCTGACCCCTGCTTTGGCTGACTACTCTCGGACTGATCCTTGGAACTTGACCTCTGCTTTGGCTGACCATTCGTGGACTGATCCTTGGAACTTGACCTCTGTTATTGTTGACCACGCCTCCTTGATTCTGGCCCTGCTCCTAGCCTTGTCATCACAGACACTGTACTGGCCTTCCTTGATCCCTCAGGCCTCTAGTCATGACATCGACAGTGCACCCTTGATCCTGGTGGGCACACCTCTATTCTTCCTATCTGGGAGACCCTGCAAGGCCCACCTAAGTCCAAGCGGTCAAAGTCCCCAAGGGCTCCATCCGGGGGGACCGCGGGCTTCCAGTTGTGAAGCTCCAGCTAGCTTCAGTCTCCTCCTGTGCTCCGCCACCTGGTGGCAGGTGCTTCCTGGGCCCGAACAAGGAGCTGTTCTACACTGCTCCAGGACAAGGGTCCACCTCCAGGTGCAACAGGTTGCAAAGGACATGGTTTCAGTGGAGTCCTCTGCCTTACAGGCCATTCCGGGCCTGGCTTCTAAGGTCCAGGAACAGCAACAATGTCTTGAAGCTCTGTCCTCCTCCCTGGAATGTCTACATGACTGACTGGACTCCTATTCTTGGACCAATCAGAAACTCCAGGCAACGCTGGATCAAGTGGTAGCAGATGTGAATCACCTTGCTACTCGACAGGACTTCCTGAACCATTTAAACGTTCCAATACCTTCTTCGGCGACTCCTACACCGACTCCTGACCCTGGACGGACACCCATCTCCTTACCAACACAGCCTCACTACACAGGTGATCCCAAAGAATGTTGTGGGTTCCTAAACCAATACCAGATGCATTTCACTCTGCAGTCTGCCCTTTTTCCAAATGACTTAGTCAAGACAACATTCATCTTGTCTCCTTTGGAGGGTAAGGCCCTGGCCTGGGCCTCCCTGCTCATGGGAATGTTCTGATCCACTACTGGCCAGTCTCCTACAATTCATGTCCGCTTTCAAACAAGTCTTTGATGAGCCTGGCAGGCTCCCCATGATGGGCTCCAACTTGTTGCAGTTGAAACAAAAGAATTGCTCCCTGTCCGATTATGCCATTGAATTCCGCACACTGGCCGCAGAACTCAACTGGCAAGGGAATAGCCTACATGCCATTTTTTGGAAGGACTGGCACCCCAGTTAAAAGACGAACTTGCTGCATGGGAGATCTCTACATCCCTCGAAGGATTGATAGACCTCACGGAAAAATTGTACCGATGACTTCAAGAACGGGTCCAAGAAAACCCATCTAATTTGAAGAACCACTCGAAGGCCTCTTTTTCCACCGTTGAGAACCACACCCTACCCTCAGACAACACCGAAGAACCTATGCAAATCAACCGTGCCCATATGTCAGAAGAAGAGAAATCCCGTCTCTGCCTATGCCTATATTGCGGAGACCAGGGTCACCATTGCCTTCACTGTCCTGCGAAAAGAGAACCTTCTTCGCTTCAGGGGATCATGGTGTCAACACCCCTTGGCCTCACTACGACCTCACCATTACTCGTGTTGTCGACTTCAGTGGAGACCTCCTCCATCAACTTTAATACTCAAGCCCTAGTGGACTCTGGCGCAGGGGCCAATTTTATTCAACAGAGTCTGGTAGACCAGTACCAGATTCCCACTAATACCTTAACTCCACCTCTGGCCCTCTCATCAGTCCATGGGGACTTCCTTCCCAGAACAGTGACTCAGGCTACCTAACCTCTTACATTGAGGGTTGGTCAAGACCACTCGGAACTCATCTCTTTTTATGTTCTTCCTACAGCAGTTAACCCGTTTATTCTGGGCCTTCCATGGCTGCAAAAACATCAACCTCAGTTCAACTGGACTAGAGCCGACCTCATCCAGTGGGGACCTCAATGTTCTGAAACCTGCTTAGACCCGATTGAATCTCCCTTACCAACCTCTGTCCTTGCCGAAGGACTTAGGAGACCCAGACCAATTCTAGTTCGCCTCGGAAGCAGGACCTGAGAACGACCGAGCATGAAACCCTCATCAGGAAACATAACCAAGCCTTGGAAAGGTTTTTATCCCTCTTGTCCTTCAAGGAAGATGAGGTCCGTGCCCTTCATACCCTCCTGCAACAAGAGAAGGAGAAGCATTGTCTTCCTCTGGATATAACCAGTGCTCCAAGTAATCTTATCCTGTGGGCCCTCAGGCGGCAGACCCACACAACCTCAAGGGGGTTTGGTTCCCCACCCAATGGGACCCTCTAGTGGGGGCCTTGAGGAGGGGGAACTGTTGCGAAGACCGGCCTTGGGTTCCGTGGTCAGTTCCCCTCACCTCCTATTAGCGGTCCTGGCGACCGCCGTTGGCTGCACGGCATGGCGGGGACGCCGTTGCCACCCTCCTCCAGGCCCGATCATGCAGCAAATCCGCCGCCACCGAGGCTCCTTCCTGCTGGGGATTTCTCTAGTGCGCGCACGTGTCACTTCCCGAGATTTAAATAAGGCCGCGGCGCGCTAGGGCTGTCAGGCCTCCCCAGATGATGACATCTTCACAGGCCTACTTAAGGCAAGCTCTGACATAAGTTGTCTTGGCTCCCTACTAACTGTCACAGACTCTTGGGACTACTTCCTAATCGATCTCTACCTGTTTATCGACCACACTTGACCACCACCTAATCTCAACTTCTGCCTGTTCATCAACCATATTTGACTGCCGCTTGATCTCGACTTCTGTCTGTTCAGCGACAACGCTTGACCACCACTGGATCTCGACCTCTGCATGTTCTCTGACCACGCTTGACCACCACCTGATCTTGACCTCTGCTTCCTCCTTGACCACTGCCCAGATTCTGACCTTCCTGCCTCCTTGATCACGTTTGACCTCTGGAACCTGACCCCTGCTTTAGCTGACTACTCTCGGACTGATCCTTGGAACTTGACCTCTGCTTTGGCTGACCATTCACGGACTGATCCTTGGAACTTGAACTCTACCATGCCTCCTTGATTCTGGCCCTGCTCCTAGCCTTGTCATCACAGACACTGTACTGGCCTTCCTTGAACTCTCAGGCCTCTAGTCAAGACATCGACAACGTACCCTTTATCCTGGTGGGCATACATCTATACTTCCTATCTGGGAGACCCTGCGAGGCCCACCTAAGTCTAAATGGCCTGGGTCCCCAAGGGCTCCACCCGGGTGGACCGCGGGCTTCCAGTGGTGAAGCTCCAGCTAGCCTCTGTCTTCTCCTGTGCTCCGCCACCTGGTGGCAGGTGCTTCCTGGGCCCAACCAGGGAGACGTCCTACTCTGTTCCTGGACAAGGGTCCTCCTCTAAGTGCAACAAGTTACAGTTGGAGAATAACGGTTCCTGTGAGAAGAGGCAAGAGCTTATATTGGTTGCTCTGCCCTTGTAATTAGGATAAGAGTATAAAATCCTTGTTATTTGAGACACAAATAGTGGGAACAGATTTTAAAAAATGGCTTATTTTAAAAATATAAGCAAGTGTAAATGAGATTTTGAAAAATAAGAAAATCTCAGGATTCCTTCTGTTTAATCTTTGATGACCATCCATTAAAGATGAGAGAGTATGATTTAAAACGGTGTTACTGATTGGTGAGCAACAAAATAAATTAGGTTGGACAATCCAACTGGTATTTTGACAAAGCCTGGCAGAGAGCCAGCATTCTAAAGGAGATTCCCAGACAAACTCCCTTCTGTATTAAGGAGTTGGACATTTTGGAATGAATAAAAAAAGTGACTATAGAAAGAACATTTTCTGTTCCCACAAGAAGAAGAATAACTTTAGATTTGTGTTCTTTCTCAATTGCTTATTCTTTAGTTTCACAGCTGGAATATTAGTATACAGTAGTTTCCAGCTGCACACATACTAAATTACATTGTAGATTTTTGGAAGATATACCATAAAGGGGAAGCAGTCTCTCTTTTTGATTTCTTTGGCTATTAAAAAGTTCCTACAGTTCATGGAAAGAACCAAGGAGATGGGGATCAGAGGACAGAAGTAAGGAGTGCAATGCTCACAATCAGAATTTCTAAATATCACCCACCAGCTGTTAGGATTTGTAGGAATGTGGGCCCTGGGCCGAGGTGAGAGATGGTACCGCCAACAGGGAGGAGCCTTGTGAGCCTCACCGTCAGGAGGTGAGGTCTTAGTGGATGTAAGACACAGCTGTGGAATAGAAACTTTATTAGAGAGAGAGAAAGAGGGACTGCCCTTGCAGGAGAAAGACAAAGAGTCTGTGTGATGGGGTATACCCAAGGGGAATACCTCTGTAGTGAAGATACGGCAATGGTCCGCGGAGAGTGGTACACCGATGATGCTCCTCAGTAGAGATGATATGGTAGTGGTCCGTGGAGCAGGGCACACCAGTGGAGGGTCCTCACATAGAAATGACACGGTAGTGGTCTGCAGCGCGGGGTTCACCGATGAGGGTTCCTCACTAGAGATGGTACGGTAGTGGTCTGTAGAGCGGTGGTACTCACAGTACTGAAGGTTCCAGGAGAAGCCTCGGGTAATGGGACATGCAGTAGTCCAAGGCAAAAGGCTCTCCGAGGAGCAGATAGCCAGAGACGAGGAAGGGCCCCTGAGGAGCGGGTACCCAGAGCGTCTCACACCAAAGTAGAAAGAACTGGAATGGGAAGATCGTAGTGAGCGAAGCAGATTCAGCAATGAGAGTACTCGTTGCCAAGTCGTAGGTAGGCAGGGCCAGCCGGCTTAAATGTCCTGGAAGGATGAAGTCATCTGGAGGGGATGCCCCTGAGGTTCCCGCCATGATGTGCTGAAGACTGGCCCATATGCATGCGCGCGCGCGCCTAGGGGATTCCGAGGGCAAGATGGCAGTTGGCAGTGTCTGCGGTGTCCAGGGAGGCCCGGGAATGGTAGGCAGGCTGGCGATTAGGGATGTGAATCGTTTTTCAACGATTAAAATTATTGTCCGATAATGTTAATATCGTCTTAAATCGTTATAGAACACAATACAATAGAAATTCTAACGATTTATCGTTAAAAATCGTTAAATCGTGTTAGTGCGCACTAACGGGAGTTAGTGCGCACTAACTCCCAGTTAGTGCGCACTGACTCGAGTTAGTGCGCACTAACAGAAAATGATACAAATTGACACTTTCCAGGTCAGTAAAGGTCAGTTAGGAATGAATATGTGTTCCTATTGGCTGGCTGCCCTCTTATCTATTGATGTTAACCAGGTTCCCACTGAGGTGATGGTTGGGGGGATGGGAAATGGAAATGGAAACTCAGGAACACTAACAGAAAATGATACAAATTATTGACACTTTCCAGGTCAGTAAAGGTCAGTTAGGAATGAATATGTATTCCTATTGGCTGGCTGCCCTCTTATCTATTGATGTTACCAAGGTTCCAACTGAGGTGATGGTTGGGGGGATGGGAATGGAAACTGTTGGTAGTTGACAAAAAAAGTAATGTGATCAGTCAATTTGACTAGAACCTGTGCCCTATTCCTGATACCAGGGCTGTTGTGATCTTCCTGCACTCAGTGCCCTATCCCTGATACCAGTCTGAGACAGCTCCCTCCCTGCATTACTAGTGAGAGGCTGGCTTCACAGACTGGGGGGAGCTGCCTGACCCTCACTCCTGACTTCCCCCCATGTCCCAGCCACTGAATGGTGTGTGGGTGAGGGGGGGGGGGAGGATGGTGAAGTCTGAGACAGCTCCCTCCCTGCATTACTAGTGAGAGGCTGGCTTTACAGACAGGGGGGAGCTGCCTGACCCTCACTCCTGACTTCCCCCATGTCCCAGCCAGTGAATGGTGTGTGGGTGAGGGGGGGGGGGGGGGGAGGATGGTGAAGTCTGAGACAGCTCCCTCCCTGCATTACTAGTGAGAGGCTGGCTTCACAGACAGGGGGGAGCTGCCTGACCCTCACTCCTGACTTCCCCCATGTCCCAGCTAGTGAATGGTGTGTGGGTGAGGGGGGGGGGGGGAGGATGGTGAAGTCTGAGACAGCTCCCTCCCTGCATTACTAGTGAGAGGCTGGCTTCACAGACAGGGGGGAGCTGCCTGACCCTCACTCCTCCGGGGTATTGTGATCTTCCTGCACACAGTGCCCTATCCCTGATACCAGGGGTGTTGTGATCTTTCTGCATGCAGTGCCCTATCCCTATTAATACCAGGAGTGTTGTGATCTTCCTGCACGCAGTGCCCTATCCCTAATACCAGGGGTGTTGTGATCTTCCTGCACACAGTGCCCTATTCCTGATACCAGGAGTGTTGTGATCTTCCTGCACGCAGTGCCCTATCCCTGATACAGGGATGTGTGCAAGAAGATCACAACACCCCCGATATCAGGAATAGGGCACTGTGTGCAGGAAGATCACAATACCCCCGGTATCAGGAATAGGGCACTGTGTGCAGGAAGATCACAACACCCCTGGTATTAGGGATAGGGCACTGTGTGCAGGAAGATCACAACACTCCTGGTATTAATAGGGATAGGGCACTGTGTACATGAAGATCACAACACCCCTGGTGCCAGGGTTAGGGCACTGTGTGCAAGAAGATCACAACACTCCTGGTATTAATAGGGATAGGGCACTGTGTGCAGGAAGATCACAACACCCCTGGTGTCAGGGTTAGGGCACTGTGTGCAGGAAGATCACAACACTCCTGGTATTAATAGGGATAGGGCACTGTGTGCAGGAAGATCACAACACCCCTGGTGCCAGGGTTAGGGCACTGTGTGCAGGAAGATCACAACACTCCTGGTATTAATAGGGATAGGGCACTGTGTGCAGAAAGATCACAACACCCCTGGTGCCAGGGTTAGGGCACTGTGTGCAGGAAGATCACAACACTCCTGGTATTAGGGATAGGGCACTGTGTGCAGGAAGATCACAATTCCCCTGGTATCAGGGTTAGGGCACAAGTTCTAGTCACATTGACTGATCACATTACTTGTTTTGTCAAGCTACCAACTGTTTCCATTTCCCATCCCCCATATACTGTCAGTGGGAACCTTGGTAACATGAATAAATAAGTGGGCAGCCAATAGGAATACATATTCATTCCTAAACTGACCTCAACTGACCTGAAAAGTGTCAAATTGTATCATTTTCAGTTAGTGCGCACTAACTCCCGTTAGTGCGCACTAATCGAAAAAAAACGATTTTTAACGATTTTTTAACTAAAAAATCGTGCCTAACACGATTTTCTTGCCCTGCCACACGATTTCTATCGTTAAGACGATATGGAAAACGATTCACATCCCTACTGGCGATAGCTGGTGGAGGCCACCAGTCTTCCCAAAGGAGTCAAAGCTGCAAAGAAGGAGGTGAGCAACAGCGGTCGCAGCCATCTGCGACCGACATGTGTAACACCAGCAAACCATTTGAGTATCATAGTGTTGCGACCGTCGCTGACTGACGTCTCCACTCCGCCCTCCTTACCTCTTTGGCGACTCCCTCCGGGGTTGATGGAGGTTTGGCTGCCGTGGCATCATCTTGCCGACCTCCTCTGGCTTTCTCGGACCGGCTAGACGCTGCCTTCCGCCTTGTTTTCCTGAGGCCTAAGGGCGTGCGCGCGGCGCAGCCCCGACTCAAGTACCAGCAGTGGCGCGAACCTCAGGGGCACCCCCCTGAGATGACGTCATCATCTTCGGATATTTAAAGGTCTTTCATTTCGCTAACTAATCGAGTTAGCAAAGGGATTCATACCTAGCTGCCCCCAGGTATCGCTGTGGATGGGATTCGCTCTCCGCATATCTTGCTACTTTGCCTCCTCGGACTTTACCAGGGGTACCCGCTCCTCAGGAACCTCGCTCTCCCTTTTACTTTTCAGGTCGCAGTCTGGAACCGGTACTCACTCCTCGAGGGCCCACGTTCCCGGACCTGCTACTGTCTACAACAACAGGGAGTTACCATCTCTCTCTCAGAGCTTTCCCTGGAACCAGGTACTCGCTTCTCGAGGGCCTACTTCATACCAGCTCCTAGGCTATTCTAAGAGACTACAGTGTGAGTGTTAACATCAAGGTTCTGTTCCTGAACTCTGCATACTCTGCCTACTCACTATCTCAGTTTCTCTACAGCTCAGCCTTTCTGGGAGCGCTGTTCCAGTGCCTGAGGGACTACAGCCCAGCCGGGCTCTTCCAGCTCACTACTGCCACCTCTGGTGGTTCTCAAGAACTGTTTAATAAAAGAACTTGTGTGTGTCTGTCTCCCAACTCTGAGCCTGACCGGTGGTCCCTCTTGGGATCTTCCCCCCATGGGCATGGTCATCTACCACCGGCCCAAGGATCCACCCACAACTATCATGAATAATAACACATAGATAACTCACACCAGCATCATACAGCTAAGTCTGCACTCACACAATGGCCTAGGTCTGGCCAGACATTAGTGATATTCACCATGGTAGCAAGGACACAGGACCAAAACTTTAAGCAGAAATATACAGGAGATACAGAATGAGTGGTAAAAAAAGGAAATTATACTTACCTACGTGACAACACAAAAACTCTTAAAGTCCCTGGAAAATCGGAAGCAACATAAATCAACAGTTTAAGATAATATATGGAGTTAATTAAAATGTAGTATATAAAAGCAATTAATTATTATTTATATTCTGCTTGTTTGGCATTTTAAAGTGGATTATATTCAGGTACTATGGGTATTTCCCTATTCCAAGAGGACTCATAATTTAGTTTGTGCCTCAGGCAATGGAAGGTGAAATAACTTGTTCAAGGTCGCAAGTAGCAGCAGTGGGATTTAAATCCTGGCTTCCTTGCTTTGTAGACCACTGCTCTAACCACTAGGTTGCTATTCCTCCACACTTATCTGAATAACTGTCATTAATGCACTTTGTTTCCTTATAAGAGTAACCTAGAAGAAAATGCTAATATAATAGCTATAGTGAGTAACTGACTGGCCGACACAGAAAGGTGTGTTCAGCTGAACTGACCTTTCTGCCTGCACTTCAACAAACATTTTATATATGCAAGACTTACTGTCAATGCAGCAAAGAGTTTTGCGCACAGAAAATGTGTATTCCAAAACAGTAGTACTGTTTAGCACCCTCATATGGGAATCCCATGCAAATGAGGCATTAAGCACTACTCCACGATGCATATAGGTGCATTGGCCCAACTTGGATTTTCTTAATGCTGGAATCTTAACGCCAGGTCAGAGATGGAATTAAGAACTAGATTTATTATTTTGCTATAAATTTGGCATGAATAGAGCCCATGATAAAAAAAAAAGGAGTGTGGTTAGAATAATTTTTGAGATACTGTATTTAATTTATCACACCCACAATATTTTCACATCACAAACTGAGAAGTACCCAGACAGGCTTTTCCATGTTTTGGGCTGGAGAGAGAAAGAGAAAGAAAGAGAGAGAGAAAGATACCACTGTAGGAGGGTTAACTAGTAACTCAGGATGAGGTTTTTGTGATGGTCAAGGTTTTGGGGGACAGTTTTACATGCAGTCAGACATACGAACAGCACAGTACACATCAGAGAAGATTTGATGTGATTTGGAGTGAGGAAAGGTACACAAAGATAAGATTTGTACATTGTACTCTCGACCTTGTTTGGTGCCTTAGGGCCCTAATGCCTATGGTAAGGCCCTAACGCAATTTGATAAATGACCCTATAAGTTTCCAGCTTTACTGCATTGGCACTTAAACCCCCCAAAAAGGGAACAAAAAGACAAGAAAGAAGATAAGAACAATATGAGACTGATATTCAAAGCATGCTAATGCTACTTAGCTGGATAAGTTATATCCATCTAAGATGATAGCCAGATAGTCAGTGGGATAGCAGTGAGCAAACTAGATTAGCACTACTTATCTGATTAGCTTAACTGGATAAGTAGCAATATTCATTCTTATTCAATTAAGTTAATCAGATATGTTAGACCTGCCATAAAGCTGGTCTAACTTAGCCAGATATAACTTACCTGGCTAAATAGCATCTTTTACGCGGATATCAGTGGCATAGCCATACTGCTGAATATCCCTTGTAATTTAGCTGGATACGTTACATACATAGATAACTTTAACTATTGGGAACTTAGCCGATAATTACTAGTGACTTAGCCGACTATCTGGCTGTGGTGTCACTGCTTCCAGTTATCTAGATAGGTCAGTACTTATTTGGCTATCTGGCTGTGGTTTGATACTGTTTAGACAGAAGTATTGACTTATCTGACTAGGTAACAGTGACAAAACCACAGCCAGATAGCAGAAAATAATAGCATCCTCAATTTTATAGTAATTTCAAAGATGGTTTTACACTTATTAGTGTACATTTAGAATGGTATTGTAAATCTTTTTTACTTACATCCCCTTTCCCCAGAGCCAGTACCATCTAGAAAGCAGTGACTGCCATTTAGCCAGATATTAACACTGGTCTACAGCCAAAATGGTTCCAAAATGTATGCAGTCAAACTTTACTAAATCAGAATGACTGAGAACAAAAATGATACCTAAAACTATTGAGGGGCTTTAGTTTTCAAAATATGCTACTGGGTCATTATATATGGTCTTAGACTTGGGAATTATGGAGGGTAAGTGAGTTAAGAAGGGTAAGGATCTCAAATTAAACCAGAAATGACTAATATACATCTTTGACTGAACCTATGAATAAATCTATGACTGCATTTGGTCAGTAATTGTTTTTAGGGCACAACAATGAATGATGCAATTTGAAACTTGGTTGTAAATTTTCAAAGTTAGGTGAAGGTAAGGTAAAGGAAGTTGTCATTGTTGGCCCTCAGATTTGTGAACTTCTTTGAGATGATGCATTTAACCGTGCATTGCATGTCAAGGAAAAGATGACATGTAAAGTTTTCCAATTATTCTTGGAACCAACGAGGCAGAAAACTACAAGGAGTTGGTGCAAAACCTCCTCAATGCAAACAAAAGCCTTGGCTGCAATATATCATTAAAGATAACAATTTTTGCCCTCGCATCTAGATTTGTTTTACAAAAAACTGTGGAGCAATGAGCGATGAGCAAGGCAAGCAAATTCATCACGACATTGCAGCAATGGGAAAACAGTATCAGGACAAATCAAGCCCATCTGTGCTTGCAGAATATTGCTGGACAGTGACAAGAACCGTTTCATTTAATGGATACAAGAGGAAAACCAAGAAGAGTCAAGTAGCCACTGAATAAGGACTAAATTCTCATACATACATGACATAACATGACATAACATAGTATTGACAATAGAAAAAGACTAAATGTTCTATCCAGTTTGCCCAGCAAGTTTCTTATAGATTTAACTGCTGCTCCATGCAGGCTACCCCCATTTTTCTGTTCAGTGGTAACTGTCACTCCATGCAGGTTACCCTCAAGCCTTATCTTAAGGGTAGTAATATTAAAATCAAAGCCAAGCACTGTCAAACCCAAATCAAAATTACTGCAATCAACAGTTTTACAGAGTGAGCAGCCTTGATGATAATTCAGACAATGTTGCTTGAACTTGCTATTCTTTTGTATTTGACTGTAAAAGCAGTCCTGCACATTTTGCCTAATGACTGAGTATCAGTACCCTGGACCATAAAAGTCAGGGCCATGTCTTTTTCACCCTGCCATCAAAGCAGAGACCGATGTTGCATTTGCATCAAAATCATGAAAGCTAATTGGTTAAGGTTAGTAATCTACATGCCTACTACTAGAAGTAGTAGCTGCTACTCCAAGCAGGTCAGGTTACCCTCCTGCACCCTATCATTCATTTCTACCTCTAGCTTTACCACCTCTTCCAGAAGGGCCTTCCAAGCATCCACCACCCTCTCTGTGAAGAAATATTTCCTTATGTTGGTTCTGAGTTGTTCCCCCTGGAGTTTTATTTCATAATCCCTAGTTCTAATGTTTGCTTTCCAGTGGAAAAGCTTCAAAGATCTTGCATCATTAAAACCTTTCAGGGATCTGAAGATCTGTATCATACATATTCAGTCTCTTCTCATAAGCTATCCAATACAGACTCTACACCAGTTTGGTTGCCCTTCTCTGGCCACCTCTGACCCTTCTCTATCCTTTTTGAGCTATGGTCTCCAGAACTGAAAACAGCACTCCAGATGAGGCCTCACCAAGGACCTGTAAAAGGACATTATTACCATTTTCTTACTGGTTATTTCTTTCTCTGTGCAGCTTAGCATTCTTCTGGCTTTAGCTATTGCCTTGTCACTTTGCTTCTCTGCCTTCAGATCACCAGACACTATCACAATCCAGATCCCTCTCCCAGTCCATGAACATTAGTCTTTTACTCTCATCACAAACAGCTCTTTTGAATTACTGGTCATGAGATGCATGACTCTGCACTTCTTGGTGTTGAATACCAGTTGCCACTCTTTAAGCTTTCTTAATTTTCATTCTCTCTACTCCTTCAGGCATATCCACTCTGTTGCAGATCTTAGTATCATCTACAAATAGACAAATATTACATTCTATCCCTTCTGCAATGTTGCTCACTGACAGGGTCATTCCTTATTCTGTGATATGCCGGTATCATGGCAATATTATTCTAATTAGGGGAAGGAGAGGAATGTGGGTGGGGTTATCTCCTGCCAGCGCTGTGGGCAATAGTGTTTTCCACATTATTGCTGGCAGCACTGTAGGAAATAACTAAGCTTTACCTGTGGCGCTATGAGGGTGATAGTGTGAGGCGTGGCTGCACTGCCACAATATGGCCGGCTGCCCACTATCACCCCCCCTGTCCATTTTTTTTCACAACACATTACGTGGATATTCAGCGGCTATGCCGCTGAATATCCATGTAAAAGACGCTATTTAGCCAG
The DNA here is from genome assembly GCF_901001135.1 of Rhinatrema bivittatum. Classification (NCBI taxonomy): domain Eukaryota; kingdom Metazoa; phylum Chordata; class Amphibia; order Gymnophiona; family Rhinatrematidae; genus Rhinatrema; species Rhinatrema bivittatum. Next base: position 474,624,078 of record NC_042615.1, on the reverse strand, counting down.
ATATATATCTGACTAAGTTACACCAGCTTTATGGCAGGTCTAACTTATCCAATTAACTTACCTGGATAGGAATGAATATTGCTACTTATCCATTTAAGTTAACCAGATAAATAGTGCCACTCCAATTTTCTCCCTGCTATCCCATTGATTCTCTGGCTATCAACTTAGATGGATGTGTAGTATTCTTTATTCCCACCTTTTGGATATCTTCGACGACATCTCTGTCCAGCTCTTCTGACTGAATTGGAGACCTGTTTACCACACCAAAGTAAATGGAAGCACCATCTTCTTTTTTAAGACATCCCATAATGCTTCTTTCCTACCCCATCACCCTTGCTTTTCAGTTGTTTGGATATTGTTTTTGACATAAATTGTTACTCCTCCGCCTTTCCTGTCCTCTCTGTCCTTCCTTAGTGACTTCTAGCCTGGGATGGTCATATTCCAAACATGAGACTCTGTAAACCATATTTCTATAACTGAAACAATATCCAAGTCGGCTTCCATCATTAGAGCCTGTAGGTCTGGGTTTCTATTACCCAGACTATGAGTATTTGTGCTTATGGCTTTCAAGCTTCTCTCCCTCTGCTGGCTGCTTGTCTTGGATATCTTTTCTGTCCTACTCAGCTGATTTTTGTTAATTTCCTCATCACTATTTGGAGGTTTTTGGGGTGACATTTAATTATTGGGTAGTATGTGATGTGTCTGCTGATTTAAATATTTTATTGGTATTTGGTAAAGGTTTCAAAATTTGCTTGAGTCTTTAATTATTGGATATTCTATTCATCAGTTGTTTTGAAATTATTTTATTAGTATGATTTTATAATTATGATTCATGATTTATATATCTTGATTTTATTGATTGTTTCATGAGGAATGGTGACATTTTTTGTTTTTCCATTGTTGCACTGTATAGAGTTTGGTGTGATACGTTTTACAGTTTAGTTTTTGTCTGCACATTTCTATTTATATTTTATGTGGCTTTATTCTGGATTTGGTGAGAGTTTGTGTTCTGCATGCAAAGACTGAGATGGAGCATTCTTTTAGCATGTGGTTTCTCTGTAGGGATCTGTAGTAGCTTGGCCTGTTCTGTTTTCCTGATAGGAGGTGTATTGATATTTTAGATTCTGGTGTAATATTTGTGGTATTCTTTTTCATAGGTGGGGTTGTTATTCTTTGAGTTTTGGCAAATAGTACTGTGTTTATACGGGAGGACCATGCCGAAATATAGGGGTGTGTACATATATATGTAAATTATATATTTAAATTATATAATATATGTAATTGGGTACCCATGGGCAGTATGGAGAAAAATCCGCCGGGCCACTATTTTCCCACAATCCGCCCCTGCACAGGAAGTTATGCAAAACACGAAAAGGAATCTAGAGAAGCTAAAGAAATGGTATAGTGTCTGGCAGTTAAGATTCAATGCTAAACACCAATTTTAGACTCATACATTTGGGCTGCAAAAAACTCATAAGTGAAAGGTACAGTCTAGGGCATGAAATTCTTCCATGCATTAAACAAGTGCGGGATCTGAGGGTGATCATGTCTAATGATCTCATGGTAGCCAAAGAGGTGGATAAGGCAACAGCAACAGCCAGAAAAATGTTTGGGTACAGAAGGAGGGGAATGGTCAGCACAAGCAGATTGTGATAAATTGCAGGAAGACCTTGTGAGACTGGAAAATTGGGCATCCAAATGTCAGATGAAATTTAATGTGGATAAGTGCAAGGTGATACATATAGGGAAAAATAACCCATGCTATAATTACACAATGTTGGGTTCCATATTAGGTGCTACAACCCAAGAAAGAGATCTAGGCGTCATAGTGGATAACACATTGAAATCGTCGGTTCAGTGTGCTGTGGAAGTCAAAAAGGCAAACAGAATGTTGGGAATTATTAGAAAGGGAATGGTGAATAAAACGGAAAATGTCATAATGCCTCTGTATCGCTCCATGGTGAGATCGCACCTTGAATAATGTGTACAATTCTGGTCGCTGCATCTTCAAAAAGATATAATTGCGATGGAGAAGGTACAGAGAAGGGCTTCCAAAATGATAAGGGGAATGGAACAGCTCCCCTATGAGGAAAGACTAAAGAGGTTAGGATTTTTCAGCTTGGAGAAGAGACGGCTGAGGGGGATATGATAGAGATGTTTAAAATCATGAGAGGGCTAGAACGGGTAGATGTGAATCAGTTATTTACTCTTTCGGATAATAGAAAGACTAGGTGGCACTCCATGAAGTTAGCATGGGGCACATTTAAAACTAATCGGAGAAAGTTCTTTTTTACTCAACGCACAATTAAACTCTGGAATTTGTTGCCAGAGGATGTGGTTAGTGCAGTTAGTATAGCTGTGTTTAAAAAAGGATTGGATAAGTTCTTGGAGGAGAAGTCCATTACCTGCTATTAAGTTCTCTTAGATAATAGCCACTGCCATTAGCAATGGTAACATGGAATAGACTTAGTTTTGGGGTACTTGCCAGGTTTTTATGGCCTGGATTGGCCACTGTTGGAAACAGGATGCTGGGCTTGATGGACCCTTGGTCTGACCCAGTATGGCATTTTCTTATGTTCTTATGTTCTTAAAAAAAGAGGTATAAGTCCTTATTGAGATCTCATTTGGAATACTGTGTATTCTGGAGACTGCACTTTCAACAGAATATAAACAGGATGGAATCAATCCAGAGGGGAGCTACTAAAATGGTCTGTGGTCTACATTATAAAGTACTAGCTGTGCCCGGCCATGCGTTGCAGTGGCAGAGTCAGGTTCCCCTCCCCCTTCCCCTTGCTTATATACCTCAGTCACACATCATCTTCCTCCTTAGTCACTCAGCCCCCCCTTTCCTCCCCTGTCCCCACTCCAGCTCTCTCCCCTCACACTCACCTCTCCACCTTTGGTCAATAACCCCCCCCTTCACTCTCCTGTCCCTACTCCAACTCTCACCCCTCACACTCACCTCTCCCCTCTGTGTCTCTCCACTGACACTCACTGCCCCCTTCATTCACCCTCCCCTCACTGTCACCTCCCCCCGCCTACTCCCTACCCTTTTGTCAGTGACACTGCACCCTCTCTCAATCTCCTTCCCTGATTCTGATCCCCTCCGGCTCACAATGCCCTCCCAGCTGCCCCCCCACCCCCGACCCTCTCCCTCTTGTGCGGTTCTGCGTAGCTCGCTCCCAAAGGTGAGAGGTCAGCGAGGATCCCTCCCTGTCATGCACGTGAGCCGTACCAGATCGCCGCCGCAGCTCCTCCCAGGTGTCGAATTTCGGCCGGCTGACACCACCGCACCCAATATTGCCGCCGGTCTGCCGCTGCTGCTCCTCCAAGCGCCATGTTGGTCCCGCTGTGCCCGATGTGCACCGCTGCTGCCCCTCCCAGCACCATGTTAGTCCCGCTGTGCCCGACGTGCGCTCCCGCCCGCGCATGCACAGTACAGCAGCTTCATTTCCCAAGGTAGATAGCGTGTGTTGTATGTCTGTCCAACAGATGTCGCTGTTTTCCCCACACACATGTAAAAACATGCTTTTTTCTGTAACCGTGTGACATCTATGTAATCTAGATAGAGAAGAACCTTGCCGAAAGTGAAAGCAAGGTTGTGTCCAAATTTGAAAGCAATTGGTGCAGTAGCTGAGCCTGGTTAAGTTGAAAAAACAGAACAGAGCAGTAAAGGTTACAGTTTGTGGGTTTTTTTTTTTACCCCAAATGAACAGCACCAGCAAAGAATAGTTTAAATATGCAAGCACGCCTTCCTGGCCCCCCCCCCCCCCCAACCCAGAGAAATAGAGCAACCCACGCTACAGCCCCCCTCTCGGGAGATGTGGAGAATCAGTGCCCCCCCCCTGTGAAAAACGCGTGGTGGAAAATAAGAACGGTCCCCCACCGTGCTCCTCCCCGGCTACCTGTGTAAACTGCCAGCCGGTGGCGAGGGTGTGTGCTAGGGTTTGTTCCGCCGGCTGCCATGTTGCAAAACTTCACCAGTGAAAGGGATGCGTCAGGATTCCTGACCTAGTAAGGGCAAATATCCACTGAGGATATGGTGCAGACAGGCTGTTGCCCTTACTATGTCACATGGTGTCCCGACGTCATTGTTGTCTCCGTATAGCATAGTAAGGGCAAGGTCTGCCAGTGCCATTTTTGTTCCTGGCATCCGACGGCCCTACTGAATGCGATGTGTCCCGGACTGTTCCTGTGGTGCCGGCGGAAAAGCACGGACTTGTATCAGGTGTAGTGTGTGATCGGAGTGCAGTGCGTAGGTGGGTGGAAGAGGGTACTTTAATTTAAATTCGGAGGGTGTGTGAAATGCGTGGCTTCCCAATGTAGCAGCCAGGAATTCGTGTTTTGGTGTGTTTTGGGAGGGTGGGTGAAGTAAGTGACATTAGCAGGCGTGTAGGTGGGGGTGTGTGGTGTGATGAGTGTGGATTTCTGTGTGTTATGAGGGAGTGTGAATGAAAGACAATAGCCCTGTGTGGGGGTGTGGTGTGGTGTGTGAGTGTGTGTGAAAGGTGTAAGAGGTTGCGCTTGCACTGACGGCCACCAGATGTCGCTGTTTTGTGTAAGCAATTTTTAAACTTGTATTACCTGTCACAGGTGTGACCTATATGTAATGTAAGTGTATAAGATCCTTCCCGTATGGGAAGTGAATGTTGTGTGCAAATTTGAACGCATTCGGTTAAGCGGTTGGCGAGATTAGCGACGACGTACAAACTATTTAACATTTTTATTTATATAGATATGGGGCAGACTTAAAGATCTAAACGTTTATAAATTAGAAGAAAGGTGGGATGGGGAGATATTTAAATACCTCAGAGGTATCAATATACAAGTGAGATTATTTCAATGGAAATGTGACTCTGGAACAAGGGGTCATGGAAGGAGAGATAAAGGAAATATTTCTTTATAGAGAGGGTAGTAGATGCATGGAGCAGCCTTCCAGAGGAAGCAGTGGAGATAAGTTTAGTATCTGAATTCAAGAAAGCATGGGAAAGACAAATGGGCTCTCTAAGAGAGTGGTACAGATTGTACAGCAGAGTAGTTCTGTGAATGGACAGACTAGAGGGACCATATGGTTTTTTTCTGCCATCATGATTCTGTGTTTCTATGATAAATAATAAAAACCTGTACACCCAAGTCTGGAAATTCACCATTATACATTGAGCCTCCCCTACAGAACAGCCCTAAGAAGACAGTGCAGTGACTCCCAACTGGTAGGTAGGCTGCACCAAGGTTGGTATCCATTTCTAACTTCTTAGATAGTAGCACTGCTGTTCATTTGCTATTGCAATTTTCAGCATTTAGAAGGTTTGGTCCAAGTGATGCCTGCCATAGGGAGACACAAATTCTTCTCCAACATCCTACAGTCTTCAGGCTCCAACATACTCTTCCCCCAGGATAACATTTGCCAACAACATTGCTGGTTCAGGAAGTTGTTTGCATATAGATGATTTATCATGGGCTGGGTGAATCAAAGGTAGAACAGCGTGAGTCCTGGCAAGTCATGAGAGGTTCACCATGGAAGCTGCTTGCCCCAGAGAGAGTGGTACAAGGCAGATTCAAACAACATCTTCACCAAGGAGTGGACAAATCATTGGTAGTTTGTACTGGGACCAAGTGAGTCATCGGTTATTCAGCATGGTTGTGGGTGAGTAATCAATAGTTCAGTATGGAGGATGCTTCCCCAGCAAAGACTGCTTTCCTCTATGGCCCTTCCTTTCACTTCTGTGCCTTGATGTGTGACTGTGCGTGGTCGGGGGGATAGCTGCCAGGATCCATCATGTTGGAGCTTGCTGCTGACAACAAGCTTGCTTCCTGGGAGAACATGAATCCTGGTTAACAGACTTTGTCAGATACTCTATGGAGGACTCAAGATTTTGTAGGACACTCATGATGTCATCAGATGAAGATCGTACCCAGTCCATCATGTATTGATAGCAAAAATGCTCTCTATCATGGACTGATTGGCCTCTGAATGCCACCATCATATTCCCCTTTTGATGCATTGCATCTTTCTCTGTAAGACCTGCCATAACTCCACAAGGCCTGCTATTCCTTTGTCATGCTGACAAAATTTCTGCAGCCAGTTCTTCTCTCATGTCCTCAATGTTGGGGGGAGGAGAAAGGACAGGGCCAATTGCCTAGAGTGCCAAATTTTTCAGGGCCACAAAATCCTGTCAGCACGAGGTCCAGAAGGGTGCTCTGCCTGAGCCAATACCACCAAAGAAGGGAATTATATGTTGGATCACAACAGCCAACAGATGAAGTGCTGTGCTAGACCTGCAACCAATAGGTAAGCTGGGGAAGGGGGTGCATGAATGAAGGCTCACCTAGGGTAACAAATACTCTTCTGGGGGAGATGCACTTTCTGGAGTAACTTCAGGCTCTGGGCCCCAGGGGCTGCACTGGTACCTGATATTTCTGGTACATCCTGGGTGTCAGGTATGGGTGCATCTATCCAAGAGAAGGGGAGGACAAGCACTGACTCTCTACTGCAGTCCCACTAGATTGAAAACTCAGCAGCTCCTAACTTTGAGTGGAGTGGACATCAAGTTCTATGAGATATGTTTTTTTGGGCAATGTCCTCTCATGTGCAGAAGGGATCTCTTCAGTAATACCTGGCTGACCTGTCTCCATATGCTTCTGTCCACCTGCAGAATAAAAACAACTAAAAAAGAAAATCAATAATAAGAATTGAAAAGATAACCGCCCCCACCTTTGCCCTCTAGATCTATGCAGCCAAACAATTTTCAGATGTTTTTCATTTCAATTTTTTATTCAGGTCATTGTTTCTTTTATTTCATTTTGATTTAGTACACACTAACTGAACACTAAAAACAAAACAAAAATAAAATGAAAGCACAACCCTATTACTCTCCCGCACCCCCCGCCCCCTCTGCCTACTCCATTGGGAATACATTTCACTGCATCCTCATCATCTTCTGCCACGGCAGGCACATCATCCATGTTGGTGCCCATATGGATGCCTATGGTGAATTTTGGCCTAAGGGCCATCCAGCTAGCTTTTCTGGTGCCATCAGCTGAACAGGGTATAGAGGGCTGATTCTAATCTGGCACTTGGACTTCTCAGTTTTCCCTGGTTCCTCCTTGACACTCTTCATGATTTCATGCCATCAATTTTTTAGATGATCAATAGTTCTAGTTGCCATTGTTCAGCCTGCTGATGTCCTTTGTGATGGCATCCCAAATCTTCCTCCTGGTCACTGATGATATGTTGGTTGACTTGATGCCAGAGAGCACACTGTGGTTCTCACAAATCTGCTGGATGATAGGCTCCTTCTCTTCCTCCCAGAAGAACACATCACATATGTGCCTCTTCTTTTGTTGTTGGCTGCTGGTCCCTGCGAACTTGTCACTTCCAGATGACTGCTGTGGGTCTCTGCCTTCCTGAGCACTAATCACACTCCTAGTACCCATCCTACCCTCCCTCATCCCTCTGCTCTGGCACTTCCACCCACTTCCTTTCCACAGCCCCTTTGACTTCTGAGCCTACTCCTTTCTCTGTTATCTGACTGCTCCTGCTACCTCAACCTCCCACCTTGGCACCTTGTCTCATCCTCCTCTCTTCTTCCTCACACATGCCCCCCACCCCATTTCTCTCCCTGGCTAGCCTCTACTGACCCACCATCACATTCCTCCTATCCTCTCTCTCACCACTTGCCCACATGGCATGCTCACCCACTCCTTGACTCTCACCCTGTCTCTCATGCTTCATGCTCATCACAGGCATGGACATCTACTTTGGTCTTTCAAGAACCTACACTCAGAAGTGGATAACACAAAAAATTGACAAGTACAGAACAGAAAACACTACCACTCAACAGATTTACTCTAGAACACAAATAAGACTCAACGATGGGAAATAACAAGATAAAAGAAGCAAGACAAAAGACACAGCAATCAGCAGTCCCAATAAAAAAATACCAACCATCAAGCCTATCCAAAATTTTTCAGCTCCTAAGTCCAGAACTCATGTAGAACTGCTAGAGCACTGAAAAAATGGCCCTTCCAGAAGCTGCCTATTATGTTCTTGCAAGGATGAGTGGTCATTAACCAGATGGACAGCACCCATCACAGCAGAGGTTTCATCTTTTCCAAGTACTCAATCATTTAGGGACATGGAGCATTCTCCAACACCTGCCTCTCTTTACCTCTGTTGTTACTATGCTTTTCAGCATTGCCCCTGTTTTTTTAACATGGATTTTCTCTTCTACTTACATCTTTTACCATGGTTTTTGGTTTAGCTCATATTTTTTCGCTCAGGTTCCATTTTCATGCCATTTTATTACTGCATCCACAGTAACATGTTTGTTTTTTTTTAACTGCGTAAGTAAACAAAAATCAATGCTAAAAATTAGCACAGGTTTTAACCCACAATTTATTACATCAGGCTCTGTAACTTGAAATTATCAATAACATGGTTCCTTTTCCTTTGTCCTCTCAGATGTTTTCCTGTAATTCATGTATACAAAGACACTGCTGGGCAATGCAGACCCCATATGTCTACCATTAAATTATAGATCATTGTGCAATCTTTTTTGAATGAAAACTGTTATATAAATCATTTTAATATTGAGGATATTATTATTGTTTACTATTGCACAACAGAAATAGATTATACTGAACTGGACAACCATCATGTTCTGATAGCTAGAAATCATGAAATGTACCAATTAATTGCCAATATTGTACTTCTTTGCATCAAACAAAAACTATGGAAGTACCCTGGTGTTAAGTACAATGATTTTGTATTCAAAATGCCTAGCATTACAGCAGGGAGCCTCAGCATATCACTGTTGTTAAAGACATTCTGTGATAACTTTGTTTTATTCTATTCCACTCATCTGCAAGATCTTGGAAAGAGAAATTCATAATGCACTAGCTAAAGCAAAATACATTTTTAATGCCCTTTTGGGTTGGCATCTTAGTGAGAACACATGGCCTGATTTGCACATTAGTGTTCTTAAATATTGTTCTGGCTCCTGCTAAGTGCTCACCTTATTGTCTGATTTGCTTGGAAATCTATTTCGTCTGTTACTTTCTTTCCCTGAGGCTATCTTTAGCTTCACCTCTGATTTCTTGCTTGAGCAAAACTCCAATAAACTTAAAATTGAGCAATGGTAAAATCTCCAGTTCTCAGGAAAATGCTGTTCGCTATTCACATTGCAGTTCCTAACACCACTTTTATGCCTAGATTCCCTCCTTCCATCATTCTCTACAAAGTTTTGCTAACAGTTAGTCAATTTGCATGGTGTTCAAGTGTATCTATCTTGTTACATAAGATGATGCTCTCATTCTTTTAAAATGGGTCCATCTAATTCAGAAGCATTATTTTTACAATAAGTTTCACTATACTAATGGTCCATTCTTAGTCTTTGAGGGAAAAATGCTTAGTGAATCAGGCACTCAGGGGTCTATATAGTAAGTCTCATTAAAAATGGACATAATGTGGATTAACAAACAGATTTTAGTGGTACTGTGCACAGCACATTTAATGCTGGATCCACTAAATAATGTACATAATATACATGTGAATTGTATAATGCATGTGCATTAAAAGATGCAGATGCACTGTACATTAATTGCATGCATGTTATGATTGCAATAGCACAGATGCATGTTATGTTGGTAACATGTATCATGATACTTAGCAAGCATCAAATAAATCAATATTTTCTATGAAAGATGCTTACTGTGGTTCCTCTCTATCTTCTTTATTAAACGTACATAAAGCTCATTCCCATTGTCATTCCATGTCCTTGCTGTCAGATGGAAGATGAGCTCCAAGTTAGGCCTGAAAGTCAGGTTTTTGAGGAGAAGAGAGCTGCTTGGCTGCATAGGAAGAGGAATGGTCAGCAGAAAAAGGGAAGATATTGCCCTTGTACATGTCCCTGGTGAGACCTTTTTGGAAAACTATGTACAATTCAGGAGATTGCACCTTCAAAGGAGTCAATCCAGAGGGTGGCTACTAAAATGATCTCTGATCTTCATTCTAAAACATATGAAGACAGACTTAAACAATTGCATAAGAAAATAAGAACATAAGACTTGCCGTACTGGTTCAGACCAAGGGTCCATTAAGTCCAGTTTCCTGTTTCAACAGAGGGCAATCCAAACTACAAGTACCTGACAAGATCCTAAACAGTAAAAAAAAATACCATGCTGCTGTCACACAGTGATAAGTAGTTGCTATTCCTTGTCTAATTGGTTACTAACTGGACTTCTCCTCCAGGAACTTGTCCAAACCTTTTTTAAACCCAGCAATAATAATTGCCTTAATTTCGGCCTCCGGCATTGAATTCTAGCTTAATTGTGCATTGAGTAGAAAAGATTTTCTCTGATTTGTTTTGAATGTATTGTTAACTAACTTCATGGAATGTCCCCTAGTCTTTGTATTTTTTGAAAGAATAAATAACCAATTTAGGTTTACCCAGTCTATTCCACTCATGATTTTATAGACCTCTATCATTTCCCCCCTCAGCTATCTAGTCTCCAAGGGAAACAGCCCTAACCTCTTTAGCCTTTTCTCATAGGGAGAGCCCTTCCATACCCTTTATTTTGGTCACCTTTCTCTGTAACTTTTCCAAAGCAAGTATATATTTTTTGAGATGCAATGACCAGAAGTACTCCACGTATGATCTCACCATGGAGCGATACAGAGGGATTATAACATTTGCTGTTTTATTCTCCATTCCTTTCCTAATAATTCCTACCATTGTGTTTGCCCGAACCACATGGTATAAACCCCCATGGTTCTGAAAGAACTCAAAAATGAAATTTCAGATTTATTACTAGTAATTTGTAACCTATCATTAAAATTGTCCATTATACTTGAAGACTGAAGGGTAGACAATGTAATCCTAATATTTAAAAAGGGTGAAACAGGGTGAAACAGGGTGAAACAGGGAGCTAACACCAAAGAGCCTGACTTCAGTGCTGAGAAAAATTGTGGAAAATTTTGTAATCACAATCATAAAACATATAGATAGACATGGGACACAACCAGCATGGATATACCCAAGGGAAGTCTTGTCTCAGAAATCTGCTACATGTTTTTGAAGGGTAAATATAAATGTTGATAAAGCTGAGCCAGTAGATTTAGTATATTTGGATTGTCAGAAGATGTTTGACACAGTCTCCCATGAGAGACTCCTAACAAAATTAAAAAGTTATGTAATAAGACAATGTTCTTTTGCAGATAGCTAACTGGCTAAAGATCGGAAACAGAGAGTGGGATTAAATGGTCAGTTTTCTCATTGGAGAAAGGTAAACAGAGGAGTGCCTCAGGGTTCTGTATTTGGATCAGTGCTTTTTAATATATTTATAAATGATCTGAAAAGAGGAATGACAAGTGAGGTGATCAAATTTGCAGATGACACAAAATTATTTAAAGTTGTTAAATCAGAAGTGGATTGTGATAAATTGCAAGAGGATCTTGCAAGACTGGAAGACTGAGCATCTAAATGGTAGATTAAATTTAATGTGAACAAAATAATGCACATAGGGAAAAGTAACCCACATTGTAGTTGCATGATGTTAGGTTTCATATTAGGAGTTACCACCCTGGAAACTGTTCTGAATGTCATAGTGGGCAATATTTTGAAATCATTGGCTTAGTGTGCTGCAGTGGGCAAAAAAGCAAATAGAATGTTAGGAATTAAGAAAGGAATGATGAATAAAATAAGAATGTCATGGTACTTCTGTATCGTTCCATGGTGATACTGAACCTTGAGTACAAGTCTAGTTGCCTCATCTCAAAAAAGATATAGTTGAATTGGAAAAGATTTGGAGAAGGGCGACCAAAATGATAAATGGGGTGGATGAGCTCCCCTATTAGGAAAGGCTTATGAGGTTAGGAGTGTTCAGTTTGGAGAAAAGATAGCTAAGGGGGGATATGGTAGAGATCTATAAAATCATGAGAAGACTAGAATGGGTAAATGTGAATCAGTTATTTACTTTTTCAGATAAAATAAGGGCTAGGAGCATTCCATGAAGATAGCAAGTAGCGCATTTAAACAAATTGGACACAATCCTTTTTCACTCAATGCAAAATTACACTCTGAAATTCATTGCCAGAGGACATGGTTATGGCAGAAGGTGTAGCTGTGTTTAAAAAATGGTTTGGACAGATTCCTGAAGGAAAAGTCCATAAACTGCTGTTGATCAAGTTGACTTACGGAATAGCCACTGCTTATTGCTGGCATTAGAAGCATGAGATTTATTTAATGTTTGGGTATTTGTAAGGTACTTGTATCCTGGATTGGCCACTGTTAGAAACATGATGCTGAGCTTGATGGACCCTCAGTTTGATCCAGTATGGCAACTTCTTATGTTCTTATGAATGCCTTGGAATCATCCACTTCCTGCATGAGTGCCAACCTCAGAACTCGATCCAGCCCTGAGTTCCCAGTCCCAATGTGTTCAGCCTTTGGTGACACAATACCTCCTTCTTGTTTGCCTTGCTGGGCTATTAACTGTCATATTGTTTTGAACTGTTCTTGCAATAGTCAAATAAGGGGTTGCTGAAGCTGTTTCTGCTCGTTGATGATCTGCTATAGAAGGCATTGGGTATTGTTCTGTTGTTGCTGTAGCTGCTCAGCCAACCATTTTAGAATATCTTCTGACACCATGACTTGATCTATAGTGGAGTCAAGTAGAACACACCCAATTGTGGACTGGGAGACAGATGAAAGTTATTCCCCTTTTTACCTGCTTCCTACCCTGTCTGAGTATGCTTACTGGACAACCTGCCCTCTTTGCCCAATAGTTTCTTTTAGAGATGTCCTTCAGTAAAATTTTCATTTTGGGCTTCGTTTTGGGGGCCCCCACAGGAATTTTATTTTTCCCACAGTTTGGGGTTTTTTTCGGGGGCCCCCAATTTTTTCTGAAATTTCGGAAAAATTCAATCATTTTTCAGGTCACCCAAACCATTCCAAATTAGGCAATATCGTTGACATTGCCTAATTTGGGAAAAATGATTGCACATCACTAGTTTCTTTCCTAGTAAGCCTTTTTCTCCCCCTCCCAGAATGAGTAGACATAGGCCCCTTTTACCTTTGACCTGAGAGGACCTGTAACCCTTGGTGGGTTTTGTGGTTTGTCTCCATGTCTATCCAGTCTGCCAGCTGGGTGGGTCCCTCTTTCCTGATGTACAGTGGACCCTTGACTTGCGACTGAATGCTTTCCAGAGGGCTGGTTATAACTCAAGTTGGTTGTAAGTCAAGATTATTTTTTCCTTAAGAAATAATGGAAATACCCATAATATGTTACGAACTTCCCAAAGCACCCCTTACCTAACATTTTCATGTTAAAAAAGGGTTGTATAATGTGCATAATTACCATAAACACCTATAATTTTCCTAGTGTACTCACCAAAAAGTTATAAAATGTGCCTAGCCTAGCCTACCAGAAACAACAATTTCATACTGTACTCATCATTCAAGTTGACATCTTTGGCTTGCAGGAAGGGAGGAGGGAGAGGATTCCCCCACTCCCCAGCCACTCAGAGCACATCTCTGGCCCCCAAACACTCATTTCCTCCTCCCAGCATACTCATTCCTCCCCTCCTGATACCTTGTTGTAGCCAGCTGAGTGCTACACTCCCTTTCTGCTGCTGCACAAAAGCTTCCTTGGTCACCAGTGATGCTGTTGCTTGCTGCAATGCCCTGCCGGGTCTGCCTATGTGCTCCCATGAACATTTGCAGCTCTGTGTGTGCCTGAGATGGACAGGCCTCATCGGCAGCAGCAGCAGCAGTAGCCAATCACTGCAACAGCAGAGCAGGTCCCATCCACCAAGCCAAAAAATAAGCGATTGACAGGAAAAAATGCCCAATTAGAAGCAACTGCACACACAAGCGGATACACATGGCCTTGGCCGGCATTCACGTTATAACTCAAGACTTTGATTGTAACTCAAAACTAAAATTTTGGTTGTAACCCAAGTTGTTTATAAGTCAAGCCAGTTGTAACTCGAGGGTCAACTGTATAGTCCTAGGCTAGATGAATATTGCTGGTGTGAGATTCCACTGATCCCATTTCTTACACCAAAATTGTAAAGGTCACATGGTCAAAACCTCAGTCTCTTCCCTGGAACACTGTCTTGGCTTGGATCATTTGGTGCCCTCTGCAGGATATCAACAACTCAAACAAAGGAAATCTTGCTAGCAGGGTGTGAAATAGTGGTCTTGAAGCTCCCTGTATTAGTAAGGCCTGAAGCAGTAGTCTTAGAGCTCATAGTACTGGCAGTGCTTGATACAGAAGCCTTCTAACTCACAGTGCTAGCAATGCTTGAAAACAGCAGTCTTTACATGTACAGTGCTGGCAAAGCTTGAAACAGCAGACTTTAAACTCACAGTACTAGCAATAAGTCCTCTGGAGGAAACCCAGCAATGCTTCCTTTCCTCACTCTCCTCCCACTGTAACACAGTTCTCTTAATTACTTCAGCCATGCCAGAATTCTCAACCACCAAAACAGATTATCAAACCTCTCAATAATGTTGGCTTTCAGGGCCAACCTTTAGTTCAACTCCATGACATGATCTGACCCTAAGTCCATGGTGTCCATAGGTACTCCACTTTCTGCTAGGTCTATGAGTTCCTCTGTTTCCATGGGTTTAGGAACTGGGAATGTGTGAGCATCTGTTTCCTTCTCCTTCTCTTCCTGTAAGTCTAATTTTCCAATTTATCTCACCCCTCCCAGGGAACCTGGTAAATATAACCCAAGCACTTCTTTCTTTACAGTGTACTAGTTACTGGGCTTAGGGTAAGCTATATTTGGTGGTCTTGAGGTTTTACTGGGCCATATGGGGGCTAGGGCAATTTCTCCTAGCTCACTGCAGTTCCATAGAACAGCTGCCAAGTTGTGAATGATGGATGAACTGTTGTGCTGGATGTGCTGTCTGCAGGATCTAGGAACCCATGACCATACCTAGGAACTCTCTGGAGTTCACCCAACTCTGGGTCTCCAGAAGAGGACCCAGGATCTCCAGATCTTAAACATCCTCCCTGCTCCATATTTTTCTGTAGCACAGGGTAAAGAAATGGCAAACATTAGGATGCAGGGGAGGCAGGCAGGAAACCAGCAGAGAGAAGCCTCTCAGCCTATAGCTACTTCCTAGTCTCTCCCATCTGCTTGACTCTGGTTAGCATAAGCAGTCAAGCAGCAGTGAAAGGAGGGGAAACAACGGCTGTACTCAGGAAAGGCTTCTGGTGCTGCTTCAGTCCTCACAATAGCTACACTGGCCAAATGGGTAAAGAAGAAGAGAGAGTGACCGGCTGAGGGCAGTGAGAGGAGAGGGCAAGAGAAGGAGGGGGCAAGAGTGTGAGAGAAGGGCAATCAAGAATTGGTGGGGACAAAAAGTAAGGATGAGAAGAGAGAGGGTGATCAAAGGTAAGAAGAGAGCAAAAAGGGAGAGAGATGAGAGGAAGAGGGGAGGGGGAGAGGAAGAGGAAGATAAAGGGGGAAAAACAGAAACAAGGTTGCAAGAGAAGGAGAGGATCCTGGATTGGTTGGTTGGTGGGGGTGGAGGGGGGGAATCCAGGAAGATAATGTAGGAGGAAGGGTAAGTGGAATGGAAGAGTGAGCATGGGAGAAAGAGGAGGCAAAACAGTAAAAGGAGAGAAGGTAGGAAGAATAAGAAGAGTAAAGGGGAAAACAGAAAGAGAGGATAGAAAAGGAAAAGAAAGTAATACAATAACTGCAGCTGAAGGAAAGAGACAAAGAAGAAAGAGAAAGGACTGAAACAGAAAAGAAAAGGAGAGAGGACACTAGAAAGAAAAAGAAAATAAAACAAAACAAGAGAGACAAGGGCAGAGAAGGAGACGAGGGAGGCTGAGGCAGAAACATCAAAGGTTGGAAACTATTATCTGCTAGAGAATATTAGTTATTTTATGTTTTTATTTATTACTTTTCGACACTTCAGAGTGGATTATATTCAAGAAAGGACTTTCCTAGAGGGTAGGGGAAGAAAACCAAAATGTCCTTACTGCAAACAACATTCTCACACACACACA
This sequence comes from Rhinatrema bivittatum, assembly GCF_901001135.1. NCBI lineage: Eukaryota > Metazoa > Chordata > Amphibia > Gymnophiona > Rhinatrematidae > Rhinatrema > Rhinatrema bivittatum. The sequence continues at coordinate 474,608,049 of NC_042615.1, read as the reverse complement.
CACACACACACACACACACACACACACACATACACACACCGTGCGCTCAAGCGTTCCCAGATATGTCCATGACTTCCTTCAAAGCAAACAGGCTTCATGAAAAGAAATTGTTGTAGCACTTCTCTGAACAAATCTGCCATCCTCAAATATTCCCACTTCCTGTGGAGTTGGTCTCCTCAGAGTGCCTTGGCCAGTTGGTGTGCAACCATTCAGATTGGCTTTGTCAAGCCCCTTGCACTGACAGACTGCTGTTGCTTATATCTGCAGGCTTGCTGACTAAAGCTGCACGCTGATCTCCAGGTTGCTGTGCCCTCTATCTGGTCCTCCTGTTTCAGAGTCTGCCACATAGTGATCTTCCCTGATGATAACTTCTGATGAGTTTACACCGAGTAATGGAAATAGTAATTTCCTGTCCAGCCTGTGAATTGCAAATCTATGGACAGTAAGAAGGTCTGGCCTGCCTGTGGCGTTGCCTTACTTGCAGTCGTTCTGGTACTTGGACTGTACACATCTGCACTGTCACTCCCGTGCAATGTTCTTTCATAGCTGTAAGTTCCAGACCTGCATTTAAAAGACAGGAAATCAATGCTTGCTAATTGAATTTATCTACTTGGCTTCATAATCTATGTAACATTTCATTACATTTTATTGCAAACAATCTTGAGCTGTGTGAAAAAAAAACCTTGCACCAATAAAAAAGTTGCCATGTTTTTTATTGCAATTGGTTTTTGAGTGATTTTCTAGGGATAGTGTGCAGTGATTTTTTTTAGCCTTCCTTTCTCCCTTTCCTGCCTCTTAAGAAATCACCTTAAGATTTCTTAGACCCAAAACACTCCCTTTCACTGTTTCTCACAGTGAGAAACAGTGAAAGTTAGAAACAGTGAAAGCATATCCAGTGAGAGTGAGCTTGCATCTCACTCTTACTGGATATGCAAGCCCAACTATCTCATGCTCCCTTGTCCCTACCATCTCTTCCATTCCCACCAGTTTCACATCAATGTTCATTTCTCCTTCAGTGCTCTTTTAGGTGATAATGGACCATTCTCTTTTTCTGAGACCCTTGCAGTCCCAGCACTCACTAGTGGGTCATGACAAATTCTGGAGCAGCAAGCAGCAGAGCTTCTTGTAATACATATAATATTTTGACTGTGGCAGAATAGGGATAAACAGAGATAGATGTGCTGCGCGTGTTCTTTGTGCTGGTGCGCCTCATCCCTGTGGTATAAGCTTCATGTTTATAAAGCTAGCTTGTAGGGGAGAAGGCAGGCAGGTGTGGGGACTATCAGCATGCACCTCACTGCATTTTCCCATGTTCTTGCTTCCCAAAAGTTACATGGAGCTGACAGGGCTGCATTTACCTGCTGCTGGCTGAGCCTAGAGAGCTGGGGCTGAAACTGGGCTGGATTTCATACTTGGCCTATGCGATATGGGTTGTCTGCTGGTGGGTTTCTTCGTGGCCCAGCTTGTTGTCCTAGTTGCCCGCTCCAGGGTGGCTCTGTCTGGTTCGGGAAAGAGAGATAATCCCATCAACCTCCTTCCCATCCCTTGCATCTTTTGATCTATCAAAAATAAATCCTGCATTCTTTAGAAAGCAGTGTGCAGAGTTGCACAAGTGTAAGGGCTGTTTCTCCTAACAATTTTCAAAGGTATCCTTTCAATTTTACATGATTGTTTTTCCATTTCCTCCCCAACATCTGTCTCCAATAATGATCTTTTCCTCTCATGTCTTTCACCTCTGTCTCTCTATCCATTCATTATTCCATTTCATCCCTCCTCTCCCTATAATCTTTAATCTCCCTTTTCTCAACTGTCATTTACTTATCAGCTTCTCTTCTCCCTCTTTCACTTCCTTTTCTATTCTTTTTCAACCATTACCCAGCTTTCCCATTCTCCATCTGTATGCCACCCCTTTTCCAGCCCTCATCTACTTTTCCTTGCCTTACAATCCCTTACCCTTCCTAGATCCTTCCCTGTTGCTAATCCTTTCACCTGCCTTCTACACCCACATCTTTCTTCTCTTATCACAGCTTATTACCCAATCTTTCTCCTCCATCCCAGCTCATTTTCCCCTCTCTCACTGCCTTCACAAACCCATTTCCTCTTCAATGCTTCTCACCCCTTCCCTTGGGCCATTCACACTACCTGTCAACCCCTCCCCACCCTTGAGTCCCCACTCTCTTATACCCTTCTCATATACATAGCCCCCATCTCAACCTCTCTCACCTCATGTTCTCCCAGCTCATCTAACACACCCACACTCATACTTCCCACCCACCACCATCTCTCCAAAGCCTACCGAGTCTCTGAGTCCATGCTCGCTCCTGACCCCAGAGGATGCTGAACTTCGGACTGGCTCGGCTTGGCAATACCTTATGTAAATTCCCCCATCCATGGAGTCCCCACTCCCCCACCCCCACCTTCCAGAGATTGCACCACTTGTTGCTCCTTGATTCCCCCTTTTCATGTCACAGCACTGGTCCCTGCATCTGATTCTGCAGATCTTCTTGCCACCAGCACACTCCTCCCCCTGCAGCATAGTTCAGTGCTGTTCTGTTTGAATTGCATGGTGCTCTGTAGCTATGAAGCCCTACAGAGTTCAAACAGAACAGCACTGTTCTATGTTGGAGAGGGGGAGGAGTAAGTTGATGGCTAAAAGAGAACATATCTCCCCAGTACTCCAACATATCTCCCCAGTACTCCAACATTTACACTGGCTTCCCATTACTCACCGCATGAAATACAAAATCTTAACCACTATCCACAACCTACTTTATAACCCCAATTCTATATGGCTCTGCTCTATGCTACACATATATAAACCAACAAGACAACTCCATTCCACAGACAAATGTTTACTGGAAATTCCGTCAGTCAGATCTACTAGCTTAGCCCTAACAAGAAACAGAGCTTTCTCAGTTTTTGGTCCTTCCTTGTGGAACTCTATACCAGACAGTATCCGAATGACATCTAATCGAAATGAATTCAAAAAGATGGTTAAAAACTTTCTATTTAATGAAGCATACAATTTCAGTACCACCATTTAAATGTTTACTCTGAATTATCTATATCTGCTTGATACTTGTAAAGAAAGATTTATTTTGTTTTATTGTGTCTTATGTTCAAATTGTTTTTTTGTGTATGTAAATTGTAAACCGCCTAGACCAGTGGTTCTCAACCTTTCTAATGCCGTGACCCCGAAATACAGTTCCTCATGTTGCGGTGACCCCTTGCCCCGCCCTCGCAGGGCGAGGGCGGGGGTGAGGGTGGGGCTTTGGTCATATGGGGGCGGGGTTATGGATGGGGTTGGATTTTAGTGCATACTTATTTATTATGACATTTATAAACAGAACCACCATTCCTCATAAAACAATAAAATTAAGAAACATAAAGCATCAGTTATAATAGTAAAACCATACTAATAAAAGAATATTTTAAAATTACTGATAAATAGAATTTCTATTAATTAAAATCATATACATTTTTATAATTTCCCCACACCAATAATATTTCAAAACAGCACATATATCAAAACACACAATAATTAAAACTATAAGGATTTTAAAAAAGCCCCTGCTGTCCATACATGGGAGCTCTTGATTTCCAGTCACCCTGATATTGTCGAGGATAGGAGGTTATCCTCTCTCTCTCACACATACACTCACATGTCCATTCTCTCTTCAACATACACTGTCACATACTTACACATTCATGCTTATACCCACCATAACCTCTCACTCTCACAGACACTGATACACTCTCAGGGTGTAAGACACTCTCCCCCCCCCCCCCCACTCACACACACACTCTTACTCCCCTGGATTTTCTCATACACACTCATGCTCTCACTCTTACTGGCTCCCTCACAACCTCAGAGCCTCTCAGATAAAACTCTATGCAGCAGAAATAATGCTGAATGTTGAGAATTGTGTTATGCAGACTAATCTGGAAAATGAACTAATTTCTACATGAGTCATAATGAATCAGTCCTCAGCTGCAGGCATCAATTGATTATCCTGGCTCCCTTTATGTTTGCCAAATACAGTTCATGTGTAACAGCAATCCTAATTCTCCACCAGATCAAGCTGATTTCACATCCCACTTCATACTTTGTCACCTTCAGCTGAGTCAAACAATTAATCTAATTACTGCCACTGCTGCCACGTGGCTATTGGGGAGGCACTGATTGCTGCTATTGGCACTGAAGCCCATTCTGCTGCTTCCTCTGTGCAGGCCCCGTGGGTTTCCACTTCCTCCATGTTGATCTCGTACATTGTGAGATCCGCCATAGAGAAAGTGCTACTCTTGCACATTCCCAAAGATTACATGTGCCAATCAGTAAAAAGTATTTTTTTTTACATCTGCTTCCCTTTCTTATTTTTTTGCCATTTCCTTTTATATTGCCTTTTTTTCTATTTCTTTTCTCTCCACCTGTCTTCTTCCCTCAAACACACAGTCAGGTTCTCATTCTCACATGCATTTCTCTCTCACACACACATACACAGGCTCTCACTGGCACAGGCTATCTGAGTCTCACACACAGGCTCTCTCACACCCCCACATGCTGCCTTGCTCAAGCACAGGCTCTCACTCTTACATGCTGTCTCTTTCACACACAGAGAGGCTCTCACATGCTGTCTCTGCAAACACACACAGTCTCTCAACTCATCTCATACTCGCACACACCTCTCTCTCACCTCTGGGCCTCTTCTTTACGGGTTGCCACAGGATGGGCTCTGCAGTGGCCCTAGTCTTCCTGGCCCCGCTGCTCCTCTTCTGCACGCGGCTGAAGCGCCTCTTCTACCCACGCGGCTGACGCGCCTCCTCCTTCCTCCCCATGCGGCTCCGGCAACATTTGTCTTCCGGGGCAGGGCAGGCAGGAAGGCAGTAGGAGGAGCACCTGCAGTGGCTGATACACCTCCTTCCTGCCTGCGCGGCTCCAGCAACATACGTCACTGCGACGCGCTACCTTTTTGGGCCATGTCTCTTCTCTTTTGGGGTTGGAGGAGGCAGGTCGCCAGCTTCGCCCCCGCCTCCCCGCAGCAGCCATGGCGCCACGGACCGGCAAAAAAACCCCAACGGCCCAAGTACTGGTCCGCGGACCGGTGGTTGGGGACCTGCTTTAGGCGCAGGGCGGGTGCAAGGGTATTAGGCGCCCTAGGCGAAACGTCAAGCTATGCCGCCCCCCCCCCCCGCCCTCCACACACAATTAACTTACATTGTGCATTAATGAAATAACGAAGTCTGTATTTATAACAGAACACTTATTTGACATTTTTATGCCATGTAAACCATTGAGATGATTTGTCTTCTCGACGGTATAGAAACTCTTTTATAAATAAATAAATAAAAATATATAAAATAAACATAAACCAAAGCTATACTTGTTGCTCAAACAAAAAAAGCAGACACATCACATAATATTAAATAATTAAAATGGCAGTCAATCAAGAAAAATGAACTTAAAAAGCCATCTTTACTTACCCCCTCCAGTAGCTCTCTTACTCTTCTTCCATGCAGGCTGTAGTACACACCAGAAGCAGCAGTAGTGGCTAAGCTCTATACCAGGGGTCAGGAACCTTTTTGGCTGAGAGAGCCATAAACGCCACATATTTTAAAATGTAATTCCATGAGAGCCATACAATATGTTTAAAACTAAATACAAGTAAATGTGTGCATTTTATGTAAGATCACACTTTTAAAGTACAATAAGTCTCTGAAAATATTACACCAGGCCTTAAGACACCAATACATCTCCTATTAGGAAAACGGACCAAGTCAGGCTGCTATAGAGTCCTACACAGAAACAACACACCAGCAGAAAACCTCACCTGAATCACGTGCTGTCCCTCACCTAACATAGAATAAAGAGACCAAAACGCATAACAAGAAGCATGCAGAAAAAACTGAATTGGAAACTGCAACAAGCCAGAGTCTCTGTATGCAGTGTAACAAAGGAAAAAAGAAACATCACCCATCCTTATAAAACAAATCAAGAAATATAAAATCATCAGCAGTAAAACTGTACTAACAAAAAGAACATATTTCGAAACAGCTGATGAGTGGAATATCCAATAATTAAAAACATTTCCAGATACCAACAAAATATTTAAAAATAGCAGACACAAAGACCCAGTAATGAAAAATAATAAGGATACAAAAATTTTTTTGCTCTGCATACCTGGGAACATTTGATATCCAGGTGTCCTGAGATTGTTCTGAATTAGCAGGAGGTGGGATGGTTTGCTTGGAACTTTCTCCTCTCTCAGTCACATACCAGCGCTCTCTCTCACACTGGCTCTCAATGACACACCTATACACACATGCTCTCAGTACTCACATATACACATGTTTTTTCTCTCTCATATAGGCTCTTAATTACACATTTACACACATGCTGTCTATCTTTTCACGCTTACACACACACACACAGGCTTTCAATCACATAAATACATGCTGTCTTTTTCTCTCACACACAGACTCTCATTCACATGCTTACAAACATGTCCTCTCTTTCTCTCATTTACACACAGGCTCTCAATCACATACTCACATGCTCCGTCACCTAAATCAGCTCTCAATCACACACAGACACACATGATCTCTCTCTCTCATTTAAACACATGCTCTCAATCCATACTCACATGCTCCATCACCTAAACCAGCTGTCAATCACACACAGACACACATGATCTCTCTCTCATTTAAACACATGCTCTCAATCACATACTCACATGCTCCATCACCTAAACCAGCTGTCAATCAGACACAGACACACATGATCTCTCTCTTACTTATACACACAGGCTCTTAATCATACATACACATGATTTCTCTCACACACAAAGGATCTCAATCATACACACATACTCTTTCACACAAACTTACACATACAGGTTCCCAATGGTAAACTTACATTCATGCTCTCTCTCTCTCACAGGCAGGCTCTCAATCACAGACATACTCTCTTTCACATACACAGGCTCTCAATCATTCACATACATGCAATCTCTCACTCACACACACAGGATCTCAAACACACATGCTTGCTCGTTCATTCACTCTCTCTCTCCCCCACCCCGGGAACTCGCGGCAGCAGCAGCCTCCTCCCAACGCTAACCTCTTCATTTTCAGCCCTCGTGGAGGCGGAGTCCCATCGGCCGCGGTTGAAACTCCATTTTCCTCCGAGCCGCGCTGCAGTCTTCTTCCCATCGGACACTAGCATGGCCTCTTCTTCCCGCGCAGGCACCCGATGCTCTCCACTTCCTCTTCCGGGCCGCGGGAAGAAGAAAGCACGCCGGTGCTGCTGACTCAGTGGCACCGGCATGCTCCACTAGCGTGGTCTCTTCTTCCCGCGCAGGCACCCGATGCTCTGCACTTCCTCTTCCGGACCGCGGGGGGGGCGGGAAGAAGAGAGCACGCCCGGTGCCGCTGACTCCAGCTGTCCTGCCGCGTTCCGCCCGGGCTGACAGCAAAGGACTCACATGCTTGAAAGCGCGGCTCTCTTAATTTTACCGGGGCAGTGCCGCCCCCGGTAAGCTGGCGCCCTAGGCGACTGCCTAGTTCGCCTAGTGCTTCCGCCGGCCCTGTTTAGGCGACCCCTGCGTTTTGGTCGTTCGACCCCCGCCGAGGTCGCGACCCACAGGTTGAGAACCGCTGGCCTAGACGGACACGTAAGTGACCCCATGTGCGGTATATAAAAACTTTTAAATAAAATAAATAAATAAATAAATGGCTATAGTATTTCAAAATCAAAATGCAAGGAGCACCAATGCAGCAGTAGATCGGGATAAAGGAATAGGAGGAACATAACATAAACATAAGAAATCCCATACTGGGTCAGACCAAGGATCATTAAAGCCTAGTATCCTGTTTCCAACAGTGGCCAATCCAAGTCACAAGTACCTGACAAGTACCCAAACATTAGACAGAGCACAAGCAACTATTGCTTTTTAATTACCATAATGGAAGTTTATGGATTTAACCTCTAGGAACTTATACAAACCTTTTTTAAACCCAGTTACACTAACTGCTGTAACCACATCCTCTGGCAATGAATTCCAGAGCTTACTATGTGCTGAGTGAAAAAGAATGTTATTTGATTTCTTTTAAATGACCTACTTGCTAACTTAATGGAGTGCCCCCTGGTCCTTCTATTATCTGAGAGATTAAATAATTGATTTACATTAACTTGTTCAGGTCCTTGCATAATTTTGTAGACTTCTATCATATCCCCCCTCAGTTGTCTCATCTCCAAACTGAACAGCCCTGACTTCTTTAGCCTTTCCTCATAGGGCAACTGTTCCATGCCCCTTATTATTTTGGTCGCCCTGCACTGCACTTTCTGCAGTGCAACTATATCTGTTGCGCTGGAGGTAGACACTTGGCCTGGCACAGAGTTGGTATAGCCCTCTGGTCGGACCCAGAGAGTGCCTGCTACCAGGAGGCGGAGCACATGAGGAGACAGAGGCAAGATGGAACTTCGCCAGTAACAGTCAGGGGTTTCCGCAGGTTGAGCCCTTGGGTACCTAGACTGCCTGGACTTAGGTGGGCCTCTGGAGGTCTCCCGGAGAGATGACGGAATAGTCAGGCAGGTGAAGGTCAGGCTTGGAGAAGTTGGTGTAGTCAGACAGGTGGAGGTCAGGTCTGGAGAGATCAGCGTAGTCAGGCAGGCAGAGGTCGGTATAGTCGGGCAGGCGGAGGCCAGGTCTCAGAGAGGTCAGTGTAGTCAGGCAGGTGGAGGTTAGGTCTAGAGAGGTCAGCATGGTCAGACAGGTGGAGGTCAGGTTTGGAGAGATCAGCATGGTCAGAATGAAGCAGAGGTCGGTACCAGGTAGATCAAGCAAAGTCAGAGAAGACACTGGAGCTAGGATGCCCGGAAGGCAACAAGGAATGAGAATGCTTGTTGCAAAGGCAAAGCTCCAGTGACTGCAGGCCCCTTTTATAGGGCCGAAGAAGAATTCCCTTGGTGACGTCACTAGGAGGAACCAGAGGACTGGCCCTTTAAATGAGATGAGGAGGCTCAGTGCCACACCTAAGAGGCAGGACCTTGGAGAGCGACCATGGTGAGGCAGGAGAAGCAGGCTCGATGTCGCGGGCGACTCCGGCCTGAAGAGGAGTTTCAGGGAGCCTCCTGGCTGTGAGGAGTCTGGTCAGCGGCCCCTGTTGCAGGAAATCCTGGCGTTGGCAGCCCAGCCATGAGGGAGGAGAGAAAAGAGAGGAAGAAGCGGTGGCGGCTCCAGGCCGCGGACTGCGGCAGCGACAATAGCGGCGTCTGCCGCATGGCAGGAAAGTGAGAGGCCACCTGTGGCCCTAGCCACGGGCGGAATCGCAACAATATCCTTTTTGAGATGTGGTGACCAGAACTGCCCACAATATTCGAGGTGCGGTCTCACCATGGAGTGATACAGAGGCATTATGACATCCTCCGTTTTATTTTCCATTTCCTTCCTAATAATTCCTAATATTCTATTTGCTTTATTGATTGCCACAGCACACTGGGCGGATGATTTCAATGTATTATCCACTATGATGCATAGATCTCTTTCCTGGGTGGCAACTCCTAAAATAGAACTTAACATTGTGTAACTAATAGCAAAGGTTATTTTTCCCTATATGCATCATTTTTGCACTTGTCCACATTAAACTTCATCTGCCATTTGGGTGCCCAATCTTCCAGTCTCACAAGGTCCTCCTGCAATTTATCAGAATCCACTTGAGATTTAACTACTCTGCATAATTTTGTGTTATCTGCAGATTTGACCAACTCACTCATTGTACTTTGTAGAGGTCTTTGCCGCATCCTTTTGTCTTGTGGCCTTTTTCTGTGAGACAAAAGAATGTGGCAATATAGCCGCAATATTTTGTTGGAGAGGAGCAAACTTTTGCAGGACTGTCTCCCCTCACACAATGTTGAGCCCCCTCTTACGATAAAGTATTACAGTTTAGTGAATCTGTACCTAAGTAAGATAGCTGGATAAGTCTTATATAGTGCTACTTATCCAGATAAATAGCTCTATTTGAGATGTATCGGTTTATCTTTTTAACCAAATATGAAGCTCTATTTGAGAGTAGAGATGTGGTTCGGGTAAAAATGTCATGTCAGGCTTCATTTTTGCCCCCCCCCCCCCCATGAGAATTTTGTTTTTCTCGTGGTTCGGATTTTTTTTGGGGGGTCCGATTTTTGGGTTAGTGCGCACTATCGGGAGTTAGCACGCACTAACTAAAAAATGAATTTTTTCTGAAAGTTTGGAAAAAAATTCAATTGTTTTTCGGTTCTCCCAAACCATTCCAAATTAGGCAATTTTGTTGACATTGCCTAATTCAGGAAAAACAATTGCACATCCCTATTTGAAAGTTATCTGTCTAGTATACTTAGCTGAAGAAGTATCAATTTTCAGAATTATTTGACTTATCAAGCTACTTAGTGGCAAAGCCAGTACTTATGGATAAATCTGAATTTATCTGGATAAGTAACGTGCAACTACTATACCCACATAATTTTACTTCTAACTTTACAAATATATACATGAAGATTTTACCTGCTTAATTTAATGAATTTACCCCTTGTAAATCAGGTTTTACATGTCTAAGTTTGGAGATTTTCTAAAATGCACACGGCAATGAAATTACCAATATTACCAATGAGTCTTCTAGATCATCCACACCATCTGAAGGTAATCAGTAACCTCCTGGTTCTTCAGTGTCATTTCAACACATTTCTCACTCATCTTGTCAGTATTTAACATTTAAGAGGTTTACTCCAGATAAAGAACAGGTGTAAACGTTAGTAAGCTGCCAACTCTACAAGCAAAATCTTTCATAAAATATAGTAACTTACATGCATAAATGCTGGCCCCTCCCTGGAATTCCCCAGAATTGCCCCTTCTTTACACATGTAGATTTACTCACACACCCTTATATACATGTGTATATTGTAGGTTTCTGAAATAGCAAATATATATTTCTAAACTATTTACAAGTCTATATGCTGATTTTTATGCATACAATCTTTTGAAAATTCACCTTTGAGGGGGTCATTTTCCAAAGTGATCGCACGCAAAAAGGGCCATTTCGCACGCCAAAAGTCACTTTTCACACGTGATCACTAAATTAGGGTGGAGTCGGGGTGGAGTCCGCACTGGAAGGGGAGGAGTCGGGGAGGACTCCGCTGTTGGCGAAAAAGTAAGGGCCCTTTTCGCTGTCACTAGCGAGCCCAATAGCACCACCTTTTATGATGGCTCTATTGGATGCGAAAGCCGGCAGCGATCGCACGGTGGAGGTGCGATCGATGCCGGCTTTCACAGGCCCGCCCCTCCCCCCCCCCCCGCTTCACTCTCCAGCTCTCCCCCCCCCCCCCCCCATTACAGCACGATTCAGGAAGCCACAGTAGCTTAGAAAATCTAGGCCTAAGTACTTGGTTAATAACAGTTTATAGACTTCTCCTACAGGAACTTATCCAAACCTTTTCGAAACCCAACTAAAGTAACTGACATAACAACAATGGCAATAATTCCAGAGCTTAATTGTGTGTTGAAGAAAAAGAATGTTCTCTGATTTGTTTTGAATGTACCACTTATTAACTACATGGAGTGTACCCTCTTCTTTGTATTTTTTGAAAGAGTAAATAGCTGATTTACATTTATCATTCTATTCCATTCATTGTTATATAGACCTCTATCATAGACCCTGTCAGCTGTCTCTTCTCCAAGCTGAACAGCCTTAACTTTTTTAGCCTTTCCTCATTCGAGAAACATGACACCTCCTTTATAATTCTGGTTGCTCTTCTCTATACCTTTTCCAATGTAACTATATATTTTTGAGATATGGTGGCCATAAATATATACAGTACTCCATGTGTGGCCTCACCATAGAGCAATACAGAGGCATTATGACATTTTCTCCATTCCTTTCTTTTATGATGGTTGCCACACATTGAGCCAATTATTTCAAAGTATTGTCCACTATAACTGTTAGATCCTTTTCCTAGTTGGTCACTCTTAATATGGAACCTAACATCATGTAAGGGTTATTTTTCCCCAATATGCATTACATTGTACTTGACTATATTACATTTCATCTGCTATTTTAATGCCCAGTATTCCAGTCTGGCAAGGTCCTCCTGTAATTTATCACAATCCACTTGTGATTTATCAACTCTAAATAATTTTGTGTCATTTGCAAACATTTATTGTTTCCCTTTCCAGATCATTTATAAATACATTAAAAAGCAACGTTCCAATACAGATCCCTAAGGTATTCCACTGAAAAAAATGAGCATTTAATCCTACTCACTGTTTCTGATCTTTTAGCCAGTTTGCAATCCACAATAGGATATTGCCACCTATCCCATGTCTTTTTAGGAATCACTCATGGAGGACTTTGTCAAATGCTTTCTGAAAATTCACATACACTATGAGCCGGATTTTAAAAAGGTTACACGCGCAAATCCAGAGGATTTGCGCGTGTAACCGGCCTTATGTGCACCGGGCCTATTTTAAAAAGGCCTTGCGATGCACGTAAAGCCCCGGGATGCATGTAAGTCCCGGGGCTTGCAAAAAGAGGCAGAGAGAGAGTGAGGCATGGGCAGTCCAGGGTGGTCCGAGGTGGGGCAGGGTGGGGGCGTGGTCAGCAGCTCCTGGCACAGTGGCCATTTGCTGCTGTGCCGAGAATCGCGCGTCGGCAGTCGGCCAATGCACGCAACTTGCGCGTGCCCAGAGCCAGGCGCAAAAAGTAAAAAAAAAGTCAGGGGGGTTAGAGTAGGGCTAGGGGGGGGGAAGGTTAGGGGAAGGGGTGGGAAGGTCAGGCTAGGGGGGAGGGAACGGGGGAAGGCAGCATGGCTCTGCACGCATAAGGTGCACAATTGTGCACCCCCTTGCGTGCCGACACCTGATTTCATAACTTGCACGCACCTGCGTGCGTAAGTTATAAAATCAGGTGTACATGTGCGTGCGCTGGGTAGCACACGTACATGTACACCCACACGCACCCTTTTAAAATCTACCCCTGTATCAACTAGATTACCTTTATCCACATGTTTATTTACACCCTGAAAAATATCTAGTGAATTGGTAAGGCAAGACTTCCCTCTGTTGATTCTCCCTCAGTAAGGCATGTACAGTATATTTATGTGGTCAGTAATTTTATTTTTAAGACTAGCTCAAACATTTTGCCCAGCACAGATTTCAGGCTCATCAGTGAATAATTTTCCGTTTCACCCCTGAGTTCTTTTTTTCAAAATTGACGTCAAATTGTCCACATTCCAGGCTTCAGATATCATGGCTGTTTTAAATGATAGGTTGCAAATCACTAGAAACAGGTCTGCAATTTCAGGGGTAGATTTTAAAAGGTTGCATGCGGGCATACATGTGCGCACTCTACCCGTTGCGCGCACATGTATACCTGATTTTATAACTTGCACGCCCAGGCACGCACAAGTAGCCTTCCTCCATTCCCTTCCCCCTAACCTAATCTTCCCATCCCTTCCCCTAACCTTCCCCCCCCCCAGCCCTCCTCTAAACCCCCCCAAATTAATGTTTTACCTTTTGAGCCTGCCTCTGGGCAGGTGCAAGTTGTGTGCACCGGCCAACCGCCGGCTTGCAATTGCGGGCACAGCGGCAAATGGCGCTGTGCCAGGAGCCGCTGACCCCACCCCCACCACGCCCCAGGACCAGCCAATCCCCACCCCTCCCCATCCCTGTTTGCAAGCCCCAGGACTTACGTGCATCCCAGGGCTTTACACATGCCACCGGGCCTTTTTAAAAAAGGCCAGGTGTGCGTAACCTTTTTAAAATCCGGCCCTCATTTTTTAGCTTCCTGAGAACTGTGGGTCGAATACCATCCAGTCCCAGTGATTTGTTATTCTTTATTCTGTCAATATGATTTATTATATTTTCCAGTTTCACAGGGATTCAATCTAGTTGCTCTGAGTCCTTGCCATCAAAAATGTTTTCCTGTGTGGGTTACCCAGACATCCAACTCAGTAAAGACAGAAGCAAATAATTAATTTAGTATTTCTGATTTTCTTTGTCCTCCCTGATCACCGGTTTTACCTTTCAGCTGGAAGAGAAGGTTTGACAGGCGCTATTGACTGGAAGGGGGGGGGGGGAGATTAATTTTTGTATATGTATGTTATTACCTCATTTATATATTTTTCTTGCTATTAATATTGCTCTCCCAGCCCTCCCTGATTTATAGTGGGAATAGGGAGGGAAGTGGGAAGAGGGGAGGGTACCACCTGTTCCTTGCAAAATATGAGCACAACAGTGGTGCATACCATCTCACACCCTGAAAATAATTAGAGAAAATTGTGTACATAACCCTTATCATTCTCCAGGAAACAGATACATCCTGGAAGTGTATAAGAAGCAGGCGTTCCATATAGAAAAAGAAAGATTGTGAAATTAGAAACTGGATGAACTTACAGTAGATTAAAATTAATATGGTAATTGTAAAGAACTATATGATACATGCTTGAAAATTGTTCTACTACTACTACTACTTATTTCTATAGCACTACTAAACACATGTAGCACTATACATAAGAGAAATCAATACCTATAAACGACACTTGACCGACGTGCCGCAAATGCGCAGTAGAGACCAGCTCTACCGTGCATGTGCGGGCGAGCACGTCGGCCTCAGGCAGCGTCAGGGAAAACAATGGCGGCGTCGAGTGGCGGTTCGCGGCGGCGGTTCGCAGCGGCGGTAGCGACGGCGGCGGTTGGCGGTTCGCGGCGGCGGCGGGCGGCGGTTCGCAGCGCCGGCGGCGGTTCGCAGCGGGCGGTGGCAGCAGCGAGGGAGGGAGGAGGAGGGAGGAGGGAGGGAGAGGGGGGACTGAGTGAGAGGGAGTGAGTGGGACTGAGGGGGAGGGAGGGAAGTGGGACTGAGGGGGAGAGGGAGGGACTGAGTGAGAGGGACTGAGTGGGACTGAGGGGGAGAGGGAGGGAGTGGGACTGAGGGCAGAGACAGAGGGAGTGGGACCTGAGTGAGAGGGAGGGAGAGAGTGAGAGGGAGGGACTGAGTGAGAGTGAGTGGGACTGAGGGCAGAGGACAGAGGGAGTGGGACTGAGGGGGAGAGGGTGGGAGGGAGAGGGGGGACTGAGTGGGACTAGGGAGGGAGTGGGACTGAGGGCAGAGGACAGAGGGAGTGGGACTGAGTGGAGGGAGGGAGTGAGAGGGAGGGGAGGGAGAGAGTGGGAGGAGGGAGGGGAGGGAGACTGAGTGGGAGGGAGGGACTGAGTGGGAGCAGTGGGTGGGGGAGGGGGGTGGTGAAGAGTGAGGGGAGAGAGAATGAGGGGGAGGTGAGAGACAGAGGGATGTAGCCCGTTTTAACGGGCTTAACGGCTTGTTATATGATAAATGGAATCAACAGTCTAGTTATGACTATTGAATACATTGCTACCTGTATGTATGTCCAGAAAACTAACTCAAGTTTAGCTTGCATCATTACTTTCTAGCTCTCACTCATATTCAGACTGATGACGAAGATGGAGCTGCTCCATCGACATATGAGGCCACTTAAAATAACAATATATAGTTGCTTAATATGATCTACCAAAAATTTCCATTACCCTTTTTTAACCCTCATTTGATATACATCTTTCCCTGTAGATTTTTTATCTCTCTTTACTCTCAAAAGAGGATTGGATAGAGATATGGGTTGATAAGAGAACATACTGCATTTCAAACTTGCTACTGCAGGAGCAGGAGGAAGTGGAGTTTCTATAAGTCTCTGATAAGAGAAGGGTTCCTTATTTGCCCAAAACACAGTGCTGCACATTATAAGGGGAAGGCGTAGGCCAAACAGTTACATATTTATTTATTTTTATTTTAACATCCTATATTCACAAATCTAATCTATTCAGCATGGATCACAAATGAATGTCCATATAATAATATAAATCACATGAAAACAAAGACAATAAAATTACAATACATAAGCAAATTCTAAAAACAATAAAAATGATCTGAAGAAGTTAATTATGAAAGGACACATAAGCTATTTTAACATGCTCACAAAATCATCAAGCTGAATCATGAAGTTGATAGCATGCAAATCTAAAGGGGAACAGAATGGCCTTAAATAAATATTGAAAAGTGCCACAACAAGCACAGAACCTTGAGGAACCCCACAAGAAGCTTAAACCAGACCCATTGATCATCAGCAATACAAATCTTTTGTTTTCTAGCATCTAAATATGACTTAAACCAGGAGAGGACAACCCCATCAAGTCCAAATAATTTTAACCTTTTCAACAGAATGGAGTGAGAACTATATCAAATGCTGATGATACGTTGAGAAGAGGTGCGCTAACCATTCCACCCTTGTCCATTTCTAAAAGCAAGTAGTCTATAACTGAGCAGATAAGAGTCTCCATACTATGCCTCTGTCTGAAGCCACATTGATGTGGGTGTAAAATCTGATTTGATGATAAAAGTTCAAAGAACAGAGAGTAGACCACCTTTTCTAATATTTTACCAAGAGTCATTAAATTTGAGATCAGTCAATAACTTGAGGGGAGGTGTGAAGGTAAATTCCCCTTTTTGTAAACTGGACACACAATTGCCTGTTTTAAAACCAACAGCATTACTCTATCCCTTAGAGATAGGGATGTTATAATCCCAGAGAAATCCACTCTTAAAATATACAAAACCAAAAAGGGCAAGACTCAAGGGGACAAAAATAATTTTTCACCTGACCCATGACCTGTTCATTTTCTGTCATCCCCACTTCGTCAAATGCTTGCCATGTAACCAGTCAATTGTTCACTGATAAGATCTAGTCTGGCACACAAAAACTTGCTGAAAATAAATTTGGTTATTTTTGAAAAGTAGAGCTTTATGTGTTAGGTGATTGACAAATTCCTCAGATGAGAAGCCAAAATGATCTCCTTTTTTTAGTACGAACATTAGTGCAATGTTAAATAACTAGAATAGTCAATTCAATGACGACTGTAGTTGGGCTTTATAGTATGCTCTCATGGTAGCACTATAAAGCTTTTTATATTCCTGTTTAGCATTAAAAAATAAATCACGAGAAGCCTCCTGACATTTTTTTCTCCATTCTCTTTCACAACGCCTCATTTTTCTCTTTGCTTGAATTAAAGAATTGTAATACCATGGTACCCAATGTTGTCCTGTCTCTTTAAAATTAGGGGAGAATAATTTTCATGCTCAACATTTACAATGACTGGATGAGCGAGTCAGCCATACTATTAACTGAAGTGTCACTAACCTGGCTTTAATAACTCCCCATTCCAGTCCAAATCAGGCTAAATCAGTAAACGGTCTTACCAAGAACTGTTCTATCTCATTAATCATTTTTTGCTCTCTACCAGGACTAACAATTTGAAACTTTATAAAGTAATGATCTGATCAGAGAACTGGTACAATTTCAATTAATCTAATCACCCCTTCATGAACCAATTGGACAATTAATGTGGTCTACAAAAAACATCTCGAGTTGGAGACGTAATCAGAGTTGATAACTCAAGGGAAGTCAAAAAGTCCAAGAATTCAATAAAAATATTTCTCAGTTTACTATAAAGGTGAAGATTCAGATTACCAATTAAAATCACTCTGGGATATAGAACTAACAAAGAATTCAAAAAATCAATAATTATAGAGAGGTCATTGGCTAAATTTCAGAGGGTCAGTACACTCAAAGAAAAACAAAATCCCCCAAATTATAAACAATAGTCTCACAGTTATGTCCAATTGTACCAATCATTGGCTTCAGTTCAAGTTTAGACTTGCAATAAACTCTTTTTAAGTATTGTGGGCTTCAGGTTGCGATTTCCCTTGAAGTTGTCTCAGTTTTATTTACTTACATTTGTTATGATTGTGAAATCTCAATATTTCCTTTTAACAAGAACTTTCTTGGATTACTTTTGAAATTCTTATAAATAAAAAGGTAAAAAAATAAGCAACTTCCCCTGATGCAGAGAATATCTGAAAATGCTGATCAGTGTTGGGCATTGAGAATTCAAATTGAGATAAGTTCAATTTTTGTAAAATGCAATCTGAAAAAGTAAAAATGGATATTTAGTGAGACCTATGATTATGAACATGATCCACAAGAGTCATTGTGGGGATGGCCTCTTTATAATCATTTAGTTGAAAATTTAGAGGTCCAACACATGGTAGATCCATTGCCGTTGGCTTCTGTGATTCAGAATATTTTTGCCAATATTTGTTCTCTTCATAGGTTCTTAAATCAAAGTGTGATATAAATTATACAGTATAGTTCCACAACCCCTGCAACTAATTTATCCTTGTATGTTGTAATCTTCTTAGAATAGGTGTACTGGTAATAGGCGGAATATAAGCTACTTCAAATCAATCAATCAATCAATAAATAAATAGTTTTAGTATTCTACCAGCTGTGGTGTAGATTATATGGCATTTTTACTCAGTTACCAGATGGATTCAGATCAGTAGAAATGGACAATTAGCCATTTGTCTGAACATGTAGCAGGTATTTTACAAGAAATGTCCTCATTCCAGCACATGAGGCATTCAGATTACTCCTCGCTGTGGAGTGAACAATTAAAATTACATAAATGATTATTTTAAGCTGAATTGCATGAAGCTATGTTAATTGAATACAAACAACAGATGAATCCAAGGGGAATAGTGATGAATAAGGAGCCCAAATTATGTATGGAAGATGAGGAGTTTGTTAATAAGTGGATTTCTATCTTCAATAAGTGTTCATTGGATTTAATTGTGCTTACTGCAGTAAAGACTAAAAGTTCTACTGAAGTCAATTTGTAGATACAAGAATTGTCCCAGAACATGCAAAATACAATCAGGCCTAGATTTGTCAATAGGCACATTAGGCCTGTAGCTAAAATGGCAAAAATTTGGGGAACAGAAATTATCTGTAGATTTGCTGCTTTCCATCTGTGCCCAATCACAAACATCTCCCAGTTTCCTGATCCTGCCCCTCCCTTCTAAGGCAGCCTGCAAGGAACAGGAAGTAAGGGAGAAAATCTAAATCAGAAACACAAAGGAGGATCATTTTGGATTGTTTAGGAGTACTGAGTATGGATCATTGAGGACTGAGGGATGAGGATTGCCTGGGGAATGTATCTGTGTGTGATAGAAAAGGGAATAGGGGAAGGCAGTGGTGTTTTTGGGTGTCAGAGAGAAGTGATTGATGCCAGCCATCAGCTAAATTTGAAATCCCCTGTGCACGGGGAAAACAGAAGTTACATGTGCGGCTGGGCCTTGCGCGCATCGCGCGCATCTTCAAAGGGGCCCAGTCGCACGCGTAACTTCTGTTATGCGCAGAAGTGCCGGGACCAAGAAAAGGGGCAGTCCGGGGGGCGGGGAGGGGGCAGAGCTGGAGATGGATGGTACAGCAGCCATTTGCCTCTGTGCCAGGGGATCGCGTACCAGCAGGCCCAGGAGCTGGCATAAGTTTGGAAATAAAGAAAATTGAAAAAAGGTAGGGCCTTCAAAGGGGTCGGGGAAGAGAGGGGAAGAGGGTGGGAGGGTAGGTAGGGCGGTAGGAAAGTTTCTCCCAGACCACTCCTTAATTGGGGCAGACTGGGGGGGAATTGGGGGGGAATTGGGGGAGGCCAATCTCATCGCTGCATGTAAACAGGGCAAATCTCCCCCCCTTCTGCGGACCTGGATTTTATAACATGCGCGCGCTAAGGGGTAGATTTTCAAATACCGCAAATAGGCGTACTTTTGTTGGCGCTCCAGGCACAAACAAAAGTACACTGGATTTTAGTAGATACGCGTGTAGCCGCGCGTATCCGCTAAAATCCGGGATCGGCGCGCGCAAGGCTATCGATTCCGTATAGCCGGCGCGCGCCGAGCCGCGCAGCCTACCTCCGTTCCCTTCGAGGCCGCTCCGAAATCGGAGCGGCCTCGAAGGGAACTTTCCTTTGCCCTCCCTTCACCTTCACCTTCCCCTCCCTTCCCCTACCTAACCCACCTGCCCGGCCCTGTCTAAACCCCCTCCTTACCTTTGTCGGGGGATTTACGCCTCCCGGAGGGAGAAGTAAATCCCCCCGCGCCAGCGGGCCGCTAGTGCGCCGGGACGCGACCTGGGGGTGGGTCCGGAGGGCGCGGCCACGCCCCAGACCGCCCCGGGCCGTAGCCACGCCCCCGGGCCCGCCCCCGGAACGCTCCCGACACGCCCCGAAAATGCCGCTGCGCTCGGTCCTGCCCCCCGACATGCCCCCGACACGCCCCCTCCAAAAACCCCGGGACTTACGCGAGTCCCGGGGCTCTGCGCGCGCCGGTAGGCCTATGTAAAATAGGCTCACCGGCGCGCAGGGCCCTGCTCGCCTAAATCCGCCTGGATTTGGGCAGATTTAGGCAAGCAGGGCTCTTAAAATCCGCCCCTTAATTTTTAATTGCTACCCAGGTAGAGCATCCATCGAGCTAGGTTGAGAGAACAGTGTACAATTTCATCGTTGTGTGAATATAGCCGGGTAAGCCATTTAGACGGATAAGTTACCCATCTAAATGGCTTTTGAATATGGACCTCTGAGTGTACTAGGGAAAAGTTGGTGGTATCAATCACCTGGCTATGCTTAGGTCCTATAGGAAATAATAGGGACTTAGTGTAATTAATTTTATATCCCGTTACCACTCCATATTTTTAAATAAGGGAGACTAAAGCAGGGATCGATGTAGCAGCTTGGGTGAGATAGTTAATATTGTCTGTGTATAATGATATTTCATGAGTGACAGAATGAACATGAAAACCAGTTATGTCTGGGGATTCCCTGATTTTCTGAGCTTAAGGTTCCAGTGCTATGTTAAATAAAGGAGGTAAAAAGGAATAGTCCTGCTATGTACCCCTCTGTATAAAAAATGAGACAGATGTGGGTCCCATTAGTCATTATTTGTTCACTTGGAGCACTATAAAATGCTTTTATCCATTGCTGAAATTGTAAGGGGAACCCAAAATGTTGTAATATTAAAAGTAGATATCTCTAGGAAATTCTGTCAAATGGTTTGTCTGCATTTAAGATCGCAATAACCCCAGGATTTAATGTCTGTTTGCTAAATGTATGAAATTAAATAATCTAGTTCACCAAACTCCTACCTTCCATAAATCCAGTTTGATCAGATCCAATTAGTTTTAGTAAGACCTGCTCTAGCCTTAGCTGTAACACTTTTGCAAAGATCTTCATATCTGCATTTATCAAAAATATTGGTCTGTATTAGGGATGTGCATTCATCCAGGATGAAACCCAAAGGAATTTTTCCCGAAATTTCGAGAAAAATTTGTTTTCGGGTTTAGCGCACACTAACGGGGTTATTGCGCACTAAAACAAAATTCTGGTCTCCCTGAATAATTAAAGGCCCAGACCGTGGGAAATACAAAATTTCCCTCGCACATCCCTAGTCTGTATGAACCATAATTTAAAGAGTCTTTCCCCAGTTTGGGTATAAATGTAATTAACTCATCCAATAGCCTGTTGAGGCTGAAAGTTTGGAGTGCCTATAAAGTTAACTAATTCCATTAGCATGTGAGACATTTCTTCTCAAAAGTGTTTATAAAAATCAAGTGGAAATCCATCTGACCCCGGAATTTTATGTAATGCTAAGAGTTTAATGGCCTGATTGATAGAGATGTGCATCGTTTTTTGTGTTCGTGTCGTTCTTCGTTTTTTGGCCGCCATGGAAAATGTCGTTATTTTTCGGTTCGGGTCTTTTTTTTCGCAAAAAATCAATTTTTAGTTAGTGCGCGCTAACTCCCAGTTAGTGCGCGCTAACTCCCCGTTAGTGCGCGCTAACTCCTGTTAGTGCGCACTAACAAAAACCGTTAGATTTTGTTAGTTTTTGTTAGTTTTTGTTAGTGCGCACTAACAGGACTTAGCGCGCACTAACAGGGAGTTAGCGTGCACTAACTCCCGTTAGTGCGCACTAACCGGAAAAACGAATTTTTGCGAAAAAACAGGAAAATCCTGATTTTTTTCGGGCTCCCTGAAACATGCCGAATTGGACAATTTCGTTGCAATTTTCCAATTCGGCAAAAACGAATGCACATCTCTACTGATTGATCTCAAATCCTGAAAAACGACTTGATATGCTATTCTGCATTTCTTCAGGGAGCTTAGAGGCAAACAGATCATAAGAAGTCTTCTGTCTCAGCACACAATATAATTGTTCAAAGTATTTTCTAAAATCAGTTAACATTTTTGCTGTGGAATATATAAGAGCATCTGATGAGTCCCTCAGGGCACTTATTACATGTAAGAATTATTTAATATTAATTAAGCAAGCCAGCAAGGTTCCAGTTTATTGCCTTGATCATAATTCTATTGTTTTGTCAACTGAAAAGTTTTTCTATTTGTTGTTTTAGCTAGTTCATCCCTTGTTAACTGTAAAGCTTTAGGGGGTAGATATTCAAAAGCCATTTAGACAGATAACTGAGAAGTTATCAATCTAAATGACCAAACCGCAAATTTAAATTGCTTACTCGGCTTACTGGCAGTAAATTGCTTACTGGCTGGATAACAAGTTATCTTGTTAGAAAATAGCCAGGTAAGACAGGACACTCCGGAAGTAGGCCATAGATGTTTCCAGGAGGAGTGGAGTTAGACAGTTAACCTAACTGGTTAACTCTGGCCATGCTATAGGGCAGGTATAAAGTTAACTATTCAGCTAACTAAGATAGCTGTGTATATTCAATGGCATAGTAATGCTGTAAAATATCCTGATTAAGTTAGCCGGATAGGTGTTATCAGCTCAGCGGCTGATTATCAACCCCTACAGGTTTTCCCTAAACAATCCTTTTTATGTTTAACTTTCAATTCCATTATCCTAGTTCAGCTTGAGCTATAAGAAATTATCTTTTTTATGACTTGTAAAAATGATGATTACACCCCTAGTAACTGCCTTCAGTGTCTCCCAGAACAGCCTGGAATCAGACTCTGTGATAGGGTGATGTGACTGGAAATCACCCTTTTATATTAGGGTATCCTTTTCAGATATGATAAGTTAAGTCACCACCTATTACATGTGTCTCTATCTCTATTAAAGTCTACAGTTAGAAATATGGAAAATGATCCATCAGATATGATGCCAGAATGTCACAATCTATAGTATTCTGGAGTATAGATGGACTACAAAGGAAAAATCTATCCTACTTTGGTGCCATGTTTTGGGGAGCAGCAAGTGTAGTTCCAACTACTAGGGTATCTCTCTCTCCGTATATCTTTTACATTTTTAAACCGTATAATATTTTATTTATTTAAAAATGTATTTATTTAAAAATACTTTTTTTCTGCTACCTCCATCAAATGTTCGGCACGGATAGCTGTTATCTGGCTAAATTAACTAGGTGCTCAGCGGCTGAATATCGACCTTTTGAAAGGCCAATGGAATTGGAAGGACAATGCCAGGGACATGTGATTTGTCCAAGTTCAAATTTAGGCATGTATTTCAATCACCTCCCATTATGATGTTTTTCACAGGGAAAGACTTAGGAATATCAAACAGAGAAGCAAAAAATTCTTCTGAATATTGATTGGGACTGTACACAATGACCAAGGGGTGCCATATAATTCCTTCTCCAATATCACATATCTCCCTTCCATAATATTGCTAAAGGTAAGTTTTAATTAATTAATATACAAGCTTCTCTACTATGGGTAGAATATGATGATGCAATCACCATTCCAAAACAACCCTTGGCCAATTTGTCATGCTCTTTAGACATCTTGAGTTTCCTGAAGGAAAGCTATATGGACCTCCTGCTTTTTTAAATATTGTAGTAGATGTGCTCTCTTAATTGGATTAGATAGACCTCTCACATGGAGTGATCCTATACTAAATCTAGATAAGGCCATCTTCAACACTCAAATAGTATTGCAATAACATTCTAGCAAATATTGTAACACTACAGTGTACCAGTTTGAGATAGTCCGCTGCCTACCAATCAATATTTCACTTTCATTGTCATATCTTAATGGAATCTTTAACTCTTTTTTCGGTACAACATGGAACTACACATAACAAGTATACTGCAACCCCTGAACAAAGTAAAAACAACCCCCCCCCCCTGAACTCCCAATCTTCTTTACACCCTCCCAATTTACCTCCTGTAAGTAAGCACCACTTCACTGGTATTGCTAACATCTCAGAACAAAACATCTGAAGTATCCCCATAAGTCACATAAACACCCACAATGTTGGCAGCTCTGCATAGATTTCACCAAACCACTCAACTCTCTTGCAGACATTACTCAAAATGATTTGGTTCCTAGGATTCTCCCAACTCAAGCCAATCTGTTTTGGTTTAGCTTAATTCACTAATGTTTTTTCCACAGTCAATCTGATCAAGAATCCATTGCTCATGTAAAGGAAAAAATATAATAAATGTTAATGGTGTTAACTGGATGAGCTGTACAAGACTGGCTGCTCTTCCCTACCATATCTTCTGCAGTAGAACTAAAACAGTCCAATGGAAAAAAATAATATAAAATCAAAATTGGTTTAGGCATCCCCCATCGGGGGATGTCTAAACTCTAGTGATGTAAAGATCTTAACTCTGTAATTAATACTCTCCATCTGATCCCATGGTTAAGGAATACAATTTCTGTCATATTTTAGGATGATGATTGTACTCTAGGTGTACCCACTTGGTCTAAAAAGGCTGCCACTTCCTCCAGGGATTGAAATAACTTTGTTTACCATTGTCCAAGAAATGGTACTTGGCTCAGTATTGCATATTGTATGTGTGACAGTCCCTTCAGTTATGTCACCATTAAGACCTTGGTGAACCCTTTGTTCAGCTAGAGTAATACATGATAGTATCAAGTGGAACTTACCAATCAAATGCTGCCCCTCCTTTTGAAGGGGTCTGGAATGGCCATCCCCGTAAGAGACTATATATCAATTCCTTACAGAGAACATGGGAGGCAGTCCCTTTAAGTTTGCTGAGAGTTAGGAGGTAAAGAGGAGGGTTTTTTTCAGGCCCAGTCAGAGAAGCCAGGCAATCCCTGCTTAGTGGTCCTGACCAGAGTTGGGAAGGATTTCCTTTTCCAGGTCACTGGCTGGTTGGGATTTTCCCTCTGGGTCTACTTTTTGGGTTTTAAGATTTTAAGTGGTAGGAATCGGAGACTCACTGGATATTTGGGCCTCTCTTGGACTCAGGGCATGGGGAACCCTGTATTTGAGATCCCCATGGATAGGGAAGACCTGCCCTTGAAGTAGTGGTGACCCGTTGTAAGAAGGAACTCTGGTGTTAAATTCTGGTGTTAAATTCTGTTCTGGAAAGCAGACTTTGATTTCAAGATCCAGGAAGAAGTTTTGGCTGTCCTTCCTTCCTTCTAATCCAGGCTATTACTGCATGGGATCTACTTAGTGTTTGGGTACTTGCCAGGTACTTGTAGCCTGGATGGCAATTTCTTATGTTTTTATTTTCTTATGTTCCTGTTTGAAGCAAATAAATCTACTTGCCTTAAGGGGATTCCTCTCGTCAGGGATCTAAAAAGGAGAAATAAAGAGACTGTGCAAGAACCAAGGAGATCCTGAAGATCTTCTAACTGTAAGAGAAACCAAAAATCACTGTGGACACCAATCCGTTGTTTTCACTAATATAGGGAGAGAGAGAGAGAGAATATTTACTCTCTGTGCCATAGACTTTTAACATTTTTATCAGATTAGAATGGGTTTTTAGACAAGTCTAAAGAGACCCTGCTCATCTGGGTGCTCCATTTTACCTAATCCAAGAGAGTGGATGTTTTCCTGTTCCTGGTATGTGAACTCTACACAGACAGAGGGAAAAATACTGAAAGAAACAGAAACAAGGGAATTCTGTGGCACTGGAGTTTGAGTTATTGTGCCATTCCTCGCCATTTTTGACCAGTAAAGACTTTAATTGTGGACACTAATACAGTGACTCTAGAGTATTTATTTCACACTCAATGCACCTCTCTCAAGGGAACAGAAAGAAAACGGAAATGTGTAAAAAGATCACCCCTTTCACTTTGAGCCCAGGAATTATATCTCCCCCCCCCCACCCCCCAAAAAAACCAAAGATCCTGCCCTGGGAGTAAGAGAGATGGTGAAAGAGCTAGCCTGTGAGTGGTTCCAGCCCCAAAGAGAAACAAATTATTTTATGCCCCCGCCGATGTAGGATAGGCACACCGAGGTGGAGTTACATATGAATATACTTTTTCTCTTAGGCCTGGATTCACCATTCTTTCACAGAATGGTAAATCCTGCGAAAATGGGGGGGGGGGGCGGGGGGCAAAGGGAGGGGCGGGCCTGTGAAAGCCCGCAGTCTTCGCACCACTGTGGTGCGCTGGCTGCCGGCTTTCGCACTGAATAGCAACACCATGAAAGGTGTAGTTATTCAGCACGCTACTGCTGACGATAATGTTAGTAAGATTATCACCGGCAGCAAAAACACCGCCGACTCCGCCCCTCCCTGCCCTGACTCCTCCCCTCCCCCTGACTCCTCCCCTCCCCGACTCCTCCCCTCCCCCTAATTTGCATCATATCACATACGAAAAGGCCCTTTTCGCATACGATATGGCCTTACTGTGTGCATTAGGGCCCTAACGCACTTGATAAGGGTTTAGAAAATAACCCCCTTAGTTTACATTTAACATCATTAGAAGTTACTTGTTACTGTTGCACTGCAGCTGAAAAATCTAGAATAAAAAATGTGATGGCCCCTAAAGAAGAGCTCCTTCTTCCTTCTTGTTGGTTGCAATATTTTTTGTTTGTCACAAAAGTTATGGAGTATTGTTCGACCCGGATCTTGGAGCCGTCACTTGATGCTCTCTATCCACTTTCACAAGGCTGTTTTTTGCTGTATGGTCCACAAGTTCTGGGAACCATATTGAGGCAAACTCTACTGTGACACATCGCTTGGAGGCCTCTGGTAAGTCGACAATACATATATTATTATGGCAGCTCCTTTTTTCTAAATCTTCCCCCTGTATTCCACTTTGCAATTTTAATGAGTATTGATTTTGCGTCCATATATAGTATACACCTCTTCTAAATCTGTCATCATGAATCCAAATTCTCTAGTTCCTCCTTGACTTTCTCCACAATGATTGTTAATTTCTCTTCAGTATTTCATGACATTTTTTTCAGAAAAAGGTATCAAAGTACAGTTTAAATAAATCTCCAGAGGCAGTAAGTACCTATGACGCAATAGCATCATCCTCCCCAGAGGAGACACCATCTTTCCAGCGTTTTATTCAGGCTGCATTTTTCCACTCATATTTCTCTTTTTATTTTCATTGTCCACACACAATTTCACTATAACTCATCCTGGTACATCTTTAGCATTAATTGTTTCCGTGAATAAAGGCCCGCCAAGAAGTGTGAAAGGATATATGGGGAGGATCAATGGGAGCTCACTCACCAAGCTATGGGCAGTTAGTACATCATGTGACACTTCCTGCCTGCCCCTTTGTATATGAGCAAATTTACCTGCTCACCATTACTTGCACATAGGTGTATGATGTTTATAAAATAGCATTTATATGATGAATATGTGCCATTTGCACATGCATCTGCTAATTTAGCTCTCAAATCTTTGAAAATTAACCTTCTAATGTATTTCTCGGACTGCGGTGAATATTTTTTTTTTCTGTTCTTCTGAGTATTTCCCAAATCACCTGCGTTTTCAACTGCTATCTTGGATTTTTGCAACTCTTCATCCTCTGGAGATAAAAAAAAAAAAAAAAGAATCTATGTGACTCAACCTCTGTTTTTGTCCAGTAGTGCCTGGAAACAAACTGCATATATATTTATTTATTTATTTATTTAACACTTTTCTATACCGACCTTCATGGTAGAGACCATATCAGGTCGGTTCACATCGAATAGGGGAACTGAACCAAGAACAGTAACCAAAAACAAAAGGTTGAACATGAAAAAGCAAAGTTACATTTAACAGGGAAATTAAACTTGGAGGCATAGACTGCTGGAAGGAAGGAAAGGCTAGAGATAGCGGAGACATTATTAGTATAAACAGAACAGTCAGGAGGCTCTTATTCTGGTCTTAGGGGTAAAAATGGAAATCCATTGCTCCTAAAGGAAGTTCTGTCGACTATTGTGTGTCATGGATATCTGAGAAGGCTTGGCGGAAAAGCCAGGTCTTAAGTTTTTTCTTGAATGTTGGTAGGCAGGGCTCCATTCTGAGGTCAGCTGGGATGTCGTTCCAGATAGTTGGGCCTGCTGTTGAAAAGGATCGGTCTTTAGTTGAGATGAGGCGTGTAGCTTTTGTAGGTGGGGTCTGTAGGGTTCCTTTATATATTTCTCTAGTCGGTCTGTTGGTGAGGTGGAGATTGAGGGGGAATTCGAGGTCCAGATGCAAGTGATTGTAGATGACTTTGTGGATTAAAGTGAGTGATTTGTGGAGGATTCTGTACTTCACTGGGAGCCAGTGTAGGTTACGTAGGATGGGAGATATGTGTTCTCCCCGGTTGGTGTTAGTCAAGATTCTTGCGGCAGCGTTCTGTATCAACTGTAGCGGCTTGGTGGTAGAGCTGGGGAGTCCCAAGAGGAGTGCACTGCAGTAGTCGATTTTAGCAAATATCAAGGCTTGCAGAACTGTTCTGAAGTCGTGGAAAAAAAGTAGGGGTTTGAGTCTTTTTAGGACTTGAAGCCTGTAGAAACAATCTTTGGTTGTGGTGTTGATCATTTTCTTGAGGTTTAAGCGGTTGTCTAGTAACACCCCGAGATCTCGTACGTGGGTATGCATGAGCTGGGTGTTAAGGATGGTCTGTGGGAGTGGGTTGTCTTGGTTAGAGGAGATGAGGAGGAGTTCGGTCTTGGATGCGTTAAGGACCAAGTTGAGGCTGTTAAGAAGGCTGGTGATCCGATTTAGGCAGTTGTTCCAGAGTGAGAGTGATTTTGCGATGGATTCTGTTATCGGAATCAAAATCTGCACGTCATCTGCATACAGAAAATGAATAAGGTTAAGGTCTGTTAGAAGCTGACAGAGTGGGAGGAGGTATATATTAAAGAGAGTGGGTGATAACGATGATCCTTGGGGTACTCCGAGTGAGGACCTTGTTGAAGGAGATTCTTTATTATTTATTTTAACTTTGTAACTTCTGTTACTAAGGAAAGACGTGAACCAACTGAGGGCTGAACCTGATATACCTATTTCTGCTAGGAGAGTCAGAAGGATGGTGTGGTTGACGGTGTCGAAGGCTGCTGAGATGTCCAATAGAACTAGGAGGAAGGAATGGCCCTTGTCTAATCCCAGAATGATATGGTCTGTTAAGGAAATGAGGAGTGTTTCTGTATTGCGAGATTTGCGGAATCCGTATTGGGAGGGGAATAGGATGTTGTGATCCTCTAGATATTCTGATAGCTGAGTGTTAACCAGTTTCTCTGTAAGTTTGGCTAAGAAAGGTAGATTTGAGATGGGGCGGAAGTTAGCAGGTTCTTTGGGGTCTAAGTTATGCTTCTTGAGGAGGGGTTTAAGGGAAGCGGATTTTAAGCTATCTGGGTATCTCCCTTGAGCTAATGAGCAGTTTATAATATTAGCTAGAGGTCCTGCAATCATGTTTGGAATCAGTAGCAGGAGTTTGGATGGTATCTTGTCTGCTGGATGGCTAGATGGTTTCTGTTTCTTAAGGAGATATTCAATCTCCCCGGGAGATATCAGATCGAAGTTGTCGAGCTTGATTCCAGTATGGGAGTGAGTGGTGGAGAATGTAGAGTATGTGGTGGTGTTGGTTGGTAGGAGAGCCAGGGTATTTGTGATCTTCTGTTGAAAGAAAGAAGCAAGTTCATTGGCCTTGGATTGTGCTATATCATCAGGTATCGTTGGTGGGGATGACTTTGTGATTTGTGACACATAAGAGAAAAGTGCCTTGGCGTCATATTGGAGGTTGTGGATTTTACTTGCATAGTATTCTCTTTTTGACTTTAGGATTGAGGTCCTATAATGGTGTAGGGTTCCTTTGTAGGATGAGAGTGTGACAGAGTTGGGGGCTTTGCGCCATCTATTTTCTCTGTGGCGAAGGATTTGTTTCATCCGTATTAGCTCCGTGGAGAACCATGGTTGTTTTCCTTTCTTTTCAAGGTTTATTGTTTTGGAGACTGCAGGGCATATCTTGTTAGCTACTGCTTCCGTGATGTTGTGCCATGAAAGAACTGCCGATTCAGAGTTGGATAAGTCCAGGTTTGAGAGTTCTTTCGTAAGATGGTCGCTGAGAGTCTCGGATGAACATGTTTTCCTGTAGTGAATGGTGGACTGAGGTTGCGGGCTGTAAGTTTGTTGTTTAGCGGCGATCTTGGTGGTTATCAGAAAGTGATCTGACCAGGGTACTGGAGTGCAGGTGGGTGTCGATGAGCAACTGAATTTTGAGTTGATGAAGATGAGATCCAACGTGTGTCCTCCTTTGTGAGTGGGGTTTTTGACGATTTGCGTGAATCCCATTGCACTGAGGGAATTGAGGAGGGTTTCGCAGTTGGGGGAGAGGGGTGAAGCGTCGGTATGTAAGTTAAAGTCTCCCATGATCATGGTAGGGAGATCAAAGTCGATGTGCTTTACTATGGATTCGATGAGGGGAGAGGTGTCCGCTTCAAGTAATCCTGGAGGAGCATAGACTAGTAGTAGTTGCATATGTTGTGATTTGACTAAGCCCAGTTCCAGTTTGGACTCGGACTTGATTGTATGTGGGATAAGTTTGAGTTCTTTTTTGGTTGCTAGTAGTAAGCCTCCCCCTCGTTTTTTGTGTCTGTGGGTTGATAGTATTTCATACTTGTGTATAGGTAATTGGTTGATGAGCGCGATGTCGGAGTTTTTTAGCCATGTTTCTGTGATGGCACAGATATCGGGTTCTGAGTCCAGTAGATAATCGTTGAGGATGTGCGTCTTTTTAGTCAGTGATTGTGCATTAAATAGAGTAACCGAGAGTAGTGTGAGTCCTATGAACTGGGTAAGAGGGGTGATCATGATTGGTATGAGGGAGCTGCGACTTCTTGATGGTAGTTCTGGGGTAGGATAGATGCTGGATTGGCGACGGAGATGTCTGATTGGTATTTGGTTAATTAGTCTTTCTTCCCTTAGATGAGGTGGCAGGATTTGTTGTAGGAGTAGGATTTGCGGTGAAGGGGAATTAGGGTTCCGACGAGACGATGGTGTTGGCATAATGGGACTTGTAAAAATCGTGTTAATGCTCTGGTGTGGCTGGTGAATGCTGGAGCGCTTGGAGTCCCGCTGGTGTGGCTGGTGAATGCTGGAGCGCTTGGAGTCCCGCTGGTGTGGCTGGTGAATGCTGGAGCGCTTGGAGTCCCGCTGGTGTGGCTGGTGAATGCTGGAGCGCTTGGAGTCCCGCTGGTGTGGCTGGTGAATGCTGGAGCGCTTGGAGTCCCGCTGGTGTGGCTGGTGAATGCTGGAGCGCTTGGAGTCCCGCTGGTGTGGCTGGTGAATGCTGCAGCGCTTGGAGTCCCGCTGGTGTGGCTGGTGAATGCTGGAGCGCTTGGAGTCCCGCTGGTGTGGCTGGTGAATGCTGGAGCGCTTGGAGTCCCGCTGGTGTGGCTGGTGAATGCTGGAGCGCTTGGAGTCCCGCTGGTGTGGCTGGTGAATGCTGGAGCGCTTGGAGTCCCGCTGGTGTGGCTGGTGAATGCTGGAGCGCTTGGAGTCCCGCTGGTGTGGCTGGATGAGTGCAGACGTGGCTGAGTGAGTGTCTGGATGTATGCTGGTGTGGATAGGCACTCAGTGGCTGCACGAAGGGGCGCACAAAGGTGCCAGCCCCTTTGTCGCGCTCCTTCGGCGCGCGACGCAGGCGCGAGACGCCTGTGTAGCAGCAGATTTAAAGCTCCCTCTCCGAGCTTTAATTGGCTGGGTCTGTTGCCGGGGGAGGGCCGGAGGGCCGATCGGAGGGGCGGCGCGTTGGTGCGAGCAGCGGCAGTGACTTGCCTCGTGGTCAGCGTCTGGGCTCGCCGTGGGTAAGGGATATCAAGGGCCTTACCCCGGCGGGTCTGGGCGCCGATCGCGCAGGCCTCCCTTCGCGGCGATGCAGGTAGTCATAAAAATCTAAATTATGAGTTGAGAATGTCTGCTTTTGCTTCTGATTAGCAGAAATAAAAACAATATCAATTTAGCAATATTATTTAAAAAATAACCCATAAAATGGTGTGAAACATAGGATTGTCAAACAGCAGTGATCAATACAGAAAGCTTATTTGAAAGAAAGTATATATATATTCCAAAACCAATACAAAAAATACATAATTCTATGTGTATATATAATTCTATGTATATATATATATATATATATATATATATATATATATATATAGTGATGTGTGTTTTACAGAATGATACAACACAATATTTAAGATTTCACTATGTGTAGTAATAATTTCTTTGTCCTGCTATGTCAGAAAAGCATTTCATGGCTTCTTTTCCAAATTATTTTATTTTGCTCTTAACAATTGATTGAAATTATTCAAACATATTAATTTGCTTTCATTTTTTCATGAAACATATAGAGGTTGGGAATTCAGAATTAATTGTCGACAGTTGGCTGATTGTCAAACAGGTTGTAAGCGGTTCCTGCCTCACGGAGGCTCAGAACACAAACACCACAGACAGCAACCATCGTCCACGTCTACATATAAAGAATGAAAAGCCACCTGCTATTCCATTTAATCCTGATCCTCAGGCTAACAATCTGGTCTTAGTGTCCTGTTACTCTGTATAATCTTGACTGCCTAATTCCCCATTTCTGACTTGTTTATGTATATGAAGCCAGGCAAAGAGACATGTATCAGCCTCTGAAATGCAGCTATTGTTAATAAGATTGGTCTATAGAGCTCATACACGTTACGGACTCCTCTTTGATTTGGCCTGATTTGCTCCTTTCTTTGGCCTGTTCTACCATTTCCCATACACCTGGAGCAATATTTATGACAGGACGCAAACTGTTCATTGCCAGAATCTTTTATGAAACCAGACACGGCATTTATCTGGCTTAGAAGTCTTTCCTGGGAAGATTATTTTTCTTTATGGGTGCAATCTCTGCCCGCAGAGTTCGAGATATTGCTATGCCACTGCTGATGATTGTAACCTTATTCTTCCAGTAAAAGTGTTTGCTATAACTTTTTTACAATTTCCCCTTCTGTATTTCTTCACTTTGCCATCTGCTACCCTGATAAAATTGCAGTGGGAAGCATGTGTTTTGGTAGAATTTGTTTTCCAGCGTGTAGAAAAGTCTCTTTGTGGCAGGATCCTCACTGCGCCACTTTAACAGTACATGCTTTTTGTTGATCTGTTATTGCTTGTTTCAGATCACCAACCACTGTGTCATGTGGTTTGGGATTTTTGTACTTTAACTGGTGCAATCTCATTGCCCTGTCTTCCTAATTGAACTATTCATTTCCTCTGTAGGTCTAATAGCTTCTCCATTATCCCCTGCACTCTTCTGTTTTGTTTGCTTATCATTACTGTTTTCAGGATAGTATTATTTCTCATTTAGATCTTTTTTTTTTTTTTGCTTCCTGGAATATTAATAGTACACAAACCAAACCAGAATGTCCATGTTATCATTTTATCATTCTTTTCATGCTAAAATCTATTGTATAGATTCAAAAAGACCTGTTATATAGATGTCAGAGAAGATGGGAAATCTGAGTGTACCTTCATACGATGCTGTACTTAATACGGCTATCGTGTGTAAGTACAGCATCGTATGAAGGTACACTCAGATTTCCCATCTTCTCTGACATCTATATAACAGGTCTTTTTGAATCTATATTAGTTACATGTTATACCAATCAGGGTTTATATATTTTGCGAAAATCTATTGTATGGCATTTGTTTTATGTTTAACATCCTCAGTCACTGAAGGAATAGGGCAACTACTGTACAAGTTAAGGCTGAATGGGTAATATATTCAGAAAATAACACCTTTGACTTTCTAAAATTCACAAACATATTAGCAGTGTTATTATCAACTGTGGTAGAGTTTGTAATGCTGGCAGCAGGACAAGGTGGTTCTAATTCTTAACTCTGATACTCTGATAATTCTTAACTCTGACACGATTTTAACGATTTTCACGATACTTTACCCACCCAAACGGCAACAATACGATTCCCTCCCCCTCCCAGACGAAATCGATCGTTAAGACGATCAAGGACACGGTTCACATCTCTAATACCTAATGATTAGGTGAACATCTAACCCCACAACAGAAGCAAACTTTCCCAGTCATCCCCTCAGCTACAGTCCTTTTACCCACACCTCCTTTTTCCTCCCCTCTCTCCTTCCAGGAGTGTATACTATGTACTGCCGATGACACAAGCCATTATTCTCCTGCACATGTTGAAGGAGAGAGTTTGTAACCTGTCTTCCTGGAACAGGGGCAACACTCTTCTACTTTTTTTCCCCATCACTTACTGGACCAGGCAGAAGAGATCCTTTAATGAGCGTGGCCAGGAACCCCCTTCTGTTTCATCGCAGGGCCAGAAGCTTCTTCTTCTTCTCTCTTATAGATGCAATGCTAAGGAAGTGAAGATCCTCTTTTCTCCACAAGGAGCTCACAGTCCTACTCTCCCTGTCCATTGTGTGGGTAAGACTGTGAGCCTTCTGTGTGCAGTTGCGTTTCCTGTCTGTGGAGGAACCTCTTGATTAGAAGGAGGAAGAGGTTCTATGACTGTAAGCAAAAGCAGCATCGGTAGTGCCAATCAAATCTGAAAACGGGCTGCTTAATTCCACATATATTACAGCACTCCCCGGCAAAAAAAAGAAAAAAAACCAAAAAACAGTACATAGTGGTTTGTGCCTGATTTAAATGTCCAGAGAGGAGAAGGTAATGTGGACATGAGGAAAGACTCCTATGGCCAAAACAAAGGCTAGGGAAGCACTCAGTCCCACCTGTCATTCCCAATCACAGCTCATCCTCAAAAGTCTTCTCCAAAATGCCCCATACCCCCAAAGCCCATCCACATCACAATCTTCCCCCCATCCTCACCTGTCACTACCACTCTCTCTCTCAGGCCCCCTTCTCTCATTCTTCCAGTTTCCCCTTCCCCCTTTCCCTATCTTTTTCTCTTGTACTCCTCCCATCCTTTCTCCCTCTGCACACTTAAGGCCGAATTTTAAATACTCCCTGCACATAAGAAATGGGGGTTACGTGCGAGGCCGGGCCCCTGTGAAGGGGGCGGTCTGGGGAGAGGAGCGGGGTAGTCCAGGACAGCACCATTCCTCGCTGTCCTGGAGCCTCGCATGCCGGCTAGCTGCCGGCGCGCGCAAGTTACTTCATGTCAGGCCCTGAAGTAACTTAAAAAATAAAAGGTAAAACAATTTAAAAATGGTTTTTAGAGGGTGGGAAGGAGAGGGGAAGGGGAAGGGAGGTTAGGGTAGGGGGTAGGAAAATTCCCTCCCAGTCTGCTCCTAAATTGGAGCAGACTGGGAGGAAACTGGGGAAGGTCACGATGCCGGGTAGCGTGCGCACATGGACGCGCGCGTGTATTTTTTTTTTTTTAATCTACCCCTTAATTCTCTCCTTCCTGCATAGGCATTTTTTGAATTTTATATTTGGTGGAAGGAGTTTAATGCCCCTCTTCCAGTTCAACTCTCTACATTCCTTTAGCCTGCTCTGCTCTCCATTTCCCACTGACCTGTCCTTCTTTGTCCCCCTCGCAGTTCCTCTTCCCATCCTATTCCTTAGCATGTTTCTCCTTAGCCAGTGCCCTCCTCTGGTCTAATACCATATGAATTCAAAGTGTCTTTGCAGGCTTTTCTGTTTGGCACTACAACAGTGCATGTAAATAAGATATACATGCTGTTGTAAGTAATATTTTTACCTCAAAAGACTGTTATTTTTCATGTAAAATCTACTATAAAAGCATAATTTTGTAATTATGTGTGTGGGTAGCATATGACTAGTGAGGGGGGAGGGACGCCATTCTGTAAGGTTTGCCTAGGGTGCCTAACATCTTTGCACCAGTCCAGTATAAGGAAAAGAGTAGAAGGCCCCTGACTGATCCCTGAAGCATGCAAATTGATATTGGAATGGCAGAAGAGGAGGATCTGCCAGAGGAAATACTAAAAGTGCGATAGAAAAGATAAGATGAGAACCAAGACAGGACAGAATCTAAAAATTCAAGTGAGAACAGAGTATCAAGGTGGTAATCAACAGTGTCAAAAGCAGCAGATAGATCAAGAAGAATAAGGACTGAGTAAAGGCCTTTGGCTTTAGCCATAAACAGGTCATTGGAGACTTTGGCAAGGGCTGTTTCAGTTGAATACAGAGAGCGAAAACCAGACTAGAGGGGATCAAGCATGGCTTGAGACGCAAGAAAGTCAAGATAGTGGTGGTGAACAGCATGTTCAAGTGATTTGGATGCAAAAGAGAGGAGGGAGAAGGGACAATAGTTGGCAAGAATGGTAGAGTCCAGTGAGGGTCTTTTGAGAATTGCTGTGATTATAGTTTGTTTGAAGGCAACAGAAATAGTAGCAGTGGAAAGTGGAGGACTGAGAATGCGAATAAATGTGGTATTTTTTTAGGATAGAAAAAGTATATTGTGCAAGTGATCAAGCAGACTATCAGAGTTTGCTTGATCACTTGCAGATGATCACTTGATCATCTGCAAGTGATGATCTTGCAGATCATCACTTGCAGATGATCAAGTGATGATCATCTGCAAGGGTTCCGGACCCCCGATGAACGACCTCCTGCAGTCGATCTCCTGCCGGCGCCATTTTCCGTACGGAAAACGATTCGCGGCAGGAAATCGCTCCCAGACCCTCGCTGGACCCCCAGGAACTTTTGGCCAGCTTGGGGGGGCCTCCTGACCCCCACAAGACTTGCCAAAAGTCCAGCGGGGGTCTGGAACGACCTCCTGCAGTCGAACAGTGTTGGTCTATGGCCGCCGCCATTTTGCGGTGGCCATTTTGTAAAATGGCGCCGGCTGAAGACAACACGATTCAATAGCAGGAGGCCGTTTCGGACCGCCGCTCTACCCAGGGTAATTTAAGGCATTTGGGGGGGGGGGGGGGTTCGGGAGGGTGGGGGATTTAATTTAAAGGGTCGGGGGTGGGTTATAGGGGGTTTTAGTGTGCAGGTTTTCCTGCCCTCCCCCTTCCCCCGATGTAGCTACGGACCGCCGCTGGACCCCAGGGTAATTTAAGGCATTTGGGGGGGGGGGGTTCGGGAGGGTGGGGGATTTAATTTAAAGGGTCTGGGGTGGGTTTTAGGGGGTTTTAGTGTGCCGGTTTTCCTGCCCTCCCCCTTCCCCGATTTACGATTTTTTGACGATAAATCGGGGGAATTGGTATTGTATCGTGGCCCTAACGGTTTTTGACGATTTAAAATATATCGGACGATATTTTAAATCGTCAAAAAACGATTCACATCCCTATTAGGTATTGGAACTCGCCAATGTCAACTTCCAGCACGACTTCCATCGTAGATATCAGTGTATGCGTGTTACTGGAGTACATATATAAAACTAGATTGTCAATACTTTTTAACTAAAATAAACCTAAATAATAATTTTTAAAAGTATATTAAAGGTTCTAATGGAAAAATTGTTATTATATAATGAGACCAATAATTATATTCCCCATGGGGGCTGCATTGCCATGGGTACTTTGTACCCACAGGACAGGAATCTGAATTTCAAAGGGAAACTCTATAAGGACAGCATGTGGAATGGGGGTACAAAATACTTATATATTTTTGTGCCTACTTTGAAGCAAGTGCAAAAGTAAGCACCCAAAATGACACATGGAGATTGATTATGAAATTGCCGTGTGTACTTTCACTCCCCAACCTGACTCTGTATTTTTTCCCTGAAGGTTTAAACATGTAAAGCACTCTGATAATTGTCCCCAATGTGAATAGGTGCTGAATTATACTTCTATGGCAAAAGCTGTATATCATAAAAACAATCAGTTCTTTAGCACAATACAGAATTATGCTTGCAAATAAATTTCAGAAAGTGAGTGATAATTGGTCTGCTATTGTAGTGTGCTGACTGCTGAACCAGGAAAATAACATGAAAGACCAAAGGATGATCTACTTATTTTATTTTGGAAATCTTCTCAAGGCAGCAATACTAGCATTCTGCAAATCTATAACTAAACATAAACACTCCACTCTAACGGGCGGATTTTCAAAGGCCTGCTCGTGTAAATCCGCCCGGATTTACATGAGCAGGGCCTTGCACGCCGGCGCGCCTATTTTCCATAGGCCGCCGGCGCATGCAGAACCCCGGGACGCGCGTAGGTCCCGGGGTTTTCGGAAGGGGGTGGGGCACCGGCCCAGGGGCGTGGTCCAGGCCTTCGGACCAGCCCCCGGGTTGAAGCACGGCGCGCCAGCTGGCGCTCGTAGATTTACGTCTGCTTCTCGCAGGCGTAAATCTACGGACAAAGGTAAGGGGGGGGGTTAGATAGGGCCGGGGGGGTGGGTTAGGTAGAGGAAGGGAAGGTGAGGGGAGGGGAGGGCAAAAGAGAGTTCCCTCCGAGGCTGCTCCGATTTCAGAGCGGCCTCGGAGGGAACGGAGACAGGCTGTGCGGCTCGGCGCACGCCGGCTGCCCAAAATCGGCAGCCTTGTGCGTGCCGATCCAGGATTTTATAAGATACGCGAGGCTACGCGCGTATCTTATAAAATCCAGCGTACTTTTGTTTGCGCCTGGTGCGCAAACAAAAGTACGCGAACGCGCTTTTTTTAAAAATCTACCCCTAAGGATTTAGAGAAAATTTGCAATATATGCCCTCTATTATTGATAGAATTGCAGCCATCTTATTTAGGATGTCCCTAGTGTTGGACTGAGAAACCTATATAAGACTGACATCATATCATGTGAGTAACATCCTACCAGAGTCAGCTAGACCCAACTAGAAGTAAGGATGCTCTAAAAGCAGCCAATTGTGATGTGCGGTTAAAAAAATTTGATTTGGTTCATTCATCTGGTTTTTATGGCTCAGTCACATAATCCTTTCCAAATAAATTTGTGACTCTGTAATAATCTTTCTTTCCATATCTCATCTCAATTTCAGGGGCAGTTTTGAAGTTTCCTCTCAAAATAGTGGATTTGACACTTGGATGGGTTTAGATTGCATAATTCAAAGTCCCATTTCTCATATCTTAATTCAGACATTTTGAATAGACTTCTTACTTTTTCTCTATTCTCCTCAATTCCCCTGACAGTACCTGGATGTCAGCTACCAACTTTGCTCCAAAATATCTTGAGGATTTGTCTATAGCGCTGGAGGTGGACCCTTGGCCTGGTGCAGGATTGGTATGGCCCTCTGGTCAGACCCAGAGAGTGCCTGCCACCAGGAGGCGGAGCACACATGGAGACAGAGGCTAACTGGAGTTTCACTAATAACAGTCCGGGGTTTCCGCAGGTTGAGCCCTTGGGTACCTGGACCGCCTGGACTTAGGTGGGCCTCTGGTGGTCTCCCAGAGAGGTAGCGGAGGGGTGTGCCCACCACGAGCAAGGGTGCATGACTGCTGCAGAGAGGATGAATTAGGCCCAAGCTGGAAGCTCCGGAGACCTCAGGGAGGCAACAGTTCAGGAAGGTTCTCTGGGTGAGACAGGCAGTGCCTGTGGGCCTAGTCACGTGGAGGCCGCGGTTGGTTTCCAAGCAGGTTGGTCCAATGGTCACAATAGGCCAGAAGAGAGTGTCCAAGTAAAGCGCAAGGGTCAGAGCCAGAGTATCAGTCCAAGAGAGGTCAGCCAAAGCAGGGGGTCAGTTCCAGGCGGCAGACAAAAGAATGGTCAGGCAGGCAATGGTCAGTTCCAGGCGGCAGGCAAGAGAATGGTCAGGTAGGCAGTGGTCAGTTCCAGGCGGCAGGCAAGAGAATGGTCAGGCAGGCAGTGGTCGGTTCCGGGCGGCAGACAAGAGAATGGTCAGGCAGGCAAAGGTCAGTACCAAAGATTAGTCTGGAGAGGTACTACCTGAAGGATACGGGAACACACGGAGCCACTAGGAATGGAAGACACAGGAACATGGAGACGCTGGAACAAGAGCTGCTGGAACAGGAGACACTGGAATGCAAGGCAAACTAATACACCAACAGTGTTGACCCGATTGCCAAGGCGAGGTCCTGGGGACCAATGTTGTTCCTTAAAATTTAAATATCTTGCAGAATTAACCCATCCCCACCCCAAATGTGGATTTTTATGAACACAACTATGATGTTCAGTGAAGCACTTATGGATTTGCTGTTGAGTTCTACCTATTTACGTCTTTTTGGCATGGATGTATAATAAGGTTGTTTGGAAATTTAAAAAAAATCTTTGGCCTCATATATCTCCCCTGTGTCCCCATCATTTCAATATGAACCTGTAATTGCCTGTTGGCATAAAGAACAATAACCACAAGTCCAATGCCTTTGGAGCAAAGTTCCCCCAAAGAATCCTCCATTGCGTTTTCCTGTGTTGGCATCCATGAGTTTACCACATAGATGCATAAGCTCTTACCTCATGTGTAAGCTATTTATGGTACCTCAAAAATAATTGTATATATCTGTAAAATTGGCCAATGTTTAAAAATTTAAAAAGCAACTACTGCAGACTTTGCTGTATATCTCAACCCACACACACTAAATTGTCATTCTTATAGTGGTTGTGTTTTTATAAGCAGCCATTCTGTTTCCACATTCTTTATTCTTTTAAAATATTGTTTAATGATGTTAATCGGATGGCCATGGATCAATGACCTCCTGAATAGAAACTCAGCCTGTGTCTGAAACTCAGTCCTTGTTGAGCAAATTCTCCAGAGTCTCAAAAATTGACCAACCAGTAAATTACTTCTCAACTTCTAAAGATGAAAGCTGCTAAAGTGAAGCAAGGTATTTCTGTCAGTAATTTACCTAAAAATACTCATATTTAGCACTGCGCCTTTTTTTGTAATGGTAGTATCCAAGAATGTGATGGCATTAAATTGTATGTCATTGTAAACAGCTTTCTGTCCTGGATATTTAACCTTTTAATGACATCATGCAAAGTTGCTTCATCTGATTGCCATAGAAAAAATATATCAATTATCTACCAGACCACCAGACTCATAGATGTACCTGCTTGAATATTGGTATTGTATACAAAAAACAATATTCAAATTTAGCCATATCAAGATTGGGCAAATCAGGAACTTTTATCCCATTTTAGGCTGCTGATGATGAGAGAGATAGAGAAAACATCTGTAGAGGCTCACAAAAAAGTTAACTATTTATACCACTGTAAGAGGGGGCACTAGTAACTCGGGGTGAGGTTTGTGGGGGTGGGGGTGGGTTCTGGGAGCAATTTTACATGCACAGTCATGCATACAAACAGCACAGTTGCCATCAGTGAAGATTTAATAGGATTTAGAGGGATGAAATGTGAAAGAAGAGTAGATTTGTATCATGTTCTCTCTACCTAGCTTGATACAACAAATGTGTTTCAGACAGAAGTCTGGGAGAAAATTAATACTATTATGGATTACTCATAGCATTGTGATTTTGAAAACATTAGTATTGCAGTCACAATTGCATACATAAGAAACCTCGGGTTTTTTTCTCTATGCTTTTTTTTTAACTGCAGTTTTTTTTTATTGAACTCAGACTGTCCCTCTGTGCTCATTTAAGCCAAGTGCACTGGGCATCAGTGGGCAGTTTTGCAAACTCACATATATTGGAACTGCAGTGCTCTTTTAAGCCAATAAGGCAGTGCACTGGGCGTCAGTGGGCAGTTTTACAGTATAACATATAGTGGGAAAATGGTGCTGTTGGATGCCAAATCCCAAGTAGGCCTCTTTATTTATTATTTATTTATTTTTAGATTTTTATATACCGGTGTTCCTATATGAAATAAAGATCACATCGGTTTACATTGAAACAGAACATGAAAATTGCCAAAAGGCATTACATAGAACAAGGTTATGAAACTTGGAACAGTGTACATAAGTTCAAAATTTAACAATAACGTTGTAACATTGATGACCAAAAGATAAAGGAGAAAAAAAAAAAAAAAAAAAGACTTAAACAATTAAGTTGACAGGTCTTATTGAGCATAAAAATTATAACGTATAAGTGAGAAAGTCTCAAGTGTCCTGCAGCAAGAGATTAGATACCGAAGTAGGTAGTGGTATGGAAAATGGGGGTTTGTGAAGAAGATATGTTCTTGCTGGTTGGAGGGGAAAAAATGATGATCATGGTCCTGGAAAAGCTTGGCTAAAGAGCCAGGTTTTAAGTTTTTTTTTGAATGAAGAGTGGCAGAACTCAAGCCGAATGTCTGGTGGGAGCGCATTCCATTGAATGGGGCCTGCTGTAGATATGGCACGTTTATGATGCGAGGATTTTGTTGAAGGTACATAGAGAGTGCCTTTATATGCTCCTCTGATGGGTCTAGAGGAGGAGTGAGGGCGTAGTTGGTTACATAATTGAAGAGGAGAGATATTGTGAATGGATTTATGAATTACGGTGAGTACTTTATATAGGATCCTTTGCTTTATAGGCAGCCAGTGGAGGAGCTTGAGAATGGGGGTGATGTGATCTCTTTTATTCGTATTGGTAAGGATTCTGGCTGCAGAGTTCTGTAGCATTTGGAGGGGTTTGATGGATGAATATGGAAGGCCTTTTATGGAAGGTCTTTAGTAGTTACAGGTTCGGTGTTTGCACATACAGAGGTCCCAGTAGTAGTGTACATCCAGGCACTGCCTTGTGAGACTGTGGGCAGTTTTGCAGACTCATATATATTGGGACAGTGGTACTCTTTGAAGCCAAATCCCCAGTAGGCCTCTTTAGTAGTTAGAAGTTTGGTGTGTGCACATACAGTGGTCCCAGTAGTAGTGTACATCCAGGCACTGCCTTGTGGGCCTCTGGGTAGATTTGCACACTCAGATATATTGGAACAGCAGTGCTCTTTGAAGCCAAATCCATAGTAGGCCTTTTTTATAGTTACAAGTTTGGTGTGTGCACATACACCGGTCCCAGTAGTAGTGTACATCCAGGCACTGCCATGTGGGCCTGTAGGCAGTTTTGCAGACTCACATATTGGGACAGTGGTGCTCTTTGAAGCCAAATCCCCAGTAGGCCTATTTAGTAGTTAGAAGTTTGGTGTGTTCACATACAGTGGTCCCAGTAGTAGTATACATCCAGGCACTTCCTCCTGGGCCTGTGGGCAGTTTTGCAGGCTCACATATATTGGGACAGTGGCGCTCTCTGAAGACAAATCCCCAGTAGACCTCTTTAGTAGTTACAAGTTTGGTGTGTGCAAATACAGAGGTTTCTGTAATAGTGTATATCCAGGCACTGGCTCCTGGGCCTGTGGGCAGTTTTGCAGACTCACATATATTGGGACAGAGGTGCTCTCTGAAGCCAAATCCCCAGTAGGCCTCTTTAGTAGTTGGAAGTTTGGTGTGTGCACATACAGTGAGCCCAGTAGAAGTGTATATCCAGGCACTGCCTTATAGGCCTGTTGGCAGTTTTGCAGACTCACATATTCTGGGACAGCGGTGCTCTCTGAAGCCAAATCGCCAGTAGACCTCTTTAGTATTTACAAGTTTGGTGTGTGCACATACAGCGGTCCCATAGTACTGTACAATCAGGCACTGCCTCGTGGACCTGTGGGAAGATTTGCAGAAGCCCATATATTGGGACAGTGGTGCTCTTTGAATCCAAATCCCCAGTAGGCCTCTTTAGTTGTTAGAAATTTGGTGTGTGCACATACACCGGGCCCAGTAGTAGTATACATCCAGGCACTGCCTTGTTGGCCTGTGGGCAGTTTTGCAGACTCAGATGTATTGGGACAGCAGTGTTCTTTGAAGCCAAATCCCCAGTAGGCCTCTTTAGTTCTTACAAGTTTGGTGTGTGCACAAACAGCGGTCCCAGTAGTAGTGTACATTCAAGCACTGCCTCATGGGCCTGTGGGCAGTTTTGCAGACTCACATATTTTGGAAAAGCGGTGCTCTTTGAAGCCAAATCTCCAGTAGGCCTCTTTAGTAATTACAAGTTTTGTGTGTGCACATAGAGCTGTCCCAGTAGTAGTGTACATCCAGGCACTGCCTCGTGGGCCTGTGGGCACATTTGCAGAACCACATATATTGGAACAGTGGTGCTCTTTGAATCCAAATCCCCAGTAGGCCTCTTTAGTAGTTTTAAGTTTGGTGTGTTCACATACAGCGGCCCCAGTAGTAGTGAACATTCAGGCACTGCCTCGTGGGCCTGTGGGCAGTTTTGCAGACTCACATATATTGGGACAGCGGTGCTCTTTGAAGCCAAATCCCCAGTAGGCCTTTTTTGTAATTACAAGTTTTGTGTGTGCACATACAGTGGTCCCAACAGTAGTGTACATCCAGGCACTGCCTCGTGGGCCTGTGGGCAGATTTGCAGACTCAGATGTATTGGGACAGCGGTGCTCTTTGAAGCCAAATCCCCAGTAGGCCTCTTTA
The DNA here is from genome assembly GCF_901001135.1 of Rhinatrema bivittatum. Taxonomy (NCBI): domain Eukaryota; kingdom Metazoa; phylum Chordata; class Amphibia; order Gymnophiona; family Rhinatrematidae; genus Rhinatrema; species Rhinatrema bivittatum. Next base: position 474,563,700 of record NC_042615.1, on the reverse strand, counting down.
GTAATTACAAGTTTTGTGTGTGCACATAGAGCTGTCCCAGTAGTAGTGTACATCCAGGCACTGCCTCATGGGCCTGTGGGCAGTTTTGCAGACTCACATATATTGGGACAGCGGTACTCCTTGAAGCCAAATCAACAGTAGGCCTTTTTAGTAGTTTTAAGTTTGGTGTGTTCACATACAGCGGCCCCAGTAGTAGTGTACATTCAGGCACTGCCTTGTGGGCCTGTGGGCAGTTTTGCAGACTCACATATTTTGGGACATTGGTGCTCTTTGGACACAAATCCACAGTAGGCCTCCTTTGTAGTTACAAGTTTTGTGTGTGCACATACAGCGGTCCCAGTAGTAGTGTACATCCAGGCACTGCCTCGTGGGCCTGTGGGCAGTTTTGCAGACTCACATATATTGGGACAGCGGTACTCCTTGAAGCCAAATCCCCAGTAGGCCTCTTTAGTAGTTACAGGTTTGGTGTGTGCACATACAGTGGTCCCAGTAGTAGTGTATATCCAGGCACTGCCTCGTGGGCCTGTGGGAAGTTTTGTAGACTCACATATTTTGGGTCAGCGGTGCTCTTTGAACCCAAATCCACAGTAGGCCTCTTTAGTAGTTACAAGTTACTAGTAGGCAGTGACATTAAATCCATGATGTCAGGGAAAGCTAGACGTGGTTGAGTGATTGAGACTGGCAGAGGAGGCACTGGCAGAGGAGGCACTTCAAAAGGCAGTGCCAGTCACCCATTAATATTAAAAATCTGGAGCAACAGGCAGTTCCATCTGGATAAAACTGAAATTTAAAGATGATGCATCGCCACCACCTGTTTCTGACCCTATAGTTTTGGAGGTGAGGGAAGGGAGGCAGAGTCATGCAAGACAAAAGTGTGAGACCCAAAAGCAGCAGTGCTACAGCAGACTCGACTTAGCATTGAAAATGTAGCACAGGCACTGTTTGCTTCTGATTCCGATGAAGGATCATCTTGTGTGGGATTCTCATCATCAGAAATGGAAGAAGTAATAGCTGAAGAAGGTTTAGGAGGATTAGTCAGTTCTGTCTTAGCCTCTACTTCAGTGCTACAGGGGAGAGATGAAACTGATGATGAGGAGGAGGAGAAGTAGTCAGCGAAGGTACAAAGTGTGACTGATGCCCCTGGCATTGCTTCTCAGGGTGCACCCACTACTTCAGCTCCAGTGCTAGCATCTACACCGAAGGCTATAGAGAAGGGATCACGAAAGAAATCTGTGATCAGGGTAATTTTAAAGTGATGTAAGACCCGCATTTTTATCATTGTAATTACTGTGCCAGGGCTATTAGCAGAGGCAAGCAAATGGGACATCTAACTAATTTTGGCATGATGCATCATATGCAGAAGCAACACTCAACAGTACTGCCATCTGGGGATGGTGGCAGTAAAAGTCAGGGGACCCCTTTTTCCAGGCAGTGTAAAGTGGTTGAAAAGGAGCAGAGTCACCCCACACCCTCAGCCCCTTCAATCAGTCAGGTGGCAGGCCAGCAACCCCCTGCCATGTGTCAGAAGCAACAACTCACCATGGAGGAAATGGGGTGGTGTTCGGTAATGCTGTCCCGGGGAAGGAGGCAGGTAGCCTCAAATGTTGTAACCAGGAGCACTGGGGAAATGATTACCCTTGATGACCAGCCTTTGCAGATAGTGGAGAATGCGAGTTTCAAGCATTTGTTGAAGGTCTTAGTTTCAAATTACAAAGTCCCCTCCAGAACCACATTTAGCAGAAACATCATCCCCAGCCTGTACAACCAGTGTTGCAGTCGCATCCAAGCGCTGCTAGCTAAGGCACGGGGAGTGTGCATTTCACCTGCAATATCATGATCGCACTGAATGCTGGACACTTTTACCTCTCCCTGACAGCACACTTTTGGGACCTGGCTGAGGCAGGGGCAGGCAGTAGCTCTATTAGTGAACAAGTATCAGGGTGGAGGTGGGCTTTATTACTCACCCACCTGACGGACGACGCCCATACCTCAGCCAATATTCTATCATGCATCAGACAAATGCTGGCGGGGTGGCAGCTATACCAGCAAGACAGGAATATTCAGGCAGGGTTCTTTGTCACAGACAATGGTGCAAACATGGTAAAGGCAGAATCCAATGGGGGCTTTCAGAAAATCTGATGTTTTGCACACACTCTGCTCCTGGTAGTGAAGTCAGCTCTGGGGCTGGAGTCCAAGCACCAAGAGAATGAATGCCTGCAGGACTTAATACAAAGTGCAGGAACATAGCAGCACACTTCCACAGAAGTGTGAAGGTGGGGCAGGTTCTCCGACAAAAAACAGACTGATTTGGAGATGACTCACAAGAGTCTCATTCAAGACATTGCCACCCGGTGGAATTCCACCTATATGATGCTGCAGAGGTTAGTGGAGCAGCAGACACCCCTTCATGAACTTTCTGTGGCTATTAACACAGGTGTGCAAAGTCCCCTAGGGCATCATGATTGGTTAGTCATGAGAAAGCTGGTAAAAATCCTGCAGCCCTTCAAGGATGCCATGGAGGAGCTGAGTTCCAGAAGTGCCACTTTGGCTAACATCATCCGTATGGTTAATTTTCTGGAGGAAAATTTGGAGGACTTTAAACCGGAAGAAAGAATGACAGCAGAGGTGCTGTATTGTCTGGACATTTTGCAGAAGCAGGTGCAAGAGAGATTAAGGCCTTTAACAGAAGACCACACATACATGCTCGCCACAGTCTGGAATCCCCATGTGAAAGGGAAACTCACCCTTCAGTATGATTGTCTCCTATTGTAAAGGACCTGCTGTTAGTAAAATTCTGTGAACAGGAGCACCATAGGCAGAGACAGATTAGGCATGATGCAAAGGAGGAAACAGCGGGCACTTCAGAGAGTAGTGCTATCCCAAGCAGGAGCAGCACTCTGTCAGTGACAGCTAGTACTTCCTCCTCCACTTCAGTACGCCATAGCCATGTTGCCCATAAAAAATCATCTGTTCTGGAATGGGCTAGAGAGAAAGCAGCTGGCATGAGTGACTCTCAGCCCACCCAAGCGAAAGAGACACCAGAACAAATGTCAGTGACACGGTATCTCTCAGAACCCACAGAGGACATGCAGACAAATCCGCTGGCATATTGGGCACCCAATTCTACTGTCTGGCCACACCTAGCCAAAGTGACTTAGTGATATCTGTCATGTCCACCAACCAGTGTGCCCAGTGAACGTGTATTTTCAATGACAGGGTATATCATGAGCCCTCACCACTCAAGGCTGGCACCAGAGTTGTTGGAAATGCTAGTGTTTTTGAAACTAAACATGCCTTTGCTTGGGTTTCCAAATTTTCCCTGTCAATGGCAAGATAAATAAAAACAATTGAAAGCCTTGCAGCAGCTCCATCTGCCTCCTATGCTCCAGATAATATCAGCACATGTACCTGACCTGAAACACTGTGCCAGTCTGTCCACTGTCCAGGCCATACGTCCCTACAAGGGCCTGACCTCAAATGCTGGGCCTGTCTGAGTTTAGTTCTAGTATTTCTAATTTCAGTTTCATAATATTTGTGCATCACTTCTTTCCAGAATATTCTTTTTCCTGTTTAGCAACATTTGGAATGTAAGAACATAAAAAGCTGACTTAATATGTTTGGAGCTTATATATTTCATATGCTCAATAGTTTTCATGACCTTCATAATATGGGCCATTTTCCCTAAATCTTTCTTAGGTGCCAACATTAATGTTTCTAGAACTATAGAAAACTGGTGGTAGTTGCACTCTATTTCACTCTCTGTGTTCCCATAGTTTACAGAGGCACTGTGTAAACTACAAGGTCAACATAGGTTGTTATTGTACATTTGGACTTGAGTAGCAGTTTTCTTATTTCTGAGAGCTCTTCAAGTTCCTTTGTCATCAGCTGAAGTGCATAAGTACAGTTAATAGCTTCTGGGTATTTACAAGGGCTTGACCTCAAACGCTGTGCCTGTCCATCCAGGCCTTATGTCCCTACAAGGGCTTGACCTCTAATGCTGTGCCTGTCCATCCAGGCCTTACGTCCCTACAAGGGCTTGACCTCTAATGCTGTGCCTGTCCGTCCACTGTCCAGGCCTTACATCCCTACAAGGGCCTGACCTCAAATGCTATGCCTGTCTGTCCAGCTTGGAGCTTGGATATTTTATATGCTCAATATTTTTCATGACCTTAATAATATAGGCCATTTTCCCTAAATCTTTCTTAGGTGCCACCATTAATGTTTCTAGTACTATAGAAAACTGGTGGTAGTTGCACTCTAGTTCATCCTCTGTGTTCCCATAGTTTACAGAGGCACTGTAGGGTACAAAGTCAACATAGGTTGATATTGTAGATTTGGACGAGTAGCAGTTTTCTTATTTCTGAGAGCTCTTCAAGTTCCTTTGTCATCAGCTGAAGTTCATAAGTACAGTTAATAGCTTCTGGGTATTCCCTAGACACCAACAGAACCACTACCCTCTAGGGGCCAACCCATTTCAGGGAGCCCTTTCCTATGCAAAGGAAAGGGAACTCTCCCCGGGTGTAGCCAGTCTATCTCTTAGTACCCTCTGACCCATATTGAATTAGAACCGCTGTTCACATGGAAACCTCCTCCACATCGACTCGCCATTCTTGAAGGCTCGTGCTCCACTCTAGGGGCCAACCTATTTCAGGGAGCCCTTGCCTGCGCAAAGGAAAGTGAACTCTCCTCGGGTGTAGCCAGCCTATCTCTTAGCACCTTCTGACCCATGTTGAACTACTGTACACATGGAAACCTCCACCACATCAGCCTTGAAAATTCTCGTTTGTATATCTGCTACGTCCACCAGAATTTAAAAGATGAGCAAGAGCTCACTAGATGCCAATGGAAACACCCCACTTGAGGGGAGAACCCATTCTAGGGAGCCCTTCCCTGTGCAAAGTAAAGGGAACTCTTCCTGGGGCCAGCCTGTCTTGCCCCTATCAAAACCACAGGGACCAGACTACCTCCGCTCTGCCAGCCTGTCTTGCCCCTGTCAACTTTCTGCCATTCTGCCTTGCTGCCATACACCAGATGACTCACTCTACTCCTTGTGGTGTTTTTACCAATATCTTGGTTCCTCAGTGTGTTGATGCTAGTCTTTCTGCTGCGTTGTCCCTTTATCAGCGCCTTGTGGTTTTTTCTGACACTCTTTCTGCTTGCTATGTTCCCCCTTCATTGTGCTGTAGGATGTTGATGCCACTTGTCTTGCCACTTTGCCTGTTGTGCTGCCTTCAAGGGTTCATGCAACTGTTAACGGTGCTCTCTTTTGAAGCTGTGGTATGTTTTTGACACTCTCGCTCCTGCTTTGCACCTCTGTTAAAGCACTCTTGCCACTCTTGGTATCCCTTTGCCCCTTTACAGTGCCTTACACTCTTCATGCCACTTTGGTGCCACTTTGCCACAGTCTAAGTACCTTGAAGCTTTTTTCTCTTTCTGATGATTGTTCCCCAGAAGTTTCATCAGAATTGATAAGAAAACCCCAATTCTGCAGCCAAAAATAGGCTGCAAATACTTCCCCCATTGACTTTAATGGGAAAATGGACAACGAATAAAACTAATCAATGATTTGGTTTTCTCCCCTACGAAACTAATGCAATGGATTTGGGTCCCTGCGAAATGAATACTGAATCAAAATTATTTTTTTCCTTCTGCACATCCCTATAGCAATAGCCCATGTCCCTGAAAAAGAATAAAAAAAACAATCCAAGATGCCTACATTAACCCTAACTTTAACACCAATGTACATTATAATGAAGCGATAAGTTGTAAATTATGAAAATCACCACATTATAGTTCAGGGCAGAAAGATAGAAAACATTTTAACCTGGCTAGGCTTATTGCCTCAATCATTAATAAACCTAACTATACATCCAGAGATTTTGGCTTTGATTATCATCTACACCACTGTGGTTACCCATATATTTATGATTTAATAAGTTTCATGTCTTGAATGATATGCTGTATGTAAGAAAATCAATCTTTTTCTTTACACTTGAGAGCACAGGTAAGAAAGAGAGAGAGAAAGAGAAAGATTTTAAAAAGAGACTATGTACTGGTACTTTAAATCAATGAGCAATACATGGCTGTGCTCTGAATTTTTTGCAGTAATTTACAGAATTCAGTATTGATTTTGATGGACAATCATCCTCCAGTTCTTCTCACCTCAAACAATTGTAAGTTGCCTTTTATAACTTCCCATTTATATACTAATAAGGAACTGACAAACTTTTTGCAGAATCAGATTTGGGGCATTATTATTCACCCTGCTGAATAGGTTAAGGTCCCTATAGCAAGAATAACTGCTGTAGTTTAGCTGAAAAATTGTTTCCAGCAAAACTACAGCATGAACAAAATGGTATTAAAGTTTCTGCATCAGTTTGCTATAGTTGCCATAATTAGTAGTCAATGATGTTAATGGGAACAGATGAGAACAGATGAGAACCGATCAATTAGGCTGCCTGGAAGATCCCTTTCCCATGACCCCTCATTAAGAAGGAAAAAACCAGCCTAGAGCTGGGGCACTGAAACAGAAGATCAGCCCACACTGGGTATGAGTAGAGGAAAAGAACCAGAATATTGGGTTACATAGAAAAGGAAATGGGATTATTGGACCACACGGGTGAGGGTGGAGGAGAAGGCCACACAAGAGGAAGGGGTGAAGGGTCAGAACCAGGAAGATGATAGAAGGAGAAGAACCGGAATAGAGGGAAAGGAAAAATCAGGAGACAAATTAGGAGGAAGATGGAAGGGGTAACAAGAAGAACCAAAGGAAAAGGAGGAAAGGAAAATAATCTAAACCATATAGCACGCTTAGTTAGACTGAAGGATTTCTAATTTGTGCCCAAGATAAAGACTGAACATGCTAAACCACCATCAAAACAGCCATGTCAAACTTAATCATGGGTCAAAAACTATTTATAGGAAGCACATGAAAAATATCTGGCACCGAAATAAATATCAGTGACAACAAATGTTATATCTAAACAATCAAAATTGACTAATCACTTATCTGATAAGTATACTGCTATAAGATATCAAAGCACTTTGAAGGTATAAACCAGCTGAAAGAAGCCAAAATATGTAGAAACCAGCAGAAAGAAGTCAACATGGCCAGCATTTCACCAAAAGGCTATGTCAGGGCACATTCCTAAAAGTAAAAAGACAAATATTAGTTGCTGATTAAAGCACTGGAAAATCAATGTTTTAGTTACACTTACATACAGACATTATTGCCACATTTTATAACATGGATGGCCCTACAATCCTTTGTATAGATGTGGCACAGCTGCAGGGCACAAAAATGCACTTATAAAAAATATTACATGCAAAGGAATTTCCTTAAACAATTTAAAGGCTGAAAAAGCCCAATCTCAAAGAAGTTAATTTGATGGCAAGATTGCACTGTATCTACCAATAAAGTACTCTCCATTGAAATTGTCAATATTATAAGAGAGAATACAAACAATCTCATTTATCAATGACATTTGATGGATAGGAATGGCAGCCCATTGATTTCATGTCTTACGGCTTGCCTGAACATCAAACAAAACACTGAATTGTTATAAAAAATTGTATGTGAGATGGAAAATCTTACAGGGTGGCAGAATACGTATGGGTTACTATTCCACGTTTCTAAGCACATCCACCAATTGCAATCATAGCCTACGTAGCGTGTACGTGAATAAGTGCCCAAAAACCAATAAACAAAATAGTCCACCAATATAACTTAAGCTTGTATATCTGTGAAGTCTCCAAGTGTTCTGCTGCTCCTGCTTTACTTGCCTAACACAGCTAGGGCTTGGCATGCTTCTGTCACCTGCTTTGGAAGCTTCACTCCAAACATTCGGTCTCAAATCTAGACACCAACCGTATCATTGCTGCATCTGAAAACACACACAGGATTGTGCTTTAATGAACTGATGTGGAGTGGGATTAAATTCTTTGAACATACTGTTTTGGTATTTCACTCTTGTGTATCTATATTTATTTACCTTCATTTGTTAATAGCTGAATATTTCATAATTGCTTCGATCTGAATATATAAATAAAATGTGTGACCCCCATTGTTTGAATGTGTTTTTTTTACTGGCTATTTAAATGATCAGTTATGGGTTGGTGATGTACAATTTGAGTGGGTGCCTATTGGTCCATTTCATCCATGTGACAGCAGCTACATAATTTTTAAAGAAGCCATGTGTGTGTTTGCAGATGTGACATTTGTAATAGGGGCAAGAAAAATAATTAAAATAAAAAAATATATATAATTACCTGCAGAAGAAGGGCACTCTCTATCCTGGGCTGGCTGTCTGGCTAGTGGGTACAGCTGGCGTTGAGGCCTGTATTTGGAAAAAGGGCAGGGGACTCTGTTCTTTGAAGCTGTCCTGATAATTTTTTTTTATTTTTGAGGCAGCCAAACTCTGAGGCTGATTGGGGCTGAAATCCGCATTTAGAATGCAAGTAGGAGCAGCTGCGAGAGAGTTTACACTTCTCCCTGTGGCACTTGCAGAGAGGTGAGAAACAGCGTTGTGCTGCAGCTGGGCTACAGGAGTGTTTTGCATTTCGTACTGCAGCTTTCAGTAGGCTAAGTTCTCTCAGCAGGGGAAGGGCAGAGAAAGTGGTGGGGACTTGTGTTGTTGTTGCTGCTGCTGCTCATCCCAATGGTATCCCAGCTCTAGGGACTTGCACCTCCATGGTTTTGAAGGGAAAAAGCTGCCTGGAGTGACAGAAGCCCTAGGCTCTCAAACATCAAGCAATAAAATCTGAGATATAAGACATCATTCATAATATTAAAACCATGTCAATCAAAATATTAAATGTCAAAACAGCTGATGAGCTTCCAATAATTAAAAAAAACTTGCAGGAGTTTGTTCTAATATTTCCCAAACACCAATAAAATATTTCAAAACCACTAATAAACAAACATCCAATAAATAAATAATGTTCTAATATTAAAAATAACATATTTAAAAACAATAATTAAAACTAATAAGGATTAAAAAATCTCCTGCTTTCCATACCTGGGATCTTTTGATGTCCAGTCACTCTGGGGAGGTAGAGCCACACAAACTATCTCTCTAACTCACATACACATACTAACACATTCATTCACACTCCCTCTCTCTTATACATGCCAATACTTTCACACACACTCCCTCTCTCTCTCTCATACACACTCCCTCTCTCTCTCTCATACACACAGGCTCTTTCCTCCTCACACACGCATTATATGCGTGTATGTATGTGTGTGTGTGTGTGCACATGCCTTTGAGAGCCTGTGTGAGAGCGTGTGCTCTCAAAGGCACACACTCACACACACACACACAGGCTCTCACAGACATACAATATACAGACACAAACACAGCCTCTCACACAGACATACATGCACACAGGCTCTCATACATAAAGGCTCTCGTACAGACATATATATACACCCACAGGCATTCACACAGACACATAAGCTCTCACACAGATATAAACACACATGCATATACACAGGTGCAGAAGGTCTCACAGACACACATGCATGCACACAGGCTCTCACACATACAGGCTCTTGTACATATATATATTCTGATCTTCGTCAAGAATCTTGCCCGAAAAAATTCAAACAAAAATTGAAAACATGGCTTTTCGTAAAAGCTTTCCCATAATGTACTTACATTCTTACTAAACTTCCCCCCTCCTTCCAGTCCTAGCTGCCAACATTAATTAACCTTTGTAAATATTTAGTTAAAGCCCCCCTACTAATTAAAGTTATACCATGTTACGCATATGTTCTTTATTGCTATGTCCCTTCTCCTAAACTGAATGTTATTTTTGTAAAGCACTGCTGCTAATTACTATGTTATTGTTCTGTTTAGCGCTGCTGCTAATTTCTGTTGAATTTAAACCGATCTGATGTTATTAAACGAATGTCGGTATATAAAAGAATTCAAATAAATAAATAAATAAATAAATAAATAAATAAATAAAATATACACACACTCATAGGCTTTCACACAGATAAACATTCATACATGTACACAAGATCTCATACAGATGTACACACATAAACATAATTGGCCTCCTCTTCACTTCAAACCATGGCGGGATGGGCTCTGCCATGACCCCACCAGCCATTTCTTCTCTTCAAGCAGTGGTGGGATGGGTTCCGCCAGCCTCTTTTGCACTTCAGACTGTGGTGGGATGGGCTATGCCACAGTCTTGCCAGCCTCCTCTTTGCTTCAGGCCGTGTCAGGATGGGCAATGCCATGGCCATGCTGGCCTCTTCTTCATTTCAGGCTGTAGCACGATGGGTATCATCATGGCACAATCAGGCTTCCTGCACTTGTTGGGGGGCGAGCTGTGCACACCTGCAGGAAAAGGTATGTACATGTGCAGCTTAGAGCCACACACATGCACCAGTGCAGAATTTTTGCCATGCACACATGCAGTTTAGAAGGAACATTAGTGGTGGTCAGCGACACTGTTGTTCCGGGGGGAAAGCGAGGGAAGATGTGAGCTTCCCAAGTTGGTGGAGAATGACACACCCCATTTTTTGGTCACTATGCAAACATTCAAAGCAATAGTTCCTTGGAGATGTCACTGGAGTTTTGATACTGTAACACTTTACTGCAGCTACAGTTTAGAATTATAAGTAGAATGCCATTAGAGAATGTCAATATCAGACTTTTAGACTGACGCTTTGTCACACAGACAGTCTAATGTAAATTTAAAGAATCAAACCATTGTGGAAACATCTTAAACACACTAGTATGAATGTGAGTTTTTATAGGAAGTAATTCAAATTATTAAAATTCTTGTTATAGAGATCATGTGATGTGGTGGGCTTGTTAGGACGTGCGAGGATAGAGATCTAGCCACCAGTCTGATAACTCTACCTTTTTCTGCTATTGTTCGACCACTCTTTAACCCAAGGCACGGAGTTACTGCATATAAGCTCAGGGAACAAGTTTGCAGCAGCTTTACCAAATCTAATGGCCACCAAATCTGTGAAGAAAGACAAAGACAGATCAAAGGCCCCAGACACCAAAAATGGATGTGGCTAAGCCTGACTCATCTGCCGTTCCCACTTATGAATCTCTGGAAGAGAAAGTAACCACCATGGTTGTAGCGGTGCTCGATGGGAGGCTCACCCAAATATCAGAGCAAATAGTGGAGTTGCACTCTTCTGTGATGGAGTTTAGCAGCTGCATGGATCTTGCGGAAGGCCATGTTGCAGTAGTCAAGGATATTGTTGGGACTATGGAACAAAAGGTCGTGGCATTAAAGAAAGCTGCTTGAGTGTGGGACGACAAGCAGAATGAATTAGAAAATTGTTCCCAATGCAATAATCTTTACTTTGTAGATTTCCCTGAAAGTATCCCTGAACAGGGCTGAGGTTGTACCTTGGAAGCATGGCTGAAAGCCACGGTCATCTCTATGGCATCAGCTCCAGCGGGCCTGATCGCACACGCACACTGTCTGGGCCCAAGCCTGCAATGGATCAAAAACCGTGTGTCTTAATTGCTAAAATATAGAATTATGCCCAGAAAGTTGAGATTCTGCTGCGTTTTTGGAGGCAAAGGGAGCTACAATTTGAGAATAGAAAAGTATTAATTTTTCAGGCCTTCTCGCTAGGAGTTTCTAATTCTGAAAAGAATTCTCACTGGTCTGCACCGACCTGATGCACAGGACTGTGAATTTTTCTTCACTGTACCCTGCACAATTATGAATTTGGCACCAAGGGAGCCCTCGTTTTTTTGATGAGGTGCAAGAGTGGCAGATTTCATGAAAAACCTGGCAAATGGCTGTTGCGCTCGGGGGAGGACCCTTGTCCTGCGACAGTGAAGGAACGCCTCCTGAAAGGGAACAGGAGGTAACTGCCCTAAGGGGGCAGAGCACTGGAGGAGACAGAGGCTGTAAAGAGCTTCACCACTGGAAGCCTGAGATCCCTCCGGAAGGAGCCCATAGGGACCTAGGCCACTTAGACTTAGGTGGGCCTCACAGGGTCTCCTGAGAGAATGAAAGTCCAGCATGCCCACGGTCACAGGGGGTGCGCGATCGGGTTCGAAGTTGGAGGCTGGTTGGAGCAAGGAGAACCAGAACAGAGTTGGTGATGACAAGGCGAGGAACAGAGCCAGAATCTGGAGACAAGGTCAGACAGGCAATGGTCAAGATCCAGAGGTCAGTCTGAGGAATGGTCAGTAAAGCAGGGGTCAGGTACCGGAGGTCAGATGAGGTCAAAGGCAGGCTGAGGTCTTGAGGCAGGCGGCAGGCAGGTCAGGAGCAAGCTGAGGTCTTTGAAGCAGGCGGCAGGCAGGCAGGCAGGTCAGGAGCAAGCTGAGGTCTTTGAGGCAGGCAGCAGGCAGGTCCGGAGCAAGCTGAGGTCTTGCGGCAGGCAGACAGGTCAGGAGCAAGCTGAGGTCAGTACCAATAAGACAGTCCGAGGGTAGACAGACAGACGAACACAGGAACAAGCAGGACGCAGGAAATAGGATGCAGGAGCAAGTCTGGAACAGAACTGGAACAGAAGGATTCTGGAATGAGACTAGGAACAGGCAAAAGCTGGAACAAACGCAGAGGAAATCTTAGAACAAACCGACCCAATTGCCAAGGCAAAGAAGCATAGACAGGAACTTCCTTATATCGAGGGATTAATCATGGCGCTCTGCGGAGCTAAGACCCGCCCTTGGCCCTACATGAGTCCGGGTGGTCCGCGCGTGTGCGTAGGGGCGTGGCTAACATGGAAGAGCATGCCAAGCCTTGGCGTGAGGCCTGGCATGCAGTGGAAGGCCCGGCGACTGCCGGCGCGGGACACTGGGGCCTGGCAGGGCTGGCAACTACTGTGAGGGAGGTCATCCCTGGACACGCTGTGGAACCATGAAGGTGAGCAGACCCGTGCACAGGACGGCTGTGCACGGGTCTGCTCACCCCACTTCTAGGCCTCCCCCTACTCAGATGTGGTTTCTCAGGGTACATTCTATGGAAGGTCCTTAGATCCTTATCAAGGATGTTTTGGGAGGGTTCCCAGAAATTCTCCTCGGCCCCATAGCCCTCCCAGGCTAGGAGGTATTCCCACTTGCCTCGGCGTCGCTGGACATCGAGGACCTCTCTTACCTGGAGAGAAATATCAGGTTCTGCAGAGATATTCAGAGCAGGAAGGTCTTTGCGTGAGGGCCAGGAGAGGACCAATGGCTTCAACAGGGACACATGAAACATGTTGTAGATACCCAATGAACGAGGTAGCTGGAGTTGATATGAGACAGCTCCCACTCTTCGGTTCAAAGGAAATGGTCCTATGTATTTCAGAGCCAGACAGTGAGAGGGAAGTCTCAGTTGAATGTGTTGAACACTCAGCCACACTTTCTGGCCAGGTCGAAAGAGTGGAGCAGGTCATCTATGAAGATCAGAAGTGCGCTTGGCATGTTCAGCAGCTTGCGAAAGTCGCTCCTTTTCCCGGGTGCACACTTGGCAAATGGTTTGAGCCATTGATTGAGCTGCTGGAGATGGAATCGTCAGAGGAACAGGAAAAGGCAGTTGGGGGCTGCCGTCCGAAGACTACTGCAAACAGGGATATGTCGGTGGCTGCTGCGACATGAGTATTGGGTGACAGCTCAGCCCAGGGAAGAAGATCCGACCAATTATTTTGCTGATCATTTACATAGGAGCGTAGGAATGTCTTCAAGGTCTGATTGGTCCTTTTGGCCTGCCCATTGGCCTGGGGATGGTTGGCCGACATACAACTCAGGGAAATATTGAACTTTCGACACAAGGAATACCAATACTTGGTGGCAAACTGTGGTCCCCGATCGGACACAATCTCCTTGGTGAGTCCATGGAGGTGAAAGATGTTCTTCAGGAAGAGCTTTGCCAGTTCTGGGGCTGAAGGAAGGCCCGGCAAGGGAATAGATAAAGTGACCCATTTTCGAGAAACGGTCGATGATGACCCAAATCACCGTGTTATTCTGGGAAGAAGGTAGATCAGTAATAAAGTCCATCAAAATGCTGGACCGTGGCTTGGTAGGTGCTGGGAGAGGCTGAAGCAAGCCCCAAGGCTTCCCTGTTGGTAGTTTTTGCTGGGCGCAAGTGGAACATGAGTTCACGTAGTTTCGTGAATCTTGCACCATAGTAGGCCACCAATAGTGCCTTTGCAGCATTTCCATGGTTCTGGCACGACCAGGGTAGCCTGCCAGTTTGGAGTCGTGGTCCCACTTTAAGACGCGCTCAAGTAGCCGGCGAGGAACGATGGTCTTTCCAACAGGGACTATGGTAGTCGCAGCAAGGGAAATACAAGCAGGGTCAATAATGAAGCTAGGAACTTCCGGGACGTCTTCAGGCACAAATGATCTGGACAGCGCATCAGCGCGCAAGTTCTTGGAATCAGGATGAAAGCAAAGGTTAAAGTCAAACCTCTCAAAGAATAAGGCCCACCGGGCCTGATGGGGGTTCAAAAGTTGAGCCTCTTTGAGATGTTTGAGGTTCTTGTGGTCAGTGAAGATGGTAAACTTATGTTGTGTCCCTTCCAACCAGAGGCACCACTCTTGAAGCGCTAGTTTGACCACAAGGAGTTCACGGTCACCAACTGTGTAACGTTGTTCCGTGGGGGAAAACTTATGAGAGTAAAACGAGCATGGGATTAGCTTGCCCGTGGGAGAGTGTTGACTCAGAACAGCTCCGGCGCCGATCGCTGAGGCGTCGACCTCCACAACAAATGGACATTTGGGATCTGGATGAAAGAGACAGGGACCGGAGCTGTAGGCTTCTTTAATCCTCTGGAAGGCAGCAATTGCTCTTTAGGTGTCCAAACTCGGGTATTGGCCCCTTTTCTAGTCATAGCAGTGAGTGGGGCAACTATGGAGGAGTAATTCGCAATGAACCTTCGGTAATAGTTGGTGAAGCCTAGAAAGCGTTGCAACGACCGAAGGCCTACTGGCTGAGGCCAGTTGTGGATTCCCTGAAGCTTTTCCAGGTCCATCGAGAATCCACAATCAGAGATGAAGTATCCCAGAAAGGGTAAGTGATTCCACTCAAACCGAAATTTTTCCAGTTTTGAATACAAATAATTCTCTCTCAGACATTGGAGGACGATGCTGACATATTCACAGTGGGATTTTATTTTATTTATTTATTTAATATATATTTCTATACCGGACTTCACGAATAGAATTCACATCAGGCCGGTTTACATGGAACTTAGGGGATAAACAAGAGTAACCAAAAATAAGAAGGCTGAATCAAGCAAAGTTACATAAAACAAGGGCATTGAACTTGGGGGCTAGAGTAGCCAGGAAGAAAGGTAGAGCGGAAATTAGCAACAAATAAATAATATATAACTGGTTATGAGATTGGTAATTATCTCATTCCTTAGGCTGAGTCCGAAGTGACATTTTGACTAGGGGAAGGCTTGGAGGAAAAGCCACGTCTTCAGTTGTCTTCGAAAGGTATGAAGGCAAGGTTCCAGTCTTAGGTCAATCGGAAGTCTGTTCCAGAGGACAGGGCCTGCTGTGGAGAAGGAACGTTCTTTGGTGGTTTTTAGATGGGTGTATTTTGAAGTTGGGATTTGAAGGGTCCCTTTATAAGCTTCTCTGATGGGTCTTTCGGACGAGTGGTGTTTGAGAGGGTTCTGAAGGTCTAGTGTGAGCTGTTGGTGAATAGATTTGTGGATTATAGTGAGAGCTTTATATAGAATTCTATATTTTATTGGCAGCCAATGCAGGTTTCGAAGGATGGGGGTAATGTGAGCACGGCGGTTGGTATTGGTTAGGATTCTAGCTGCTGCATTCTGGAGCATTTGTATAGGTTTTGTGGCTGAAATGGGGAGCCCCAGTAGTAAGGCATTGCAGTAGTCTGTTTTCGAAAATAACGTGGATTGAATGATGGTTCTAAAGTCCTGAAAGTGGAAAAGGGGTTTGATTCTTTTTAAAACTTGAAGCTTATAGAAACAGTCCTTGGTGATATTATTAATTGATTTCTTTAGATTCAGATGATTGTCTAGTATAATTCCTAAATCTCTAGTTTGAGAGATCTGTGGGTCCAGAGCTGTAATGTCGGTGTTGGTCGAGTGTTCAGTGGAGATAAGAAGGATTTCCGTCTTGGATGCATTTAGAACCAGGTTCAGGTTAGAGAGGAGGCTTTTTATGGACTTCAGGCAATTTTCCCAGTAGTCGAGTGTTTTTGGCAGAGAATCTTTTATGGGGATCAATATCTGCACATCATCTGCATAGAGGTAATGTGTTAGTTTAAGGTTTGTGAGCAGATGGCAGAGGGGCAGTAAGTAGATATTGAAGAGGGTAGGGGATAGAGAAGAGCCTTGTGGGACGCCTAGTGTTGCTTTATAAGTTGGTGATTCTCTGTTGTTGACTTTAACCTTGTAGCTTCTATTTTTGAGGAAAGAGTTGAACCATCTGAGGGCGAGTCCAGCGATTCCAATGTCAGATAAACGGTTTAGAAGAATGGCATGGTTTACCGTATCGAAAGCTGCTGAGATATCTAGGAGGATCAGAAGGTATGAAAGCCCTTTGTCAAGACCCAGAAGGATGTGGTCTGATAGGGAGATGAGGAGGGTTTCTGTGCTGGAGGAGGATTCTATGTCCTTAGAGAAGATCAGAATGCCGTCGAGGTATATGAATAATTATACAGGAGATCTCGGAAGATTTCATTCATGAGGCGTTGAAAGACGGCTGGAGCATTACATAGCCCAAAAGGCATTACCACATATTTGTGGTGGCCATCTCTGGTATTAAACGCCGTCTTCCAAATGTCATCAGGTTGGATGCATGCCAAATTGTATGCACCTCTCAGGTCCAGCTTGGAAAATATTTGTGCCCCTTTGTGCCCCTTTGAGGCGTAGCCGCGTGTATCTTATAAAATCCAGGGTCGGAGTGTGCAAGGGGGTGCACATTTGTGCAACTTGCGCGCGCCGAGCCCTGCGTGCGCTGCCCATTCCCTCAGAGGCCGCTCCGAAATCGGAGCGGCCTCGGAGGGAAATTTCTTTCTACCCCCCCCCCCGCACATTCCCTTCCCTTCCCCTACCTAACCCACCCCCCTGGCCCTATCTAGAACCCCCCCCCCCCCCCCCTAACTTTATCAGAAAAGTTACTACTGCCTCCAGGCAGTAGTAACTTACGCACGCCGGCGTGACAGGTCCCGACACAGGCCGCTGTGTCGGGGCACTCGGCCACACCCCCGGACCACCCACACGCCCCCGGACACACCCCCGATCCAAAACCCAGATCTTTTTAGTTTCTTCAGAACCCTGGGGTGTATACCATCCGGTCAAGTGATCCGGTCAGGTGATTTACTACTCTTCAGTTTGTCAATCAGGCCTACCACATCTTCTAGGTTCACCGTGATTTGGTTCAGTCCATCTGAATCATTACCCATGAAGATCTTCTCTGATAGGGGTATCTCCCCAACATCCTCTTCAGTAAACACTTAAGCAAAAAAATAATTTAATCTTTCCACGATGGCATATCTTCTCTAATTGCCCCTTTAACCACTTGATCTTTTGGCTAAAATAGCTTCTTTCACCTCCCCTTTTAACCATGCCGGTGATCGTTTTGCCTTCTTTCCACCTTTCTTAATGTGTGGAATACAACTGGACTGTGCTTTTAGGATGGCATTTTTTAACAATGACCACGCCTCTTGCACACTTTTTACCTTTGTAGCTGCTCCTTTCAGTTTTTTTCTATTTTTCTCATTTTATCAAAATTTCCTTTTTGAAAGTTTAGCATGAGAGCCATGGATTTGCTTACTGTCCCCCTTCCAGTCATTAAGGTAAAATAGTAACCTGTGACTGTCCTGCTGCCCTATATGCCTTTCCATATTATGCATGCACAGTTTTATAAAGCTATTCACTGTGTTTTGTTTGGTATATTTATTAAGTGAATGCTTCAGGCTTTTTCTAGTTTTTGCTTTGTCTGAACATCAATAATAATCAATCTTATTCCAGAAAATCAAAATAGAATGATAATTTTGTGAAATGATTTAAAATAATAGATTCCATTTGTTAATAGATTTCAACTTCTTAATGTGATGAGTGGCATGGAACTGAGCTCTTGGTACTGTGGCATAGTTGATAATGCCCCATAGGCAAACTTATGAGACCTATGCCAAGAGCTGTCGAACCTGCCCTGTGGTGGGCAGACTGGAGCTTCACCTATATCAGCTGCCTCCCTGGCAGGTTGAGCCCTTACATTCTGGCAGCTGACAGGGCTTAGGAGGATCCCTAGGTTGGTCAGGAGAACTAGAGTCAGAGAGTACACTGGGGTCAGGACAGGCAGCAGACTGGAGCAGTTGGAGACAGGCTGAGGTTCGGGTAGGCATCAGACAAGCTTGGTTAGATCTGAAGCAAGAGGTCAGGTACTGGCAGCAGGCAAGCATGTTCAGGTCCAAGGTGAGAGGTCAGATCCAGTCAGCAGGCAAATGTGGTCAATCCAAGTTGAGAAGTCAGGTCCAAGGTGAGAGGTCAGGTTCAGGCGGCAGGAAAATGTGGTCAGGCCCAAGGCAAGATGTCAATACAAGAAGATCAGGCCAAGGATGGACAAGACACACAGAAGACACTGGGACAAAGAGAGGCTGGATAAAATGTAGCTGGATGAGATGAGGCTGGATGAGGCAAGGCTGAATGAGACAAAGCTGGATGAGGCAATTCTGGATGAAGAAGGCTGAACAGAGTTGTTGGCAAATACTATTGGGTATCCAGGTGGATAAATCAAGGTCTAATGGATTTTAGGTAGGACATAGAGTTTATCCATGGATGTGATGTATTCATGGAGTATCAAAAAATCTTCTTGCATGGTTTAGAAAATAATATTTTTCATAAGAATTTGAAGACATATTGTATGATCTAAAGATAGTAGCTTGCAACATACTAATTGTTATATAACTTCTACAATATAGACCTTTCAATTTAGTACAAAACATGCTCCACATTTATAGACTGGCTTGATGACTATTGAGATGTCTCAGAAGAGATTTAATAATTCTTCTTGTTCTTCTTTAGAGAAATTATAAGATCATTGAATATATGTAGATTCCAGATGTGACACATCCCTCAAAAGCAGCAAGAAAGTGAGTATGGGTAAAATTTGACAAATAATAATTTCCACAGTTTTCGGTTTAGGTCCATTGGGTTTTACTAATAAATCTGAGGGCACCAGGAGAGAGAATGTTGAGCTAAATAGACCATTGTCTGATCTAGCTTTGCTATTCTTATAAGTTTATCTAGCTACTTTTTGTTATGTTGAGGGCCTAATCAAAAAAGAAAATATGTACATTTGCAAGATGGTATTTTCTCAAAACATGTAATACATACTCTAAAAATGAAACATAAAAACTTTGTGTCATGGTTACTAGAATGCAGTCTGACAAAATGGTGCACTATGGTAAAGGTTTAGTCCAAGATGGCAGTAGCACTAGCACACACTAGCACATTGCTTGGATGGACTCGATAATGTCCATTTTTTTTTAACCAGGATCAATTAGCACAAGAGAACACCAGAGTCATATTCTTCATCTGTTTCAGCATGGCCCAATGGACAAATTTTCAGTAGGTAGATCTAGTAATGCTGAAGTCCCTTGGGAGATATGGGAAGCCTTTTTGGTGCCCCTTCTGCTCAGATATAGAGGCTTCACTCAGTCCGGTGGAGCAAATAACCTCCTTCCTCCAATGCTGGCTAGTGTTGTCAGTGCTATTTCATACAGTATTAGATCAGCAGATAAAGTTGAACTCTGTGCTATATTACATAGAAACATAGAAACATAGAAATGACGGCAGAAGAAGACCAAACGGTCCATCCAGTCCTCCCAGCAAGCTTCGCACTTTTTTTTTCTCATACTTATCTGTTACTCTTGGCTCTTAGTAACCTTTTGGTTCTATTTCCCTTCCACCCCCACCATTAATGTAGAGAGCAGTGTTGGAACTGCATCTAAGTGAAATATCTAGCTTAATTAGTTAGGGGTAGTAACCACTGCAATAAGCAAGCTACACCCATGCTTATTTGTTTACCCAGACTATGTAATTCAGTCCTTGTTGGTTGTTGTCTGTATATAGATCCACTTCTCTTTATTCCCCCTGCTGTTGAAGCAGAGAGTTATGCTGGATATGTGTGAAGTATCAGACTTTCTCCCCTGCTGTTGAAGCAGAGAGCTATGCTGGAAATGCATGAAGTATCAGTCTTTCTCCCCTGCTGTTGAAGCAGAGAGCTATGCTGGAAATGCGTGAAGTATCAGTCTTTCTCCCCTGCTGTTGAAGCAGAGAGCTATGCTGGAAATGCATGAAGAATCAGTCTTTCTCCCCTGCCATTGAAGCAGAGAGCTATGATGGATATGCATTGAAAGTAAAGTATCAGGCTTATTTGGTTTCGGGTAGTAACTGCCGTAACAAGCAAGCTACTCCCCGCTTTTTTGTGAATGCAAATCCTTTTTTCCACATTTCCTCTTGCCGTTGAAGCTTAGAGCAATGTTGGAGTCTTAGAGCATTGTTGGAGTCGCATTAACCGTGAGTATGTTTATTGAATAAGGGTATTATCTCCAGGCAGTAGCCGTCATTCTCGCGAGCCACCCATTCACGTCCTCTAGACTTCATGGATCCACAGTGTTTATCCAATGCCCCTTTGAAGTCCTTCACAGTTCTGGTCTTCACCACTTCCTCCAGAAGGGCATTCCAGGCATCCACCACCCTCTCCATGAAGAAATACTTCCTGACATTGGTTCTGAGTCTTCCTCCCTGGAGCTTCAACTCGTGACCCCTGGTTCTGCTGATTTTTTTCTGATGGAAAAGGTTTGTCATCGTCTTTGGATCATTAAAACCTTTCAAGTATCTGAAAGTCTATATCATATCACCTCTGCTCCTCGTTTCTTCCAGGGTGTACATATTTAGATTATTCAATCTCTCCTCATAAGTCATTCGATGAAGACCATCCACCTTTCTGGTTGCCCTCCTCTGGACCGCCTCCATCTTGTCTTTGTCTCTTTGGAGATACGGTCTCCAGAACTGAACACAGTACTCCAGGTGAGGCCTCAACAAGGACCTGTACAAGGGGATAATTACTTCCCTTTTCTTACTTGATATTCCTCTCTCTATGCAGCCCAGCATTCTTCTGGCTTTAGCTATCGCCTTGTCACATTGTTTCGCCGACTTCAGATCATTAGACACTATCACCAAGGTCTCTCTCCTGCTCCGTGCACATCAGCCTCCCTCCCCCCCCCCCCCCCCCCCCCCATCGAATACAGTTCATTCGGATTTCCACTCCCCATATGCATGACTCTGCACTTCTTGGCATTGAATCTCAGCTGCCATATCTTCGACCACTCTTCCAGCTTCCTTAAATCCCGTCTCATTCTCTCCACTCCTTCCGGCGTGTCCACTCTGTTGCAGATCTTAGTGTCCACAAAAAGACAAATCTTACCTTCTATCCCATCCGCAATGTCGCTCACGAAGATATTGAACAGGATCGGTCCCAACACCGATCCTTGCGGTACACCGCTTAAAACCACTCTCTCTTCAGAGAGAGTTCCATTTACCATCACACATTGTCTTCTGTCCGTCTACCAGTTTGCAATCCAGGCCACCACCTTGGCCCTCACTCCTAAGCTTCTAATTTTATTCACCAGTCTCCTGTGCGGGACTGTATCAAAAGCTTTGCTAAAATCCAAGTAGATGACATTGAGTGATCTTCCTCGATCCAATTCCTTGGTTACCCAGTCAAAAAAGTAAATCAGATTTGTCTGACAGTATCTTCCCCTGGTGAATCCATGCTGCCTCTGGTCCAGCAATTCTCCCGACTGTAGATATTTCACTATTCTCTCTTTCAACAGTAACTCCATTACGTTTCCCACCACCGAAGTGTGGCTAACTGGTCTGTAGTTACCAGCCTCTTCTCTGTTCCCACTCTTGTGAAGCGGGACCACCACCACTCTTCTCCAATCACTCAGCACCACCCCAGTTTCTAGGGATCTATTGAACAGGTCACACAGCGGACCCGCCAGCACATCTCTGAGTTCCCTCAGTATCCTGGGATGAACCTCATCAGGCCCCATGGCTTTGTCCACTTTCAGTTTCTCCAGCTCTTCTCAGACATTTTCTACTGTAAATGGAGTTACATCTACTCCACTCCCCTCCAGTTTCTTGTTAACTAGCGAGGTCCTTCTCCAGGGTCCTCTTTAGTGAACACAGAACTGAAGTATTCATTTAATATTTCTGCCATTTCTTCTTCTCTCTCCACACATTGATCCTTTCCACCTTTCAATTTCACTATACCACTTTGAACTTTTCTCTTTTCATTGATGTATCTGAAAAATGCTTTGCCACCTCTCTTTATCTCCTTGGCAATCCTCTCTTCCGCTTGACTTTTTGCCATCTTGATTAATTTCTTCGTCTCCCTCAGTTCTACCAGATATTCTTCTTTGTGCTCCTCCCTTTGAGATCTTTTATATTTCTTGAACGCTGTTCTTTTAGCCTTTATTTTTTTCAGCCACCTCCTTTGAGAACCAGATAGGTTTCATTTTTCTTTTGCTTTTCTTTACTTTTCTAACATATAGATTAGTTGCCTTGGTAATTGCTCCTTTTAGATTGGTCCACTGTTGATCCACATCTCTCTCGTTCTCCCAGCCTTTTAGATCTTCCTCCAGGTACTTCCCCATTTCATCAAAGTCCGTGTTTTTGAACTGCAAAACTTGGGTCTTTGTGCTTCTTTTCCATATCCTTTTTGTGTTATTAAACCATACCGTTTGATGATCACTGGTGCTGAGGTGGGCGCCCACCTGGACATCAGAGACATTATCTCCATTAGTGAGCACTAAGTTGAGAATAGCTCCTTCTCTCGTGGGTTCCATTACCATTTGTTTGAACAAAGCTACTTGCAGGGCATCCACTATTTCTCTACTATTATTAGATTCTGCAGATGGAATTCTCCAGTCTACATCTGGCATATTAAAGTCACCAACGATCACCACGTTTCCCTTCTTTCCTATCTTTTGGATGTCTTCAACCAGATCTCTGTCCAGCTCTTCCTTTTGGTTTGGAGGCCTGTAAACCACGCCAATAAAAATGGATGCCCCATCTTTTTTCAGGTCGGCCCATAGTGCTTCTTCATTGCCCCATCTTCCTTGCAGCTCAGATGCGTGGATATTGTTTCTGACATAAAGAGCCACTCCTCCCCCTTTCCTATCCTCTCTGTCCTTCCTTAACAAGTTATAGCTTGGTATTGCCGCATCCCAGTCATGAGACTCCGCAAACCACGCTCCTGCGACAGCAACAACGTCCAAGTCCAACTACACCATCAGGGCCCACAGATCTGGGATTTTATTGCCTGCAAACCCTAATGGTGGAGTCAGACCTGGACGCCGCTGCTGCCACAGAAACATGGTCCACGGAATCTCATGACTGGGATACGGCAATACCAGGCTACAACTTGTACTTGAACAAGCAGGGCGGCACAGGCTCTTATCTCCTCTGCCAAGAAGCCACACAGATCTGGGCCTGGGCCCTTGCGCACTCCATGTATCTCTGGGCCACTTATCTGGCAGGCATACAGAACATAGTAGCAGATTGCCTCAGCCGACATTTCCATCCCCACAAGTGGTCTCTGGATCCTGTTGTAACAACAAGAACCTTCCAATGCTGGGCTTACCCAACAATATACCTCTTTGCATCTGAACTGAATCACAAAGTGGACAGATTCTGCTCCCTGCACAGGCAACAAAACAAGTTAACCATGGACGCCTTTGCTCGCCCCTGGAACACAGGCCTCCTATACGCATATCCCCCGATACCGCTGATAGCCAAAACTCTAGTGAAGCTACAATAGGACAAAGGGTCAGTGATACTCATAGCCCCGTATTGGCCTCAACAAGTATGGTTTACCATACTTATTGACCTCTCGATCAGAGAACCCATTTGCCTGGGCACAGCGCTCACTCTCAGAACCTAGGCATGTTACGCCATCCGAACCTTCAGACCCTATCCCTCACAGCCTGGATGTTGAAAGCTTGATCCTGCAACAATTCAACCTTTCAACTGATGTCTCTCAAGTGCTTGTAGCCTCATGAAAGCCTTCCACAAAGAAATCTTATCGTTCTAAGTGGAATAGGTTTGCCATATGGTGCACGCAAAAAGGTATTGACCCCATTTCCTGTCCCACTTCATCTCTATTAGACTATCTCTGGCACCTTTCAGACTCTGGTCTCCAGACTTCCTCAGTGAGGGTAGGGTACACCTGAGTGCCATCTCAGCATACCACAAGGGAGTAGGGGATGCCCTGGTTACAGCGCAACTCCTTGTGAGTCGGTTTATGAGGGGTCTGCTACAACTTAAGCCCCCTCTACGGCCACTAGTCACTAAATTGGACCTAAACGTAATACTTGCAAGACTCATGTGCTCCCTGTTTGAGCCTTTGCACTCCTGCAATGATAAATTTCTTACATGGAAATTCCTCTTCCTAGTAGTCATTACATCTGCTAGAAGGGTTAGTGAGTAACAAGCACTTCTCACATACTCACCCTATACAAGGTTCCTACATGACCGAGTGGTCCTCCGTACTCACCCTAAATTCCTTCCCAAGGTAGTTACTGACTTCCACTTGAATCAGTCTATAGTCTTGCCCACATTTTTCCAGAGACCCCACTCTCCTCAGGGTGAGAGGGTTTTACACACTAAGGACTGTAAATGCACTTGCATTTTGAAGAGGACCATAGAATACTGTTATCACAGCTGGAGAAATGCTTTGGCTATGGCTTGCAGGACAGAGATATCAATCTGTTGAGAATTTCTGAAAACACCTCCGGTAGAACAGGAAGAAGTAGCAGAAGGTTGTTTGGGGATTTTGTAGGCAAACATCCATTGTCGGTCATAACCCATCATGTTTCTGTGTTAACCAGGTGTAACCCTGTTTCAAAGGGGTCACCTTCTCTACCTTGGGAAACCTTAGGACTAAATCAACTCCTCTAGGTTGAAGAACAGTCTCAACTGGGTCATGGACTGGGGACAGAATACCCTGCAGGGCTAAACTGGGCTGGACATACTCTCACTCTCAATCAAAAACAATGTCAATTCCAAAAGTATGCTTCATACAAAAGACTGATTTATTGTAAAAGTCTTTCACTAGTTCCAAATAAACAAGGCAGAAGCAAAAAGAACAAACCCTCAAAACCACTGTCTGCATAAAATAAAGGAAGTTCACAGTTTATTTAAGAAGCCAACTCTTCTGCATACCCAGGCTCCCTCAGTCTCTAAACACTCTCGGGTAGATTTTCAAAGGGTTACGCACATAGGATACGCGCGTACCCCCCGAAAACCTACCCCAAACACCCCCTGCGCGCGCCGAGCCTATTTTGCATAGGCTCGGCGGCGTGCGCAAGCCCCGGGATGCGCATAAGTCCCGGGGCTTTGCAAAGGGGGCATGTCATTGGCATGTTGGGTGGGCGGTGTGAATTTCAGGGCGGGGCGGGAGGCATGTCGGGGGGGTGACGCCGGCCCGGGGGCATGGTCGAGGCCTCCTGACCAGCCCCCGGGTTGAGTGACGGCACACCAGCAGCCCGCTGGCACGCACAGATTTACGCCTGCCTCTGGCAGGCGTAAATCTGCCAACAATGGTAGGGGGGGGGGGTTAGATAGGGCCGGGGGGTGGGTTAGGGAGGGGAAGGTGAGGGGAGGCAGAAGGAAAGTTCCCTCCGAGGCCGCTTCGATTTCAGAGTGGCCTTGGAGGGAACAGGCAGCGCACGCCGGGCTCGGCGCACGCAGGTTGCACAAATGTGCACCCCCTTGCGCACGCCGACCCGGATTTTATAAGATACGCATGGCTACGCGTGTATCTTATAAAATCCAGTGTACTTTTGTTCGCGCGTGGTGCGTGAACAAAAGTACGTGCGCGCGCTGTTTTTGAAAATGTACCCCATAATATTTAAAAGAACATCTTTCAAGAAATGTTAAAAACATTGTAATCTGAACTTTGTAAACCGTTATGATAGCTCTACCGAATGACGGTATATAAAACTCAGCAAATAAATAAATAAATGAAAAAGGGATCCCAATGAAGAAAACAGGAAGCAGTATCAGAACTGGCAAGACAGATGCAAAGCACTGATAAGGAAGGCAAAGCCATAATTTGAAAAGAAACTTGTCATGGAAGCAAAAACTCATAATAAAAACTTTTTCAAGTACATTTGAAGTAGAAAGCTTATAAGGGAGTCAGATGGACCATTAGATGATCAATAATTTCCACAGGCAGTTGGCCTAAGAAGCCACCCTAATGAGTGGCTTCTTAGGAAAGCTAAAAAATCATGGGATAGGAGGCAATGTCCTTTTGTGGATTAAAAGACAGGAAACAGAGAATATGATTAAATGGTCTCTTTTCTCAGTGGAAAAAGGTAAACAGTGGAGTGCCTCAGGGATCTGTGCTTTTTATTACATTTATAAATGATCTGAAAAGGGATATGACAAGTGAGGTGATCAAATTTGCAGATGACACAAAAGTATTCACAGTAGTTAAATCACATGCGGATTGCAATAAATTGCAGGAGGACCTTACAAGACTGAAAGATTGGGCATCTAAATGGCAGATGAAATTTAATGTGAACAAGTACAAGATGGTGCATATAGGGAAAAATAACCCATGATAGATGTTAGGTTCCATATTAAGAATTACCACCCAGGAAAAAGATCTAGGCTTCATAATGGATAATACATTGAAATCATCAGCTCAGTGTGCTGCAGCAGTCAAACTGAATTTTACCAATAATTAGGAAGGGAATGGGGAATAAAATGGTGAATGTCCTAATACCTCTGTTTTGCTCCATGGTGAGACCGCACCTTGAGTACTGTGTACAACTGTGGTCACTGCTTCTCAAAAAAGATAAAGTTGCACTAGAGAAGGTACAGAGAAGGGCGACCAAAATGATAAAGGAGATGAAACAGCTCCCCTATGAGAAAAGGCTAAAGAGGTTAGGATTGTTCGGCTTGGAGAAGAGATAGCTGAGGATGGAATGACAGAGGTCTATGAAATCATGAGAGGACTAGAATGGGTAAATGTGAATTGTTTATTTACTCTTTCAAATAATAGAAGGATTAGAAGGTACTCATAAGAACATAAGAAATTGCCATGCTGGGTCAGACCAAGGGTCCATCAAGCCCAGCATCCTGTTTCCAACAGAGGCCAAACCAGGCCACAAGAACCTGGCAATTACCCAAACACTAAGAAGATCCCATGCTACTGATGTAATTAATAGCAGTGGCTATTCCCTAAGTAAACTTGATTAATAGCCATTAATGGACTTCTCCTCCAAGAACTTATCCAAACCTTTTTTGAACCCAACTACACTAACTGAACTAACCACATCCTCTGGCAACAAATTCCAAAGCTTTATTGTGCGTTGAGTGAAAAAGAATTTTCTCTGATTAGTCTTAAATGTGTTACTTGCTAACTTCATGGAATGCCCCCTAGTCCTTCTATTATTCAAAAGTGTAAATAACTGATTCACATCTACTTGTTCAAGACTTCTCATGATCTTAAAGTCCTCTATCATATCCCTCCTCAGCCGTCTCTTCTCCAAGCTGATAAGCCCTAACCTCTTCAGCCTTTCCTCATAGGGGAGCTGTTCCATCCCCTTTATCATTTTGGTTGCCCTTCTCTGTACCTTCTCGATCGCAACTCTATCTTTTTTGAGATGTGGCGACCAGAATTGTACATAGTATTCAAGGTGCGGTCTCACCATGGAGCGATATAGAGGCATTATAACATTTTCCGTTTTATTAATCATTCCCTTCTTAATAATTCCTAACATTCTGTTTGCTTTTTTGACTACTATAGAGATGTGCTTCAGGTAAAAATTTCGTGTTGGGCTTTGTTTCAGGTCCCCCCTGTGGGAATTTTTTTTTCCTGCGGTTTGGGTTTTTTTTTTCGGGGGCCCCAATTTTTGGGTTAACGCACACTATCGAGAGTTAGCGCGCGCTAACTAAAAAAATGAATTTTTTCTGAAATTTCGGAAAAAATTCAATCATTTTTCAGTTCTCTCGAACCATTCCGAATTAGGCAATTCAATTGCCTAATTCAGGAAAAATGATTGCACATCCCTAGCCTACTCCAATTAGTTCGTAGTAAAACATCAGTGTGGGGGATAAGGCACAGTCAGAACAACAGCCAAATGTTGCTCAAATACAGCAACACCCCAGTTGCTGTTTTTGATCCCTATTTTCACCTACTTGTTTCATGTCAAACGCTTGCATGCATATGTTTTTTGTTACATTGTAAACCGATGTGATATCACTGATGAATGTCGGTATATAAAACCAATAAATAAAATAAATAAATAAAATAAATGTTAAGTATAACATTCAAGAGATACAGCATACTGGATGTGTCATCACACCCACCTACACACCTCTGACCCTCTGTGACTACTACATATAAACTGTGAGTGTACTTGGAGAAAATGAGTAGTTCAAGAGGTCAGATCATTCCTACCGCTGTATATATAGTGCCCTTTCAGAAACACACTTTCTCCAGAGGGCAATCACTCGATCAATGCTGGGCTAAAGCTGTCTGAGCTCAATTTAGGAATACAATCTGCCTGCTAAGGGGTATTAGAATGCTAGGCCAAGGGAGCATCCACTGAATGCTACAGCACCCTCACACACCGATTGAACAAACCATACAGAGCACATAGTCACTGAATCACACACTCACTTATGTTAGCAGTTGGGACTGCATGCTCTAGTTCCTGCACCTACACATGAGCAAGGCCTAGGTACCAGCAGTGTTTGCCAGAATACAACACAGAGGTGTACGGCAGATGGCAGTAACTGCTAATGAGGCTGTGTGAGTCCTTCATCACCAACATTATCTATATCTTCCCATAGGAAACACTTCAGTGACAGGCATATATCAACCCTACTTATTGTGACATTCTGACATGAGCCCCTGAAGGGCTTAAGTAGCACAAAAAGCATGTCTGTCAATATAGCAGCACCTAAAGGCCATCAGCTATCCTGGCAAGCAATTGATATCTGTGGGAGCAGTAGGCGCATACAGTCTACACTGTTTAGTGCTTACTATGGAGGCAGTTTCTAGGCCAGTAGTTCTCAACCCTGTCCTGGAGACCCCCCAGCCAGTCAGGTTTTTAGGATATCCACAATGAATATGCATGAGAGAAAATTTACATACACTGCTTCCATAACATGCAAATTTTCTCTCATGCATATTCATTGTAGATGTCCTGAAAACCTGACTGGCTGGGGAGTCCCCAGGACAGGGTTGGAACCACTGTTCTAGGCTCATAACCACTTCAGCTGACCAGACTTGGTCAACTCAGAATGCAATACCAAATATTCAGGAAAACAATAGTATCTCAATGTCAAAAAGACTAATCTAGATTTTCAATGTTTCATCAGAAAGTTATCACTGAAAGTTTATTTCCAAGAAGCAAAAATTGATTATGTTGATACAAGTTTGGTGAAGGGATCGTCAACTTGGATTCCTCTGGGACCCTTACATCCTTTGATTGATACATTCCAACAATGTTAAAGTTTTGGAAGATCAAGATAAAACATTTCATAATAATTTGGATCAAGCTTTAAGAAATGCTCTTTCTACATTGGCCAAGAATCAAGAAGTGGTGATCAAACTAGCCGATAAAGGCAGTTCGATAGCGTTAATGAACAGGAATGATTATATTGATGAGATTAAACGTCAAGTGAATCACAGTACTGTATACAAAAAATTGAAAGACAATCCAACTAAAATGTTACAGCAAATGATTAAAAGGATTACAGATGAAGGAAAAGATGCTGGTTTTCTAAATATAAAAGAACACAAATTTTTGAATCCCAAGTCCACATGTTCCAGTGATACATTACCAAAGATTCATAAAACTCTACAAAATCCTCTGGGGAGACCAATTATTTCATCAAATGACTCGGTCTTGGAGCCACTGTCTATATATATATGGATTGTTTTTTAAAAGATTTTGTACAAAAAGGACCAACATATATACGAGGCACAGCTCATTTTCTTCCAATGTTTGAATCAATTACAGATACTATTCAAGACCAATGGTTATACTTTGGATATACAATCTTTGTACACAATGATCCCACAAGATGTAGCATTGGAAGTGATTAAAGAATTTTTGGATATGAGAGAATGACTGCTTCGTGTACCCACAGACTTCATTGTACGATTGGCAGGTATCGCTCTAACACTCAATTATATTTATTTTCAGAAAGAATATTTTCAGCAAATATCAGGGACAGTCATGGGGGCAACCAGGGCTCCCTCTATTGCAAATCTATTCATGAAGAAATTTGAAAGAATATGGATTGATCATTCTCCATTTTTTGCAAAGATTTCTTTTTGAAAATGATATATAGATGACATATTGATAATGTGGAAGGGCAGTGAGGAAGTATTAAAATGGTTCAGGCATTGGATTAGTATATGTGATGAGAAAATACAATTTACTATGAATCATCATTTTGTAGAAATATCTTTCCTTGATGTATTGATTAAGAAGATAGATTCAGGGGAAGTCATTAAAACAGTAGTGAAAAAGAAAACAGACATAAACACCTTACTGCATTATAATAGTGCACATCTGTTGCCGTTAAAAAAACAGTTTGCCAGTTTCTCAATTTTTGAGATATAGACGCAATTGCAGTAATAAAAACATGTACAGAGAAAAATCAAATGAATTAACTGATGCGTTTAAAGCAAGGGGTTATCCTAATAAATGCATCAAAGATGCTTTTAAATGGCATTATAGTATGATTGAGATGCATTGTTAGTACCAAGGGAGAAAAAAAAAGATTCTGAGACAGCACCATGTGTGACTAAATATTCTCCGGTTTCCAAAAAATTCATAAAAACTATTTGTTAAGATTGGCACATAGTAAGAAAGAGATCTGGTTTTGAAGATCTAGATTTCAGGATGGCATTTTCAAAAAGTAACAAAAGAAATTTTGCAATAAGAGGATTAGCACCTCTACAAGCATGTACAAAGCAGAGTGAAACTAATATCGCTCATCACATGCAGATGCATATGACTAAGGCTATTAGCTATTCACTCCCAATGCAAAAAAAAAAAAAAAGTGTGTCTAGGGCGCACATTTTAGTGATCAGAAATTAACGCCTGCACGGAGCAGGCGTTAATTGCTGAGCACTACTAAAATTAGTACAGAAAAGAAGAAAAAACTCCTTTTCTGTACTGCCTCCTACTTAATATCGCTGGGATATTAAGTGGGAGGAACAACTCTAAAATAATAATAAAAAAAAAAAGTTTATAAAAAGCGCTGGCAGTGGGGTGCAGGAAATGGACGCTCAGTTGACAAGCGTCTATTTCCTGAATCCCTGGCACATTCACGGGTAAGGAAACTGGACGCTGATAAATTCAGCGTCCAGTTGAACGCTGAAATTCCATTCTCCGAACCTGACTACTGGTACCAGAAGGAGTGTATAAATCAATATTAAAGAGTCGGGCACTTAATATTAATTTATTCACTCCTTCACTTATTGCCCATTGATCCGTTCCACTGACATTTGTCAGTGGAAAGGACCAATCTCCTTTCAGGACAGCCTACTGAAAGGTGAATGGTCATTTAACTTACATTTAACAGTAAAGGGATCAATGGGCAATAAGTGAAGGAGTGAATAAATTAATATAAAGTGCCTGACACTTTAATATTGATTTATACACTTCTTCTGGTGCCGGTAGTCAGGTTGGGAGAATGGATGCTGAATTTATCAGTGTCCATTTTCCTAACTGCTGCAAGTGTGCTGGTTAGGAAAATGGGACGCTGATAAATTCAGCATCCGTTTTCTTGACCGGCGGACAGCCACCGACAGCAGACCTCTCTGGCACACGCTGTCAAGGGGGCACTAGGGGTGCGCCACACAATCGCCCCTAGCACCTCATCGACAGGGTGAGCCCTAATTTAAATACTGCATCGCGCCCCCAGGAGAGGGAGTGCATTGGGAAAGCGGGCACCGAACACACAGCGCCCCCTTTCAGTGCCACTTTTTTGCATCAGCCCCTAGCTAGGCCACTAAGTGTAATGCCCACATGCCTCTTTTACTGTCACTGTCAGGTACAACACATGGTGGCAGCGTCATATCTTTCATGTAATGTTTGCTTTCACTACTATCTTTCAAGTACACTGTACTGATGCATTGTGAAGACAAATCCTGAGTAGCCATACATGTTTTATGCAACATGGTGACCTACACAGCCAAGTAGTGAGACAAAGAAAAGGGATAGTGAGGAGAGCAGCAGCTAACAGGTTTGAGGTGGGCCTCCCCTACAAGGGGAAGTGGTAGATGAGGCCTATCAGGCAAAGTGTGCTTCTATAAGGTTTTGCCGAATCTGTCTGCCACTCAGCGTGGTCTCCTGGGCTCATGCAGGGAGATATGGGGGATCCAGGGGGAGACTGGGACCTAGGTCCATTGGTGCCCCGTGGTATAGAGCCAGATTATGGAAAACGCAGCACAGCAACACTATCTTTGCAACTTTGGGTGGGGCTTACATTAAAGCTCCCCTTGTCTTGTCCAAACCGTGACAGCAACTTTTCAGAAGGCCAAAGGTGCATTCTATGACACAGCGTGTAGCACATAAGGCCTCATTGTATTTCGTCTCTGCCGGCATGTTGGGAATGCAAATGAGGGTGAGAAGCCAGGGCCTGCAACCATACTCTGAATCTCCTGCAGCAATGACAGAAGAAAAGCATGAATGATAGCATTCTCACTTGCAGATGTGAGTGGCAATCCACAGCATCCTGTAAGACTGTATAAGGTAGCCTGTACCTTTGCAGAGCCTTAAAACCTGATTAGCATAGCCTAAGTGCGTTTTATGTTTTTGTTGGCCACTATAGGTACAGGCAAGCTGTAGCCAAAAGGAGCTCATCTGTTCAGGACTAGTAAATCTGATAAGGATCTTGGCAGTATCTCATGACAGGCCCTCACAACCCAATAAAGGCTACGGGTGTGTAGTATCCTGCCCACCTTGAACAGATACATAAGAGGTGAAACTCCTGTGTTAGGAACAAAAGCCATACCTCATGCTGAGCATGTGAATGTCTGTGCATTCTGACCTCCATAGAAACCCATTAATGAGCCCAAACACAGGGAATATGGTAGGCCAGCAACTTGCACAGGAGAGTGGTTGTGGTACCAGTGTGTCAGGCTGTACAGAAACCGTGTGCGACAATGTTCCTGATGCCTCAGTAACAGACCATATGTGATGGTGCTATGGTGGCAGTGTGGACAGGTCAAACTTCAGATTCACCATTGACATTGTAAGAGCACCCAAGCAGAGGATAGGAATGTGGCCTTTTTTCTAATGTAGACATGCAAAGTGTATAGTGATTTGTCACTCAGCAACCTTTACATCCCGTGCATTGTTTGCCCTCTCTCATTTTGCCAGCCTGTGAAACATGGGGAGAAAAAGGCATGGCCTGGGCCAATGGCTTGCATACGTGACTGCACATGAAACCAATCGTGCCCTCTCCCTCAGCCACCTCACATTTGGTTACCATTAGCCACATACACATAGGCAGACATGGAATTGACAAAGAAAAGTTTGTCTTACCTATGAGCCAAGCATTACCATGCAGGCTGTCCTCAAAATTGTCAAAGATCCCCAATTGCCTAATTATATAGGAATCATGTGCGGTTCCCTGGTACCTGGCCACCATGCCCAGGATGCACATTCCAGCATCACAGACTATGTGGACTTTGAGGGAGTAGAAGAGCTTTCTGATGCGGTACATCTCCTCCCTTTAAATGGGTGGAACAATGGCCACATGAGTACAATCGATAGCTCTGACAACATTGGGAAAGTGTGCAAAGGCATAGAAACCTCTCAAGCCCATCAAGTCCTGTTGGTCATGAGGAAATTTTATGTAGCGATTAATACGGTCAGTGACAGCTTTGGTGACCTGGTCGAGACAGCGTGAGAATGTGGTTTAGGATATTCCCCCCGCGACTCCTCAGATGGTTTGGAAGGATCTGCTTGCTGTGAAATGAAGGACAGCCAAGAGTTTGGTGAGACCAGGATGCGTGGGACCTTTGGGTGACTGGGTCCAGATCCCCTCTGATGATTTCATATAATTCATGGATTGCCTGCGAGCTGAGGCGATACCTGCTAACCACAAAGTCCTCTGGCATGTCCAGCAAGGAGGTTCATAGAGGAAAAATATTCTGCCTGTATCTCCAGCAGTTTGGCCGCCTGCATGCTGGGCACTGGACTCTCTTCCTGTGCTGCTGGTACTTCCCTCTGAGGTCTAGGAAGTGACCTTGGCTGTTATTTAGGTTGTTCTACTTCCACGTGTTGTCATCTGCAGCGAGCCTGGCAAGGCATCAAGTATGTTTGTACAAGTACCCTTGACACAAAATGCCTTTAAGAAAGTTGACCTGGTAAAAATAGGCAATTTTGCTGGCCTGGAAGGCCTGGTAGGTGTGTCAGTAATGTTTGCTGTTTTTATCGTGCGTGATACCTACCGCAATAATAGCGCAGTACGCAATACCAGCCATAATAATTACTTTTCGGCCTGTAGCACCAAAAAAAAAGGTGTAGTTATTACCCACATTAAAAACCCGTAATAACGTGTGATAGGTATTGCGCTACCACTTCCTACTTTCACTAATCCCACCCAAACTCCACCTACTTTTATATTAATTCAAAATTTGCATATGTATTTTGTGATACACTGTTTATCGCGCCTGTTACAATGTTATTGCGTGTGATAGCACCATAACGAGCGCGATAACAGCCTGTCGCAAAATGATAAATGACCCTGTTAGATCTTAATTTACAAAGCTTTTTTCCCATAGACACAGAAAGGGAGTGAAGCCGTAGTCAGTCAAGCTCTTAGATTTCAAGCCCTCTGGGGACATGGAACCGAATGTAATCTGCTTTGAAGTTGTGCCAGTCACAAAAGATGGAATATAACTAAAAAATTAAATGACTTTAAAATTAAACTAATGGGCAGACTTTTGAAAATCCCAAACTTTACGTATAAGTCTTATGCCCTCTCCAAATGCACCCCCAGAACACCTATCATCAGTGTGCATTAAGGTAGGTGTGTAATTGGGTTGTGAGTATACTTTCACATGCAAAACCACAGGGGATCTTTTTAGAGAGCTACTTAGCCACATAAAATGAGGTTTTATGTACTTAAGTGGCTTTGCAAAGTACCCCTATGTGTGTGGAATGGCTTGTACAAGCATGAATTCTAGCAATCAATGGAAAGTAATGAGACTTTCAGAGCAAAAGTTCTAAAAAAAAGTTCAAAGCAAAAATGAACCGAACTGAAATTTTTATGGCTGTACAGCCCTAATCTTAAATAACTCCTTGTTCTTTCCTGTTTCTCTTTTACTTATATTTTTGTGAGTTGGTCCCTTCTGCCCTTTTTCTTTGAAGGCTGTATGGAATATTAATTAGTGTATGCTCTAAAAAATGAAGGCACTGTTTAATTATAATTCTTATTTCAAGGTATGTGCCTGGAATTTTTTTTAATACAATTTGAAATAAGGGTCACTAGAATCAGAATGGTACCATTGAAACCTGACCGTGGGAAGAAAAGAGTCAGCTGTTTTACCTGCTGAAATGAAAGTGAGTTCATGCCATGGCCCTCCTCTCCCATCTTTGCTGACCAATAAGACAAGAAAAGCCAGATGGAGACAACTGAAAGCACCGCTGAGGTCTCTATTACTACCATTTGTTGATAACAGAAGAATCATCAGGTGTGGGTTCTCCACCAGCTAAGAAATGAAAAAAGAATTGGAGCCAGTAGGGTCCCATGTGCCATTTGTGTGGAAATAATCAATAAACAAAATATAAAGCTGTAACTCTTCACAGGATTAGCAATACATTTATTCATCATCAAGTGGAGAGCCCTTCCCCCTTTTTGCAGTGGATTGGGGCATCCCTGTATTCAAGGCGGATGTGGGGTAAGGAAGACCTGCTTGTGCTATATCTCCTAATAAGCATACACCGTGACAGTGACCTGCTGCAGAGGAAGACTAATGTTGCATTAACTGCTTTGTGCTATCTCTTATGTTGAAGGCATGGAAGCTTTATTCTATCCTTCCTGCATCTTGCTAAATATTTCCACTTTTGGGTTCAACTAATATTTTTTTTTCCATTTGGAACTGATAACCCATAGTACCTGTAGTCCTGGGGGAATTCTGCGCTACTGCGGAGCGCAGAATTTGCGCAGAATTTCCCCCTGCCCAGAATTGCCATTTTCTGCGCAGAACAGATTAGCGCCAGGTTTACGTGCTCGCGCCGGACCAACTGGGCTACGGAGTAGGACCCGTGACTGGACGAGTCACGTGCGGGGTAAGCGCGAGACTCCAGCATGGGCGGTGCGCCTTACTGTGCATGCCTGAACGTTCTCACATCCGCTCGTTGACTCGCAGAGCGGTGGCCAGTGGCCGCTCTGTACACCTTCTTCCTCCTGCCGCCCTTGCCGCCCCCAGGTGCTGCCTGGACTCTGTGGGAGGAGAGGTGAAAATCATAAGGGGGGAATGACAGAGGCCTACAAAATCAGCAAAGGACTCGCACGGGTGAATTTAACGTAGACAAGTGCAAAATGATGCATTTAGGGAAAAAAACCCATGCTGTAGTTCCACAATGTTAGATTCTATCTTAGGAGTTACCACCCAGGAAAGAGATTGAGGCGTTATAATGGACAATATGTTGAAATTTCAGCTCAGTATGCTGTGGTAATCAAAAAAGCAAACAGAATATTAGGAATTATTAAGACGGGAATGGCAAATAAAATGATAGATGTCATACTACCTCTGTATCACTCCATGGTGAGACCTCATCTTGAATACTGTGTGCTAGGGGTGTGCATTCATTTCCTACATATTGGTAATCCACAACGTATAGGGCCATATTCATTGTATTCGTGGGGAGGCGAAACGTATCACGATTCCCCACGAATACAACAAATCTTCGCCAAATTATTTGGCCGTCTAAAGGAGCGAATTGAAACACCCCCCCCACACACACACACACACACACCTGACCCCCCCCCAAGACTTACCAAAACTCCCTGGTGGTCCAGCAGGGGGTCCAGGAACCATCTTCTGCACTCACGCCCTCGGCTGCCGGTATTCAAAATGGCACCGATAGCCTTTGACCTTACTATGTCACAGGGGCTACCTGTGCCATTGGTCAGCCCCTGTCACATGGTAGGAGGAATGGATGGCCGGCACCATCTTGTGCTCCTACCATGTGACAGGGGCTGACCAATGGCACCGGTAGCCCCTGTGACATAGTAAGGGCAAAGGCTATCGGTGCCATTTTCTTTTCTGGCAGCTGACGGCCCGAGTGCAGGAGATCACTCCCGGACCCCCGCTGCACCACCAGGGACTTTTGGCAAGTCTTGGGGGACCCTCCTGACCCCCACAAGACTTGCCAAATGTCCCTGGTAGTCCAGCAGGGGTACGGGAGTGACCTCCTGCACTCAGGCCATCAGCTGCCAGTATTCAAAATGGCACCGATAGCCTTTGCCCTCACTATGTCACAGGGGGCTACCGGTGCCATTGGCACAAGATGGTGCCAGCTATCCATTGCTCCATCCATGTGACAGGGGCCAACCAATGGCACCAGTAGCCCCTGTGACATAGTAAAGTCAAAGGCTATTGGTGCCATTTTGAATACCGGCAGCCGAGGGTGTGAGTGCAGGAGATGACTCTCGGACCCTCCGCTGGACCACCAGGGAGTTTTGGTAAGTCTTGTGGGGGGGGGGGGGGGGGTCAGGAGGGTGGGGGGTTGTAGTTAATTCAATTTTAGCTGGGAAACAAATAAGAATTAACACATGAATGTATCAGGAGCCCCCCTTGCCGAATGCAACGTATCTGACCCCTGACGAATATGAATCCCGAATGCAACGTATGGCGTCCCTCTGCACATCCCTACTGTGTGCAATTCTGGTCGCCACATCTCAAAAAAGATGTAGTTACACTGGATAAAGTGCAGATAAGGGTGACCAAAATCATAAGTAGCTTGGAATGGCTGCCCTATGAGGTAAAGCTAAGGAAGTTAGGGCTGTTCAGTTTGGAGAAGAGACGACTTAGGGGGGATATGAAAGAGGTCTACAAAATCATGACCTCTATCATATCCCCCCCTAAGTCGTCTCTTGGATAATAGAAGGACTAGGGCACACTCCATGAAGTTAGCAAGTAGCTCATTTAAAACAAATTGAAGAAAATTATTTTTCACTCAGTGCATAGTTAAGCTCTGGAATTCATTGCCAGAGGATGTGGTTACAGCAGTTAGTGTAACTGGGTTTAAAAAAGGTTTGGATACGTTCGTAGAGGAAACATCCAAAAACTGCTATCAATTAATAAGCAATAATAGCTTGAGATTTATTTAATGTTTGGGTACTTGCCAGGTACTTGTGACTTGGATTGCCACTGTTGGAAACAGGCTCCTGGGCTTGATGGACTCTTGGTCTGACCTAGTATAGCAATTCTTAAGTTCCTACGTTCTTATGTTCAGCTGAGACTTTTTCTAGATTCCAGGGCTAATAAATGTTAGTAACTCTATAGTTTCCTTCCTTTCCAATGAGTTGTCATTATAAATATATTGATGGGTCTTCTCAGCTTTCCTTTTTCCATTTGTTATAATGTTTTCAATCTTTAATGATTTTGGGTATTCCTCTTTTCCTTAAATGTGAGAAGGCAACCTAGTAACTGGATTTTTTTTATGTTTAAAGATTTTATTATTTTTAAATGGATGTATCCTCACTAATTTGCTTCAATAAATTTGTGTTACCTTTGAAATTTCAATAAATTTCAAAAAAATTGTAAACTATTATTAAAATAATTTATGGTACCTAAAGATTGGAAGTTAGAAAATGCAACTCCAGTTTTTAAAAGGGATGCAGATGATTGAGGAAACTAAAGATCGGTGAGCCCAAATTACTGAACATACAAATAGCCGTAGTTTAAGGGGACAAAGCCAACATGGATTTAGCCAAGAGAAGTCTTATCTAACCAATATGCTACATTTTTTTGAAGGCATGAATAAATATGTGGATAATGGTGAGTCACTCGATATAGTGTATCTGGATTTTCAGAAAATGTTTTACAAAGTATCTCAGAAGAGACTTCTGAGGAAATTATAAAGTTAAGGCAATGTCTTATTTTAGATTGAGAACTGGTTAAAGGATAGAATAAAGTGAGTAGGGCTAAATGGTAAATTTTCTCAATGGACAAAGGTGAATAGTGCCCCAGGGATATGTTCTGGGACCACTGCTTAGTGCTTACTAACAGTTGTTCCATGATGCAACCTAATCTTGAGTATTGTGTGCAGTTCTGATCACCACATCTCAAAAAATATATAGCAGAATTTGAAAAGGTATAGAAAAGGGCAACCAAAATGATAAAGGGGATTGCACAATTCCCATATCAGGAAAAGCTAAGGAGGTTAGGGTTTTTTGTCTTGGAGAAGAATGGCTGAGGGGAGATATGACAAGTTTATAAAATAATGAGTGGAATGGAATATGTGAATAAGAATCGGTGTTTTACTTTTTCCAAAAGTACAAAGACTAGGGGATATGCAATGAATTTATTAAGTAGTACATTTAAAACATAGAGGAGAAAATATGTTTTTTATTCAATGCATAATTAAGCTCTGGAACTTATTGCCAGAGGATGTGTTAAATGCTATTAGTATAGCTGGATTTAAAAAAGATTTGAACAAGTTTCTAGAGGAAAAGTCCATAAACCATTATTAAGTTGGACTTGGGAAAATCCACTGCTTATCACTGGGATAAGTATCAAGGAATCTATTTTTTGGGATCCTGCCAGGTGATGTGGATTGGCCATTGTTGGAAACAAGATACTGGGATTGATGGACCTTTGTTCTGACCCAATATGACAAGACTTATGTGCAGCAGACCCTCCTGGTCTGGCCACCAGATGCCACTGCCTTAGAACACACTTGTAAGGAGCTATCCATACCCGTCAGTCCCTGTGCTTTCTGGGAATTGATCCCCTGGTTCTGCAACCAATTTCTCTAGGTTTTCGTGATCTAATGATGGGATTCTACAGCCCTAATCTTACTGTTTGGGCTCCAGGAATGGGATACCTCAGCCCCATACTCACTTTGTGCATCTGAGAACTGAAAGGTAATCTCTGGCCCTATGCTGACCAAATGACTGAGGTACCCACAGATACCATCTATTCTACATTTTTATTGTAGTTGCTGAAACAGTTGCTTTATAGTCCTTCTTTGTTATTTTTTTTGGACTGAATGCCATCTTTTTTTCTAACACTTCTATTTTTTTTAACAAATTTGCACCTTTTAATTTCTCCACTCTCCACTACATGTGTAAGGAAACAGGAAGTGTCCTCCTAAATATGCAATGAAACAAACAGCATGAGTTAAGTGTTAGTAATAATGTAGAATGGGGAAGAGAGTCTATTTATAAAGCCTTTTCCTTCTGACCTCTTTTATAGCTTTGAGAGCCTCTTAAAGTCTGTAACACCCATGAGCACCTACAGTACTTTAACTTTTGATATGAAGTAGTAACATTTTCAAACCCCCATAATATTCTCACTTCCCATCCTTGCTATGCTGACATGGAGGGTATCATAAGGATGCAGGCAGGAGCAGATGGTAGCTCAGCAGGTCACAGTCAACACTTCAGTTTTAATTCTCTATTCCAATGTACGTAAAAATACAATAGGATTTTCCTGTCACTGTTTTCTTTACTTTAAAATTCCCAATTAAAGGATTTAATCTTATGCTTTAAGACAGACCACATTTATTCTTTTACATTCTTAATTGCATACATGTTTTCTTTTGTTGTATTCATTATCTGCAAACATGGCTGTACATTTTTTTCAAAGAATGCATTTTTTGCCTACTTTCCTACTGTAGGAAGGCAAGAGGTTTATGCAATCATCTGGTATTTGTTTCTGTGTGTGTATGTATTTATCTCCCCAGCTAATACTTTTCTATTTGGAGTCTTATCCACATCAGTTTTTCAGAACATGTCCCGGGGCAGGGTATAGGGAAAGGGAATAAGGATTCTTGCAGGGGCATCTTTTTCTGTTCCATATATTCCACATGTTGGTGCACATAATTGCTGTTCCCTAATAAATTAGGGATATTTCATATGATCTACATCCAAGCCATGCCAAGTGTTTTAGACATATCAGAGGATCCATGTTGATAATGAAGAGATTTTTTTTTAGTGGATTCATTTATTGCATTAATATGGACGTATAATTATATCACTCAATAACATTTTGCTATTTACACTACCAGATTACTTCCAAATTGTCAGAACATGTCAGGGAGGACATGAGAATTCTGAAAGGCCATTGATTATCTTGAGTCACTTATTACAAAAATATGCATTGTCATCCTTGAGTTGCATCTAATCCACATCAAATTTTCTGGACCTATCAAGGGGTCCACATGGATCATGACATTCATATATTTCTTGTGCTTTAAAATAGAGCACATTTATTCTTTTATGTTCCATAAATGCATGCATAAAATTACTCCATCTGATGGCTTTTTGGTTTTAAATTAGTCCAAAGCACATTTTCAGGAGATGTGAGGGTTCTACAAAGATCATGATATAAATTTCATGAATATGCATGTATAATTATACACCACCTAATGCAGAGGTGGCCAATTCCAGTACTCAGACACCACAAACAGGCCAGTTTTTCAGAATATCCACAATGAATAAGCATGAGATAGATTTGCTACTGCATGTGAAAGTTCCCAGGTATACTCTGCTAGCTAAGCAGTGCACTGAAGCCTGTTGGCTTGTTGAGTTTGTGATGCTCAGTATTAGTTTTCCTGTCAGAAGCTGTGGTGAAAGGAAGGCTCAGGTAAACTTCTGTATGAGAATTTGTCTAAAATTGAATATAAGAGCTATATTTGTGCTCCACTACATATCTGATGAATCGTTGTGTTTAACTGTGGCATCTCATGTCTGTATGATCCATCATTCATATATCTCTTACCTCCTGAAGAAGCCTTTATAAGGCGAAACAAAGATCCTTTATTAAGGGGAGATTTATTTTTCACAAAGTTTAGCTGTTATTGATGATTCAACTGTGCTTTTAGTAGTGTGACACAAACAAATTTGTTTTGAATCACTGTTAAATCATGATGGATTAGACCTTATGGGGCGGATTTTCAGAGCCCTGCTCGCCTAAATCCACCCAAAACCGGGCGGATTTAGGCGAGCAGGGCCCTGCGCGCCGGTATGCCAACATTCAAAGAGGCCTACCGGCGCACGCAGACCCCGGGACTCGCGTAAGTCCCGGGGTTTTCAGAGGGGGGGCGTGTCGGGGGCGTGTCGGGGGCGGGCCCGGTCGTCGCGGCGTTTCGGGGGCGTGTCGGCAGC
Organism: Rhinatrema bivittatum; assembly: GCF_901001135.1. Taxonomy (NCBI): domain Eukaryota; kingdom Metazoa; phylum Chordata; class Amphibia; order Gymnophiona; family Rhinatrematidae; genus Rhinatrema; species Rhinatrema bivittatum. Next base: position 474,521,342 of record NC_042615.1, on the reverse strand, counting down.
GTTTTGGGGGCGGGTACGGGGGTGTGGCTACGGCCCAGGGCGGTCCGGGGGCGTGGCCGCGCCCTCCGTACCCGCCCCCAGGTCGCGGCCCGGCGCGCAGGAGGCCTGCTCGCGCGCGGGGATTTACTTCTCCCTCCGGGAGGCGTAAATCCCCGGAGAAAGGTAAGGGGGGGTGTAGATAGGGCCGGGCGGGTGGGTTAGGTAGAGGAAGGGAGGGGAAGGTGAGGGGAGGGCGTTAGAGGATTCCCTCCAAGGCCGCTCCGATTTCGGAGCGGCCTTGGAGGGAACGGGGGTAGGCTGTGCGGCTCGGCGCATGCCGGCTATACAAAATCGATAGCCTTGCGCGCGCCGATCCAGGTTTTTAGCAGATACGCGCGGCTCCGCGCGTATCTACTAAAATCCAGCGTACTTTTGTTTGCGCCTGGAGCGCAAACAAAAGTAGGCCTATTCGCGGAGTCCGAAAATCCGCCCCTGAGGTTGTAGTTTTCGTTCCTTCACAATTCATCAGTTTTTGTGGCAGTTTATAAAGACATTTACAAGGATATTGTGTGGCAGCACTATCATCCATTGAACACATCATTAAAGTTCTTATAAGAAAACTAGAAAACTTTAGATATCATGACTGTTGTTTTAAATCTATTTTGAATTGTCTTCCATGTGTAGTTTATATAAATATTTGTAATAAAGTATTTTTTTAATTTTTAATTATACAATATTTGTGTAATTGAATTTGTTCTCAATAGTGTTCACTTTCCAATTTTTATTTTAGATGTATATACAGTATACAAAAAAGGCTTTTCCACTGTTAAATATTATGTGAGTGCTCAATTTAATACACAGAAAAGAAACCCTACAAAAAGGGGAAGTAACACCACCAGTGTAATACAATAAGCTTTATTATACAGTATGAAAATGCAATTCCATTACAATTTTTGAATACAAAACCACCTGAGAAAAAGACCCATCATCATCATGTAGACACATCATCATCATGTAGACACATACTCATACCCTAATTGTCAATCAATGCCCAGTGGAGCATGGCAGGGTGTGGCAGGGCAGTTCCTCAACATAGCAATCAAATCTCCACCACCTACTGCAGAGATTTCAGTATCCAGCAGGCTTAAGTGCCATCATTTTTAGCACCACAGGAGCCCTTTCAATCATGAATCCCCAGACTCTACCAAAATCAGAAAAACCTTCAACCCAACAGGTACAAGGCATTTTCTCAGCTAGCAGACCACCTAACCTCAGTCACAATTGCAAGCCATAAAATACACAGAAAAAACTGGACTGGAAACCACTAAGAGCCAGATTCATGTGCAGTGCAATAAATCAAAACCAGAAATAGCACCATTCCTCATAGAACAAAGTTGTGAAATATAAATCAGTCACAATAGTGAGGAAACCATACTAATAAAAAGCACAATTCAAAATAGATGACAAATAGAACACCACCTAATAATTAGAAGAATAAGGATAATAAAAGCTTTTAACATTTCCCCAAAATCAATCAAATATTACAAAACAGCAGATATATAAAAACCCAATAATTAAAACTAAGGATAAAAAAATATCCCCCCTCTCCATAGCTGGAAACTTTTCATTGCCAGTCATCCTGTGATTGTAGACTCTGTTTCACAGGCACATACACAAGCAAGCTCCCAATCTCTCTCTCTCTCTATCTTTTACAGGAGCACACACAAGCAGGCTCCCAATCTCACAGGTGCATACACAAAAAGGCTCTCAATCTCTGACTCTTACAGGCACACACACACAAGCAGGCTCCCACTCTCTGTCTCTCACAGGCACACACACACACACAAGCAGGCTCCCACTCTGACTCTTACAGGCACACAGCTCCCAATCTCTGACTCTTACAGGCACACACACACACAAGCAGGCTCCCAATCTCTGACTCTTACAGACACACACACACACACAAGCAGGCTCCCACTCTCTGTCTCTCACAGGCACACACACACACACAAGCAGGCTCCCACTCTCTGACTCTTACAGGCACACACCACAAGCAGGCTCCCAATCTCTCTCTCTCACAGGCACACACACACAAGCAGGCTCTCACTCTCTGACTCTTACAGGCACACACCACAAGCAGGCTCCCAAATAAAGAATTATACCTCTGCTCATTCTTCAGCTCTGCTGGCTGGGGTTGAAGCAGCTACCCACCACCCAGTGTTTCTTCTTATCCTCCAGTGGGCACCGCTGTTGCATTTCCCTTCTCTCTTTTGGCCCCACCAGCCTGGGCTTGCAGCATCTTTTTTTCTTCTTTTTCAGCCCTGCCGACTTGGGCTCCGGCAGGCTCCATTGCCGCATTTGTCTTCTTTTTCAGTCCCGTCGGCCTGAGTTCTCTATTTCTCCTTGCTGGCGAGAACAGCATTGACAGACAAACAATGTATCTCCTTGCTGGCAGGGGGTGGGAATCCCACCAGTGCTGACAAACAGGACCTCTCCTTGCCACGTGCTGATGTTTTGATTTCCCTGTTCAAGAGTCATCGAGGGTGATAACTTAGCTTTTGATGATGATGTTGGGCAGGTAGGTTGGAGCATCAGCGGACTGGACATAACGGAGAGTGTCCAAGTGAAAAGTAGGCTGGATTAAAAACCTTTAATGGCTGGATTTGGCCTACGGGCTGTAATTTGCCCACCACTGCTTTAGGGGAGAGGCTTCATTTGAACTGATTGAGCCCTTTAACACACAATGGGCCAGATTTTCAAAGGGGTACGCGTGTAAGATACACGCGTACCCCCCGAAAACCTGGCCCAAACTCCCCCTGCATGCGCCGAGCCTATGTTGAGTAGATTCGGCGGCACGTGCAAGCTCCGGGACGTGCGTAAGTCCCGGGGTTTAACTGGGGGGGCATGTCGGGGGCGAGTCGGGGAGGGGGCATGTCACGACCGCGCGTCATCGGAGGCGTTATGGGGGGCGTGTCGCGGCCGGCGCATCATCAGGGCATTCCGGGGGCATGGCTGCGGCCTCCGGACCAGCCCCCGGACCAGACGATGGCACGCCGGCAGTCGGCCCAGTGCGCACAAGTTACGCCTGCCTTGAGCAGGCGTAACTTGTGCAATAAAGGTAGGGGGGGTGGGTTAGGTAGGGGAAGGGAGGGGAAGGTGCGGAGGGGTGGAAGGAAAGTTCCCTCCAAGGCCGCTCTGATTTCGGAGCGGCCTTGGAAGGAATGGAGGCAGGCTGCATGGCTCGGCGCGTGCAGGCTGCCGATTTTGGGCAGCCTTGCGCACGCCGATCCCGGATTTTAATGGATACGCGCGGCTACGCGCGTGTCTATTAAAGTCTTGCGTACTCTTGTTTGCGCCTGGTGCGCGAACAAAAGTACGCACGGGTGCAGATTTATAAAATCTACCCCAATAGCTGCAGTAGCATTGAGCTGCATATTAGAGTCCCAATGCTCCCAAGTAATTTTAGCCACAGTTGTAGCTAACTTTCATGAAAATAAGGCAGTTTGTGAATTTTCAGGCAAGCCACAGCATTTTATTTCCATGAAATTGCCTGATAATGAGCTGTTTTGAATGCCTTTGAAAAATATTTGGATAAAAAGCAGCTCATTACCATTGTGGCATTATTGGGACAAAATAGAGCCTGATTTTCAAAAGCAATTTTAATCTTTAAATTGGCTTTTACATTTGTAAATTCACTTTACCTACATTGTGACTTTTAAAAATTGTTGTAATATATGTTATCGAATTGTCCATAGGTTTTACCCATATTAAATGCACTTACATGGGTAAATGGCTATCGGCACCATTTTGAATACTGTCAGCCGATGGCCTGAGTGCAGTAGATGCCCCTGGACCTCCCGCTGGACCCCAAGGGAGTTTTGGTAAGTCTTGGGGGGGTGTCAGGAGGGTGGGGGGGGGGGGTTGTTTAAATTTGCTGCTTTAGACGGCTGAATAATTCGGTGAAGATTTGTTGTATCCGTGGGGAATCGCGATACGTTTCGCTTCCCCACGAATATGGCCCTATACGTTGCGGATTGCCAATATGTTGCAAACTAATGCACACCCCTAGAATGCACTGCCTCCCTGCAAGGCAGCATTTTTGAATGAAAAGAATACCTGCTTTACCAAATCCTTCAATTTCCGTAAGCTTCTCCAAAACACAAACTTCAGCCGAACAGCTGGTGGCTGAAAGGAATCAGTAAGTTTTTGCTTGGGACATTGTCTTTTTTAAAAGTATTGGGGCAAAGTTAACTATTTGGGAATATTATTTAGTGTGTTTGTGTGTTTGTGCCTTTAATAGTCAGAAAGGCAGTGAATAAACAAGTTAGACTGTTTGTATTTTTAAATAGTCAGTCAATAAGGTAGCAGTAGGTAGTGTGTTTATTTTTAAAAGTCTGCATAACTGAGTGTTCTCCAGACTTTTAAAGAACTGGGTGTTTGTATTGAAAAAAAAAAACACAAAAAAAATCCAACCCAAAAAGTAGCCAGAAGCTAGAAATAAGCTAGGATCAGTGTATACTTAAGTAGAAAAGTTGAATAGTTCAGCTCAGTTACTCACCTTGGAAAGGTGTTGAGTTAGTGTGATTGGGTTTGAATAGGGACCAACATTTGTTAATCAAGAGAGCAGTGAGTCACTCAGGCTGACTAACTGAAGTTAGACTGTTTGTATTTCCCAACCCACCCACCCGTAGCTAATCCCTTAATTTATAGGCAGGTGCCACTTTCACAAAAAAAAAAAAAAAAAAAATCAACAAAAACTTTATTGAGAATTCGATAAGACCCCGGTAGGCCACTACCAGACACATAGTGAATTCACTAATACATTTAAAGGACGTTAGAAACATTCCTACTCCCAAAGCAACCTAAAACTTAACTAGGAACTGATCAAAATTGAGATGAAGGCAGCAGTCCAGCAGCAAGAGGGGGGCTTCCCAGTCTTTTGCATCGAGTGTCACATGTATGATTTTTTACCCACCGGTGAGAAGTTGTACATGTGCATGTGTACCATTGTCTTAGATCTTTGTAGATATATATACCAAGAGATATATATACCAAGGTATTTCAATTTATCTCTTGCACATCTCAATGGAAAATCAGGACACGAGTCTTGTAAAATCCCCGCCAAGTCCAGTACTTACTTATCTAAATTCAGCTTTAACCCCAAATGACAGCCATAATTAGAAAAGTTGTCTAGAGTTTTAGGTAAATATTCCCTTGCCTTGGGTAAGAAAAGCAGGACATCATCAGCAAACAATAGAACATTAGTGTATTGCAAATATACCTCACCCCCTGCCTCCCCCACCGGCTTGTTTAACAAAATCACTAAGGATTTCAGTTCGAGAATAAACAGCATTGGGGACAATGGGCACCCTTGTCTGCTCCCTCTTGATAATGAGAAGGCCTCTGAAAATCAATTGTTCACATGAACTCTAGCTTCTGGGTTAGAATATAGCACTTGAATAGCCTCATATATAACTTCCTGAAACCCAAAGGCAGGCAGCAGATTCTGCAAAAGCAACCAAGATACCCTATCAAATGCCTTTTCAGCATCAAAGCTGATAAGTGCTGGACCAGGTGCGCACACATGTACACCCGATTTTAAAACTTTTGAGCGCAGGCATGCGCAAGTTATAAAATCCAGGGTCGGCGCGCGCAAGGGGTGCACAATGGTGCACCTTGTGTGCACCGAGCCACGCAGCCTTCCCCCATTCCCTACCCCCCACCTCACCTTCCCTTCCCTTACCCTTCCTCCCCCACCCTTTTCCCCTACCTTTTCTTTTTTTCTTTTTTTTTTCTCCAAACTTACTTCAGCCCTGTGGCTGAAGTAAGTTGCGCGTGCCGGCCAACCGTGGCACGCGATCCCTGGCACAGCAGCAAATATGGTCACTGTGCCTTGAGCCTGACCCCGCCCTGCCCCTTCCCCACCCCATTTTGTAAGCCCCGGGACTTACCCGCATCCCGGGGCTTTACACACATAACCTTTTGAAAATCCAGCCCATAGTTTTGGCTGGGATCATTTTTAAAGTGTACTTGTGCGTCTAATTTTGCTTTGAATACCAGTGTAACTTATGCACACATTTTACTGTACATGTTAGCACAATATTACAAAATTACCCACACTGAAGGCAAATCATCCATCTGCATTTCAGCTACTTCAGTGGAACTGCAGTATTACATTTGAATCCAATCAAAACAAATTGTTTAACAGAAGGAAAGCCTAACCTGTCTGGATAGAACTTGACAGCTTAGCACAAACAAATTAGTCAGACATTTGAACATTGCTGCATGAACTTGAACATTACTATTCAAAATAAAGAAGGTGCAGCCTTTCATTATTAACAAATACATTTTTAAGATTTCTTCCACCATGATTAGATTGTACTTAAAGTTGTAACAATAAAAGTTCTAAGCCAAGGTAAAGCTGTAAGATTAATTGTTGCCTGTTAGTCACTTTTAATCATGTGGAGCATGAATTGGCTAAGCACTTCCAGTTTGAAGGGACACAGTAATAGTGTAATAGTCAAGATGAGCCACTCCTTTGATCTGATTTATAAGAAGAAGTTTATTTTGCTGCTTTAAAACAATGCATTAGATATTGCAAAATAAGCCATTATGAAAAGACAGAATAGGTATCTACAGTATGTGTTACTAAGAAATTTTGACCAGGACGTAGGCCAAGGGACAAATTTAATAGATAGTAAAAAAAAAAAAAAAAAGTGAAATCCTTGCTTGCATGGTTTCAAAATAATGCATATTCTGCCCAAGGATTTCATATTGCAGAAAAAGCATGTGAGCATAAACTTGCACAAAATGCACTTGTGAAACTTTTGAATTATCATTATATTTAGTCCTAAAGGGTAAAATATGCAAATTAGAAAAACAAAACGTTGGTCTGACTTTTTCTTTAAAATAATATGCACTATAATATATCTTTTATGTTAATAGCTGCTAAAAGACATCCCTAGAGCAAAGAAAAGAGTAGATAATTTATCTGCACTAAGTATTCCATTGGCAAAAAATTATATAATCTTAAATAAGGAGCTGAAGAAATATGGATTGAAAATATAAGATATAAATGAATAATTTTCATCTTTAGGAGTTAGAGTAGTCAGATGCATTTTAATGTATATGAAACTTAAAGCTATCTTGATTTCAAAGAAAAAACTAGGAACAAAGAAACCTGTAAAATCCTGGCTTTTTCAGGTTATAGAGCAACTGCCATGTTTTTCTTGTTAAAAATGTTACTATAGAAAATCATGTACTATAGAAAACTGATTTTGGAAACACTGTTTTAATATAAGTCCACTTATGAGCGCACTTGTAATTGATCAGTGCTATTGCAATATTATTTAGAACTAGACCGCTGACATCATATTTGGAATGCAGCTCTCTTTAAATCAGTGTCTTTGACTGAGTGATAAGTAAGACATTGAGCTTTTCCACACAGCAGACTTATAAACAAGCTGAGTAGCCATGGTATGGGTCCTAAGGTAGTAAACTGCTTTAAAAACAGGTTGAGTGATAGGCAACAAATGTTGATGTTAAATGGAGATTACTCTAAGGAATGAAGTACTTCTGGTAGATTGCTACAGACGTCACTGCTGGGTTTAGTTCTAATTAATATTTTCATAAGTCACATTAAAGACCGGTTAGTAGGAAAGGTTTTGCCTTTTTGCAAAAGGCAACAATTTTCAAAGACATTTCCATGAGTAAAACACAGCAATGGCTTATTATAAAATTGTACAAATACATTGCAAAAAACATTTTTTTAATTTTTCTCTAATCTAAGAGTACTTAAAATATCTGGAGGACCTTCATAACACTCCACAGTTACTATATATTTTCACTGTTATGGGTCATATCTAATTATAGGTCCTTATTTCATTCTTAATTTGTAATTTTTTCCTTTTATATAGTGTATTTTTTTTTATTAAGCTAATTCTTGTGACTTAACAAGGATTCCCGGAGATAGAAGGACAAAGAAAATCAATACTTCCCTTCAGTGAAGGATAATAAGGCCCAACATGATATCATGTTTCATGCAAACTGCTTCAGGGGTACTTATTTGACCCTTAAGTATTGTCCCCTGTTTTTTCAAAGTTGGTCTAATCTTATATATCTTTATATTTCAGAGTAACCTCTTGTGTATAAGGATTATTTCACCCTAGTGAAATTGAGAGCCCTTGAAGCAGTTTGCACGAAACGTGATATCAATTCGGGCCTTATTATCTTTCACTGAAGGGAAGTATCTATTTTCTTTCAGGCTGATACAGCACAGTGCACTCCAATGGAGCACACTGTTACCCCACATTTGGACGCGCATTTTCAATGCGCTAGCTCTATCCCTTATTCAGTAAGGGGTAATAGCACGTCAAAAACGTGCAGCCAACCCCTCCAAAACTAATAGCGCCTGCAACATGCAAATGCATGTTAATGGCCCTATTAGTTATTCCCGCGCGATTCAGTAAGTAAAATTTGCAGCCAAGCAGCACATTTTACTTTCAGAAATTAGCGCCTACCCAAAGGTAGGCGTTAATTTCTGCCGGCACCAGGGAAGTGTACAGAAAAGCAGGAAAAACTGCTTTTCTGTACACCCTCCAACTTAATATCATGGCGATATTAAGTCGGAGGTCCTAAAAGTTTAAAATAATTTTAAAAAAAATTAAAATCGGCCCGCGGCTCACAGGTTAAAAACCAGATGCTCAATTTTGCCAGCGTCCGGTTTCCGAACCCGTGGCTGTCAGCGGGTTTGAGAGCCGACTCCGGCAAAATTGAGTGTCAAGTGTCAAAATCAAGCAACCAAGCTCAATCCAAAGCAGAAGAACTCACATTGTTTTTCCAAAACAAAATCATCACTTCTTACCCAACTACCCTCCAAGATTGCCCCACTACCATCGACTCTGCAGCCTCCCATCAAAAATGTTCACCTCGAAGCTTTTGAACCCATTTCCTCCTCTGAAATTCAGGTTGTTTTAAGAAGAATGAAACCCACCTCTCACCCAGCGGACCATATCCCCACTAAACTTCTTCTCACAATCCCAGACTCTATCTCCAAAACACTGGCGGACATCATCAACTGTTCTCTCTCCCACGGTTCCTTCCCAGATGACCTTAAACTGGCTTCACTCAAACCACTCCTAAAAAAAACGAATTTGGAGCCAAAAGATCCCAACAACTACCACCCAATAGCCAATCTCCCCTTCATTGCTAAGATTGTAGAAAGGCTTGTGAACTCTCAACTATTGGACTACATTGAAGATAATAAACTTCTATCTGCTTCGCAATATGGATTCCGTAAAAATCTAGGCACCAAATCCCTCCTTACTTCCCTAACAGACCTCCTCCTCCTCGGTCTCGACAAAGGTCAATCTTTTCTTCTGGTCCTTCTGGACCTTTCGGCAGCCTTTGATACCATCAACCACTCCATCCTCATCAACCAGTTAGCTGCCATAGGAATTTCCGGCTCTGCTCTATCTTGGTTCAAATCGTTTCTCAGCAATAGAGGTTACAAGGTCAAAATCCAGAACAAAGAATCTTCACGCCATGACTCATCCGTAGGAGTCCCGCAAAGCTCCTCTCTATCCCCGACACTCTTTAACATCTACCTTATACCACTTTGCCAACTCCTTACCAACCTCAACCTAAAACACGTTCTCTACGCAGACGATATCCAGATCCTGATCCCCATCAAAGACTCATACTCGAAAACCCTCGACTTCTGGGAATCCTGCCACCAAGAAATCAAACGTCTCCTCAATAGCCTAAATCTAGTACTAAACTCCAAGACCGAACTACTACTCATAGCTCCAGAGAACAGCAATCTCACCGCCTCTGAGCTAACCAACCCACAAACCACTCAAGTGAGAGATCTAGGAGTGATAATTGACAACAGATTGAACTTCAAAGCCTCCATCAACAGAACGACCAAAGATTGCTTCCACAAACTCCAAGTTTTAAAAAGGATAAGACCTCTCTTCCATGCCCAAGATTTCAGAACAATCCTCCAAGCAATTATTTTCTCAAAGTTAGATTACTGTAACGCTATCTTACTTGGTCTCCCTTCCTCATATACCAAACCTCTCCAAATGGTTCAAAACGCAGCAGCCCGTCTACTAACAAACACTAGGAAAAGAGACCATATCTCCCCAATTCTAAAAGACCTTCACTGGTTACCAATTCACTTCAGAATCATCTACAAATCCATCTCCTTGATATACAAAATTATCCATCAACACACTACAATTGACCTACAATTTCCTCTCCGCTTATGCAATTCCTCAAGACCTACCAGAGACGCATACAGAGGATCTCTCCATGTACCCCCTACTAAAACCACTAGTCACATTACCTTAAGAGATCGAGCCCTCTCCACAGCGGGCCCACCGTTATGGAACTCCATCCCCCCCGATCTCAGAAATGAGCCCTGCCTCCTAACCTTTAGAAAAAGACTCAAGACTTGGCTGTTTATGCAAGCTTTCCCGGACTTAACTTAATGCGCCTCACCATCAATATATCCAACACAGCAGATGCACTTCATCTCCTTGTATATAATTTAGTCTCTACTAAACTATCTTTATTTCCTCTGCTCCCAGTTCAATAGCCCTTGTTAATTGTAACTGCTTTTCTTCGACACGTTATTTATGTTTTTAATGTTTTTTATTGCACCCCTGTTTATATGTAAACCAGCATGATGTGATTGCTTCATGAATGCCGGTATATAAAAACCTTAAATAAATAAATAAATAAAAAATAAAATCGCTGACAGCTGCCGCTTCCATCAAAAAAGAGATGCTAGGGATGCGCTAGTTTCCCTAGCGCCTCTTTTTACCGTGGGCCATAATTTGCATGTTTGTTCCCCCCTGAATCGCGCGCACAGGAGAGTGGCCTGTACGCGCGCTGGGAGAGCAGGCGCTCGCCTGCTCTCCCGCGACCTTTACTGTATTGGCCTGTTTGTTATTAATGATCAGGTGAAGAGAAGTCTCTAACATGAATAGCACCTGAATTTGGGCTCAGCAGCATTTATTTTTAGAGCTATTTGATCCATGGTGCACAGGGACCCCTGGGGACCTGAAAGTGCATAAATTAATTTTTGAGACTTGGTCACCAGTAGAGAGGATACAAAGCTATGAGTGATCCTTAGTTTAGCTAAAAATGTTTCACATTTTGAATTATTTAGTTAAATGGATCTGAAGGGGCTGTGGTGGATTTTTATAGCTGTAATTGACAATGTGGTTTCTGGGGAGATTGGGAATGATGTGAGAGTATTTTCGAGCATTTGCTTATTTTAATTTGAGTTACTTCAGTAGCAATTTATTTATATTTATTGTAATGGGTTTTCCCCTTTACATTAAAGTCAAAGGGGCTAAAGAAAAAATAACATCCATTGGTTTAAAAGAACTGGTCCTAGCTAACATTTTGAAGCTGTCACCTTGGAGATACCATGACAACTCCATGACAATGTAACCTTTACCTGATGCTCAAGGTAAACAGCCTAGAGAAACTATATTAAATTCTAGCCAAAGTGCAAAGCTGATCTCTAAAACATTCAGGTTTAAGAAAATTTTGATGATTCTAAAAATTCTCTTTTAATTTGTTTTTCTGTACCAGTATATCTTTATTAAGATTTGAAACTATTATATTGTATATCTGAATGAGCTGGGAAGTATTTCTTGTGACATCATTGGAAAAATGACATCACAGGTGGAAAAGCTTGTTAACTGACAATTGACTCCTAGATGACTGAAGACAGATTGAGAGATGCAGGAGCTGTACAACTACAGCTCAATTTTTGAGGGCTAGCTTACGTAAAATCACTCAGATTAGCAAAGGAACACAAAGGGATTTGTGTGTATGAGTGAAATATAGTTAATAACTTTAAGATAACCTTTAAAAAAAAGGTAAAGAAAAAGTGTAGGTTAAATATAAATAGCCAATCTGCATTTTTTTTTTGGCTTTATTACAGGACTGAAAGGAACAAGTGAATGTGAGTAAATACTCTAATATTGCTCACACCAAAGATAAGGGGAGAAAAAAAGTTCTTTAAAGAGCATTGTTCTAATCTTACAAGCTGTCCATCCTCTACATAAAGGATAGAAGGACTGAAGGATACTTGTGAAAGCTGGCCTATCCTGTATGTGAAGGATAACGAGTCAAAAAATATAATCCAGCTATTATTTAATTTAGTTGCAACAATATAATAAGTTGTTAGCAAAAAAGATTCATGGTTATATAAAAGCTTGAACTTAATAGAGCCTGTAAATTATTACTCCTCTCTAGAGAGATTCTCCACCAACAGTATTTCTGTGACCCACATATAAAATTTCCCCATCAGCTTAATATAGACTGAAAGGTAGTAATTTTGACCAAGGTGTTGTGGGAGTGTTAAATTTAAAGACAATGACTATGGCATGTGTGAGTGTTTGAACACTTAAATATTAATTTCATTTCTTGAGAAACGTCAATGCTGCTGATATAAACAAACCACTTGTTGCATGCCCCGGCCGCACTAGGGCCGTGCCCGGGCGTGCTCACCTTCTTCCTAGTTCCGCAGGTTCCAGACCAACCTACCCCGCTGCAGCGGCAAGCCGGCTACGTCCAGGGCAGCAGCGTCCCCGGCTCCCTCGAGCGCTTTGGCGTCCCAGACCTCGCTCCACTCCCCACGCTGGGGCTCGGCGTCCTCCGCTGCCTCATCTTCATCCCTAGGCATGCACACACGGACCACCCGGCCCTTTAAAGAGCCAGGGGTGGGAAACCGCTCTGCGCCGTGCACTGTTGATGTCACGTAAGCTCAGTACTTAAGCGAGGGCCTGAACCTCAGGCCCTTGCACACATCGTATAAGCTAGCTTGCCGCCCTGGTTCCTGTTCCTGCATTCCTGTTCTCATTCCAGTGTTCCTGTGCCTGTTCTAGTGTTCCTACGTCTGTTCCTGTGTTTCTGTGCTTGTTCCAGTGTTCCTGAGTCTGCTCCTGCGTTCCCGTGGTCCTTCCTGTGTTCCAGTGCCTGATCCTGTGTTCCTTCATTCCCAAGTGCTTCTCTACATTCCATAACCCAGGTTGTACTTTCTGGACTGCTTCCCTGGAACTGACCCTTGCTTGCCTTTGACCATGCTTGGACTGATACCCGGTACTGACCGCTGCTTGCCTCTGACCACGCTTGGACCGATACCTGGAACTGACCCTTGCTTTGGCTGACCATCCTCGGACTTATACCCTGACTTTGACCCTTGCGCTCCATTTGGACACTCTCTTTGTTTATCCAGAGGCCACAGGCCCACCTGCTGTTGCGTCCGTTGGTCTCAGATGGCTTTGACCTTTGTGCCTCACCTTTCTCTCTGCTCTCCCCACTAGCCTTGGGAAGATGGCTACTGCCGCGTCTGCATGCCGCTCTCTCCGGCGTCCCCAGAACAGCAATGGCAAAGCCTTACGCCATGTTTTCCTAAGGGCCTGCTAGGGTGAGCGAGTGTGCGCCATCCACATCTTTATCCACGTCATGGCGGGAACCTTGGGGGCCCCCCCTCGAGACGTCACACCATCCGGAAATTTAGCCTGCCCTTGTTTGCTATCTCATCGAGTTAGCAAGGATCATAAATGGATGGAAAGCCTCCAGACTGAGCTACTCTGCTGCTTCCTTGCTGCTGCTGGAAGCTCTCTCTGCCCTTCGGGGTATTTCTCTAACCTGGGTACCCGCTCCTCAGGGGCCCTTTGCTTTCTTTCAGGTGCCTATCTGGGATCAGGTACTCGCTCCTTGAGGGCCTGCTCTCCCTGGCTCGGTGCCTGTATTCAACTACTTCTACCTGCTGGGATTTCCACCTATACAGCTACCAACTTAGTGAGTAATGTAACATTCTCAGTCTGTCTCATCTACAGCTCTGCTGCACTGGGAACCTGCATCCGGAATTCCCTATACTATCTCTGTGAGACAGGTCCCCTCTGCCGAGGGTCACTAGACTGCTACCGCTGGATCACCTCACTACTGCCACCTCTGGCGGTATACCCCAGCTGTATAATAAAAGATGAATCTCTGTGTTTGCATTTCTGGAGTCTAGCCTAGTACTGTGGTTCCTCATGGGGCTCCTCCACGTGGGCGTGGTCATCTCCACAGTACCTAAGAATCTATTTGAACACCTCAAAACCATAACACCTGCCTTGACGCTGTCTGCGGCCTTCCTCTAGCTAGACCACTAGGCACTGCCTACCCTGCCCAGAGGTCCTTCAGTTCCTGTCTCGTACCCGTGGTCTCTGTTACTCTCTGTTCCGGACTAGCTCATCTGTTTACCATCAGCCATGCACCTCTTCTCCTTGTGGGCGCACCTCTCCACTATCTCTCAGGGAGACCCCCAGAGGCCCACCTAAGCTCAGGCAGCCCGGGAATCCAAGGGCTCAATCCGCGGAGCCCCTGGGCTATTATTGGTGAAGGTCCAGCTTGCCTCTGTCTTCTCGTGTGCTCCGCCTCCTGGTGGCAGGCATCCTCTGGGATCCCTCAGAGGGCCATACCAATCCTATGCCAGGCCAAGGGTCCACATCCAGTGCAACACCACTATAGATAATTTAATATAAATATCACAGCTTCCTCCCAGTGCTTTAGAATCTAATTATTTTACTGAGTCAACATTATTAGTTCACTTTTTTACCTGAACTCTAAATGAACATTTAGTAAGCAGAAGAAAATTTCAGGACAGGGAGTTAGTTGTTTTTAGTTTTTAAAGCTAGTGTAGCAGGTCTGGAGGGGTCTATAGGGTCAAGAGGTGAGAGATCTACAGGCCTTATCCTCTAACAGCGAACCCTAACATAGTACTCCAGCAGCTAAAGCAACTCTTCATCCAGGGTGTCCTAATCCCATGCTGACTAGCAACAAAATTTAGCCCGCCCCTAGCCTCTGATGTGAGGGAAATAAAGACAAATATGCACCAACTAAGAAAGACATTATTTAGTAAAATAAAAGGAAAGAGATACATGAACTAAGAAATACAAATAATAGAAAACAAATATCAAAATACTACTTGCCTGAGGTGAATCCTTTTCCATTAGAGGAGGTTCTTCTTGAGTCTCTGTTTAAAAGATAAAGCACACAAAGGATCAGTTCTTAAAAACATGACAAGATACATTATCTTAAGTACACAAAAATGCAATAATAGAATGAAAGTGTTACTTATCTGAAAGATTATGATTGTTGAATATGTTATGCTGTTTTCTTTCCTGAGAACTGGTTCCACCATCATTTGTTTATCTGTTGGAATATAACCAATTTTGAAACTAGATATTACTATTTGTCCCTGCCAGCTTATTTCTAAACTAAAATAAAACTTTTTTTTTATAAAATTCACTACTTATATTATTTTCTTTTAAGTTCATGTTTTTATTTCATTGTGCATTACCTGAGGAATTACATCAGGTGAACTGGTAATTAACCAACTAACAGCTAAATTTTAAATCCCCTGAGTGCAAAGAAAACAAGGGTTATGCACGCGGGCAGGCCATGCGCACTTTGAACGCATTTTAGAAGAGGCCCGGTCGCATCCATAACCCCAGTTATGCGCACAAGAGCCAGTCCTCTATCAAGGGGCAGTCCTAGGGGTGTGAAGGGGCAGTCCCGGGGGCAGCAAGGGGCATAGTTGGAGGCTGCTGGTACAGTGGCCATTTGCCACCGTGCCGGGGGGATCCTGCTCTTGCAGGCTGCCGGCACGCACAATGTACATCAGCTCAGGAGCTGGCGTAAGCTCCGAATTAAAGAAAATAACAAAAAGTAGGGACTTCAAAGGGGTTTGGGACTGGGGAGCGCAACAGTCGTGATTTTAGATTAAGGTGGCTATGGGAGCCAAGTACAAATTAAATACTACAGGAGCTAAAATTGAATTCTGAAGGACTTCACATTGCAACATACTGGATTTCGAGAGGCTGTGCCTCCATCTCATTTGATGTGAGGATCATAAAATAAGATGTAAACCAAGCTAGTATTGCTTCATGTATCCTAAGATTAGAAAGATGGTGTATTAAAATTAATAGCTGATAAATAAGAGTTTTAGGGCTTTTGGGAGCAAGATGGCAGTGTAGGACTTGACTTGGCTCTGAGCATTGGTCTGCTTTGTTTCCTGAATTTTTGTTCCTACAATGAGGTGCAACTCAAGAAAAACGGGAAGGTGCAAATCTTTCCCACCATGACCTCTACACCTTCCAACCAGCAGTTAATCAAAGAGCTTGTGTCCCCCAAGTCACTGACGGGATGGGTACCAAGCCCCATTAGTGAAGTCCCACGTTCACCCGAGGAGATATCTTTAAGCCCGCCAGATTATCGACCACCACCACCAGGATAATGCATTGTTGTCGCCAATCAACTTTGGGCACACAGTGAAGACATCATCAGCATGCTTGCACGAAGGGAATAGTCAGTTGAACCTATGTGTTGGAATTTGACTTCCAAGAAAATCCATGCACAGATTACATTACAAAGGTTCGAACTGGTGTGTTTATTAGGCATTTCGATTCTGCCCTTAGCTGACCTCTTGATAGTTTCTGATGTGGGTGAGTTTTCTGTAACCTTTGTTTTCCCTATTATCAAATCTGCAGTGGTAACTCTTGATGCTTTTTAGGAGTTAATAGTTAATCTAGCCTAGTCCTTATCTATCTTTTCTCACAATGCTCAAGTAATTTCTCAGGGGATTGATTTGCTGGTCTCTGACCAACAGCGGATTTCTCTGGAACAAAATGAGAAAATTCAAACCTTGGAAAGAAAAATAGAGGAAGTCAAGGCTGTTAATATTTCTATTATTCATGAATGGTCTTTCTTACTAGGAGAGTAGGAAATGTGGAAAACCAATTTTGCCAACTTAATCTGTGATTGACACATTTTCAGAGAATTATGGGTGAACTTCCTAGACTTACATTACGAAAATCTTTGCTAGAAAACTTACAAATTCCAACAGAGAAAATTCCATCTTTCAATAAGGTCTATTGCCTAGGGATGTGCATTCATCTAGGACGAATTAGGAAATTTAAATGAAATTTCCTAATTTGGCCTGGTTCAGGGAGCCCGAAACATGAAGGAATTTTTGCTGATTTTGGCCCACTGCAGGAAATTTTGTATTTCCCACAGTTCGGTCCTTTAAAATTTGGGGAGACCCGAATTTTGTTTTTGTGCGCACCAACTCCCATTAGTGCGCGCTAACAAAAAAATGTTAGTATGCACTAGAGATGTGTATCGTGTGATCGATCGTTTTAACGATCAATTTCGGCTGGGGGGGGGTAGGGAATCGGATCGTCGCGGTTTTGTTTTTCTAAATATCGTGTAAAGCGTGAATCGGGGGAGGGCGGGAAAACCGGCACATTAAAACATCCCTAAAACCCACCCCGACCCTTTAAAATAAATCCCTCACCCTCCAGAACCCCCCCCCCCAAATGTCTTAAATTACCTGGGGTCCAGTGGGGGGGTCCCGTTGTGATCTTCCACTCTCGGGCGTCGGGCGCGTTGATAGAAAATGGCGCCGGCGTTACCTTTGCCCTGTCATATGACAGGGCAAAGGTAGTGCCGGTGCCATTTTGGTTCATGTTCCCCGACGTCACGAGCGTAGAAGATTGCTCTCGGACCCCCGCTGGACCCCCAGGGACTTTTGGCCAGCTTTGGGGGGCCTCCTGACCCCCACAAGACTTGCCAAAAGTCCAGCGGGGGTCCGGGAATGACCTCCTGCGCTTGACTCGTGTTGCCGTATGGCCGGCGCCATTTTGCTTTGCCGTACAGAAAAATGGCGCCAGCCGTACGGCAACACGATTCGAGGGCAGGAAGTCGTTCCCGGACCCCCGCTGGACTTTTGGCAAGTCTTGTGGGGGTCAGGAGGCCCCCCCAAGCTCGCCAAAAGTCCCTGGGGGTCCAGCGGGGGTCCGGGAGCGATCTTTTACGCTCGTGACATCGGGGAACACGAACCAAAATGGCGCCGGCGCTACCTTTGCCCTGTCATATGACAGGGCAAAGGTAGCGCCGGCGCCATTTTCTATCAACGCGCCCGACGCCCGAGAGTGAAAGATCACAACGGGACCCCCCCCACTGGACTCCAGGTAATTTAAGACATTTTGGGGGGGTTCGGGAGGGTGGGGGATTTATGTTAAAGGGTCGGGGTGGGTTTTAGGGATGTTTTAATGTGCCGGTTTTCCCGCCCTTCCCCTTCCCCTCCCCCTTCCCCCCGATTTATGATTTTTGACGATAAATCGGGGGAATTCCTATTAAATATCGCCTCTAATAATTTTTGACGATTTAAAATATATTGGACGATATTTTAAATCGTCAAAAAACGATTCACATCCCTAGCGTGCACTAACGGGGAGTTAGTGCGCGCTAACCCTGTTAGCATGCACTAAAATGATTTGGGTCTCCCGGAATTTTAAAGGCCCAAACCACGGGAAATAAGAAATTTTCCGCGGCGGGCCAAAAACAAAGCCTGAACCAATAGGTTCGGACTTTGCACATCCCTACTATTTTCTCCCTTTTAAATCAAGATCTGTTCAAGCAGCTGTTTCTTTGATCCCTGTGGCTCCTGGGAATCTTTCTTCTCTTTTAGAGTCATCTGCACTTGAAATTATTTTGAGATCCACTTTATTTGTTTCCTGTATATTTGACCAGGACTTAAGTTTTATAATGAAAAAATATTTATCAAATATGAATGTGAATTTTCTGGTTGACATAGTTTGGATCTATCCAAAACTGGCAAAATCTACACAGGAAAGAAGGAAGAGTTTTATAGCTATGCACCAGGAAGTTTTGGCTTTAAGTGCTTCCTTCCTTCTTAGATATCCCCATAAATGTCAAGTGAAATTAAATGCAGATTCTTTTGCTTTTTTTTCTTCCAGAGCAGCTCACATTGTTTATAGATGGAAGGTCTAGAAGTGAGCCATTACTTCCTAATAGGCAAATGTTTAAAGCCCAGCACAGTCAAATACCAGGAGATACTCGCGTGGTGGGGCCGTGCACGCGCCGAGTGCATTTTCGAAGCAGCCCGGCCACGCACATATCTCCCGGTACATGCAGAAGGCCTTAAAAAAGGGGTGGGCCAGGATGGGGTCTAGGCAGGTCAGGGGTGGGTCAAGGGCCGGCTAGGACAGCGGCCATTCGGCCCTGTCCCAGGGAAGCATATGCCGGCAGCCTGCCAGCGCATGGAACTTACTGTTGCTCCTGAGAGCAAGTAAGTTCAAAAATAAAAAAATATGGGTAGATAGGGTAGGTTTAGGTGTCGGGGAGGAGAGGGGAAAAGGGAGGAAGGATAGGTAGGGGATATGGAAGTTCTCTCCCAGTCCGCTCCTTAATTTGAGCGGACTTGGAGGAAACTGGGGTAGGCCCAATTGCATCATCACGTGTTTTTTTTACTAAAATTACTCCCCCTTGCGCACATGACTGGGCACCATTGGCGCGCGCATATTATAAAATCATTGCGTCCATGTGCGCGCGCCAGGAACCGCATGCACATGGACCTGTGTAGCTTTTAAAATTTACCCCTTGGAGAACATAAGAACATAAGAACATAAGAAATTGCCATGCTGGGTCAGACCAAGGGTCCATCAAGCCCAGCATCCTGTTTCCAACAGAGGCCAAAACCAGGCCACAAGAACCTGGCAATTACCCAAACACTAAGAAGATCCCATGCTACTGATGCAAACAATAGCAGTGGCTATTCCCTAAGTAAAATTGATTAATAGCCATTAATGGACTTCTCCTCCAAGAACTTATCCAAACCTTTTTTGAACCCAGCTACACTAACTGCACCTCTTCTATATTAATGTACTGCTTCTATATTAATGAATATAAATGGGTTATTTGCTCTGTGCAAATGCCTTTTCCTCTTGACTGTCGATTTTTCTCCTTAAAAGTTTTCCTTCCCCTTCTTACTATCTTCTTGTACATTATAATGAAAGGAACTATGACATTAGCTCTCGTGATGTTTCTGCGCAAAGTTTTGTTCTTTGTATGTATATATTTGAAATGAATAAAAAAAATAGATTTAAAGGCTGCAAACATATCAACTAAAATGTCAAGTGCATCTTTGTACTTCTCTGATTTGATCCTGTTTTCCTTAATAAGGGCTATTTGTGCTGACTCTGTACTTAAACCACTGCATATATCAGAATGTCTTGAATGAAAGAATTTAATTTTATTGAGAATTGTGTAATTAATTAGCCACTATGTTTTCAATAGCCTTCCCTTTAAAGGTAAGATTAGATACTGGCAGATAATGATAATGATTAATCACTAATTGGTTAATAGTCCATTTTTTTTAAAAAGAGGACAGACTCCAGTTTTCTTCAAGGAGAGTAGAAGATAGCCCTGGTAAAGACTATAAATAGGAGTTAGATTTTTAGACAGGTCTAGTTCAGATTTTTTTCACTAGTTTCAAGGGCATTGGATCTAAGGGTGATGTACACATAATGTCTTCTCTTTACCATGAGAAGATATCATGATTTGATAAAATGAGCTGAACTTGTTGAACTAAGGAAGAGTATCCTGATTATGTCCTTCATCTATATTCTCCAGAATCAGAGAGATTGATGAAACGGAAGAAAATTCACTGAAGAATCTTGAGATTTTTTTCATAAAAAAAGAAAGCTAAAGTGTCTACAGGGAGACCCCCTCTAAGTTTTATTTGAAAATTGGATGTTCAGTTTAAAAAGTTGCCTTGGTCAATTTTCTGCTACTTGAAATTGCTTAGATAATAGATATATACTTTTTTTTGCTTATTTAATTTCAGATTGATAATGTTCAATATTAATTTTACAGTAGAAATGAATATATTCAGATTTATCCTTCTGCCATTTTCTTTCAAGATGGCAAACCTGTCTGTTTATAAAATTGTCAGGCATATATGAAAATAGGGTGTATTAGTTCTAATTGTAGAAGACAAGTGTTTCACAAGTGCAGCTCTATCAAAAGCAGCATATTTATTTATTTATTTATTTATTTATTTATTTATTTATTTTATATACCGACGTTCGATCGAGATATCACATCGGTTTCCAGATAACTAAAAGAATAGGGTAGTAACAGCCCTATTTTACATTATAACATTGTAATAAATATAATAAATTATAACATTGTAATAAAATATAACGAATTGTAACAGAAATAACAGGATTACATGGAACATTTGATATAGTATATAACATATGTACATAAATGACTTGTTGATGAGGATATTTTAAGGTTAAGGTTGGCAATAGAATTGGCATATAGAATTGAATCCCAAGTTGCTACCAGAACATCCAATGAATTAACAGCAAAGTCATCAGGAAATTGGTCTAGGTCAGTTATAGGTAAGCCCAGATCCAAATTATGGTAGTCTCTATATATAAATATGGAATTAATATTAGGACAGTCTGAATTCCCAAAATCAATGAAAAATGATCTGTCCAGGAAAGCTGTATAGACTGAAGTGCCCTCGCAATTTAAACAACTAGACCAGAAAAAAAAAAAGATCTACTGCATGAGTTTGGACTATTAATTTTTGATAGAGACCAAAGTGAGTCAAGATCAAGAGAAAATTATCACATACTCTAATAGGATTATCAGTATGAACATTAACATCTCCAAGGTCTAATAAATAATTTAGTCCACAGTACATCCAGTAATCAGTAGCATTGTTTCCAGAAGAGAGAATTTTGATAAGTCATGCAAATTACAGATAAGACGATTAAAAGAAAGCTGCCATTCAATTACATCTGCTATTTCTTGCATATAGTTTTGCCAAAAGGATTTACATGCAAACTTTTTAAAATCAACAAATATGCATGTAAGTCCCAATCCTGCCCAGACTCCACTCCCTGAAATGCTTCTCCCCTATGCATGTAAAAGCACATGTATACACAGCGGAGCTGATTTTAATTCCTATGCACACAGGGTACATTTGTGCGCGCTACCCGGCACGTACAAATGTACACCCAATTTTATAACATGAGCGCGCTGCTGCATGCATGTCGGTGTGCGCAAGGGGAAGTGATCTTTCACAGTTATCTCATTGATACCCCTGTAATCTATACATAGACGCAACGTTCCATCCTTCTTCCCCACAAAGAAGAAGCATGCGCCAGCAGGAGACTTGGAGGGTCTTATGAAGCCTTTTTGGAGGTTTTCCTGAATATATTCGGACATGGCTTTATTCTCTACCACACAGAGAGAGGGTAAACCCGTCCTTTGGGTGGTTCAGTGTTCAGCTTCAGATTAATAGCGCAGTCATAGGATCTGTGAGGCGGTAGTATGTCTGCAGCTTCTTTAGAAAAATATCTTGGAACGATGCATATTGAGGCGGCAACTCCGGCATCACTGGGGTAGTTGGCATGCAGGGTAAAGGAGCGACCTCCATCAGGCATTTACCATGGCAATCTGGACCCCAACGTGAAAGCTCCAGAGTGACCCAATTGAATTGAGGCATATGCTGCTGCTGGCACGTTAGCCCCAGTACTATAGGGCGCATGGCCTTCTCTAAAACAAAGAAGGAGATGGTTTCAGAATGGAGAGCGCCGGTTCATATATATACTGGTTCTGTGAGCTGGGATACTTTGCCCAGTAAGGGCTCTCCATGAATTGAAGATAGGAGTAGTGGAGACGTCATTGTGGTAGTGGGAATCCACAAGTGCTCCACTAATCGTTGTTAAATGAAATTACCTCCTGCCCCTGAGTCCACTAGGGCAAGAGTCTGATACTCTAAAGTTCCGCAGATCAAGGATACGTGAAGAGAGAGCGGAGGAGAAGGTGCAGTAAGACCTATGAAGAGTCCTCCCACATGACTTAGGTCTGCCAGTTTCCTGGATATATAGGGCATGTTTGAACAGCATGGCCAGCTTGTCCAATACATGCACAGCCCCAATTTCTTCTATATTCTTCTCTCTTTTGACATCAGATGGCTGCGGCCTAATTGCAATGGTTCTTCTTCGCCAGCAACTGGACCCGAGGGAACAGGCCTGGGTGTGGAAACTCGAGTTTCACCCTGAAAGGGTCTTCTGGGAGTCTTGGTCTCTTGATCTTTGTCACAAAGTCGGCAATCAATCCTTGTTGCCAACTTCACCTGTTCAGCCAAGATCTCAGGCATCTCACGAGCAGCGAGCTCGTCTTTCAAACAAGAGCTCAGTGTAGAGATGTGAATCGGAACCGGAATCTGATTGGTTCCGGTTCCGATCCAAATCTTAAAATTTTTATCGCCCAGCCCGATTTGAGTTCTGATTATCGGCTGCGCCCGATCCGATAATCAAAACACCCTCCTGAACCCCCAAAAAGGTTTTAAAATTACCTGGTGGTCCAGCGGGAGTGCGGAGAGTGATCAACGACTCTCAGGCCATCGGCTGCGTTAATAAAAATGGCGCCGATGGCCCTTTGCCCTTACCCTGTGACAGGGCAAAGGTAGTGCCGGAGCCATTTTGAATACTGGCAATACGGCCCGAGTGCAGGAGGTCGCTCCCGGACCCCCGCTGGACTTTTGGCAAGTCTTGTGGGTGTCAGGAGGCCCCCCCCAAGCTGGCCAAAAGTCCCTGGGGGTCCAGCGGGGGTCCGGGAGCAATCTCCTGCACTCAGGCCATATTGCCAATATTCAAAATGGCGCCGGCGCTACCTTTGCCCTGTCACAGGGTAAGGGCAAAGGGCCATCGGCGCCATTTTTATTAACGCAGCTGATGGCCCATGAGCAGGAGATCGCGCCCCCGCTGGACCACCAGGTAATTTTAAAAGGTTTTGGGGGGGTGGGTCAAGGGGGTCATTTTAAATGGTCGGGTGGGTTTTTTCTTTTTATCAGGCCATCGGTACCATTTATATTAGTGGCAGCCAAAATGGCGCCGATGGCCCGAGAGCGGGAGATCGCGCCGGGACCCCCCACTGGACCACCAGGTAATTTAAAACATTTGGGGGGGGGGTTCGGGAGGTTGGGGGATTTGTTTTAAAGGGTCGGGGTGGGTTTAGGGGTTGTTTTGGTGTGCCGGTTTTCCCGCCCTCCCCCTCCCCGATTTACGATTTTTCACGATAAATCGGGGGAATTTCTATTGTATCGCGACTCTAACGATTTTTGACGATTTAAAAAATATCTGACGATTTTTTTAAATCGTCCAAAAACGATTCACATCCCTAGTTCAGTCCTTCAAAGAAGAGTGTCCTCAGGCATATAGGGTCCCAATGTAATTCAGACGCCGGTGTCTTGAATTCAATAGCGAAGTCAGCTAAAGGTTTGGTACCTTGCTTCAGGAGAACCAATGAAGATCCTGCAGTGGTATACCGGACAGGTTCATCAAAAACTGATTTAAACATCTCAAGGAACCGATCAAGATCATGTAGAATGGTATCCTCACGTTCCCACAGTGAAGAGGCCCAAGCCACTGCTCTTCCATCCGGATAAGACAAGATATAGGTTGTCTTGGCATAAGCTGTAGGAAAGTGGCTAGGTTGCAGGGAAAAGTGCAGGCAACACTGGTTAATAAAACCTCTACATCTCCAACCTTCCCCTGAGAAGCATCTTGTAGCAGATAGAGGTATAATAATCTTGACCGTCACTTCTGGCGGTGTAACTTCTTTAACTGAGGTGGTAGGTAAGTTCGTCTGTGCGAGCAGCTGGTTGAATGCAGCAGTCAAATTCTCCAGCGCATTCTGCTGTTCGGAGATTCATTGGGCCAGGCCTGGAATGACCTGCAATGCGGTGAGCTGAGCCGAATCCATGGAGTTAGCAATCTGTTATGGTTAAGCGGTGTTTGGGTGGATTCTTGGGTACTGTGGCAGATGACCACGCCCATGGGGAGGAGTTCCGTGGGGAGCCACAGTACTGGGCTAGACTCAGGACGCATAAACACAGAATTAGATCTTTTATTGTACAGCTTGATGTATACCACCAGAGATGGCAGTAGTGAGGCTGTCTGGAAGTAGCAGTCTCGGGACCCTCGGCAGACGGGACCCTTCTCACCCCGTTGCTATAGGGGAATTCCGGTGTAGGTTTCCCAGCAAGGCAATGCTGTGGATACGACAGACTGAAAGTTAGATTACTCACTAGATGGTAGCTGTAGGTATGTAATTCCACCAGGCTGAAGTTGATGCTACTGGCACCGAGGCAGGTAGAGCAGGCCCTCGAGGAGTGAGTACCTGATCCCTATAAGGCTCCTGAAATAAAGCAGAGGGCCCCCGAGAAGCGGGTACCCAGGTTAGGCAATACCCCGAAGGGCAGAGAGAGAGAGCTTCCAGCAGCAGCACGGAAGCGGCAGAGTAGCTAGACCGGCCGAGACCAATCATTGCTAACTCAACTAGCTAGCAAGTAAGGGCAGGCTAAATACCTGGATGGTGTGACGTCATTTGAGGGGGATGCCCCCGAGGTTCGCGCCAATGCTGGATAAAGATGAGGGTAGCGCATGCGCGCTCACCCTAGTAGGGCCTTGGGAGGAGCATGGTGGGAGGCAGCACCATAGCCGTTCCCAGGGACGCTGGAGAGGGCGTCTTGCAGATGTGGCGGTAGCCATTTTCCCAAGGTAAGCGGGAGGAGCCGTGAACAAGGTGAGGCAAATGGGGCGAAGCCGTCTAGGACTGACGGACGCAACAGTTCTCACCCAGTACTTTTGTCTGAATCCTGAATCCTTGTTCCGAGTCCTTCCGAGTTCCGAGTCTTCTGAGTAACCTGAGTCCTTCCAAATTCCAAGTCCTTATCTGAGTCCTTCCAAGTTCCAAGTCTTCATTTTGTTCCTGCCCTCAGCCTCCATCTGGCCTCACGCACTCGTCATTCCCAAGCGGCAGATCTGAAAGGGATACTCTTGTGACCAGCATTGCGTTGCTGGGTCATACTGGTGTGTGGAGGTCCAGTGGAGGGCGGATTCTGCTTGTCCTGACACAGACATTCCTTGTCTTGTTCCTGTTCCACCCGTGCTGGCATCCGCTCACGTGTCACAAGGTTCTCAGGGCTCCTCCCAGGGCTGCATCACGATCCATGGGCTCACAATCCCCTGCTCGAAGCGACTGCGCCTCTGCGCTTTCAACAGATATTGTGTGGGTGGGTGAGCATCAGGTGCCAGGGAAGAAGTGGTGGTTTAGGGTCATTAAATGTTTTCAACTTTTTTGGGGGGTAGGCATGGATGGAGAGAAGAGGGAGGGCAAGTGCCAGAGTGGTGCAATCTACTTTTTGGTTCACATGATAAAGGGGTTGGGGGAAGAGTCTGGGCCAGCGGGTTGATGATACCTAGGGGAGGGAGATGGCAGGAGGCCTTCTAGGACCCCAAATTGATGTTATGGTATTTGAGACAAAGTGCTACTTACCCACAAACCTGTAGAAGATATCCTAGTAAGTATGCACTGAGCCAGCCAAAGAAGGCCAGATCATTTTAGGCTTACTCAGCCACGTGTGTACACTGGCCGGTTAGTGCTAGAATTACCTGGCCATATGTAGCTGCATAAGTTTAGGGTAAATAGATTAGGTGGCACATGTAACCTGTTGAATATAGGGAACAAGTTTGCTGCTAACTGTAGCTGCACCACCTGTCCACTACCCATCATATTGATTATGGACTTCTGTGTACTTGCAGCCTGCTAGAACATAGTGTCATCCCATAAAGTATCTTCTATCTATAGCTCATATAGCCTGCAGTGTTTCAACTGAGGAGTCATAGAGGTGTGGAGGGTAGAGAGTCCCACTGCCTAAGAGCAGAAAGTGATAAGGCTTGTTATTGCTTGTGACCAGGCAGAGTCCCTCATACTCCCCTGTACTACCTTTGGTTGTTGATCTGTAGATAGCTATTAGCAAAGTTCGACCTATGTGTTGTTATTATCTCTTATTGAAATATGTTATTTATAAGGTCATGGAAGCAAGTATTGAAATTATGTACACCAATAAAGGATAGTAAGAATATATAGATCAGATTGTGACTAGAGACCACAGCAACGAAGCAGGATTATGGGCAAACATAGAAGAGTGCATAAAAAGGAAGCAGCAGAACACCACTGACAGACAGTAGACTATTCACATCAGCAAGCTAGCACAGAAACTCTGTAGATAGATTGGACCAGCAGTTTTCTTCTATCTAGCCAGCACAGTAACTCATTAGACAGGATGGGCCAGGCTTGTTTGGAAATGTCAATTTGAATATAATTTTTCAGGCTTTGCCTCTATGTACCTCATGATGCTTTTCATCCCTAGGGCTTTTTTTCTGGCTGGGGGTAGCATTTCTTTTGGAGGCCTACCTCAGGCCATCCTGAGAGCTGGGGACAGCTGCACAGAATGGACTCCTGTGAGGATGGGGATGGCATGGGTGAAGGCTGTGTCACGTGCCGAATTAGCTTCAGTACTGCTGTGGTCAAATTATTGATCAAAGTAGACACGGTGGTTGAGCCCTGCGTAAGGGCTGGTATTTGCTGTTGCATGGCACTGGTGTGGTTGAGCTGAGCGTTCCTCAATTAGACCAGCTCTGCCTGTATATGGTGTAACTGCAGCCCATGCCTCTTCTCAATGTGGTCAAGTGTGGCCTGCACAGTTGGATCCACTACTGGTGCTGCTAAGGACTACTGATGCTACTGATCATGGGGTTGCAGGTTGCGGAAGTAGTGTCTGTGGCTGCAATTCTGGCATTGCTGGGCTCATGGGCTGCGCTAGTCAGGTATCTTCTAAATCATGCAGAACATGTAGGGTGCTGAAGGCAGCTGGGGACTGGACATGACCTTCCCATGGCAGGCTGGAATGAGAAGTTGAGGCTGGCATCAAGTGGTATGGGCGACCCAAGGGGTTGAAGTAGCTGCTACTGTGGCTGGTTGCTGCTGCTTCTAGAGATGTGCTTCTGGTTAGGATTTTGTCTTGGGTTTCGTTTCGGGGCCCCCGCAGTTTTTCCTGCGATTCGGGTTTTTTTTTCCAGGGGCCCTAATGGGAGTTAGTGCACACTAACCCGAAAATGAATTTTTTTTTAAATTTCAGAAATAATTCAATCGTTTTTTGGTTCTCCTTAACCATTCCGAACTAGGCATTTTCATTGAAATTGCCTAATTCGGGAAAAACAAGTGCACATCCCTAGCTGCTTCTCCTCCTTCTCCTATTCTTCCTCTGTCCACTGGGCCTCAGCATCCATGGGAAAGGGGCCACTGAGACCTAAGCCTGGGGTTTCATGGCTGGGACCGGAGTCTTCCTGGGCGAGAGCTATGGAAACAAACAAGAAGATATAAGTATGAATTCTAAGAAGTGCACATGTACTGTTTTACATAAAATGTGCACTTTTTATCATTCAATGTGACCATCCTAAGCAAACAAGTATGGACATCTGTAGCAGACTTCAAATTTACAGGTGATGTGACTTACTGACCCTGGCTTGTGTCATGTCCAGGGCCTTGTCCATGCCCTCAAAGACATCTGGATCCAGCTTTTGAATGGGACACTACTCCGTCGGTGTCAGGATGATTGGGCAAAGGGGCTCCTCTTCCAATCTGGTGTAAATATTTGATTCTGCTGGCAACCTTATTCTTCAATTGTGCCTTTATGTCCCTATAGTGATGGGCCACTTGCTGCCCAGTCCTCTTGATGCAGCTGTGTTGGGATATGGCTTGGGCAATGGTCTGCCATATACGGCAGCCCTGGAAGTCATCTCAGCCCGGTTGCCAGAAAGCATATTGTAAATCTCCAGGACTCTGGTGATAAGCTGCTCGTTATCCTACACACTGACATTTCTATTTATTTATTTATTGATTGATTGATTTTTATATGCCGATGTTTCATGAGAACATATCAAATCGGTTTACATAAGTTAACAAATATTCATTTAAAAATATTTGCATTTCCAAAATGAAAAGAAGAAAATATAAAGTTTCATAATAGACTAATAACAAATAAAATAGTAAACTAATTAATCATAAAATTTAAACAGGGAAAGAAGCAGAACAGTAAGAGCATAGATAATACAATCAACTAAATATTTATATTACAGGGGCTATATAATCATTAGTTAAAACTCTTGGAAGGCGTGTTTGAATAGCCATATTTTTATGCCTTTTTAAAATATTTTAATGTCTGATTCCATCCTTAATTCATGTGGTAGAGAGTTCCACAGTTGGGGCCCGGCGATGGAAATAGCCCTTTCTCTAACATTATTTAGATGAGCAATTTCAGGGGAAGGTATGGGTAACATCCCTGTGCCTGCTGATCTTGTGATTCTTGATGAGATATGAAAATCTAATGATGTTAACCATTCTATCTTTTCATTGTAGAGGATTTTATGAATTAGCGATAGGACTTTATGCTGCGCTCTGTATTTAACAGGCAACCAATGAAGTTCCTTTAATATTGGCGTAATATGATCCGATCATCTAGTTCCAGTCAAAAGTCTAGCCGCTGAGTTCTTTAATAATTGTAAAGGTCTTGTAACATTCGCTGGTAGGCCTAAAAAGGTCAAATTACAGTAATCTAATTTTGACAGAACAAGAGTTTGTAAAACTGTTCTAAAATCTTTTGGATATAAAAGATGTTTCAACTTTTAAGCACATTTAATTTAAAGTACCCATCATTAATGATTTTTTTACGCAGGCTTTCATTGTGAATTCACAATCTAGGAAGATCCCTAGGTCTCGCACCTCTAGGGAAATGGGATAATTTTTAGCAGCTTCCTGAATTTCAAGTTGTAGGCCTTTAGACACGGGCAAGTTGCTGCTTGGCTGCCAGAGGATTGGGTTGCCACTTCCACTTCTGGATAAGTGATGTCACTGGATAACTTTATCCAGCTTTATCCAGCTAACTTTAGGAAAGCTCTTTGGCCCAACCATACTTAGCAGGTTAAGGGCCAGATTCATTAAGGCTTTTTCCCCATTTTGTGTCTATGGCAAAAATCCTTAGTGAATCAGGTACTAACCCTACCTTATGGAATCCTATGCCCACCGAACTACGACTAGAACAGTCCCCAAAGATCTTCAAAAAAAACCTCAAGACATGGTTATTTACTCAAGCCTATACTTGATCCCCCCTGCTCCTTCCCTCTTCATTCCATGCATCTCGCAAGCACAATAGACATTATCCTTCACGTTCTACCTCATTCCTTTTGCAATATCTCTAAATTTCCCTGCACGGACAATCCTCTCTTCCTCCCCCCCCTCTCCCCTCCCTCTTTCTCGCCCCCTCTCTCCCTCCCCCTTGCCCCCATTCTCAGTTTCTACCGTTTATATTACTTAGTTACTCTTACTGTTAGTTATTTATGTATTAGTTCTTAATTATTAAGTTGTTATATGTACAATGTTACCTCTTCCCTTAGTTATTTATTTACTAGTTCATAATTATTACTACCTTGTTCTATGTACAACGCCTGCCGTTTTGTTTTGTTTACTGTAAACCGACGCGATATCCTAGGATGAATGGCGGTATATAAAAACCAATAAATAAATAAATAAATAAATAAACTTTAAATCTCAGAATTAGCTGAAAAATGTGCCGTCTAACAGGACTCCTTCCACTTATGCTCCCTAACTTACAAATAGACAGGTACATTTTAAAAGGAATGTGCCCATAAACGTGTGTTGAAAAATATGCTTAATTTTATATCATGCGTGCAACTACATGCGTATTATTTAAAATATTCCTACCGCATGTACTCACACAAGTGACACGAGAGAGAGAGACAATCTGACACTCTATATATCTCCCATTGTAAGAGGAGCACTTTCAACTCAGGGTGGGTTTTGGGGGGGCAGTGTTACAAGGGTCTAATGACCCTTGCGCCCTAGGCAGACCAGTGTAACACTGCTCACCCCAAAACCCACCCTAAGTTGAAGGTGCCATCTTACTTACAATGGGAAATAGAGTGTCAGATTCTCTCTCTCTCCCCCCCCCCCCCCCCCCCCTCCCACACTGGTGTTTAGGATCCCTCTGGTCCAAAGTAGTATGGCACACGTTGCTATATTCAGCCTTGAAAAATTCAGAGGGTTAAACACATAAGTCTTGGCCCCACCCTGGAATGCCCATGCCTAACCCCTTTTCTGCCTCCTTATTCTTAATGCATGCACAGGCATGTCAGCGCATACTTCCAGACTTCTTAAAATTTGTATTGCTTGCATGTAGCCCGTATATGCGTGTATGGGGCTGTTTTTGTGCGAGAAATGTTTTTAAAATCTACCTGAGAGGTATTAAGCTGAGGTATTTTTTCACAGGAAGTGTCCCACTAACATGTGGGGGTTTTTGCCATGATAGCAGAGTCAGTCCCCCGAAAAAACATTGCAGCTGTATGGAGTGGACTTTTGTCTTACAGCCAACTACAGCAAGACAAAGGAATGCAGTTAATGGCCCTATATGAGCAAAGGTGGCCCCAATCTCAAGGGACTGCCATAGCATTGAATAACTGGCCACTTAGAAAGGTGCCTACAAAAAGATAAATTTGAACGTGGGTCAAGGCTGACCCCAAGATCATCCCGGGACCACCACTCAAGGTGGCCTCAACCCCGCAAAACTAAAAAAAATAATTTTGTGCCATACATGGTGATGGCCCCCCACCTCCCAATTCACTCTTCAATATGCAGCATGTCCCCACCACCCCTTCCAACCAAAAATAGTGCATTGAAGAGCCCCCACCCCAATGATGAAGTAATCATGTTGATAGTGTGCCCTTCCCCTACCCCAAAGTTATTAAGTAAAATCATTGTGGTTCAGTGGGCCCCTGCACCCTTTGACCTGCATTCCTGCTCCCCCCAAACCTTTAAAATGGAATAAGCCCTGTGATTGGGCCCTTGTACATTTCAAAATGATGTAGACTTGACCTTGCCCCTGTCATGTGACTGGGGCAAGATTCAAGGATTGACCCTAGGCCACGATATATGCTCTTTAACATGCAGAGAGTACTGCTGCGGCTTCATGCATCAACTAGTTAGCTGGTTAAATTCTAGACAGCTAAAATATAGCCAGCTAAGTGCCCAAATATATAGCCAGCTAAGTGCCTGAGTTATCTGTCTAAAACTCTAAATGCTTCCGCATATGGACCTTCATGTTCCTTCTACTCTCCTCTATATATATTCCCAGCATGATGGAATTTCTGTCACAAATTTCTGTTGTCACTCACTAATCTTTTTAAATTATGCTATATAAATACAAATGAAATTATTTGACAGAGTGAAAGAACTAGCTGTAGAGATGCCCAGGGAATGAAACTAGGTCCTAACATGAGCAAAATATGCACTTTATCATTAAAATACATCTTCACTACACAAAATGGGAAACACTTCTTTACTTTTTAATAAGTCCCCTTGAGCGCAAAGTATAATATAACTGTTTGTTCCACAATGTACAATCTAATTCCAATATAAACAAAAGGTAATCAGGTGTCTTAGGACAAGTCTATTTTATTTATTTGCTCGCTGCTGCACAGACTGGCAATAAAGTTTCCAAAACTATGAGTTGTAAAGCAAAGTTTGGAAACGCCAGTGCTAGGCATCTTTTATTTTTCCTTCTTGAATGAGATATTTTATATTAATTTGCATATTTTGTATTTTATTCCATATTTATTTTATTTTCAGACCTTACATCCATTGACGTTGCTTCCAAATGCATGTTGTAGCACTTAATGGTCATGGTTGCTTCCATTTTATGTGGTGTTAAAAAAAAAAATCATCTTTGGCTTTCAACTAGCCTTCCTCAACATGAGATTGGTATTTCGCTATAAAAATATGGCATGCTTTAATGACTTTGTTAATATTAATTTATCTAGTGATTTTTAGAGCATGACAGACTTATAATTGTTCATTTCTGGCATTTCTTTTAGTGGCAGCATACAAATGAGAATGAGGGCTAAATAAGCTAACATGATTCTTAGCAATGCAGAAACTTGACTCATGTCAGAGAGGTGGTTTCCAGTGTAGAAGAAAATGTATATCAGAGTCCTTGTGGAATGTCACTTAACCCCGGTGAATGTTATTATATTTCATGATGTTAATGGACATAGATTTGAGGGCAAACTATTAAAAAAAAAACTATGAATAGTGGTCCTTGCAGCCAAGTTAGAGGAGATCCAGGCATTCTTTTTAATACTTGACTTTTTTGTTTTCCCTTTAAAGCAGCCATCCAGGTTGCAGAGTTAAAGAATTCCCTTCTTTACTGAATGCAGCTTGTAGTCTAGCAAGACTACCAAGCAGCATTTACAAATTGGGTGAATTCAGCTTCAGCTCTAAATAGTGATTATGATGTGATAATTATGGATGTGCATTCATTTGAAACGAAATAGGAAATAAAGACGATATTTCCTATTTTGTTGCGATTCGGGGGGCTGATGAAACCATAGGAAAACCCACAAACTTTCGTGTGGTTTTCTTATCGTTTTTGGTGGGGGGAGAAAGGACACATAAACCCCCCCCCACTCCAAACCTTCAAATTTAATTAATTGCACACCCCCCTCCCGATCCCCCCCAAGACTTACCGAATGTCCCTGGTGGTCCAGCGGGGTCCCAGGAGCGATCTCCCCCTCTCGGGCCGTCAGTTGCCACTAATCAAAATGGCACTGATGGCCCTTTGCCCTTACCATGTGACAGGGGCTATCAGTGCCATTGGTCGGCCCCGTCACATGGTAGGAGCAATGGATGGCCCACAACATTTTTTAAGATGGCACCAGCCATCCATTGCTCCTACCATGTGACAGAGGCTGGCCAATGGCACCGATAGCCCCTGCACATGGTAAGGGCAAAGAGCCATCGGTGCCATTTTGATTACTGACAGCCAACGGCCCGAGAGTGGGAGATCACTCCCTGGACCCTCACTGGACCACCAGGGACTTTCGGCAAATTTTTTTTTTTTGGGGGGGGGTTGTAATTAATTAAATTTGAAGGGTTGGGGTGGGTTTCATCTTTTGTTTTGGGGGGCAGCCAAAATAATATCGGTCCAAACCACGGGAAAACAAAGTTTCCCGCTGTGGCCGATAATGAAGGCCAAACCAAAAGGTTCGGCCGAATCACATCTCTAATGATAATGTGGTAATGTGAACAAAACAGCCATCAGCTAGTGGTTCAGATCACTTTTTTTCCATGGATAGGAACATTTTCTTTTACATGGGAAAGGAGAAATGACTAGAGATGTGAATCGTGTCCTCGATCGTCTTAACGATCAATTTCGGCTGGGAGGGGGAGGGAATCGTATTGTTGCCGTTTGGGTGTGTAAACTATCGTGAAAAATCATTAAAATCGTGAGCCGGCACACTAAACCCCCCTAAAACCCACCCCGACCCTTTAAATTAAATCCCCCACCCTCCCGAACCCCCCCCAAATGCTTTAAATTACCTGGGGATCCGGCGGTGGTCCAGAACGGCGGCGGTCCGGAACGGCCCCCTCAATAGAATCGTGTTGTCTTCAGCCGGCGCCATTTTTCAAAATGGCCGCCGCAAAATGGCGGCGGCCATAGACAAAACCAATTCGACGGAGGAGGTCGTTCCGGACCCCCGCTGGACTTTTGGCAAGTCTTGTGGGGGTCAGGAGGCCCCCACAAGCTGGCCAAAAGTTTCCTGGGAGTCCAGCGGGGTTCCGGGAGCGATTTCTCGCCGCGAATCGTTTTCGTACGGAAAATGGCGCCAGCAGGAGATCGAGTGCAGGAGGTCGTTCAGCGGCGGTCCGGAACCCCCGCTGAACGACCTCCTGCACTCGATCTCCTGCCGGCGCCATTTTCCGTACGAAAACGATTTGCGGCGAGAAATCGCTCCCGGAACCCCGCTGGACTCCCAGGAAACTTTTGGCCAGCTTGGGGGGGCCTCCTGACCCCCACAAGACTTGCCAAAAGTCCAGCGGGGGTCCGGAACGACCTCCTCCGTCGAATCATTTTTGTCTATGGCCGCCGCCATTTTGCGGCGGCCATTTTGAAAAATGGCGCTGGCTGAAGACAACACGATTCTATTGAGGGGGCCATTCCGGACCGCCGCCGTTCTGGACCACTGCCAGATCCCCAGGTAATTTAAAGCATTGGGGGGGGGGGTTCGGGAGGGTGGGGGATTTAATTTAAAGGGTCGGGGGTGGGTTTTAGGGGGTTTTAGTGTGCCGGTTTTCCTGCCCTCCCCCTTCCCCCGATTTACGATTTTTTAACGATAAATCGGGGGAATTGGTATTGTATCGTGGCCCTAATGATTTTTTGACGATTTAAAATATATCGGACGATATTTTAAATCGTCAAAAAATGATTCACATCCCTAGAAATGACTACTTACAAGATAATTTCTTTTCCTCTAAGGAAGGCAGTTCAATCCACACTAGTGGATTATGTACTCCTACCAACAGATGGAGATGGAGTAAAGCTGACTCACTGATGTCACTGACATATAGCCCTGCCCTAAAATCAGCCCACCAGTATTCTCTGGAAAAGCCAAATTGTGAACACTGATTATACTTGAACATGACTATTTATAGTCAACCATTCATGCTTACAACCAATTGGGAATACTGAGTTTAGCCAAAAGAATTTGCATGCACTATTCTTAGGGGCTCATTATGTTACTTACCAGGCCTTCAAACAAATGAACAGAAATAACCCTCTTTGTCGTCTGCATATAAGGGACAAACTAAAAGCAATTAGAGAGCCTAGAGCGGGCTGTGGATTGGGCCTGCCTTCTTGGAGATTATCAGGTAAGTAGTAATTTCTCCTTCCTCTGCACTCAGGCAAGTCAATCCACACCAGTGGGATGTAGTAAAGCTACTCAGGAAAAGAGGTGGAGGCTGCCTGCAGTCCTGAGCATGAACGTCTCCTTAGCATGAACGTCTAAGTGGTAATGCTTGGAGAAAGTGTTTAAGGAAGACCATGAGGCTGCTTGGCAAATCTCAACAGGAGACTATCACCAAAGTTCCGTCCATGATACCTAGTGGATTGTGCCCTAATTTGTCTAGGCAATGGGATATTAGTATCCACATAGGTGGCTGTGATTACTTCTTTTATCCAATGGACTATAGTTGCCTGTGTCAATGTTCACTTTGTTTACCACTATCATAGTAATCTTCAAGTATCACATTAGATGCTGCATTGCATCCAAGGCATGCAAAAGAGGATAAGCCTGTTCATCTCTATCCCTGTCCAGCATGGGCATGGAAATAGACTGATTCAAATAAAACTCTGAAATCACTTTTGGTAAAAAGGAAAGTTCAGTCCTAAGCTGTACCACCTCTGTATTCATTCATAGAAACATCTCACAGTAAGAGAGTTTGCAGCTCAGAGTCCTGACGTGCCAAACATATTGCTACCAGAAAAAAAACATTTTCAAATGAGCAGCCACAAAGATACCATGCAGTGGCCAAAAAGTAGGACCCACCCAAAAACTCAAGACCAGATTAGGGTCCCAAAGAGGCACCAGTAGCCACGAGGGAGGACGTAGGTGCTTAACTGCCTTCAAAAACCTGGACACATCTGGATGGGAGAGCAATGTTCTACAACTGACTCACCCCCTTTAACAAGTGAGAGCTGTTACTTGCACCTTCATAAAGTTAAGGGCCAAGCCTTTAAGCAAGCCTTCCTGTAAAAATTTCAGTATCAGTGGAATTTCAACTTTGAGATGATTAGAACCTGACTCCTCATACCAGTCCCCAATGCTCTCCAAACTGTAACATAAGCTAGAGATGTAGAAATTGTTCTGGCTCAGAGCAAGGTAGAAATCACTGCAGAAGAATAACCACACTTCAGCATCCAAGCCCTCTCAAGGGCCAAACCATAAGACAAAACCAACCTGGATCATCGTGCAGTATGGGCCCCTGATGCAATAGATCCTTCCTGAGTGGTAGTCTGAAAGGACTATCCACCAGTAGTCTTTGAAGATCGGCATACCACGGCCTTTAGGGCCAATCTGGAGCCACCAGAAGTACAGTTTCGGATCTTACTTGATTTCTTCTGAATGACCATGTTTATCATTGGCCATGGCAGGAAGGCATAGAACATCCCACTCTGTGGCCAGAACTGAATGAGTACATTAATACCTAATGCTCTTGGATCCCTTCAGTGACTGAAGAACTGTGGTACCTTCGTGTTTCTGGAGATGGCCAGCAAATCCATATACGGGAGATCCCAGCACACTACTATGAGTTGAAAAGCTTCATCTGTCACTCCCATTCTCCTGGGTCAAGTCCTGCCTGCTGAGGAAGTTGGTTCATATATTGTCCTTTCCAGCAATGTGGGAGGTAGATATGTCCTGGAGATGTTGATGAGCGCATCTACCTCCACCAGCACCTGTTGGCTGCTATTCTACCTTGATTCTTAATGTAGGCCACCTTTGTGGTATTTTCCTACATTATCCTTACCGTTTGAACCTTCCACAGCACACTTCTAACTGATTGATGGTCCACTGACATTCCTCAGCACTCTAGCAACCATGTGCCACCAACTCTTGACAGTGAGCCCCCAACCCAGAAGGCTCACATTTGTCATGAGCACTAACCAGTCTGATGTCTCCAAGGAAACCCCATTCCTAAGATGATCTGCTTGTAACTACCACTGCAACTGGACACTCACCTCCAAAAGCAAGTGGAGTCTCACCATGTACTATAGTGACTGCAGATTTCACCAGAAGAGCAACATGTGCTGGAATGGCCGCATGTGTACCCTTGCCCAGGGAACAATGTCCAACGTGGTTACCATCAACCCCAGGACTTGCAGATAAGATCATTCCATCAAGCTAATAGGATTTTTCAGGGCCTGAACTTGAGTTATTAACATCTGAATGTGACTCTCTGGTAGAAACCCTCTGCCCTGCTCCATATTGAGTCATATGCTGAGATACTGGTTGTAAACTGCTCTTGGCCAAAAAGGGCAGAAGAGAGTCACTTGGCTTCTTGCAAGATGATCTTCTTGCTTCAGGAACTAGGCTGGATGGTGAACTGATAAATGTGAAATAGATGCTCATCTATCTCCTGAACCATTAGGTGAGCTCTCATACCTTCATTGTGAAGATTGGGGTGCTTTTGTCCCAGAGCCCACATCTTTATGTGGCTTTCTAGGCTGAAAGGATTGAGATCTTCCAAAGGGATGAGATCTTTAAGTAGATACTCCTCTGTTAAGGACAAAACTGATGGGAATCTCTGGAGTGGGCCTTCACCTCAAAGGACAAGATGCCACCTTCCTGTCTTCTGGCTAAAAAAAAGAGAATCTTTAAAGGGTAACCTTATGAGATTGTACTTGGAAATAGTGTCTGCAGACCAATTTCACAGCCACAACTGGCATATAGCCACTCGCATAAAGGCCACCACTCTAGAGGCCATTTGCACCAAAGCATAGCTCACATCGGCTAAGAATCTACCTTCTAGTTCCATCACCAAACCACCATTGAAACCCCACTCCTTGTGTTCCCTGATAAAGATGCAAACCAGACCAAGCCACTAGGCAGGAGCAAAATGCAGTCTGCAAAGTCATTGCTAAGCCCTTAAAGCCCTCAATCCTCCTTTCCTGAGCATCATTTAGAGCTTCCCCTCATTCCACTGGAATGGTGGTCTGCTTGGGATCAGGGCATACCAAGGCATCCACCTTTGGGAATCGCAAATGATCCCTTGCTTTAGGATCCAAGAGTACCACCCGCTAAAGTATGCCCCCTTTAAAACATGCCTCTGGGGCACTCCATTCAAGGTCAATCAACTCTTGAATTAATTCCAGGAGGGGAAAGGAACATGACACTTTTTGTAAGGTGACTATTATAGGAACCATCTTTTGCAAGCCCATAGCATCATCCCAATCCATACTGAGCAACTTCAGGGTCTGAGTCAGACTCGGTCTCGGTAACACATCTTTGTGAAAACCTGGTGAAGAGTCCAAAGCAGTTCTAAATTAGGTGGAATCTCTCCTTTTTCCTGCGAGGAGAAACTCAAGTTCCTATCATAGAGATCCAATATATCATGATCCACAATCCCTTGAACATCACCAGGGATAGCCTCCCTGTGGCACTTGCTCGCAGTGGCTGACAAGTGGGAGCCCCGAGCATATGAACCTTTATTAGTAGGTTGCAAGGCCTCCACCAGAAAAGTATGCAGGCCCTGAAAAAATTCCACCCAGGAAAAAGGAGAATGGATTCATACAAGTGCTCATAGCCCAAACTTGACACAATTCGACCCTTTTCTCAGAGAGTCTCTACCATCGGAAACAAAGGAAGAGAGGTCACATCTGCTGTGTCACCTTCCACCCCACGCCCTCTGGAGTTACTATAGTCCGAGGGGATAGCCCAATATTGGTAAAATCTATAGTAGCCAATTGCCTTGAGCAGCCAAATAGCGCTGACACCGATACAGAGAAAGTGATGGATTGCTTTTATATGGAAAGCCTCACAGACAGCAATCTTAGACCTTTTGGTTCCCAACACCACAGTCTTCCTGCACTGAGTTCTCGGCAGCCTCATTGCAAATACATGCCCAAAAGTAGGCCACAGTCATATGTGCATAAATACCCCCACGCGCAAATCTGCGCACAAACATTGGCTGCAGCCGTATGCGCATTAGTACCACTACCCGCACACATGCACGCCTCGGTCAGTATACCACCGCACAACAAGAATGTGTGCACACACCTGCACATGGAAAAATGGCTGCCGCGACCTACCAAAGGACTAACAGAACTGAGCTAGAGGAGCAGGGCCTGGCCAAAGGCTGCTCAACCCGCCGAGCCTGAGCCATCTCCATTGTACACTAACTTCCCAGAGAAGTGAGAGGGAAAGGGGGAGAAGAAGCAGAGCCACAAATGCCAAGGGAGGAAGAAGACACAGTAAGGTGAAAGAGAGAGGGACTAAATCTTCCATACTCTTTTCTTTATTTTTTTTTCTTACCTGAGCTCAGCCCTCCCTGACTGAGAACATGAATGGGCCACCAGCTACAGGGGAAGAGGGCACAATCTTTCATCGTCAAGCACTTCGTAGTCCTTTAATTGCTTTTTTTTTTTTTTTAAAGTCTACGCTTGCCTGGCTCTCAGACTTAAAACGCTCAACTGAGAGAGGGACCAAGCAGGTGTCACCTCAGGAGCTCAACCAGTGCACCAAAATCATTTATCTTTTTTTTTTTATCTTCTTTATTTTTTTTACTACAAGCAAACCCCAGTAGGGAGATGCATGCACACCATCTGCTGAAGATGGAGAATACTGGCGGGCTGATGTTGGGGTCTAGGCTAAATGTCAGTGACATTAGCGAGTCAGCTTTACTCTGCCTCCATCTGTTGGTAGATCTGGTGTGGATTAGCCTGCCTGAGTGCAGAGAAAATACATATTTGCATGTCTAAAAAAAGCTTTAGAAAATTGTGCCCCCTCACCACCCTTCCCATTATGGGTCAAGATATCTGCACTGTATTTCACGACACACATACTTTTTACCTGCAGGGAAAAGGGGGCCGGGTTAGGTTGAGTGAGTCAAG
The DNA here is from genome assembly GCF_901001135.1 of Rhinatrema bivittatum. Classification (NCBI taxonomy): domain Eukaryota; kingdom Metazoa; phylum Chordata; class Amphibia; order Gymnophiona; family Rhinatrematidae; genus Rhinatrema; species Rhinatrema bivittatum. Next base: position 474,481,102 of record NC_042615.1, on the reverse strand, counting down.
TGCACATGGTGATTTCAGTTTTAAATCACCCTGCCATGGTCAGATTCAAGGCTGCAGTGCCATGGTAATGCAGGCTGCAACCTGCGAATCAATTTTCCCCATGCTAAATGGCCCAAGGTGACAGGACAACTTAATACAGGGAACATCTCCCTCTCTCCATTTCCCTGTCCCTCTTCCCTCATGAACAGGCTCATGGACCCACTTGAACACCACCACATCCCAAACCCCTTCCAATTGTTGGATTAATAGGCTCATACCCCCCCCCCCCCACACACACACACACACCATTCCATTCCAAACCTTTGGGGATGAACCTAAAATCTACCACCAAATGACCTTAGAGAAAATCATCGCCTGCATTAATATGGAATCCTGTATAATTGACAGAAGACACTGTAGGTGGTTGCTTCATACTCTTCCTGAGCGGCCTCGGAGGGAACAGGCAGCACGCGCTGGGCTCGGTGCGCGCAGTTTGCACAAATGTGCACCCCCTTGCGCGCGCCGACCCCGGATTTTATAAGATACGCGCGGCTATGCACGTATCTTATAAAATCCAGCGTACTTTTGTTCGCGCCTGGTGTGCGAACAAAAGTACACGCTCGCGCAAAATTATAAAATCTACCTCAGTATTTGCCTATAATGAATTATATTCTGATTTACACCTGATAATTAGCAGGTATAAATATATGCAGGTAACAACCATACGTATGTCTTTTGTGCAGATTTTAAAATAGCATCTTATATGTGTAAATGTTTGCCAGTGATACCAAAATCTGAAACAGGTTAGACAGGAAGGTATGGAAAATATGAAGAGGGATCTAGCAAACCTCATGGAATGGTCTAGGGTCAGTCAGCTAAGATTTAATCCTAAAAAATGCAGTTAGGCTGCAAAAACCCAAGGGACAGGTAGAATACTGAAGGTGAAATTCTTTCAAGCACAAAAAGCAAAAGAACGGGATCTGGGGGTGCTTGTATCTGAGGACCTTATGGTAGCCAAACAGGAGGCAAATGCCAGAAAGATGCTTGGCTGCCTAGGAAGAGGAATGATCAGCAGAAAAAAAGGGGTGATATTTCCTCTGTGTAGGCCCCTGAGGAGACCTCATTTGGAATACTGTGTACAATTCTGGAGACCGCACCTTCAAAAGGTTATAAACCCATTGAAGTCAGTCCAGAGAGTAGTCACTAAAATGATCAGTGATCTTCATTCTAAAACTTTTGTGGATAGATTTAAATATCTAAACATGTATACCCTAAAGGAAAAATGAGAAAGGGGAGACAGGCATTTAAATACCCCAGGAGGCTAATCTATTTCAATAGAAAGGAGGCTGCAGAGCAAGAAGTCATGGGATGAAGTTGAAAGGGGGTAATCTTAGGAAATATTTCTTTACAGAGATGGTAGTGGATGCATGGAATGGCCTCCCAAGAGAGGTGGTGGAGATGAAAACTATCTGAATTCAAGAAAGCATGGGATAAATACAGGGGATCTCTGAGGAAGTGATGGTAATTGTAAGGGCTACATGGACTGGATGGATAGGCAGATTAGATGGGCCATATGATCTTTTTCTGCCATCATATTTCTATGTTTCTATATTGATGTCAAGAAGGCATTTGATAGAGTGCATTGGCAGTTTTTTGTTTTTTTTTGTTTGTTTGTTTTTAAATCATGGAAAAGATGGAAATTGGAAATACGTTTCTCTGCTGGGTTTGTAAATTATGTACTGAGCCTGTTTCTTGTATTAAGATAAATGGAGGGGTATTGTGATACTTTTCAGGTGTGGCAGGGTACCAGGCAGGAATGTCCTCTATCCCCTCTATTTATTGATCTAGCAATGGATCCATTAATGGGCAGGGTTAGGAATAAAGAAGGGTTCAAATGTATTTCAGTAGGTGGCGTCATGAATTCCCTCTTTGCAGACAACCTCCTATTTAATTGAACAAGCTGGAGGACATCTTGCCAACCTTGCTGGAGGAAATTTAAAGATGTGTGTGTGTGTGAGGGGGGGGGGGGAGGGGGGTCTCAGGGTTTAAGAATACTATGGAGAATTCAGAGATCCTTAACATTTCATTTCCAGATAGTAGCACCCAGTTTTTAAAGATCCAATTTCTTTTTAAGTGGACTATAGATATGTTAAAATATTTGAGGGGTTACATTGGGGTAGATCCTAATGATACTTTCCAGTTTCAAACGTTTAGCAGGATTTGGAAAAATGTTCTGGATGGGGAGAACTGCTACAATTAAGATGAACATCTTGCCTTGTATTGGCTATTTCTTTCACATGTTGTCTATTTAAGTTCTAGACAGTTCCTAGAGTGTCTTCAGTGATGGATCTTTAGCTTTATCTGGTGGTGGAGGCCCTCTAGGGTAGCTAGCAAGGTTTTTTTTTACTTACTTAAACTATTGGGTGGTTTGGGGGATTCCCTGTTTCAGTTGAAGCTAGTAGTTGACTGGCACAGGGCGATTGATTGTAAACAGCGGGCTCAAACTGAGTAGGCAATTGCAGGTAGGGTACCGTTTAGATCTTCATTATGAGTTCCCAAGAAATTAAGAGTATCCCTTCCTTTCTATCACCTCATACTACCAGCACTATAAAACTGTGGGATGTGGAAGACTTTGTTGGTGGGGTATAGGGATTATTTTCTTTAAGCCTCCCTTGAGATTCAATAAGGATTTTCACCTTGGGCTGGTTTCACCCACCTTTTAGTTGTAGGGAGGAACTGGGCCTTTCTAAGTTGGGTCAGGTGTAGGGGACTGCAGGTTTGTTGAACTTTTCTACAGCTGAAACCTTTTATGGATTCTTAGAGGGGTAAAACTAATCTTTTGAGAGGGAAAGTCTCGTTCAAAGGATGTCGTGATAAGGCTAGTAACATTAGGGGGACTATTTCTAAACTGTATGTGTTACTGAGTGAGGATTTAGATGTTAAGCCTCATCATTTGTTGGCCTGGGAAACTGACCTTGCAGAATCACTGGATGAAAATATCTGGGATTTATGTTTCTTGTCAGTGGGACAATGTTCTACTTTCTTCACTATTAGATGAGAATGGGTATAAGTTATTTTTCAGGTGGTGTCTTATGTCTGAGTCCCTATATAAAATGTATTCAGATGTTAAGGAGGAGTTTGGTATGGTGCTAGTGTGCGATTGTTCCTCTGTCCAGAAATATTGATATTAGAGTTCTGATCTGACAAAGGACATTACCCATGTTTTGGTTTTGAAGGACCCCAAATTCGTTTTTCTGGGCCTTCCACTTTCTAATGTTAGCACCTCATTAAATGTCTTATTCCTGCTGATTATTATTGCAGCGAGATGCACCTTGGCAGCCTTTTGGAGAGTCCCTGTACCCCTGGATTGCCAGAGACTTAGTACTGTTTTGTATGTATATGGGAAAACTAACTGCACTTAGACATGATACCCTGGTAAAGTTTGAAAGTACCTGGGAACCTTATCTTCTCCAGTTAAAGAAATATGCTTCATAAATATCTTTTCTGTCCAATTGGTGTTTTGGCTTGCCAACCCTATTCTTTTATTGTTGCTCTTGCACTTATTCAAGGACAGAGAGGATGTTACTGGCTAGGGAAGGGGTTTGGGCATTGTTTATAACCTACTATTATTGTCTGCTGACATTTGAGAGTGCATTTCTTATTGGTTGTAAACCCTATGGGGTAGATTTTCAAAGGGGTACGTGCGTACGATACGCGAGTACCCCCCGAAAACCTACCCCAACCCCAACCCCCCCCTGCGTGCGCCGAGCCTATTTTGCATAGGCTCGGTGGCATGCGCAAGCCCCGGGACGCGGGTAAGTCCCGGGGCTTGCATGGAGGGGCATGTCGGGGCGTGTCGGGGGTGTGCCGCAAGTGACGCGGCGTTTCGGGGGCAGGCCGCAAGTGATGCGGCTTTTCGGGGGTGGGCCCGGGGGCATGGCGCCGGCCCGGGGGCGTGGTCGAGGCCTCCAGACCAGCCCCCGGGTCGGGTGATGGCGCGCCAGCAGCCCGCTGGCGCGCGCAGATTTACACCTGCTTTCCGTAGGCGTAAATCTGCCAACAAAGGTAGGGGGGGTTTAGATAGGGCTGGGGGGATGGGTTAGGTAGGGGAAGGGAGGGGAAGGTGAGGGGAGGTGGAAGGAAAGTTCCCTCCGAGGCCGCTCCGATTTTGGAGCGGCCTCGGAGGGAACAGGCAGCACGCGCTGGGCTCGGCGCACGCAGGTTGCACAAAGGTGCACCCCCTTGCACGCGCCGACCCCGGATTTTATAAGCTACGCGCGGCTATGCGCGTAGCTTATAAAATCCAGCGTACTTTTGTTCGCGCCTGGTGCACGAACAAAAGTACGCCCACGCGTACATTTATAAAATCTACCCCTATACATTTTAAATTACAAAAAAACTAAACAGTAAGAGTAAAAAACAACTTTTGGTAAAATAGCAATCCAGCTCCACTTTAGTAACTGAACTCTCAGAGTGACAACTCATTTTTCTTTTTAAGGCTCCCTTGGGCTATTAATTTCCATCAGCTGCCACATCCAGTTGAAACACTGACGGAAGAAAGGCCCATATTAGTACATCAATTATTGGCAAACTAAAGCAGTGTTTCCTTGAAAGGGGAAACTGACGCAAGCTTCCCCAGTTGCCTACAGCTAGTTTTACATGTTTCTTTTTTTTTTTTAATTTTTATTTTTTAGAATGAAATATTCATAGTTTGTACTGTCAGTCTGCAGCAGCGTTTACAGGACCTTAAAAGAGTGCCAATGTGCAGAAGTGAGAGAAAGGGATGGTAATTAATGGGCTGTGTTGCACCACAGTGACAGAAAATTCATTGAGAATTTTCTGGAGTTGGTCCAATCGGAAGATAATTCAGAATAAAGTTTGAGAGTTAGGAAACTTGAATATAACTAGGAAATACACTATCTTTATTTTCTCTCACCACAGTAATGCGTTATACACAGCCCACCAAGGTGTCCTGGAAAAAACTTAGATACTAACAGTAACATTTACAGAAGATTGTTGGGGAAAGTATAGTTAGGATTTTCTTTGTTGAGTTTTGTAAAGACAAAGTACTAGCTTCTAAAAGAACAAAATGTATGGCATCCCGGAACACAGTCAGAATGGTTAGAATCCTCAGAATTACGCACTCAAGCATCTAAATGTGTGGGATATTTTATGCACCACACATTTATTCTGGTCAGTGATTTTTTTCTATTTAATTAAATCTCTAAACTGAACATATGCAAAAGCAAACAAAGGGAAAACAAATTTAAAGCACTAACTTGAATCCAGATCCACAGGAGAGTCTTTAACCTGAAAAGAAAAACAAGTCACAATGTTTTCAGAAAGGATCACATTCCTACATTAGGAAATAATCTTAAGAAAAACTAATTAGGAATTCAGGAAAGAAAACGTATCCGATTTAAGTGTTGATCGTGTTGCATAATTACTCTGATCTGAAAGAAAGCAGAAATATAACATAGTAATTCTTTGAGTAATAAGAAATCATTTTTAGGAATTCCTTAGATTTACAGATTTAGTATTTGAACTAAGAATTGCTTATTGTTGATATTGTTATATGAACTACATACCTAAAAGTGATACTGCTGCATTGCAAAACAAAATTATTAATAATAGCATTTTACATCTGTCAGTATAACTTTTACCACAAAGACAATAAGAGAAAAAAAATCTTTCTAACATCTACTTGAAGTTTTTAAATTATTTTATATAGTTATATTCACTAACAATTTATATTCCTGTTTCCCATCCCAATCTCTAGGAGATCCTTTAGCTTGGTGGTTTACCAAAATCATCAGTAGACTTAGTTGGAATGAAAAGAACTCTGTGCATACCACGTCCTTGTCACATCCTTGGCTACTAAAAGATAACTCTATTATCCACACTTGGACACCATAGCAGAACATAAGGAGACTCCAGAAGATGATTTTCACATGTGCTGTGGCCAAGATTCTTATACACACATTTCTCTGCATTTTAAGAAAGTTCTTACAAATAATTAGGGCTTCTGATTTGGCAGGGGGAGGGGGGTATAAATTGTGAATTTAGGTATTTATTTTCCAACTAAATACGGGTTCTTTGGGTTTACCCAAAATCAGTTTTTATCGGTATTTCTACATTACAGGTACTATTGCTGGGTACATTTTTTTGGTTGAATCAAATACAAAAATTTGTGCAACTGAGGAGTCGTTAAAATGGAAAAGGCTAAAAAACAAAGCAGATGATCCAGAGTAAGCAAAGAAGAGTTGAGAGAATACTAGGGTAAGGTGTGATTTTCCAGGGTGGAACCAGGCTGCTGGCGCTAACCTTTAAACAGGAGATAGAGCAGCTTTTAAACTAGAACAAAGGGGAAAGCCAACTGTCACTCAGCAGCGCATGGTTTGGAGAGAGGTATCTTCAAAGGATACTAATGATGAATTAGAATTAGGGCATCCCGACAGTGAGGTTCCAATAATAAGAAAAGTAGTCCTAGTGCCTGTAACTAAAAACTCACCTGAGCTAAAAAATTCAAACTTATCCCTATCAATTAAAAAGCAGAATGAAAATACAAACAAAAAACAAAATTTGAAATGTTTGTATGCTAATGCCAGAAGTCTAAGAAATAAGATGGGAGAATTAGAATGTATAGCAGTGAATGATGACATAGACTTAATTGGCATCTCAGAGACATGGTGGAAGGAGGACAACCAATGGGACAGTGCTATACTGGAGTACAAATTATATCGCAATGACAGAGAGGAGCACCCGGGAGGCAGTGTGGCGCTTTATGTCCGGGATGGCATAACATCTTGAATGTTATGCCATCCCGGGATGGCAAATGTTATGCCATCCCGGGATGGCAAAAACATCTTGAATGAGACTAAGTGCAAAATTGAATCTTTATGGGTAGAAATTCCTTGTGTGTCGGGGAAGATTATAATAATAGTATACTACCGTCCACCTGGTCAGATGATGAGAAGGACAGTGAAATACTAAGAGAAATTAGGGAAGCTAACCAAATTGGTAGTGTGGTATTAATGGGTGACTTCAATTAACATATTAATAGAGTTAATAAACATGAGGATAAAGGTGAACCGGTAGATGTAGTATACTTGGATTTTCAGAAGGCATTTGACAAAGTTCCTCATGAGAGACTTCTAGGAAAAGTAAAAAGTCATGGGATAGGTGGCGATGTCCTTTCGTGGATTGCAAACTGGCTAAAAGACAGAAAACAGAGAGTAGGATTAAATGGACAATTTTCTCAGTGGAAGAGATGGACAGTGGAGTGCCTCAGGGATCTGTATTGGGACCCTTACCTTTTAATATATTTATAAATGATCTGGAAAGAAATACGACAAGTGAGATAATCAAATTTGCAGATGACACAAAATTGTTCAGAGTAGTTAAATCACAAGCAGATTGTGATAAATTGCAGGAAGACCTTGTGAGACTGGAAAATTGGGCATCCAAATGGCAGATGAAATTTAATGTGGATAAGTGCAAGGTGATGCATATAGGGAAAAATAACCCATGCTATAATTACACAATGTTGGGTTCCATATTAGGTGCTACAACCCAGGAAAGAGATCTAGGCGTCATAGTGGATAACACATTGAAATCGTCGGTTCAGTGTTGTGCGGCAGTCAAAAAAGCAAACAGAATGTTGGGAATTATTAGAAAAGGAATGGTGAATAAAACGGAAAATGTCATAATGCCTCTGTATCGCTCCATGGTGAGACCGCACCTTGAATAATGTGTACAATTCTGGTTGCCGCATCTCAAAAGAGATATAATTGCGATGGAGAAGGTACAGAGAAGGGTTACCAAAATGATAAGGGGACTGGAGCAGCTCCCCTATGAGGAAAGACTAAAGAGTTAGGAATTTCCAGCTTGGAGAAGAGACGGCTGAGGGGGGATATGATAGAGATGTTTAAAATTATGAGAGGTCTAGAACGGGTAGATGTGAATCAGTTATTTACTCTTTCGGATAATAGAAAGAATAGGGGGCACTCCATGAAGTTAGCATGTGGCACATTTAAAACTAATCAGAGAAAGTTCTTTTTTACTCAACGCACAATTAAACTCTGGAATTTGTTGCCAGAGGATGTGGTTAGTGCAGTTAGTATAGCTGTGTTTAATAAAGGATTGGATAAGTTCTTGGAGGAGAAGTCCATTACCTGCTATTAAGTTCACTTAGGGGCGGATTTTAAAAGGAGCGCGAATAGCCTACTTTTGTTTGCGCTCCAGGCGCAAACAAAAGTACGTTGGATTTTAGTAGATACGCGCGGAGCCGCGCGTATCTGCTAAAAACCTGGATCGGCGCGCGCAAGGCTATGGATTTTGTATAGCCGGCGCGCGCCGAGCCGCGCAGCCTACCCCCGTTCCCTCCAAGGCCGCTCCGAAATCGGAGCGGCCTCGGAGGGAATCCTCTAACGCCCTCCCCTCACCTTCCCCTCCCTTCCTCTACCTAACCCACCCGCCCGGCCCTGTCTACACCTCCCCCTTACCTTTCTCCGGGGATTTACGCCTCCCGGAGGGAGGCGTAAATCCCCGCGCGCGAGCGGGCCTCCTGCGCGCTGGACAGCGACCTGGGGGCGGGTACGGAGGGCGCGGCCACGCCCCCGGACCGCACCGGGCCGTAGCCACGCCCCTGTACCCGCCCCCAAAACGCTGCCGACATGCCCCCCGAAATGCCGCGATGACCGGGCCCGCCCCCCGCCCCGCCCCCGACACGCCCCCCTCGGAGAACCCCGGGACTTACGCGAGTCCCGGGGCTCTGCGCGCGCCGGTAGGCCTATGTAAAATAGGCTTCCCGGCGCGCAGGGCCCTGCTCGCCTAAATCCGCCCGGTTTTGGGCGGATTTAGGCGAGCAGGGCTCTTAAAATCCGCCCCTTAGAGAATAGCCACTGCCATTAGTAATGGTTACATGGAATAGACTTAGGGGCGGATTTTAAGAGCCCTGCTCGCCTAAATCCGCCCAAAACCGGGCGGATTTAGGCGAGCAGGGCCCTGCGCGCCGGGAAGCCTATTTTACATAGGCCTACCGGCGTGCGCAGAGCCCCGGGACTCGCGTAAGTCCCGGGGTTCTCCGAGGGGGGCATGTCGGGGGCGTGTCGGGGGCGGTCCCGGTCGTCGCGGCGTTTTCGGGGCGTGTCGGCATCGTTTTGGGGGCGGGTACGGGGCGTGGCTATGGCCCGGGGCGGTCCGGGGGCGTGGCCGCGCCCTCCGTACCCGCCCCCAGGTCGCGTCCCGGCGTGCAGGAGGCCCGCTGGCGCGCGGGGATTTACGCCTCCCTCTGGGAGGCGTAAATCCCCCAACAAAGGTAAGGGGGGGTGTAGACAGGGCCGGGCGGGTGGGTTAGGTAGAGGAAGGGAGGGGAAGGTGAGGGGAGGGCGTTAGAGGATTCCCTCCAAGGCCGCTCCAATTTCGGAGCGGCCTTGGATGGAACGGGGGTAGGCTGCGCGGCTCGGCGCGCGCCGGCTATACAAAATCCATAGCCTTGCGCGCGCTGATCCAGGTTTTTAGCAGATACGCGCGGCTCCGCGCGTATCTACTAAAATCCAGCGTACTTTTGTTTGCGCCCGGAGCGCAAACAAAAGTAGGCTATTCGCGCTCTTTTTAAAATCCGCCCCTTAGTGTTTGGGTACTTGCCAGGTTCTTATGGCTTGGATTGGCCACTGTTGGAAACAGGATGCTGGGCTTGATGGACCCTTGGTCTGACCCAGTATGGCATTTTCTTATGTTCTTATGGGCCTAGACCTAGGCCCAATTCATTGGTTTAAAATGAAATGAACAGATAAGTTTCGTGTCAATCAGGGAGGGCTCCCGATTTGGTTCAGAGCTCCCTGAATGAAACACATTAGCCTTATTTGTCATCTTTTGCACTTTTGTTTTAAATGAATGCACATCCCTAGCAGCATATTTAACTGAGTGTAATAGCTCAGAAGAGTTGAGCTGTTGTTTGCTCTACCTTGCTTTGTAAACATTGCTCCTTATAGGATATTTTATAATAAATATATTTCTGTATATGCATATATTTGTAATGAGGGGAAAATGCATATTTCTCTTCCTAATGCTTAAAAATACACAAATATATTTGGCATACATATTAATTGTAACATTTGCACAAAATAACCTAGAGTTATTCACAGACTCTCCATCACTTCACCCTAAACTCTCATCAGTTTACCGAGACCTCTGCCCTAAAACCTGCAGAAAAAAATACTAGTGCAATTTCACTGATTAGCAGGTGTAAACTTGTATGGACAAGTTCAGTAATGGATGTGCATATGCCACTTACAAAACACTAAGTTGGTATGAACTTCTGAATCTCATCCTGGAATACTGCTAAACTGCCCCATTTTTTCCCTTTCACTTTTACATGCACAATGCTAGTACACGCATACTTCAGACTATTGCATAATAGTACTTGCATGCTTACATACTACTTAAATGCAGAATTTCCAATTTTTCACATGCAAATGTTTTGAAATATTACCCCATAATGCTGTTTTTATGCACATATTTCATACATAATTCCTTAGCGTGACAGATTAGTCACGCTAAATTTTTAATGTAAAACTATGTTATTTATTTATAACTATATGCCGCATATTTACATCTATAGAGATTCAGGATTTGTGCCTAGTTCCCCACGTCTTGATGTACTCACTCTCTCTCTTCACCCTAGCACTTTGTCACAGAGGGACATGATCTGATATGATGCTGCCTTCTGAGGACTCCATAGTGTCTTGATTGAATTTCAGGAAAGGGTTAGGTACCTATAGCACCTGAATATAGTCCACTTTGAAGTGCCTAAAAAGCAGCATATACTATTAATCAAATAAATAAATATAGGACACCAACTCTGGAGCTTATAAAGAATCTGACAGAGGGGGAGCAGGCATCTTGTCAAGTTCAGGTGATCAATTAGGATTTCTATGGTATCTGAAATGTGCATTAACTCCTACCTCATTCCTGCTAGGGCATCATTTATCACTTCTAACTGCTACAATATTTTGACATTTTGACTAATCATCTTTTCTAACTCTGCACTCAGCTCCACAGGTGCCTGAACTTCTTGTGGATACTTCTTACTTTTACTCTTGTAAAGATCAGCATGAGCCCTTGGTGAGGCAATGTATTTGATACAGCCTCATAGGCAAACGCACAAAACCTATGCCAGCAGCTGGCAAACAGACTTGGTAGCAGGCCTGATTGGAGCCTCACTTATACCCAGGGCCGGTGCAAGGGGATTAGGCACCCTAGGCATGTTCTGCCTTGCGCCACCCCTCCCGGTCATGCCGATACCCCCCACTCCGCCCCACCCCTGGTCGCAGCCCTGACTCTAGGGGCGGAGACAACATGCTGCCATTCCCCCATCCCCTGTGCCACCCACTCAAATTTAAATAAAATAATCCCTCCACCCTCCCGACCCCACCCAAGACTCACAAAAACCCCTGGTGGTCAGGTGAGGGGCCCGTGAGCAATATACCTCTCCTGGGCCATCGGCTGTCACTAATCAAAATGGTGCCGGTGGCCTTTAGCCCTTACCATGTTACATGGGCCAGCCAAATTGCACTGGTAGCCCCTGTCACATGATAGGAGCTAAAGGCGAGTGGCACCATTTTGTTTAGTGGCAAACGACGGCCTGGGAGTGTCAGATCGCTCCTGGGCCCCCCGCTGGACTATCAGGGGTTTTCATGAGTCTTGGGCAGGTCGGGAGGGTGGCACGATGAGGGGGGAAGGCAGGGTGAGGCATAGGCTGGGCAGAATTTTGAAGGGGGTACTTTTTACCCCTTTAAAATTCTGCCACCAGAAGCGACTACCTCATCTGCCTCATTGGCTTGCGAACGACACCAGCAGCGTCCCCTAATGGTCGTCACCCTAGGCCCAGGCCTAGCTTGCCTAGTGCTTCTGCTGGCCCTGCCTATACCAACCACCTCCCCATGGGTTGAGCCTTTGGGTTCTGGCAGCCAGCAAGACTTTGGTGGGGCCCTACATCTGAGAACAAGATAAGAGTCTAAGACATGCTAGGGTCAGGGCACGTAGGTAGCAAGAATGGTCGTCCAACTAAAGGGTCAGATCCAGGCAGTAAGCTAGAATAGACAGAGTCCAGGACAGCAGTCAGGGCAGGCAGCAGAGATAAGATCCAAGCCAAAGTCAGAACTAGGGAGTTAAGCCAAAGGAAACTGAGAGACAAAGGACAAATCAAGGTGATAAGGACTAGGGTGCAAACAAGGCAAAAGCAGGGAACAGGCAGACAAGGAACAGGACAAGGAATAGAGCACAGAGAAGACAAAGCAAAGAGCAAGACCCAAGCCACCAATAGCAGTACACAATGGTGCACAAGGACACCAGGAAACATCTTGCTAAGATGCTGGCTGATTGTAAAACTTCTAGACTGATGAAAAATGTGATGTCCTCAGCCAGTGCAACAGGAAGTCCCCATTAGAGGTCCTATAAAAGTAAGTCCAGAGTTAGAGTAAGTTTTATTCTGGGTCTTTGGAACAGAATGCTGCCGGAGGCTATGCTGGAGTCACTTCAGATCAGAGATGAGGGGTATGATTTATCATTTTCCATTTATTTGACCCACACTGATAGTGAGGACAACTGCTTACAGCAGCACTCCTGGATTCCAATATCTTTTGGGTCAATGATATCTTATGGGGACAGCCAAGCAGTTGATCATCCAGCATCTCCATGTTGCTGAGAGTTTTCCTAGTGTAGGTGATTATCTCTGCCTCCTACCCACCACATTACTCTGTTCCAGATGAAAAGCTCTGAGCAAGTGGCCTTCAATGAATCTTCTTCTCCTGAAGGTAGGAAAGGGACTTACATAGTTTCATTCTCCTACTATATTTATATAGAAAATGCTATTTCTTCCATATTAGACCCCTTGGTACTCTACAAGAGAAAAAAAGGCAGGATAGATATCAAGACAATGAGAATATTCTATAAAAGTGACAGCCAACATGAAAAATAGCAAGTCGCTACTAGAGTCCAAAGTTTACACAGGAGGAAAGAGATGAAGGGAACTGTCTTCCAGTAGAAATGAAGGCAAAAACAGTAACAGAATTATAAGGGGTGTGGGATATGAATGTCTTATATTTGTATGTATGGCCATAAACAACAGGTCCTGGTTTTCTGCTACAGTATTTTCAAGATTCTGAGGCAAAAGTTAACAATTTTGTGGCAGATTTTCAAAATTCTGTGACAGTTATGTGGTACGGATAGGCTTTCTTTTGATTTGTTATCAGGTTTTAGTATACATTAATATTTTTAGTGTGCACTATGTTATGATTCCTGCCCACGGAGCTTCTCTCCGCGAGCAGGCCTCGCCACCTACCTGCCCGAGACACCGCCAACAGAGCTTAGTCCTGTGGCGGGACACTGCCAACACTTTTCTCCGTGGCCTGGGCGCTGCCCCCATCTTCGGCCCTGCGCTCCAGGGCTGAGCCTGCCGAGAGCCGTCCTTCGTGGCTGCCATCAATGCCTCCGCGGCCCAGAGGCCGCGGCCGACGTTGCCCCTCCTCCTTCGAGGCAGGGAGCCGCTCCTGGGGTCCTCGCTGGGCAGAGAGGCTGTCTTTGCTTCTGCCTGCCTCCTCTGCCTTCTTTGCGGCCTGGTGCCGCCATTGAAACCTGTGGCCTGGAGGCCGCACCTGCCAGCATTCTGCGGCAAGGAGCCACCGTCAGGGATCCTCTTCGAGCAGCAGGGGAAGGCCAGCTGCCGCCCCAACGTCATCGTGCGGCCTGAAGGCCGCCCCGAAGCCTGCCTGCTCCTGTGCGGCCGGGTGCCACTGTCCGTGGTGCTGCATCTGTCTTCAGCATTCCTTAGGTACTGGCGCGCGCCTCTTCACAGCATTTAAAGGGCCAGCCACAGGAAGTGTTGCTGGCTCTTCCCAATGATGACTTCCTGCTTTAACCCTATAAAAGGGATTCTTCTTCAGTTTCTCATCGCCTTCGGATCGGGTTCCACAGTTGCCTGTGTCTTCAGACTGGTCCAGGTCCTCCATGGTCTTCTCTTGCTTTGATGGCTTCTTGTTCAGTGTCTTCATGTTCCTTGTTCTCAGTCCTGATGTCCATCTTCGGATTGAGATGTCTTCGTGTTCCTGGTGCCTACCGTTTTGTCTTCATGTGTCTTGTTCCTGATCTTGATGTCAGTGTCTTCAGATGTCTCAATGTTCCAGAGGTCCCTCGTCAAGGCTTCCTCATGTTTCAGCCTTCCTGATGTGTTGTTCCTGTGCTCTTGAGCCTTCTTGTTCTGCCGGCTCCTTGGATCTCTGGGTGACACGTCTCTGTCATTGGAGTTGCCGGCAGTGGACTCATGTCCTGCGCTCCTGAGCCTTCCTGTCCTGACAGACCTTGTGGTTCTCCGGATGACTCCAGCTCCATCATCGGAGTCTCGCCTCAGCTGGATTCCTTCCTGCGCTCGTCCCGCTCTCCGCGTGGTCCATGACCAGCCTCCTCAGGCTGTGTAAGGTACGCAGTGGGACAGGGTGGTCCACGACCAGCCCATTGGGTCCGCCTGTGAAGGTGGGCTGTGTAGGGTACCCTGAGAGACAGTGCCAATGTCTACCTTCCCAGCTTCTTGCCTCGTTTGTGACGTCTTCACTTCAGCCCTCATCTGCGATCTTTGCTTCTCGCCTTGTTTGTGATGTCTTCACTTCAGCCCTCGTCCTTGATGTCTTCGCATCAGCCCTCATCTGTGATGTCCGTGTCAGTCATGGTCACAAGTCTTCTGTGTTCCAAGGACTCTGTCTGCCCTCGTCCTCTGTCTGGCCTGCCACCCATTGCCGTATGCAGTGGCAGGTCCAGAAGGGCTTGGAACGGTCGGAGGACTGTTCATCAATTAACATTGCGTTGTTGGTTGTCCGGGGTGTGCAGGTCCTGTTGAGGGTCGGACCTTGTATCCTGGTCCTTGCTTCAGCCATGTTTTTCTTTGTTACCATTGCTCATACCAGCTCATCTCCCACAGTGTGGCTTGGGGCTCCTCCCTGGCTCATGCAGTGGCCCAAGGGCTCACAACCCTGTTTGAGAGATGACCGCACCTCCGTGCCTTGGAGAGTAACGGCTGTTGGAGGTCGCGCTCGTAACACACTAAAAGAATCAGTGCATACTAAATCAAAATAGTGTGCCCTAAATCTAAATAATGTATACCAAATGGATTTAGCACATAACTATTTTTTATTTATGTCCACTGTTTAATTTAATTTGAACTAAATGGAAATGAAATTCTAATAAAAATAAAACAAATAGAAAAAACAAATAAAACCAAAACTTTTGTGACTGTACATCCCTATTTTGTGGCACATTTTAATAATTTTGCATAAAGCTTCACAGCTTCCGAGAGAGCTTCCAAGATGGCGCTCTGAGTGGATGTGTTGGAGAGAGGCTCCTGACATTGCAGCATTTTTTTATTGCCTCTATGCCTCATACTAAAGAGAAAGCTCGGGTAAGAGGTGTAGAGAATACCTCTCCACCTCTGCAGACATCTCAATCCCGAATTGGCAGCTTTTTTCCATTTTTCCAGCAATACTGCCACTTACACCGGAAGACCAAGTCGCTGGAGGGCTGGCCACGGAGCATGAGCCATCCTCCCTAACCACCTATGGATCACCTACGAGACCAGCGCCACCAGGTCCAGCAGAAATGATGACGCAGAAGGAGGCCGCCGACCCGACCGAAATAGCTGAAGGGCTTACCACCGTGGAGTCTCAGATGAAGGTACAGTCTCGAGTGAGAGAGGGAGAGGGATTGAATCTCTCTGTGAGACTTGATGTTGGCGACCTGGGAGAAAGCGCTGGCAGAGCATTGGGTGGAGGAGGGGCTGTTGGGACTCGAGAAGTTCCTAAACTGGATTTAATATTGCAACCTACAAAGGAAATAACTCTGGCGACGATATGGGGCACTCTCCAAATGCTTGAAAAGGCAATTTTGAATTTAACTAAGGAAGTTATGGATGTTAAATATCAAGTAAATTATAATGCTGAAGAAATAGTGCAGCAGAAGCAGAAATTGGAAAAAATGGAGGCTCGTATGTCTGAAATGGAGAAGGTTCAGACTACTATGATCCAAAGTGAAGATAGAATAAATAGAAGGCTGGAAAGAGTTGAAAACAGCATGAGGGCTCATAATTTACATTTCTTGAACTTTCCAGTTTTGAAAAACATTACATCATTGGATTTGTTCAAGTTCTATATTGCACTTGTTTTGAAAATCCCGGAGGAAACAAAGCCAGTAATAACAAAGGCTTATTACCTATATTCAAATCAACCAGTCTCTGGTAATCAAGATGAACCATCATTGCCTGATCTTTCATTACTTTTGGATTCATCATGAGAACTGGTTGTGGCTCAAAGGAAATCACTGTTAGTCTCCTTTGCCTTCTTGATTGATAAAAATAATATTTTTAAGTATTTCTTTCAGAATAGTCAAGCACTATTTTTTGGATACAAGATATGGTGTTACCCTGACCTAGTTAAACAAACGCAGGCTAGAAGAAAATTGTTTTTGAGCATGAGAGAGGAGGTGTCACATGAGAGAGGAGGTGCAAAGTTTAAATTAAATTATCCTTGTAAGTGTTGCATATATTATCAGGAACAGGTTTTTATCTTTATGGAACCATTACCGTTGAGGTCCTTCTTGAACTCACATACCCCTCCAACTTAGTTCCAATGCTTGTGTGATAGTTAAAAGAATAGTGACGGACCTGTTCAGATCACCATATAACTGAGATATTTGGAATTTCTTTTTATTTGCTCCTTTATTACCAAGCTCTCCACTATTTCTTATATTTGGAATTTCTTTTTATTTGCTCCTTTATTACCAAGCTCTCCACTATTTCTTTTATTATATTAAGAGCAGAAATTTTAATTTAATTATTATTGAATCTTTTTTGCCTATTCTAATATAGCTTTTGCCTTTCTGTACTTAAGCAATTACTAAAGTGGATACTTGTATAATGTAAAAAATGTTATAAATAAAGAATTGAAAAAAAAAAAAGCTTCACAGCTTCCACTATGCAAAAGCAATTTTAAAAAATTGTTCACATTGTTTTAACACAATTTTTAAACTATGTATAAAAAGAAAATTTACCATGTACAAAAGTGAACTATTTATCAAGTAAAGATATGTTATAAACTTTTAACTATGACATACTCTTTAATTGAAATACAGTGCAACCATCCTTTTTATATTTTCTAGAGAAAGCCCTTGCTGTCTTCCTATGATCTTATGTATCCTGAAGCTGTTCTCGCCATCAGCAGAATTTCTCTGGCTGTTAATTACAATTAATGCTATTTTTGTTAACTGTGGGACAGAAGAAGCTGCAGACTTCTATAACACATTTAGGACTTTGTCAGCTGGGAGAACCTTTGTATTAAGATGAAATTCTTCTAATGTGACATCATTCCATCTAAGAATTATATCTAAATCATATTTGGCTTGATTTTAGAGATTTTTGATAGATCAACATTCAGTCAGCTTGCTCTGTCCATTCCAATTTCACCCCTCCCATGCTGTTACCTTCAGAACAGGGAGGGGGGAGAGGGACTAGATCAGAGAGGTTCTTCTCTCTTCCCTTGTTGCTCCAGTTTAATCTTCTGCCTCAATCGCTTCCTCACCCCACCCCTCCCTCGTTGCTTGCAGGATGCCTTGGAGGAGAGGGACTAGAGCGAGAAAGCAGAGAAAGCTGAAAGAGAAGGACTAGCAGGCTGTTTGAAGGAGCCCTACAGACACAAAATTACTTCTTCCAGATGATTGAATTATTCAGTGCTGGAGCTCCCAGTTTCTAGACTGAGCAGCAGAATGTAAATTATGCAGTAACAGGCTAATTATGCTATTTCGGCAACTGCAGAATTTTGTGAGCTTGGAGGCACTGTCATAGACAATAACTTCTTTGATTTCTCAGATGAGATAGCTTCTACATCCAGCACACTGTTTATTAGGGATCAGCATTTGTTATAGACAACTGTATTAAACGGAATGAATGAGGACATTTTTGGATTGGAATAAACCAAAAATGGTCTCTCACGAAAATACCTGAAAATTTTCAGGTATTTTTGTTTTAGTGCACCACACAAACAAACAAACAAAACGTTCTCCCAGAAGCACTGTAACCACCATCACACCCTGCAAAATAAAATATGAGGCCCAGGGCTACAACTTAATGGTACCATGCACACTTCAGACAGGTGTCAAGGTGATATCACTTTGGTACCACCGTTCAGGCCACTGGCACCATTTTTAAACAACCGGATAACAGGGCAGGAGAGAATGGATTTTGCTCCTACCCTTTCTATCTTTTTTATCTGTACTTTCAGAAAGAGGGTAAGTGGGGGCTGGGGTTAGTGAGGGCTGGGGAGAGTGGTCTCCAGCCCTGGCATACATTTCTAGAGGGTAGGAAAGACCTAAAAAGGCCCCGGCTGCGGCTGGACACAGTTCAGCTCAGCCAAGTAGACCTGGGCCTTTGGCTCAATTTCTACAGCAGGGATGGAGTCAGAGGGACCTAGGGAGGCTCCAGGTTTGATTTTACAGGGCAGGAAGGGGATTGGAGTGCCTCAGGGAGGTTTGAGGTTTTTTTTAACATTAGGAGTTAGTTTGGAGTTTAATGTTTTTATTTTTCAGTTTTGGAAATGAACGGAACAAAAAAAAAATTAAACAAACCAAAAAATGGCAAACAGAAGTCCCTGAAATGGAAAAATGAACTGAAGTGAAAATTTCTGAGCTACTGATCCATATTGTTTATTACCTCCAGTTCCCCTAATATTTGAATGAACTGACTAGAGTCTTAAATTAAACTTTTTTGATATTACCTATACTGTATATACCAGAGGTATGTAAACTTTTAAAGAAGACCCGTTTTTTTTATTCTGTCTTTGACCAAAATATTTTTAGAGCCACATCACACACTTGAATATTAATACAACCATCACACATACATGATACAAGCATACATACAGGGGGTAATTTTCAAAGCCATTTACATGCATAAAACACTGTTTTATGCAGGCAAATGGGTCACTAAAAAATGACAGTCAATACATTAAAAAATATGCACATAACTCAATTTTGTGGATATTTTTATGCATGCAAAAAAGAGGCATTCTGGGGATGCAGGGTTAGAATTTACATTCATACTTTTGATTTAAAAAGTATGAGATGAATTTTAAAAGTGTTGCTCGCGTTAAAGGCCCATATACATGAATACATGGGTCGTGCATGAGCAACATGTATTTAAAAAGCCACAAATTATGTGTGTAAATGCTTGTGCAGTATAATAAAAACTAACTTCTCTGTGTCCATCTCTGCTCGGAGCTAGCTTATCACTGCAAGTCCCCGCAGGGCTCTGCCCTGTGGGAGGTGCCATCTCTTGCAGTGTCCAAGGACCCACGCCTCAATGTCCAAAGTACAGCAGATTTCTAACTCCATGGACCCGGTTCAGCTCGCAACCTTACAGGTCATTCCTGGCCTGGTCCATCAGATTACAGAGCAACAGAAATCTCTGGAGATACTAGCCGATGCTTTCAACCAGTTGACGGTTCCAGAGAAAGATTCTTCCCCTCAAGTGGTTGCAGTTTGCACCATTGTACCTCTTCCAGCTCCTACACGCTTCTCTGGTGATGCCCAGATGTGCAGGGGTTTTATTAATCAGTGCTGTATGCACTTCTCATTGCAACCGAACTACTTTCCCAATGCTGTTTCCAAGACTACCTATATTCTATCGCTACTTGATGGAAGGGCCCTGGCCTGGGCTTCACCTCTCTGGGAACACAGCAACCCTGTTTTAAATGATCTGACTGACTTCTTGAACCTGTTCAAATCAGTATTTGATGATCCAGCACGTCAGACCATCACAGGGTCTACTCTTCTTCACCTTCAACAAGGAAGGAAGCCTTTACCAGTCTATGTTACTGAATTCAAGACACTAGCATCTGAACTCCATTGGGACTTGGGGTGTCTACAAGCTATATTTTTAGAGGGCCTCAACACCTGTATAAAAGACACACTAGTGGCTTGTGACTTGCCAGACACCTTGGAATCTCTCATTGATTTAGCTGGGAGAGTTGATCACAGGATATGCAATCGGACTCAAGAAGCAAAGTGTCACAAGAGGCAGTCTACGGGAGGTAATCACCCTCGTGCCATGCACACTACTTCAGCCCAATCTTCTGCGCCCAGTGAAGAAGAAGAAGAACCTATGCAGTTAGGACGCAGTCACCTGACCTCTAAAGAGAGACGTTTTCGCAGACACTCAGGTCTCTGTATGTACTGCGGCCAATCCGGCCATGCTGCCCAGACCTGCCCCATCTGTCCGGGAAAAGGCCTGCTGGAGGACTTCTCCTAGGTCTAACTGCACCTTCTCCTCCATTATCTCTCCCTATCTCTCTCATCTCTGGAGGCCTTGAATTTTCAACACTCGCAGTCTTGGACTCAGGTGCGGGAGGATATTTTATACTAAGGGTATTGCAGACCATCTGTGAATTCCCACTACACCAATAGCTATCCCCCTACTGCTGTCTTTTATACATGGAGAACCACTTTGAGGGGATGTCTCGCTTACCACGCAACACATATGCCTTCGCACTGGGGCCTTACACACTGAGAACATCTCCTTCCTGCTCCTTGAGAAGGCCATTCACCCCATGGTACTCGACCTACAGTGGCTACAGATACATACACCTCAGTTCAATTGGACCACCATGGAGCTTTCTGAGTGGGGTCCTGGCTGCCATGATCATTGTCTAGCCAAAGTTTCACCGCTGCCCTGCATGTCAACAACTCCCTCATTACCTGGCCTACCGCCGCAATATGTGTCTTTTCAGGATGTCTTCTTCAAGCAAGCAGCGGACGTGTTACCTCCGCACAGGACCTTCGATTGTGCAATAAATCTCAAGCCAAACTCGGAGCCTCCCAAGGGAAGGGTATACCCCATCTCAATAACAGAGACTGAGGCCATGTCAGCCTATATCCAAGAAAACCTGAAAAAAGGGTTCATTTGACCTTCTAAATCCCCAGCTGGCACGGGGTTCTTTTTTGTTGGAAAAAAAGATGGATCCCTTCGCCCTTGTATCGATTACAGAGTTCTCAATGAAATCACCATCAAGGATTCTACCCTCTACCATTGATAACCGAGCTGTTCGAAAGACTCCAGGGGGCCAAGGTGTTTACTAAGCTGGACTTAAAAGGGGCCTACGACTTGGTCTGAATCCGTCACGGGGATGAATGGAAAACAGCTTTTAACACCCGTGACGGACACTTTGAATACTTAGTCATGCCTTTTGGACTGTGCAATGCACCAGCGGTGTTTCAGAATATGATGAATGATATTCTGTGAGATTTACTGTACCAGTGTGTGGTGGTATATTTAGATGACATCCTGATTTTCTTTCAGGACTTCCAGACACACCAGGCAGATGTGATAAAGGTACTTCAAAGGCTACGTGACAATCGCCTTTATGCGAAGCTTGAGAAGTGCGCTTTTCACCAGAAGTCAGTGCCCTTTCTGGGGTACATCATTTCCAAGAACGGCTTCCAGATGGACCCTCAAAAGCTGAAAAGCATTCAAGAGTGACCTCAACCCACTGGCTTAAAAGCATTACGCTGTTTCCTTGGCTTTACAAGCATTATTCCACCCTAACAGCACCACTCACGGCCATGACCAGAAAATGGGCTGATCCATCTGATGGTTTGCTGAGGTTGTAGCAGCCTTCCAAACTCTCAGAAGTCTTCCAAACCAAGCCTTGTCTTCGTCATCCCAATCCTCTGCATCCTTTCATCATCAAGGTTGATGCCTCCGACGTCGGCGTGGGAGCAGTACTGAGCCAATACAGCGATGCCAGTGTCCTCCATCCCTGCTCTTTCTTCTCATGACAATTCTCTCCCACCAAGAAGAATTATGGAATTGGAGATAAAGAATTGTTAGCTATAAAATTGGCCTTTGAGGAGTGGCATCCATGGCTGGAAGGCGTGCAGCACCAAATAACGGTGTATACCGATCATAAAAATTTGGAATATCTACGACATGCCCAACGACACGTCTTAATCACCAACAAGTGAGGTGGTCATTGTTTTTCAACCGATTTGACTTCCTACTAAAATACCGTCCTGCAGAAAAGAATGTTAGGGCAGATGCCCTTTCACGCTCCTCTATGGTGGATGTACCCGACGAACCTTGTCACATCATGAGTCCGGAGAAGGTGGTGTTAGTGACCACTCATGCCATCCCTGCTGGGAGAACAGTGGTGCCGCTGGGAATGAGGAAGAAATTACTAAAGTGGGCACATGACTCCCATCTGGTCGGCCACCCCAGGCAAGGCTGTACATTAGCCATGCTCCAACGTTTCTATTGGTGGCCTACCATGAAGGCTAATGTCCAAGCCTACGTGGCCTCCTGTGCCACCTGCATGAGACAAAAACCTCCTGCCGGACATCCCTGGGGTCTCCTCCAAACTCTGCCTGTACCAGAGGAACCTTGGACGCACATTCCAACCAACTTCATGGGGGACTTACCCCCTTCTGCCAGAAA
This sequence comes from Rhinatrema bivittatum, assembly GCF_901001135.1. NCBI lineage: Eukaryota > Metazoa > Chordata > Amphibia > Gymnophiona > Rhinatrematidae > Rhinatrema > Rhinatrema bivittatum. The sequence goes on along the minus strand of NC_042615.1, from coordinate 474,458,598 downwards.
CAATACAATCTGGGTGACCATTGATCGATTATCGAAAATGGCACATTTTGGGACCCTGCCAGGATTACCATCCACTGATGGATAAATTATTCGTGAAGCACATCTTTCGCCTCCACGGCATGCCCAAACACATTTTGTCTGATAGAGGCGTTCAGTTTACTGCAATCTTTTGGAGAGCTCTGTGTCGGAAGTTCGACATCGCCTTGGATCTCACCTCGGCCTATCATCCGCAGTTCAATGGCCAAACAGAGCGAATGAATCGGATGCTCAAACTATTCTTACGTTCATATGTGAATACTAGACAAAGTGACTGGGCAGAATTACTCCCTTGGGCTGAATTTGCCCTAAACTCACATCCAGCTGCTGCCAAGGGATCAACACTTTTTCAAGTGGTGTATGGCCGCCAACCATTACCTCTGTTACCTCTGCCACTGTCCATGATGTCTCTAGCAGCCCAAGTCACTGCAATGGAATTACAATTGTGGAAACAGACTAAGGATCTACTCCTCAAGGCGGGAGAAAGGGCCAAAAATATTTACAATGCTCACCACATGAAGGCACCTCAATAACAGCCTGGGGATAAGGTATGGCTTAGTACAAAGTTCCTCCATTAAAGCTGCCCTCTGCATGTTTTGCTCCATGGTACGTCAGACCTTTTGCCGTCCTCTGATGCCTTGAGAATTTGACTTACAGTTTGAAGCTACCTCCATCCATGAAGATTCATAATGTCTTTCACGTGGCGCTACTGAAACCTCTCGTCCTGTCTGAATTTTCCAACAAAGCCCTGTAACCAGCACCGCTTCATGCCGAAGAGGATATCGCGTATACCGTTGATGACATACTGGATGTACGCAAAAGAGGTAAATGTTGGGAGTACCTTATCTTCTGGAAGGGATACAGACTGGAGGAGAACTCCTGGGAGCACATGGCCAATATCCTGGATAAAGACATGATCCGTCACTTCCATCAGTCTCATCCTCATGAACTGAAACCCCCTGGGGGGGGGGCCCTTGGAAGGGGGGTACTGTTGCGCCTGTCGGTTGCAGATGGCTGCACCCTCTATTGCTCACCTTTTTCCTGCCTGACTCAGTTCCTTTTGGGAAGATGGCTGCTTCCGCTTCTCCACGCTGACCTCTCCGGCGTCCCCGGTTCGGCATGGGAGATTGCGTTTGCCATCTTTCTCCCGGAGTCACCTAGGGCAAGCGCATGCGCACAGCCACATCCTTTACATGCGTCATGGTGGTAAATTTGGGGGCATCTCCACTGCATGACGTTACTAGCTCTGGTATTTAAACTCTGTTCACGATTCCTAATACGAGTTAGCAAGGAATCCTCCATGCTGATCTCTCTACGTTACCAGAGCTTCCGCTCTGTATACTCTCGCTCCAGGACTACTTAGACTCCCACTCCATGGGGACCTTGCCTTGCTCCTCTATACCCTTCAGGGTTATCTGCTACCAACAAGGACGCCTAAGCTACCCGCTCCTCAGGGGCCTTATTTCTTCCCGGACATCCACTCCTTGGGGGTTCCCCTCCTACTACAACTGCTAGCATCAGAGTGAGTACTACCTATCCAGTTCTGTCTCTGCATTGTCTCATCTCTCTTCATATATTCTCGGCCTACCCTGTACCATGGACTACTACCGGATCTACTCTCATTGGCCTTTCCATCTAGGCCTGGGTTCTCGGCCTACCCCACTTCGTGGACCACTACCAGACCTATCTCCCTCTCGGGACCTGGTGAGACTGTGGAACTGTCTTTTCCACTCTGCAGCCTTCAGACGGAACATTGCCATCAGACATCTCCTCTCCTGTCTGGGATCATTACCCGTTCTCGGGTTACCATCTATGATGCAGTAAAATAAAAACTAATTTCTCTGTGTCCATCTCTGCTCGGAGCTAGCCTAATGCTGCAAGTCACTGCAGGGCTCCGCCCTGTGGAAGGTATATCTCATACAGTGACCAAGGACCCATGCCTCAATGTCCAAAGTACAACAATCTGCATAATTATTTACACTTTTAAAAAAAATCTAGCATATTGATAAGGTAATACTTCCCATCTGTTGCGCTGAAGGTGGACCCTTGGCCTGGTGCAGGATTGGTACGGCCCTCTGGTCGGACCCAGAGTGCACCTGCCACCAGAAGGCGGATCACACAAGGAGACAGAGGTTAGCTGGAGCTTTGACAATAACAGTCTGGGGTTTCTGCAGGTTGAGCTCTTGGGTACCCAGACTGCCTGGAGAGGTAGCGGAGGGGTGAGCCTACCACGAGCAATGGTGTACGGCTGATGCAGGTAGGATGGACTATATCCGAACTGGAATCTCCGGAGACCTCAGGGAAGTAACAGTTCAGGAAGGTATTCGAGCGAGGCAGGCAGCACCTGCAGGTCTAGTCACGTGGAAGCCGCGAGTGGATTCCAAGCAGGTTGGTCTGGTAGTTGCCATAGGCCAGAAGAGAGTGTCCGAGTGAAGTGCAAGGGTCAGAGCCAGAGCATCAGTCCAGAAGTGGTCAGCCAAAGCAGGGGTCTATACCAAGGTCAGTCCGAGCATAGTCAAGGCGAGCAAGGGTCAGTTCCAGGTGGCAGATGAAGAGAATTGTCAGGCAGGCAGTGGTCAGTTCCAGGCAGCAGACAAGAGAATGGGCAGGCAGGCAGAGGTCAGTACCAGAGATCAGTCCAAAGGATACTATCTGGAGAAGGATGCAGGAACACACGGAGACTCAGGAACAAGGAGATGCTGAAACAAGGAGATGCTGGAACAAGGAGACACTGGAACAAGGAGACACTGGAAACTCAGAACACCACGGTGTCAACCCAATTGCCAAGGCAAGGTCTTGGGGAATAGAGTCTCGCTTTTATACGGAGGATATGTGACGTCATCGGGCTGCTCCATGGAGCTGGTTCCTGCCCTTGGCCCTTTAAAGGGCCGGGCGGTCCGCACGCGCCTGCATAGGGGTGGGGCCAGTGCCGGGGAGGACACTGAGCTCCAGCATGGAGCTAGGCCCAAAGTAGATGGCCTGGGAGACGCCACTACAGAGCACCGTGGGCATTAGGTACTGGCAGAGGCAGAGGGAGAGGACGGCCTGGGACCCGTTAGCGAAGGAGCAAGGTGAGCAGGCCCGGGTGCGGGCCTAGTGAGGACGGGACGCGCAACACCTTTGTGAAAATCATGTTGACTCTCCCTCATTAAAACATGTCTATCTAGGTAGTCAATAATTTTATCTTTAGGAATAGTTTCTATCATTTTACCTGGCATCGATGTCAAGCTCACCAGTCTATAATTTCCTTATGTTCTTACCACAATACACCACCTAACCTATTATTGTCTCCTTTATATCTAGAAAGACTGACAGTTTTGGTCCAGAAGGACTAATCTAATCTTGTCCTGTGAACTGCCCGCTACCCAAACCTAAGGCATAAGAACATAAGAACATGCCATACTGGGTCAGACCAAGGGTCCATCAAGCCCCGCATCCTGTTTCCAACAGTGGCCAATCCAGGCCATAAGAACCTGGCAAGTACCCCAAAACTAAGTCTACTGCATGTTACTGTTGCTAGTAATAGTCTTCTCTGCCTTTTCCCCTAAAGTGGTAGAGGATATCCACTAAAAACCTGGTTCATGACCCCAATGGTTAACCCACTGACTACTGCAGAATCTCGCTACAGGCAGAACAAGGCAGTCAGCAAGCAAATCTTTTGCCTATTCAAAACCCATTTTACTGTCTGGACAGAGCTGGGCGAAGCCTTCTCTACAACCCACTTAAAGTTTGTAAGATATTTCTAGCCTGCTGTATGTTATGTAACCTGGCCAAAACCAGAAGCATGCCTCCTCCAGAGGGACTTGTGTGGCCAGATAACTTGCTACTTAATAGATATCTTCAAAAGATATCCGGTTAGGTAGAAAGAAATGAATCTGCAGCCAGCATATCTCCCTTCCATAATCTATTTTAATAGATGGCCCTGTTGGGCCAATCACCCCATCCTTCCAATCCCTTCTAAATTAGTATCAAGTGTTGAAGAAGTTGAACCTCCCCCCATCCCACCCCTCCAATACCAAAATTACACCCATGCTGGAGTCAGGTCTAAACTCACCCACTCCCGGTAGTCCAGTTATACTTCCAGCACTAGAAAAGTAAGTCAGCATATATGAGGAGAGATGCTGAGAGGGTGAGTAGAAAGGATATGGAGGGAGCCAGAATGCAAGTTATGAATCCAAACAGGAAAGGAGGTTTGTTTGGGTTTTTTGGTTTTGTTTTGTTTTGTTTTTGTTTTTTTTTTTGGGGGGGGGCATCCACAACACTTTACACTGATTTAGAAGGGCTTGAGTGGGTGGATGGCCTGACAGGACTATCTATTAAAATAGATTAGGGAAGGGAAATACTTAGGCCACAAACCCTGTTCTTTCTTTCTTTTAATAGTGCTACTTACTTAGCCAGGTATATTTTGAAGATATCCGTTTACGTAGCAAATTATTCAGCCACACAAAGTCAGATAACTTTAGATTTAACCAGCCATATTCAAAAGCTGGTCAGTTAAATTTGAAATTATGCAGCTAAAGGTAGATTGACAACTTTAGCCAACTATATTCAGCAGGATGTTTTATCCGCTGATTATCTGGGACAAGTTATCCAGCTAACTTTAGCTGGATAACCTGCCCACTAAATGGCTTACTGATATGACTTCTATGTTTGTCATAGTTTCTTGAATTCAGACACCGTCTCCATCTCTACCTCCTCCATTAGGAGGGAGGTTATTCCATTCATCCACTACTCTGTAAAGAAATATTTCCTTAGTTTACCCCCAAGTTTATCCCCTTTATTGCATGACATCTCATTCTAGAGCCCCCTTTCCTTTGAAAGAGACTCAGCTCCTGTGCATGAAAACCTTGGAAATATTTAATCTATTTCGTATCTCCCCATTCCGCCTTTCCTCTCAGGCATAACTGTTTAGATCTTTAAGTATGCCCCCATATGTTTTAGGGTGAAGACTACTGACCATTTTAGTAGCCACTCTCTGGACCGACTCCTACTGGTTTATATATTTTTGAAGATGTAGTCTCTAGAAATGTATTGTACACAGTATTCCAAATGAGGACTTACCAGGAACTTATATAAAGACAATGTCACCTCCTTTTCTGTGCTGACTATTCCTCTCCCTATGCAGCCAAGTATCTTACTGCCTGTTGCCATCACTTTATCTACCTCTTTGGCCACCTTAAGATAATCAGATACAAGATCCTGCTTTTCCTTCTTATTTAGAACTTCACCCCTATACTGTACCTCTCCCATGTGTTTTTGCAGCCCAAATGCATAACTCTGCCTTTTTTAGCATTACATTTTAGCTGCCAGATCCTAGACTATTTCTTGAGCTTCACTAGATCCCTCCCCATGATTTCCATGCCTTCAAGGCTGTCTGCCCTGCTGTTATAGATTTTGGTATCATTAGCAAAAAGACAAACCTTTCCCTACAATCCTTCCACAATGCCACTCACAAAAATGTTGAAAAGAAACTGTCCAAGAACTGATCCCTGTGGCACACCGCTAGTAATGCTCCAGAGTTTGTGGAAGGGTGCCAGGGCTGGGGTCATGGCCCTATCCTCTCTGCCCTAAGTGAAATGGAAGACAAAGCCAAACTAATTAACAGTGAGTTGCTTGAACCATGACTTCAAAGCACATATCCAGTCATGCACTGGCCAGTTGCTTAGGCCCTGCATGTGCTTCAAACTCCTTGCATCACTGGATGGTATTCATCTTACATGAGCAGCTTAAAAACATCCATCCGCAGCTGCCCTACAAGACTAAGTTGGACAATCATTGTAACTTTTTACCTCCTCTAATTACGATCTCATGTTAAGTGTTATTGCTATTGTTTTTGTTAAGATCTTAGTTCTCTGTAAACCAAGTTGATTTGATTTGTATCAAGAAAGTCAGTATAAAAAAGCTCTAAATAAATAAATAAATAAATAAATAAAATAGATGCATTGTGACTGAACAAAAAGAGTTCCACTGAGGAAGAACGAGGAGTTTGAAACACAGATTCTGTGTCGTGATTTAGGGGCAAAAAAAAAAAAAATATGAAGAGAAGTTGACATTTTAATTTTTAATTGCAAAAGAAGATTTAAGATTTACAGTCAAAAAACAGCATATTAAGAAAAGTTAATTTTTAATTGCAAAAAAAAAAAGAAAAAGAAAGATGTACCAACGTGAAAAGTGACCTATGATTAATATAAGGCTGTGAGCAAAAAGTATATTACTGGTAACTTATTTCAGCAGATGAAGCCTAGTATGATGGTCACTAATAATGCCTATAGAAAATTAATAAAGTAAGTGTAAGAGATATCCTATTATACACATTTTTTAAAATATCTCTAACGAAAAACTTTAAGTACTTTTTTCTTATAGTATGCTACCTTTGGTAAAATCATGCTGCCTTGGATCTTGGAAACTGCACTTTTCACTTTTTTTTTTAGCAGAAATTCCATTAATTTTCTTACCACATAGGTCAGACTAAGCAGCCTCAAATATGTAGTACCAAAATCTGCAAACAACCAGGAATGTGTAGAAAATATGAAGAGGCTCTAATGAAGCTTGAAGAATGGCCTAGATTCTTGAAGCTAAGATTTAATGCTAAAAAATACAAGGTCAAGTATTCCGGCTGCAAGAACCCAAGGGAGTAGTACTGTATAGGAGGGTGAAATTCTTCTAAACATGAAACAAGAATGAATAAATGTATTTTTCACACAGTGCACAGAGCAATTAAATTGTGGAACTTGCTGTCAGAGGATGTAGAGAAAACAGTTAGCATAGCTGGATTTAAAAAGGGTTTAGGCAAGTTCCAGGAGGAAAAGTCCATAGAATATTATGAACCATATAGACATGGGAAAGCCATTATATTTATCCCTGATGATGAGCATGAAGGATGGGATCTAGTCTTTGGGATCCTGCAGGTCAAGTACTTGTGACCTGGCTTGGACACTGTCAAAGACAGGATACTGGGTTTCATGCACATTTGGTCTAACCCAGTATGTCATTTTTGGAGGTGATTGTATCTGATGCTCTCAATGTGCCCACAGAAGTGGAGAAGGTGACAGAAAAATTCAGAAAGATACTTTGGTGAAGAGGGAGAGGAATGGACAGCAGTAAAAAAGAGGTGATATTTAAGCAGGAATGGGAATGAGTACATTTTAATTTAGAGTCTCCCAATTCTAGCGTAAAGGTAGTAACAACTGAATGGTTTGATCACTTGGGAAAGGTATATGAAAAAATAGCACTAGGAAAAAAAAGTGGTGAATATGGTTAAATGGAAATGACCTTTTTCTCACAAATTGCTTACTATGAAAAAATATGTGCATAAATTAAGAAGAAATGAAGGAAAAGTAAGCTTGATTGTGATAAGAAATTGTATTGGATGAAGTTATATGACTATAAGAAAGAAGGAATGCAAGTGAGGGGAAAGTTTTATTCTGAAAAAATTAATTCAGCCTCAGGAGTTATTTGCCATTGTGAAGTATATGGTGGCAAAACCAAAGAATACATCTATAAAAGAAATGAACTGTGATGACTTAGCAGACTACTTTGAACAGAAAATGTCATTAATCCAACAAAGTTTGCCAATTACCAATAGTCAGGATAGTGAAGAGGATAGATTGAGTGATGAATCAATTAGATGGACTGAGTTTAATTTAATGGAAGAAAAGGATGTCTTGGGCATAATTAATCAATTGAAGAAGGTGGGCACCAAGATGCCATTCTATTCCATTTTGGATTATTAGTGGATTTATGAACTGAAATGTATAGCCTTATCTGTCAAATTGTGAATAGATCCCTGTTGGAGGGAATTGTGCTGGGGGCCCTGAAAGAGGCAGTAGTTTGTCCAATTTTAAAAGATCCTTCTTTGCCTATTTTGGAAATGTCCAATTTTTGTCCAGTTTCAAATCCATCCACTAGTGGAAAGATATTTGAGAAATGGGTAGCTTTGCAATTGACTCAATATTTAGAGGAAAATAAAATCTTAGATGGTTATCAAATGGCTTCCTGGAAGAATTGTGGAGCTGAGCCCCTGTTGGTATCATTATTAGATTGTTTATATTGTGAAATGGATAAGTGGTTTACTTCTTGTTTATCCAATAGGAGTAATGTTATTAAGAGAGAAAATGTCATCACGGCAATTAATAAAATCAGAGATACCTCACAGGTCATCTTTGTTCTTGTTTTTTTTTTTAATATTTATTTGAGACAAATTGGGAAAATGTTTCAGAAATTTGGTATAAGGTATTTTATTTATGCCAACAATGTGTAATTCTGTTTACAATATGGTCAGAATGATATTTTATCTGAAAGAGAGCTTAAAGAATGTTTAGAAGCAATTAATTAATGAATGGGAAAATATAAGTTGGTTTTAAATGTGAAGAAAAACCCAGTAGTTTTAAGGGTGAGCTGTTATGATAGATTAGAGGAGAGACAGGAAATTAGTTTTGCCGGAGATACTATTCCAATTATACAATAGTCTTGGAATTTAAGGGTAGTTTTAGTTTTGAGGTTAACATTGAAACCACAAATTCAAATTGTGGCAAGAGCTACTTTTTCATGATTAACCTGGTCATTTATCATTTCACAATAAGGCCTTAATATGCACAATATGTTGCGATGCTTGGTTTCGCTTGGTGCGACCGAGCAGTATCAGGGCAGTATCAGGGCCCTCTGCCGAGGGCCCTGATACTGCAACTACCAGACTGCCTCACTACTGCCACCTCTGGTCGTACTCTTCAAGCTGTATAATAAAGAACTAACTGTGTTTGTGCATTCTGAGTCTAGCCTAGTACTGTGGCTCCTCACGGGGCTCCTCTTCATGGGCATGGTCATCTGCCACAGTACCCAAGGATCCACCCAAATACTGCTCAACCATAACACAATAACGACCTAACACGTGTGATAAATGCCACAATGCAATTGCGTATATAAATAAACACTTGAATATGCAAGTGGATGGAGAGTGGGAGGAGAAAATGCAAAAGAGGGTCTTCTACCACTTCCCACTTCTGATTATTGCACAGCATCACAGGAATTGACATCAGAAATAACTACCCCTATATTTTTGGGCGGTACAGGGTGTGCATTTGGCCACTGCTGTTCACAGCTATTATCATGTGTGATAATTTTGGGCCTTATTGCAAACACACCTACCAGGCTCTCCTGGGCCAATAAAAACAACTGTTCACCCCTGGCCTTCCTTCTTACATTCATTATATTTGTGGCACGTGTACTTTTGAGTGGATACCAGATGCTTGAGGGGGATTGTCACAGACAACAACAAGAAGAGGAAGAAAACCAACCATAACACGTTGTACATGAAAAGTAATATCCAGCTCCTTCTCAGGAAGTCCCAGCACCTGAGTGTGAGCCTGTGGTCCCACAGGGAATGCCAGAAAATTAAGTGTTAAACAGGTATAGCCTCACCTCTCGGGCTATAATGGAATTATATGATAAAATCAGAGGGGATCTGGATCCAGTCACGGAACGGTCTCACGCTATACCTGGGCTCACCAAACAATTGGTCAGTAATGGTCACCCTGCATTTCCTGGCATCCAGCTCCTTCCAAACGACAGTAGGGATAGTTGGGGGGATGTCTTAAAGCACTTTTTCCTGCTGTCTGGGTCAGGTCATAACAGCTGTATCCGACCGCCTTGACCACTACATTGCATTCCCTCGGGACAGGTAGCAGTTGATGGATATCAAGAGAGCCTTTTATGCCATTGAACATTTTCCAAATGTTGTGGGAGCTATTCACTGCACTCATAGACATCACCTCACCACATAACAGGAAGGAGATCTACTGCAGCAGAAAGCACTTCCAATCCATCAATGTGCAAGTGGTCTGTGACGCACGACTGCTCATCCTCAATATCATGGTCAGGTACTCAAGATCTGCTCACGATTCCTTTAAACCTAGGCGATGGATGATGTCACTCCTGAAGGTTATTTAAACCCCACAGCAGTCTCCAGCACTTTGCCTTTGCAACAGGTCGTCTCTTTGGAGTTCTAGTTGCTGTTCCTGAAGTCTCTCGATGCTGTTCCTGCCTTGATCCTGATCCTGGTTCAATTCCTGATTCTGCTCCAGTCCTTGTGTTCCTGAGTTCTGTCCTGGTGTTCCAGTTCCTGCTTTCCTGCCCGTACCTTCGTTCCTGTCTCCGGTATTCTCCTCGTCCTCCAGTTCATGTAATCCCTTCCTCGGCTTGATCTCCTGGTTTGACCTCGGCTTGATTTCTCGTCTCTGCTCGTCTTCTGCCCAGCTCAACCTTGACCTGGTACTTGGTTCTTGCTTGCCTGCTGCCTGCCCCAGATCTTTGGATTGGATCCCGTTCCACATCTTCGCTGCCTGCCCTGACCCGGATCCCTGGCCCAGTCTTCATCCTCAGCTTCACCGTCTTCTACGAGGCACCCACACCTAAGTCCTGCCAGCCCTAGCACCCAAGGGCTCAACCTGTGGGGAATGAGGGCTGGTATAGGCGGAGCACCTGCCGGGTTGTCCTCACCAGCTCCACCTGCTGATTCCTCTGGGGGGAAAACCCTCAGTGATTACATCATCACTCATCCTGCTCCAAGGGTCCACAACCATAACAGTATATACCTGTAATTAATGATGACTTGTGTCTTAGTAGTGATAGCTACTATCTGTTACGCTCTGTATGCTTTCTGTGGGCACCTTAAAGTAGATAGGTATACGATTCCTGAGGTGAGCAACATGCAGAAAGGACAGAGTCCAGGGTGATGAAGGCACAATTAGGTCATTTAGGGTTAGAGGCACTTGCTGGTCCACATGACAGCCCTGACATATGGTCTCCTCAGAGAAGTAGCTGTCCTATAGACTCTCTCTCCTGTAGTTGCTCTGATGACTTATGAACCTTCTGTGTGGTCTCTTGCAAGACATGCCTTTAGTGCTACTTGAGGCCTTGAGGGGCCCATGTCAGTACCTGAGACAAAGTACATACCATATACTTGGAGGGGAGGAGTAGCCTAGTGGACCATGGTTGAAGTCCCACTGTCGCTCCTTGTGACCTTGGGCAAGTCCCTTTACCCTCCATTGCCTCAGGTACAAACTTAAGGGTAGATTTTCAAAGATGCATGCGTGTCCATTTACGTGTGCTACCATGCGTGCCACATGGACGCCTGATTTTATAACATCGAGAGTCGGCGCACGCAAGGAGGGTGCACACTTGTGCATCCTGCACGTGCCGATGCCCGCGGCCTTCCTCAGTTCCTTCCCAGTCCACTCCAATTTCAGAGCGTCCTGGGTATTTATGCATGTGACCAGGCCTTTGAAGATTGGCCCGGCGCGCATAAGGCCAGTCACGCATGTAAATCCTCGGGATTTACGTGCATAATACTTTGAAAATCTACCCCTTAGATTGTAAGCCCTCTAGGAATAGGGAAATACCTACAGTACTTGAATGTAATCCGATTTGTAATGCTGAAAATAGTATGAAAAGCAGAATATAAAAGTCTAAATAAATAAAAATAAAATATGCCTCAGATAGATTTGTGTCTGGCATGACGGTGTAGATAAGGGTGTATGCCGAGTAATGACTCTGACTACATTATTAGCTGTTAGGAACCAGGCCGCCACTGATATCACAGATGTTTGATTACAAAGGGCTAGATCTTAAAAAAATACGTGTGGGCGTAGATTTGTTTGCGCAACCCGGGGTCAGTGCACAATCCGAGGTCGGTGCGTGCAAGGGGGTGCACGCCGAGCCCAAGAGGAGCCCGATGGCTTTCCCCGTTCCCTCCAAGGCCGCTCCGAAATCAGAGCGGCCTTGGAGGGAACTTTTTTTGCGATCCCCCCCACCTTCCCCTCTCTTCCCCTATCTAGCCCAACCCCCAGCCCTAACTAAATCCCCCCTACATTTTGTTTCCGAAGTTACGCCTGAACTTGCGCGTGCCAGCTCGGCATCCCCCTGCACAAGCCGCTGTGCCGGAGGATTCGGGATTGCCCCTGGACTGCCCCCGAACTGCTGCCACACCCCGGACCCACCCCCACACCGGACCGCCCATTTTTGAAAGTCCCAGGACATACACGCGGCCCGGGGTTTGCATGCGCCGCCAAGCCTATGCAAAATAGGCTCAGCGCACGCAGGGGCAGATTTTCTCGGATTACGCGCATATCTTACATGCGTAGCATTTGAAAATCTGCCCCAAAGTGTCCAGGAACCTACACATTGCCCATATGTAGGTGCATGAAGTTGTGCTGGTAGTCCGTTCATCCTTAGCTAACAGCTATTAGATAGATCCACAGGTGAGGCCAGTACAGAGGTGGCAGCCTGTCTGTACCAATCTGCCTACTCCCAAACAGCAGCAGCTGCAGCACTCTAGACTGCCTGCTCTTCACCTGTGCCCATTCTATACATGACACAACTCCCTCACTCCTCCTCAGTTGTTACATTTGGCATGACATGTGCACTTAGCAGCTCAAACAATATGAGCATGTTATGCCAATTGATGTGCAGAAATGTAGCAGCCTTGTCATTAACAGTTGAGGTGACCTTACCGGCTCTGGTACACAAAAGGGGTAATTTTCAAAGGAGTTACGCGCATAAATGTAACTACTATTGTAGCAATTTTCAAAAGCCATTTACTCACGTAAAGTGCACTTATGCGAATAAATCCTATGGACGATTCAATGGCATATATTGTAGCAATTTTCAAAAGCCCACTTACTCGAGTAAAGTGCATTTACATGCGTAAAACCCAGATTTACGCATGTAAATGCTTTTTAAAATCCGCCCCATTGTGTCTAGCTGCTCAGCCATGCCCTCAAACACGTCTAGTGCCAGCTGCTGGATGAGGCATTCTTCCATGGGCGTGACCAATACTGGACACGGAGCTCCTCCGTCTGTTTGCCGGAAGTACTTTTTGCGGCTGGTGCCATTATGTCCCTTTACCTGTGGACTACCTGCTCGGCAATACACTCAACACTGCTCCATCTAAATATTTCCTGTGCAATGTTATGCCAGATCTGGCCCTTCGATGCCTTGGAGGTCCTGGATGCACAGTTTCCAAACAAGAAGGGATAATGCTAGAGAATAGGGATGTGAATCATGTGCCCGATCGTCTTAACGATCAAAATCATCTGGCAGGAGAAGAAAATCGTGTTTGGCACGAATTTTTAGTTAAAAAAATCGTTTTATCCGACTAGTCTATTTATTTATTTATTTATTTATTTATTTATATATATATATATATATATATATATATATAAAGAGTCTTCTATACTGATGTTAGTCGAAACATCACCTCGGTTTACATGGAACAAAAGCAACGGAAATTACAAGTAACAGGGGAAGGGTAAGGGGTACAAAAAAACCAATAGGAGAGCAGAGAAGCATAGGAACAAACAACAAGTGAACTATAATGTCATAAGAACAAGGTCATAGTCAAATTCAGGTCATGATCTATCACAATTCAATATTCATCAAGGGTGTTGGGGAAAGGCTTGTTTGAATAGCCAGGTTTTGAGCTGGGCTCTGAATTTGGTGTTGCAAGGTACAAGTCTGAGGTGGGTTGAGAGTGAGTTCCAGTGCATAGGTCCAGCTGGACCTATGCACTGGAACTCACTCGATTCGAGCAGGCAAATTGGAGGGGATCTGCCAGCCAGTTGGAGTGATGGGAATATAAGGCTTTATGTATAATGGTCAGGGATTTAAAGAGGAGTTCCAGTTCCAGTTCCAGTTCCAGTTCCAGGTCAGGGATTTAAAGAGGAGTTCCAGTGCATAGGTCCAGCAATGGAGAGCGCCCAATCCCTTGTAGCTGTGAGGTGTGCTTTCTTTAGGGATGGCACATGGAGGGACCCTTTGTTAGTGGTCCTTGTCGGTCGATTCGAGCAGGCAAATTGGAGGGGGATCTGCCAGCCAGTTGGAGTGATGGGAATATAAGGCTTTATGTATAATGGTCAGGGATTTAAAGAGGATGTGGGAGGACTAGTGCGCACTAACGGGAGTTAGTGCGTGCTAACAGGAAGTTAGTGCACACTAACCATTGTTAGTGCGCGCTAACAGAAAATGATACAATTTGACACTTTTCAGGTCAGTTAAGGTCAGTTTAGGAATGAATATGTATTCCTATTGGCTGCCCTCTTATTTATTCATGTTACCAAGGTTCCCACTGACAATATATGGGGGATGGGAAATGGAAACAGTTGGTAGCTTGACAAAAAAAGTAATGTGATCAGTCAATGTGACTAGAACTTGTGCCCTATCCCTGATACCGGGAGTGTTGTGATCTTCCTGCACGCAGTGCCCTATCCCTAATACCAGGAGTGTTGTGATCTTCCTGCACACATTGCCCTAACTCTGATACCGGGAGTGTTGTGATCTTCCTGCACACAGTGCCCTATCCCTGATACCCGGGGTGTTGTGATCTTCCTGTACTCAGTGCCATATCCCTGATACTGGGAGTGTTGTGATCTTCCTGCACACAGTGCCCTAACCCTGATACCAGGGGTGTTGTGATCTTCCTGCACACAGTGCCCTAACCCTGATACCGGGAGTGTTGTGATCTTCCTGCACGCAGTGCCCTATCCCTGATACCAGGGGTGTTGTGATCTTCCTGCACTCAGTGCCATATCCCTGATACTGGGAGTGTTGTGATCTTCCTACACACAGTGCCCTAACCCTGATATCGGGGGTGTTGTGATCTTCCTGCACACAGTGCCCTATCCCTGATACCAGGGGTGTTGTGATCTTCCTGCACTCAGTGCCATATCCCTGATACTGGGAGTGCTGTGATCTTCCTGCATGCAGTGCCCTAACCCTAATACCAGGGGTATTGTGATCTTCCTGCACACAGTGCCCTATCCCTGATACCGGGAGTGTTGTGATTTTCCTGCACACAGTGCCCTAACACTGATACCGGGAGTGTTGTAATCTTCCTGCACGCAGTGCTCTATACCTGGTACCAGGGGTGTTGTGATTTTCCTGCATGCAGTGCCCTATCCCTAATACCAGGAGTGTTGTGATCTTCCTGCACACAGTGCCCTAACCCTGATACCGGGAGTGTTGTGATCTTCCTGCATGCAGTGCCCTATCCCTGATACCAGGGGTGTTGTGATCCTCCTGCACTGAGTGCCATATCCCTGATACTGGGACTGTTGTGATCTTCTTGCACACAGTGCCCTAACCCTGATACCAGGGGTTTTGTGATCTTCCTGCACACAGTGCCCTATCCCTGATACCAGGGGTGTTGTGATCTTCCTGCACTCAGTGCCATATCCCTGATACTGGGAGTGTTGTGATCTTCCTGCACACAGTGCCCTAACCCTGATACCAGGGGTGTTGTGATCTTCCTGCACTCAGTGCCATATCCCTGATACTAGGAGTGTTGTGATCTTCCTGCACACAGTGCCCTAACCCTGATACTGGGAGTGTTGTGATCTTCCTGCACGCAGTGCCCTATCCCTGATACCAGGGTTGTTGTGATCTTCCTGCACTCAGTGCCATATCCCTGATACTGGGAGTGTTGTGATCTTCCTGCATGCAGTGCCGTATCCCTACTCAGTGCAGGAAGATCACAACACCCCCGGTATCAAGGATAGGGCACTGCGTGCAGGAAGATCACAACACTCCAGGTATCAGGGTTAGGGCACTGTGTGCAGGAAGATCACAACACCCCTGGTATCAGGGTTAGGGCACTGTGTGCAGGAAGATCACAACACTCCTAGTATCAGGGATATGGCACTGAGTGCAGGAAGATCACAACACCCCTGGTATCAGGGTTAGGGCACTGTGTGCAGGAAGATCACAACACTCCCAGTATCAGGGATATGGCACTGAGTGCAGGAAGATCACAACACCCCTGGTATCAGGGATAGGGCACTGTGTGCAGGAAGATCACAAAACCCCTGGTATCAGGGTTAGGGCACTGTGTGCAAGAAGATCACAACAGTCCCAGTATCAGGGATATGGCACTCAGTGCAGGAGGATCACAACACCCCTGGTATCAGGGATAGGGCACTGCATGCAGGAAGATCACAACACTCCCGGTATCAGGGTTAGGGCACTGTGTGCAGGAAGATCACAACACTCCTGGTATTAGGGATAGGGCACTGCATGCAGGAAAATCACAACACCCCTGGTACCAGGTATAGAGCACTGCGTGCAGGAAGATTACAACACTCCCGGTATCAGTGTTAGGGCACTGTGTGCAGGAAAATCACAACACTCCCGGTATCAGGGATAGGGCACTGTGTGCAGGAAGATCACAATACCCCTGGTATCAGGGATATGGCACTGAGTGCAGGAAGATCACAACACCCCTGGTATCAGGGATAGGGCACTGGGAGTCCAGCGGGGTTCAGGAAGCGATTTCTTGCCGCAAATCGTTTTCCGTACGGAAAATGGCGCATTGAGGGGGCCGTTCCGGACCGCCGCCGTTCTGGACCACCGCTGGATCCCCAGGTAATTTAAAGCATTTGGGGGGGGGGGGGTTCGGGAGGGTGGGGGATTTAATTTAAAGGGTCGGGGGTGGGTTTTAGGGGGTTTTAGTGTGCCGGTTTTCCTGCCCTCCCCCTTCCCCGATTACGATTTTTTAACGATAAATCGGGGGAATTGGTATTCTATCGTGGCCCTAACGATTTTTGACGATTTAAAATATATCGGACGATATTTTAAATCGTCAAAAAACGATTCACATCCCTAGTATGCATCCTAGAGTACTGAAGGAACTAAAAAATTAAAATTTTGATCTATTAGTTAAAATTTGTAACCTATCATTAAAATCATCCATTGTACCTGAAGACTGGAGGGTGGCCAATGTAACCCCAATATTTAAAAAAGGATCCAGGGGCGATCCAGGTAACTATTGACCAGTGAGCCTGACTTCAGTGCCGGGAAAAATAATGGAAACTATTCTCAAGATCAAAATTGTAGAGCATATGGAAAGACATGGTTTAATAGAATACAGTCAACATGGCTTTACCCAAGGGAAGTCTTTCCTAACAAATCTGATTCATTTTTTTAAAGGGGTCAATAAACATGTGGATAAAGGTGAACCGGTAGATGTAGTGTATTTGGATTTTCAGAAGGCGTTTGACAAAGTCCCTCATGAGAGGCTTCTAAGAAAACTAAAAAGTAATGGGATAGGGGACGATGTCCTTTCATGGATTACAAACTGGTTAAAAGACAGGAAACAGAGAGTAGGATTAAATGGTCATTTTTGTCAGTGGAAAAGGGTAAACAGTAGAGTGCTTCAGGGATCTGTACTTGGACCGGTGCTTTTCAATATATATATAAATGATCTGGAAAAGAATACGACGAGTGAGGTTATCAAATTTGCAGATGATACAAAATTATTCTGAGTAGTTAAATCACAAGCAGATTGTGATACAATACAGGAGGACCTTGAAAGACTGGATGATTGGGCATCCAAATGGCAGGTGAAATTTAATGTGGAGAAGTGCAAGGTGTTGCATATAGGGAAAAATAACCCTTGCTGTAGTTACACGATGTTAGATTCCATATAAGGAGCTACCACCCAGGAAAAAGATCTAGGCATCATAGTGGATAACACTTTAAAATCGTCGGCTCAGTGTGCTACAGCAGTCAAAAAAGCAAACAGAATATTAGGAATTATTAGGAAGGGAATGGTTAATAAAACGGAAAATGTCATAATACCACTATATCGCTCCATGGTGAGACCGCACCTTGAATACTGTGTACAATTCTGGTCACCACATCTCAAAAAAGATATAGTTGTGATGGAGAAGGTACAGAGAAGGGCTACCAAAATGATAAGGGGAATGGAACAGCTCCCCTATGAGGAAAGACTGAAGAGGTTAGGACTTTTCAGCTTGGAGAAGAGACGGCTGAGGGGGGATATGATAGAGGTGTTTAAAATCATGAGAGGTCTAGAATGGGTGGATGTGAATCAGTTATTTACTCTTTCAGATAATAGAAAGACTAGGGGGCACTCCATGAAGTTAGCAAGTGGCACATTTAAAACTAATCGGGGAAAGTTCTTTTTTACTCAACGCACAATTAAACTCTGGAATTTGTTGCCAGAGGATGTGGTTAGTGCAGTTAGTAGAGCTGTGTTTAAAAAAGGATTGGATAAGTTCTTGGAGGAGAAGTACATTACCTGCTATTTATTAAGTTGACTTAGAAAATAGCCACTGCTATTACTAGCAACAGTAACATGGAATAGAATTCGTTGTTGGGTACTTGCCAGGTTCTTGTGGCCTGGATTGGCCACTGTTGGAAACAGGATGCTGGGCTTGATGGTCCCTTGGTCTGACTCAGCATGTCATGTTCTTATGTTCTTACTGTGTTCAGTTCTGGAGACTACATCTTCCAAAGCATATAAATTGGATAGTGTTGAAGCAGACAATAGCTACTAAAATGGTCAATGGTCATCATCGTAAAACATATGGAGACAGATTTAAAGATCTAAACATGTATATCCTAGAGTAAAAGTGGGATAGGGGAGATATAATAGACACATTCAAATACCTCAAAGTTATCAAGGCACAGGAGCCAGGCTTCATTCAACATTATGGCAATTCTTATGTTCTTATAAAAATAAGTAGTTAGTGTGGATGGGCAGACTAGATAGGCTGTATGATATTTTTGGCAATGTTTCTGTATTTCCATGTTTTCCTGAGGAATGTACTCAGATTTGTGAAATAGAGTGTGGTGGCTGACTGGCTAATTCTCTCTGTGACCCTGGAAGGGGTCTGGAAACTTTCTGTGGAAAAACTAACCAAGGATATAGTCATTTTGTGGTAGACTATCAAGGCTTGACCTCTGTGTGGCCTCTCAACTGCTGATAGAGCTATAAATGGTTTCCTTTTAAAACCTTAACCTGTGAATCACTTGTTCCTCAGACAGGCCCAATAACTGGATCCTAGGTCCTGTGGTACCTACTTTTCTTCTGTTGTCTCTCCCTCTGCTGATGCTGATTCCATAAACTCTACAAATTTATAACATTCAGTGCAGCACTTTAGCCTCCCAACAGCACACTTTCAGTCACCACCAGTAAAGCAGGCACCTACCATCCAAAACAGCGGTCACTCATACTCCTTAAAAACAGAGGCACCAATTCAATGAAAGCAGATACAATCTGAGACATACTGAATATCTCCAAGCTATCAAGGCACAGGAGCCAGACTTCTTTCAACAGAAAAGAGAGTCTGGAATAAGGAATCATGGGATGAGTGCTAAAGGGAGCAAACTGACAAATGCAAGAAATCCCAGAAAATGACAAAAACTACACAGAAGTAGATAATTATTCCATCAGAACCAATTGCAAACACAAGAAATTTTCACCAATCTCCAGTCTTTAGCACTACCACACCAACATGAGGTCCTAAAAGACAAATGAGGATGAAATTATGCAGCTTAATTAGCAGGTTTAAAAGTGAACATGCATGACTGATGATGTATGTGTGAAGTCCATTTATAAATTATACAAATGTATGCATATTTCCAAGCTATACCATAAAATGCCTTCAAAGCAACCTATTTGTGGATATTTTTCCACATGGTTGTGGCAGTACTTCCCACCCTTTTGAAAACTTGCTTGACCAGCACATGGACTACTTACACGTGTATATGATGATGTAATGAATGCAATCCCTTGGTATCATCATAATCTTAAGTTTGCAATAAGAATATCCAGTCCTTTCAGATTCAAACCTGAGGTGAGTAAATAAAAAAAATGTATTTATTTAAAAACTTGTATACCACAAACACCCCTACAACTTTGTATTCAGAACAGTTTACATAATACATACATAAAATACACATAAACAACAATACAAATCATAAAACAGTATTACATATACATTTTGTACTTTATCATGACCAAATGCCTCCTGGAAAAGCAATGCCTTCAAACCTTTTCTAAACAACATAACATCTATCTCTTTATGCAATTGAAGTGGTGGTGCATTCCAAGCACTGGGAGCCACATAAGAAAAAGCTCTAGCTTTTGTTGTAATTTACACTCTTTCAGGCTGATGCAATCTTGGTTTGTTAAAGAGGTGATCATGATTGAGTGCCCGCTCTCTTAATGCGAGCTGATCCACCTCTCCCGGGCACCTGATTTAATATTTAAATGGGCTACCATGGTAGAAAGGAGGCACTAGGAAACATTTTGCGTCTCTAGCACCTCCTCAGCATTGGTTGCCCAGGAAAGATGGCTGCCAAAGGGTTAGGAAAATGGACGGTCATTAACTGAGCATCCATTTTCCTATCCTGACCCCCGGTGACATTTTTTTTTTTCATTTCTCCTTTTTAGGTTCCTCCGACTTAATATCGCCACGCGACAAATGGCTGCTGTGCCGGAGTCCTCGGCCACGCCTCCCAGACCGACCTCAGAACACCACGCCATGCTCACGGACCACCCTGCCGTGCCACCGGACCGTCTGCCCCGCCCCTGCCCCGCCCCCTCCCTGCCCACTGTCCGCCCACTCATAAAAGCCCCGGGACAATGCGCGTCCCAGGGCTTTACACACGCCGCCAGGCCTTTTGAATATAGGCCTGGCGCGCATAACCCCCCTACGCATGTAAATCCACCCGGATTTACGCACGTAGGGCTTTTAAAATCCACCCCATACTTATTAAATGCTTTTATAGGAATGGTTACAGTAACGTCACTTGAAATATATAACTGAAGATCATCAGCGGATAAATAATAAATTACTCCAAGAGTCTGCAAAATGGGACACAATGGAGCAATATGCAAATTGAAAAGAATTGAAGAGAGGGCTGAGCCCTGAGGGGACTCCAGGAGATAACTTCCACCATGATAAACTTTGGTTCTTTACTTGTACAGACTGCTTTCTATTAAGAAATGATGCAAACGAATTATATACTGTTCCTGCAATCCCAATAGCTCATAACTGGGACAGTAATATACTATGACTCACAGTATCAAATACACTGGAGATGTCTGACTACACCAGAATTCTAGTCAGTCCATGCTCATGCTCCAAATTATACAACAATGTATCAAATAAAGATATCATAAAAACCTCACTGCTGTGATTCCACCGGAACTCAAATTGGCCTTTATCGAGATATTCATGCTCTATCATGAAAACCTCTAACTATATCAACACAATTTTTTCTAAAATTTTTGAGAGAGTGACAGATTTGATATAGGCCAATAGTTGGTTACATCATTTGCAGACAATGTAAGAACCTTTTATATAGAACCCGGTGAGAACTGCTTATAGAGATACTCTCCTTGCCCAGCCCATCAAAACTTCTCTAAATAAACGATCTCTATCTATAGCAGGCCCTGCACAATGGAATTCTCTGCACTCTGGCAGGAACCTTGCCTGATCACATTTAAAAAGAGACTCAAAACTTGACTATTCGAACAAGCTTTTAACTTATGCCAATAATTCCCTCTTACCTCACTTATCATTCATACAACCAATTCCACCAGACTCCATTAGATTTTGAGCTTAAGTTCAGAGTCCAACTTCGCAAACTACCAATCCTAATATGTTCTCCATGTACCGAGACTTTGTCACAACAATATACACCTAGATCTTTAACAAGATTAATTTAATCTCTACAACAGACTACTATTACTTGTCTATTTATTCGTTGCACGTTACTCCCCAGTTACTTTGATCCTAGTTTATCTCCCTTGTTCTATGTAATTGCATTCTTACATGCCTGTTCAATGTTCTAATGTAAACCGAAATGATATGTAACTCTGCTACATGAATTGCGGTATATAAAAATGCTAAATAAATAAATATAGGCCTTATAGTTGCTCGTTTTAACATAAGGGACAATGTCCTCTTTTTAATAGCCAGCCAATTGATCACAATCAGACAATTTTTGTTCAAGCCCTGTAGATTTTTGGGTTAAACTTCTTAGAAAAGAAAGCAACACCAAAGGCAGATTAAGAGAATTAGTTAAAGACTGATTATATTGGGTACGCTTTTCCTCATGGCAAGACTTTCTGTACTTTGATAGCAATACTTGATAACCTTGCCTGATCGTGTCTGTGCAATACTTTCTCCATTTTCTTTCTACCTTAGTTAAATCTCTTTCAATTCTCTTATGGCCTCAGAAAACCATGCTGCTGGTCTTGCCATAATAAAGACCCATTTTTCAGTTCCTGGGGCCAGAGTATTATATACCTGTGAAATACGAGTGCTCCATGCTTTTACTAATACATCTGCTGATTGCACTTCTCAATTTTGTGTTTCTAACATTGACTTCCAACAATCCACAAACTTTTGTATCAATAGAAGGACAACTTGTTTGTTTTCATTTACAGCCTTTCAGGTTTTTCTAAACATGTGATTGTAAATGATATCAAATAGTGGTCCGCGCATAACATTTCCTTAATATTAAGATTCAAAATTTGGTTAACGCAAGATTGAGGGCAAATTATGTAATCAAGCACATGACCAGGATAGGGATGGTAAGTTTTACATATGCCAGCATATGTGAATTGATGTGGACATTTTATGATATACGCACATATATATGTTACAAAATCAGCAGTATATGCGTATATGTACATGCAGTTTTATAAGGGCGTGTGCATGTGTGTGCAAATGCTGCTTCTACCATGTAAGTGGGCGTATTTTGCTAGGCACACATGCCAACACAAATACCCATTTCCCAGTTTGTTCCCAATTTGCCTTGGTAAAGGATAAGACTTACTAAACCCCCCTCCCCCCAGCTAGATAGCCTTCATTTTACCCTATTAGCCTTGAACCTTCAAATCCCTTTTACTAGCTCTGATTTTTTATTTTAAAACTTCCATACCATAAGTAAAGTTATGCAGTAGGGGACCCTGATGAGCACTTGCTGCATAAATACTTATGTGCATATTTCAAGTGATCTTCCTGGAAAGCTCATGTCCAACCCATGCTCCACCTAGACCATGCTCACACCCTGCCCCATGTTTTAGTTTTTGATTTGTGCATGTACAGGGAGATACTGTTACATTGGAGGTGGACCCTTGGGCCGAGGTGGGGTTGACACAATTCATAGGTAGGGACCTACGGGTCCCCACCATCGGCAGGCGGAGTGAGCTGATAGACAAAGGCTGCTGGAGTTTCACCTATTCCAGCCCTCGTTCCCATGAGTTGAGCCTTTGGGTGCCGGGGCCGGCAGGACTTAGGTGGGCCTCGAGGTGAGAGTTGGTTCAGCCCAGAGACAGCAGGTGAGAGATGGTACAGTCTTACTCTGGACGAGGTAGTGTCTGGAGATAGGCAATAGTGTAGTCAGGTGAAGCAGAGGTCTGGGCTTGGAGAGAGTCAAAGGCAAAGTCAGGCAATGCAGAGGTCCGGGCTTGGAGAGAGTCAATGGCGAAGTCAGGCAATGCAGAGGTCCGGGCTTGGAGAGAGTCAATGTCGAAGTCAGGCAAAGCAAAGTCAAAGTCCGTGTTGTCAATCTGAGGGATGAAGCAAGGATAGGAGCAAAGAGGCTGGAACCAGGAACAACGAGGAACAGGAACACAAGAAGTGAGACAAATCTCTAGAAGGCAACGAGTACTCGACCAGCGAGGAGACCTGTTGCAAAGGCAATGCTAGAGAGCGGAGCCTGAGCTTAAACATTATAGCAGCATTGACATCTTCATTCGGGGCCACGGTCAGATTCCCACCGCAGTCCCTACTTAAGCTTCAGTGGTGTGCGCACGGGTGCCTAGGGAGGGGTGCGGCGCGAGTAGCAGCGTCTCTCCGCGGGCCACGCAGAGAGGCCCAACGAGAAGTGGTAGCAGGACCGGGAATGCCAGGTACCGCAGAAGGGTCAGAGGCACCAGGGGAGGCCCGAGGACGGAGCTGACGGCCCACTGCCACCAGCGAGAAGGAATCAGAGGCTAGAATCACTGAAAAAAGATGATGGGGCCGTACCACAGGCCTGCCATAGACTGCACGCGTAATAGATATGCACATACTTGACTATTCAGTTGCTTCTTAAAATCCTCACGGCACGCGCTGGCCCAAGACACGTGCTTATCTCCCAGCTTTGGTGAATATAGTGCTTTTAAAATCTCCCTGTATGCATAGAGGTAGCTATTATTTGTTCATAACTCATAGAAGCAAAAGCATCCGAAAATCATTGGTTCAACAATAAGCCAGGTCATCTATGTGTATATTTAAATCTCCTAGGATTTATAATTTCTGAAATCAAATGGCAAAAGACATAATAAAATCCAACACATGTGAAATTCCTTAGTTATCACATTTGGTGGGACATAAAACAAACAAAAAGCCCAACCCTGTAATCTTATCAAGCATGCTTCTATATGTTCAGGGGTTTCAACAGGGATACACTCTACACGTAATGCTTTTAAAAAATAATCATCAAACCTCCACCTCGTTTATCCCCTCACATCTAATTTATATACACATAGATATACCTAAAGCCTCTTGGCTATGAAATGAAATCAAACTCATATAATCAAGATTCTTTAATAAGTGAAATATACTTTCATGTTAGATAATTTTTTTCTTCTTTTCAAGATGATCCTAATTTGAATGTAGACAAAAGAAATGTGATTCGGCAATAGTTAAAAGCTGAAGTTTTACAATTGACAGGACTGTTCACAAGTTTCAAACCTGTGTTAATGCATTCCCTTTTTGTAGACGTTACCATGTGTCCAATATAATCACATGTATTTTTGTAGCTGCAAACCTTTTCCAGTTAATCAGCATAAAGAAAAATATAAATAAAAGCTCATACAAATGCACCAAAAACTGAGCTCAGTATATCATAACTGTCTTTCAAGTAAACTTACTTCCATGACCAGGTTTCTGCAGCTGAAGCCTGCATACTCCTTTCTTTTAAAAGTTCAAAGTTCTGTTAATACTTTTACATGTAAGCAGTACTTATCCTAAGAGTCTTCCTCTGGGATCTCTTGCTGTTCCCTATATTGGCAGATGGTTTCTGACAGCATAAAATTCTATTTGATTTATTGTAGTAGTTGGATCCGTGAAGAACTCCTCTTTTCCATTCATCTTAACTCTTAAGCATTCAGGGAATAGCAGTGTCTTTTATCCTATTTCTGTGCAATATATTTTTGGTTTCATGAAAAGTTGCTTTTCCCATTGCACCTCAGTGCTGAAATCAGAAAATAAATCAATTTTCCCAGAATTGTATTCCAAATTATTTTTAATTTTTAAAGCTTGTACACTGTCTCAAATATTGAGGGAAGGGGCATAATTAATAATTATATATATACTTTAACTGGCATTAAACATCAGCACTGGTATCAACACACGTTAACATAGTACATATATTACTTTTATTAAAAGCATGTAACCACAAATGCAAAAAAAATGTACCCAATGAATAAAATAGATATAATGCATGCAAATCCATGCAAATCATCTCATTAATATTCAAATGATTCATGCAAATTGCATGAAGCCACATGATTTGTGTTAGCTCAGCAACAGGAGGAATAGTCAACTTTTTTTGAGCTTGCAATTGCAGGCCAATATACCTTGTCAATATCTGGACCCCAATAAGTATGAAGAAAATATCCTCCATGGCCTTTTCCCCCTCTTGGTGAACTAAGAAGTGAGCTTTTGAGTTTTGTCATAATGTTCTGCTCTGCAGTTATCTGAGGATAATAAATTGGAGACATTAGCTAGGTCTCGAGAGGACAGCCACAATCACCTGTGGAGAGATAAACAAGATAGATAAATTCTAGAAACAGGGGAGTCAGAATTTTCATACAAATAGCACAATTAAGGAGAAGTCGTTTCTAAAGAGCTGATTATGCATATAAATAGGTTGAGCAAAATCTGATTATTCAAAGTCTCTAAATTAAAGTATGTACTTGCCTACAAATCACTCACCTTATATTTGGCTACTTCAAAAAATGATGTAGCCTTGACTGTGTGAGGATAAAAAAAAATGGAATGATTGAGGATAGAAAGATATATTTAAATAATGAAACCTCTGATAATGCACATCACCTTCATATTTAGGAAGAGGAAAGTTTTGATTTTCTGATGGCTTCTCTCTGCTGCAGCTGGAGACCTTATTTTAATGTGAGTGCAATCAATTGCCCTAAGACTAAAAGGAAATTTGTGACGTCATTATAGAGGTCGATATTCAGCATTGCAGTAGGCGGGTAAGTGTTCAGGATAAAGTTACTCAGATAAATGTATTCATCTATTCAGCAGAATGTAACTGATTATGCATTTTGATCAAATTAAAGTCCATGTCATCTGGATAAAGTCATCTGATTGTTGTCTAGCATGATCAGACTTACCAGAATAACTTAACCAGATAAGACTGAATACTGGTATTGTCCGGCTAAGTAATCCTAAAAAGTTAGTCCCACCTCAAAACACCACCTGAATGCCTTTGATTTATCCAGGTAAGTTTTATCTGGCTACAAAGTTATTTGGATAAATCAGAAGCTGTTGTAGAGTTGCCAACTGTCCAGATTTTCTCTAGACAGTGCAGAATTTAAAGGTAGTACCCAGTAGGGATGTGAATCGTTTTTTAACAATTTAAATTATCGTCCGATAATTTTACAATCGTCATTAATCGGTAAGGGACTCGATACAATAGGAATTCCTTCGATTTATCGTGAAAAATCGTTAAATCGAGTACAGGAATTATTTGGAGGGAGGGCGGGAAAACCGGCACACCAAAACAACCCCTAAACCCACCCCGACCCTTTAAAACCAATTCTTTACCCTCCCCCACCCTACCAAACCCCCCAAAAATGTTAAATTACCTGGTGGTCCAGTGGGGAGGGGGGGGGGGGGGGTTCCCGGCGCGATCTCCCGCTCTCGGGCCATCGATGCCATTTTGGCTACCACTGATAAAAATGGTGCCGATGGCCCGATAAAAAAAACCCCACCCCGGCCCTTTACAAATTACCCCTTTGCTTCTCCCACCCTCCCGACCCCCCAAAAAACCTTTTACATGTACTTGGTGGTCTAGCGGGGGGTTCGGGAGCCATCCCTTCAATCATACCCTCAGTGCCGGTGCTGGACTGGTTTCAAAATGGCGCCGATCGCCTTTGCCCTCACTATGTCACAGGGAGCGACGGTCGGTCCCTGTGACATAGTGAGGGCAAAGGCGATCGGCACCATACTGGCAGTCGATCGCCTTTGCCCTCACTTTGTCACAGGGAGCGATGGTCGCTCCCTGTGACATAGTGAGGGCAAAGGCGATCAGCGCCATTTTGAAACCAGTCCACCGGCACCGAGGGTATGATTGAAGGGATGGCTCCCACACCCCCCGCTAGACCACCAGGTACATGTAAAAGGTTTTTTGGGGGGTTGGGAGGGTGGGAGAAGCAAAGGGGTAATTTGTAAAGGGTCGGGGTGGGGTTTTTTTATCGGGCCATCGGCGCCATTTTTATCAGTTGTAGCCAAAATGGCGCCGATGGCCCGAGAGCGGGAGTTCGCACTGGGACCCCCCCCACTGGACCACCAGGTAATTTAACATTTTGGGGTGGGGTTCGGGAGGGTGGGAGAGCAAAGGGGTCATTTGTAAAGGGTCGGGTGGGGTTTTTTTTATCTGCTCAGAGCTCACTAAAAAATTAACGATGTGAATTGGAATCGGAACCGATTCCAATTCACATCTCTAACGATCCGATTTTTTTCTCCCTCCATCCGAACCTGATCGTTAAAACGATCGGGCACACGATTCACATCTCTAGTGCCCAGAATTCAGATGGAGAGCTAAAATGTCCAGAAATTATCTAGATTTCAATCCTCCAGGCCAGCATATCTCCTAACCTAGCCTGAGGTGCTGTTGTTTAACTCCATAGCACACAGCGGTGCTATATTACTATCATGAATTTGAGTTTGACCTGCTGCTTATCAACCTGAATTGCCAGCACAATCCCTATTTCCCTGCTGTGTCAAACAGCAATCTCAGCACAGGTAGGGGTGTCATTATTTTTAGGCCCATAGGAACCATGTCCCTAGTCTTCACTAGATACTGACTGACCATGAAAAAGAGAAGAAGAGGCCCCATTGGGCCACAGAGGACCTTATCTAACAGTGACCAAAGAAATGGCCTAGTGGGGCCACTGCAGACCCTA
The DNA here is from genome assembly GCF_901001135.1 of Rhinatrema bivittatum. Lineage (NCBI taxonomy): Eukaryota > Metazoa > Chordata > Amphibia > Gymnophiona > Rhinatrematidae > Rhinatrema > Rhinatrema bivittatum. The sequence goes on along the minus strand of NC_042615.1, from coordinate 474,430,556 downwards.
TCTCTCAGCAGCTGAAGAAAAAGCCTGGCCAGGCTATTCCATTGCAGCTGAAGATGAGAACTGGCAGTGCTGGTTGAAAAGGGCCAGAAAAGAAGGAGAAGCCCTGAGTGTGTGTGTGTGTTTGTGTAACAGTGAGAGTCTATATATGAGTGTGTGTGAAAGAGAGAGTGTGTCAGAAAGAGAGCCTGTGTGTATATGTGTGAGTGATCCTAGCTCTGTGCATGTGTATGTGAGTGTCTTTGGGTGTGTGTGCGTGTGTGAGAGACAATGTTTATGAGAGAATAAACATGTATAAGTGTGCATGCGTGTGTGTGTGTGTGAAATGATCAGGTTTGTGCTACTCCCCCAATCCATGACAATCATAGGGTAAATAGAAATCAAGATCCCGGTATAGAGAGTGTGAGACTTTTTAATCCTTATCAGACTTAACTGAGTGTTTGATGTTTGTTTTTCTGTGCTAGTTTCTGTGTTAATCAATATTACAAGTACTTGATTTAAAACATAACATAGAAATATAGAAACATAGAAATGATGGCAGAAAAAGACCAATCAGCCCATCTAGTCTGCCCAGCAAGCTTCCACACTTATTTTCCCATACTTATCTGTTTCACCAACCACCAACTTCAGGGCTCTTGTTGGTAACTGTTTGTTTCAAATTTCCTTGATGCAGAGAGTAATTTATTTAATTATTTATTTATAATTTTTATATACCGATATTCTTGTATAATATACAAATCATACCGGTTTACATTAAAACAGGAGATGCAGGAAAAAAGTTACCTTTGTCAAATACATTTAACATTAATAACAATGTAATGTAATGTTGGAGTTGCATCAAAGGTGAGCATAAGGATTATAGTTAAGGGTTGTAACCGCCACATCAAGCAAGTTACCCCGATGCTTGTTTACCCAGATTGCACAGATTGATGCCTTGTTGGATGATGTCTGAATATAAATCCTGTTTTCCTCACGTCCCCCTACCATTGAAGCAGATATCAATGCTGTATATGCTTTCAAAGTGATGTATCAGGCTTAATTGGTTTAGGGTATTAACCGCCATAATAAGCAGCTACCCCCACAATTATTTGTTTACCCAGATTGTGAAGTTCAGTCCTTGTTGGTTGTTGCCTGAATATAAATCCTGTTTCCCACTTTTCCCCCTGCCGTAGAAGCAGAGAGCAGCTCTGTAATATATTCATATATGTATATATATATATATATATATATATATATATGTCCGGAATTTGTTATTTCTCCTTTTAACTTAACTTTATCTTTTTTCTTCCAGCTACCTAAGCTTCCAAGTTCACGGTCCTCATTTAATGTAACTTTGTTTCTTCCTTTACCTAGTTATTTTTTACCCCGTTCGATGTAAACCGTCCTGATATGGTATTTATCCATGAAGGTCGGTATAGAAAAATGTTAAATAAATAAATAAATAAATAAATAAATAAATAAAATTCAAAGTGATGTAACAGGCTTAATTGGTTTAGGGTAGTAACCGCCATAATAAGCAAGCTACCCCCATGCTTATTTGTTTACCCAGATTATGTAGTTCAGTCCTTGTTGGTTGTTGTCTGAATGCAAATCCTATTTTCAACATTTCCCTTTGCCGTTGGAACAGAAAACAATGTTGGGGTTGCATTAACCGTGCAAGGGATTTTTTGAGTAAGGGTAGTAATCACCAGGTAGTAGTTAACATTCCAGCAAGCCACCCCCATAGCTCTACTCTTCATTCCCATCCTCTAGCCTTTATGGATCCACAGTATTTATCCCATGTTTGCTGAAATTCACCACTGCCATGTATTAATAATTACAATGCATTTCACAATGTTCTAAACTGATAAATTCTGTCACTGCACTGGTGTAGTGTGTTGTTTGACTGATACCAGTACTACAAACTTTGTTTTAATGATTTCATTTAACTAGTTTAAAAAAACATACAATATTGCCTATAATGTATATGACTGTTTTATGTAATCCCAAACAGTATATGCCCTCATGTCACTATCTCATTCACTATATCTTTAATAACTAAAGGGTAGATATTAAAAAATAAGATGACAACTTTCAAAGTGGCACATGGGCGTACACGTGCATGCGTTTGTCAGCCTGATCATGGGGGGAATGTCCCAAACCACTTTTTCCCGCTGTCTGGACCAGGCCATAACAGCTGTATCTGACCGCATGAATCGCTATATAGCATTTCTAAGGGACAGGCAGACATTGCCCATGGCAATGAGTATGTTCCTGGCATGTCCGTAGTCCTCCATCATTGATGTCTGTGGCAACCTGGTCCTTAACTCATCATGAGTGAGTCAGATACCGAATTATGCTACAAAGATTTGGTACACCTGCCAACTTGACAGACATCTGTGAGAAGTATATATGATAAGCACTTTGCTAGAGGTACAGCCATGGGGCCCCTCAAGACTTCAGATGGCAGGGAATACTTGTCTTGAAAGACACCAACACAGAAAGTACATGACACCTCTGGGAGCAGTTGCCCTATACATTCAACACAGTGACAGGTTTGTGAATGAGGCAGGTCTGTTCACAAAAAAAGAGACAACACATATGTGTGCCGGTGTGCATCTGGATGAGTAACGTGCTGTGTTAGCCTTGGTCTACATCTGTGTCTGGGGGGTGATATTGGCCTCGCTGTTACCTCCATTACCACACCTATGCATACCTCAGAGCAGGCACTGTGTGTGCATCCATTTTGCACAGACTGTCTTTTGACACAAGCGATCCTGTGCTTCCAGATTTTACAACGGGTGCCTCAGAGATATGATTATATCGTAAGGGGAGAAAATGGCCTCTGGCCTACTCAAAGAACATTCCACCTCAGCTCACACTGTTTATCCCTTGTGTTGAGAGGGAGGGGGATGTGAAACTTGACAGTGTCAGACCTCGGATGTGGTGTGTCACATTTCTGGATGAGTACATATCTGCCTGTAGTGCACACCTTCCACCCCCTGGACCCTGATGCTCCTCCAGCTAGTACTTGGAATGACCCGAATTGTCCTGTTATTTGGATGTGTGCGTAACTCCAAAAGCTTCAGCTGCTAGAAAGGATTTGTTGTTATGGGGGAAGGGTGGGGGCTTGCTTGAGGCCTGCTAGCACTCCTGTTAGAGGTTCAGTTTTTCAAGACCATGGCCTCCTTTCATCCTCTCTGTAGAACAGATCCTGGACTCTCCACATAGAGGCTGCCACACCAGGCCACATCTTCTGTACCTTATTCTGCCAGATGCATATGCTAGCAGGTTACACCTACAAAAATGCTGCCATATGTAGCTCGATATGTATTTTGTGCATACATAGAGGTGGTGGCACATTTCTGCAGTTGATTTAAGGGGACAGGATTAGCAGCCAGTTTCCCCCACTTCACTTGCCCTCTACACAAACTGTGCATCATGCCCCTCTATCTACTTGCAGGCTGCTCTACTACTGTCAGCAGCTGTGTGACAACTGGGAAGGAGTGAGGAAATTGTGTAGGTTAGAGAAACCCAACAGCTCAAGAGCAGACAGGTAGGAGGCCTGCTGTTGCTTGGGAGCAGGTGCACCTCCACAGACTGGCTACCTCCACTATACTGGCCTGAGATGTGGAACTGTATAATACCTGTTTGTTAACTATCAGTGAAGAGGTATTATACAGATCCACATGCCAGGCCCAGTACAGGGGAGGCAGCCAATCTGTTTTGGTTTGCCAGCTCAAAGGCAACAGCAGGCCTCCTAGCTGTCTGCTCTTGGGCTTTCGGATTTATCTAACCTACACAAAACCCCCTCAGTTGTCATAAGAGCATAAGAGCATAAGAAATTGCCATGCTGGGTCAGACCAAGGGTCCATCAAGCCCAGCATCCAGTTTCCAAAAGAGGCCAAACCAGACCACAAGAACCTGGCAATTACCCAAACACTAAGAAGAACCCATGCTACTGATGCAATTAATAGCAGTGGCTATTCCCTAAGTAAACTTGATTAATTGCAGTTAATGGACTTCTCCTCCAAGAACTTATCCAAACCTTTTTTGAACCCAGCTACACTAACTGCACTAACCACATCCTCTGGCAACAAATTCCAGAGCTTAATTGTGCATTGAGTGAAAAAGAATTTTCTCTAATTAGTCTTAAATGTGCTACTTGCTAACTTCATTGAATGCCCCCTATTCCTTCTATTATCCAAAAGTGTAAATAACCGATTTACATCTACTCATTCAAGGCCTCTCATGATCTTAAAGACCTCTATCATATCCCCCCTCAGGCGTCTCTTCTCCAAGCTGAACAGGCCTAACCTCCTTAGCCTTTCCTCATAGGGGAGCTGTTCCATCCCCTTTATCATTTTGGTTGCCCTTCTCTGTACCTTCTCCATCGCAATTATATCTTTTTTGAGATGCGGCAACCAAAATTGTACACAGTATTCAAGGTGCAGTCTCACAATGCAGCGATACAGAGGCGTTATGACATTTTCCAGTTTATTAACCATTCCCTTCCTAATAATTCCTAACATTCTGTTTGCTTTTTTGACTGCTGCAGCACACTGAGCCGACGATTTTAAAGTATTATCCACTATGATGCCTTGATCTTTTTCCTGGGTGGTAGTTCCCAATGTGGAACCTAACATCGTGTAACTACAGCAAGGGTTATTTTTCCCTATATGCAACACCTTGCACTTGTCCACATTAAATTTCATCTGCCATTTGGATGCCCAGTCTTCTAGTCTTACAGGTCCTCCTGTAAAGTATCACAATCCGCTTGTGATTTAACTACTCTGAATAATTTTGTATCATCCGCAAATTTGATAACCTCACTCATCTTATTCCTTTCCAGACCATTTATATATATATTGACAAGCACCAGTCCAAGTACAGATCCCTGAAGCACTCTACTGTTTACCCTTTTCCACTGAGAAAATTGACCATTTAATCCTACTCTCTGTTTCCTGTCTTTTAACCAGTTTGTAATCCACGAAAGGACATCGCCTCCTATCCCATGACTTTTTAGTTTTCATAGAAGTCTCTCATGAGGGACTTTGTCAAACGCCTTCTGAAAATCTAAATACACTACATGTACTGGCTCACCATTATCCACATGTTTATTAACCCCTTCAAAAAAATGAAGCAGATTTGTGAGGCAAGACTTCCCTTGGGTTAATCCAATTTGACTGTATTCCATTAAACCATGTCTTTCTATATGCTCTACGATTTTGATCTTTAGAATAGTTTCCACTATTTTTCCCAGCACTAAAGTCAGGCTCACTGGTCTATAGTTACCTGGATCACCCCTGGAGCCCTTTTTTAAATATTGGGGTTACATTGGATGATTTCTATGATAGGTTACACATTTTAACTAATAGATCAGAAATTTCATTTTTTAGTTCTTTCAGTACCCTAGATGTATACCATCCGGTCCCGGTGATTTGCTACTCTTGTCACACAGCTTCTAGCAAGGTGTTAGAGCAACATGCAAGTAGAAGACATTTTATTTAGTGTGTAGCCTAAAAAGGATTTTGTCCAGCTTGCCTATTAGGTGGAATGAAGACCAAAGTAAGGGGCCCAATGTTAAGTCCTGTGGGGTGAATAGTGTAAATTGCCCTTAACACCATACTGGCTTAATATGTATAATATATATACTGTCCTGGATACCTGCAGCTGCACATTGATGCACCCTAGAGATAAAACACACCTAAGGCTTTATGTCATTTCCCAGTAGCCCTCTGACTGAAGACTTCTGTCATAATAGCATTCAGTGCCAGAGACAGAGAGGCAGGACATTTTTTGGTCAGAGGTAATATATTTTCCCAATGTTACAGATCAATAGATTCTAATGAGTGCACTATGACCTTCGCATAACTAGACAACCTATTGTTCTCCATCAGAGTGAAGATATAGTTACTGCACCTCTAGGCAAACATTTATACACCTATTCCTCTGGATTGCGTATGGGGATGAACACTAGCTAGCTAGTGTCCATCTCACATAGATGTCCATGTACCCCAACAGTTAACTAAGAGTATACTCTCTGGAGAAGGCAACTGGAACTCCACAGTAAAGAACTTCTTGTTTAGCTCTGTCTGTCTTCTTTGGGAGCAAACAATCAGCCTTTGGGTGTAAGCTATAGGCCATATATGCTTGTCTGCTAGAAAAGTGCCTACTAGGAATGGTCAATGGCACTATAGCATGCAAGATCATGTAGATCCAAAGCCTTTGACCTAGTGAACCCTTAAGAGAAAAAGCACACAATAAAAACAGACAAGCAAAAAGTGTTCTTTCAAACCTGTGACCACTTTATTAAACAACAAATGTCAACATATTGAAAGCAAATCAACAGCTTTGGTAATCACATTCTGCAAGGACAAAATATGTAATTGTAAATGACATTGTAACTGAAATGAACAGCACATTGAGTGTAGACCTCCTCATTCATTGTTATAATGGCAACATTACAAATACAGTTTTAGTATCTTATCCTTTTACACAATCATAATTTCAACAATAAACATAGAAAGCAGAAGGGCAACCCAATAACTACATTACAGCTCTAATGTTAGAGCTGATAGCAGCACAACTATGTGATGTTAACCAAAAGGCCCCCAGACAATCCATGCTGAAAGAGTGCACTCAAGGGTCATCCTAAGGGCCAAGGCAGCAGAGTTCAAGTGAAAGCCCCAGACAGTAAATGTAGAAAGAGTGCACTCAAGGGGCAGCCTAAGGGCCAAGCCAGCAAAGGTTAGGTAACAAGCAGCAAGACCAGCACTGGAGAGTGCAGTATGGAGGCAAAAGACCAGGACTGGAGAGTGCCACATGGAGACTGAGGACCAGGACTGTAGAGCGAAGCATGGACACAAGAGCCAAGGAGAAGACACTGCAGCATGGAGGCAGGAGCCCCAGGAGAATACACAGCAGAAAGGAGGCAGCAGCAGGATGAGATGAGAGGAGAAGACAAAGCAGCATGGAGGCAGCAGCAAGATGAGATGAGCGGGGACTAGCTTGGAGGCAGCAGCAGGATTAGTATGAGATGAGACACTAGCATCAAGAGCAGTAGAAGAGATGATGAGAAGAGACAGCAGTTGAACTATGACTGGAGATGGCATTGAGGAAACTGAAGAATAGGCAGAGCATTGAGTAGGGCATTAGAAGTAGACAACAGGACAACATTGGCAGACATTAGACCATCCCCATCATCTAGCCAGCACAGGAACTCTGTAGTCAGGATGGGCCCCACAGGCTTCTTCCATCTATCTGGCATATTAACTCTGAGTAAGAACAGGCCCAGCAGACTTCTTCCATCTAGCCGGGGCAGGAGCTCTGTAGTCAGGATGGGCCCAGCAGGCTTCTTCTGTCTAGTCAGCACAGGAACTTTATAAAAAGGTATGACCAGGCTTTTTCGACAAGTCTTGTTCATAGGCATTACAGCACAACTCCAGCAAATGGCATCATTTGCTTTGCAAGTTCTGAAGAAAGAAGAGAACCAAGAAGAGGCTCCCAAGCCTTGGCCTAATCCTGGGTCTATGCCCCGGCATCAGCACCCAGGCTTCGGGTTGGATCCCAGCAAGGCCTCGGCATCAGGACTTGGCCTCTAAGCCGGATCGTGGCATTAGGCCTCAGTTTCGGCCAATGCCTCTGCATTGGGACCTGTCCTCTATACCAGGTTGTGTTGTCAGGCCAGTGTCCATGCCCCAGCCTAGGCTGAGGTCCTAGTGTTGTGCCTGGGTCTGGGCCCAGCCTAATCCTCAGGACCCGACCTATAGGTTAGCCCAAAGTCTCAGCCTTGAGTTTGCCAAGGTCACAGCGACCTACTGTACTTTTGGTCTATGCAAGACTGAGACTTTGGCCTGGGCCTAGGCCTAGGCCGAAGCTGCAGATCCCAAATGGACCAGGTAAATGGGGGGCTGTGGGTTATCCTGGCCCTGGCATTTTTCAGGAAGGAGGTCTCGTTTTCATTTTCTGGCAGTTTTTGTTTTTGTTTCTCAAACAATCCATGAACCAAAATTCATGGAAAAAATCATTGTGAAAACAAACTGAAAATTATTATTTTTTTCTCCTGCACATCCCTAACCCCCATGCCTCACCCAAACACAAAGTCAGATAGACAAACAGGACACACAAAAACAGTCACAGACACAGATCAAGACAATAGACAAAGGAAATGTGAAACATGCGAGAACCAAGCCAATGGCCAGTGGACACCTCAGTCAGAATTTGCTAAATCCCTCCAACCAACTTTTACCAACTCACCTACTCTCCTCTCCTCTCCTCTCCTCTCTCCAAATGCCTGACACACCCTCAAAGAGGCAGCTACAAGAAGCCGGTATATATAAACTCAAAAATAATGAGCCATGCACAAATCAACGCATGCTGTTTAAAATTACACGCAATGTGCTGAAACAACATGCAATGCGAAAATTGCCCTCGTGATGCAGTGCACAGGAAATTATCCTAACCAAACCTTTTTTTATTATTATTATGGGTGCTATTTCTGCTTTATTTATAGCATTTTGTTGAATCTAGGCCTAAGTTAGCCAGATGAGTAGCTCCTCCACAAAATGCTCATTTCCCAGATAAGTGGTGGTTGCTAAATGCCTCAGATTCAATAGAGTAGGACTTAGAATTATGGACGAAAAGTATTGGGAATGAACCAGTAGTAAAAAATAACCCAGTGCTCTTCACCTTAAACAGGATATTATAGACGCTGCACAGCTAACAAATATCAGAGATGACCATCATACTAGGCTTCCTCGTAAGGGCTTTCGCCTATTCAACTCGGCCTTATAAATAATCATAGGTCATATTGATGAAACTAATTTTTTAATATTTTTTCTTATGCAATTAAAACTCGCAAAATCATAGGCTGTGTTCAGCCCGAAATCATATTATGCTTTATGCAAATCCATCATTAGAAATTTCAACTTATCTTGAACACTTCGATATGTGAATGGAAATTATCAGTCTTAAGCCATAACGATAATCACAGTGCTGATGACCCATTTGCTAAATGCCGCCAGATATTAATCCACCACATTTAGTCAGATAAGTCCTTACTTATCCATCTAAGTGGCACAGAATAGTGACCGCAATGTGTCTTAAGGTCCACAGCAGGCTTTATTTCTTCTCCATTCACCATTTCACTTCCAGGCCACTAGCAGGGACTTGCTTGTTTAAGCTTTTTACCTTATAAGAACACAAATATCTGTTTTCCAAGTATAGTATATTAAGTGTGAAGTCCAGAACTGGCAGCAAGGTAACTGGTTTTACTTCATTACATGTATGGACTGATAGTGCTGCATTTATTAGAAAAATTGGAAGGACAAGTCCCTAGATGCGTATGATGCCAGAATATATGCCAGGAGGATATAATTATATCCTGAAAAATCAGGGAATAACCATAGAATTTGAATCCAGAGAGTATCTTCTCCTGAACAGTCACAGGAAAATTAGATAGAAAATAAAAGGAAATCACTGCAAAAATAAAAAATCCTATTTGCATGACAAAAAGCACCCAAAAAGATAACCTGTCCCAGCTGCAAGTCAAAGGGCTGTGTTTCATGTCAGCAGAGAGTAGAAGTTGGATATGAGAATCCTATATTGCAAGGTAATAAATTTTTAAGGTTGTGAATTTCCCACAAGGTTTAGAAACCTGATATCAAATGTTCCTGGCACATTAGCAGAATAATTTAAAGCTGTTTGTTGGAGGTTTCCAGCTGATTCTATAATTTATTAGACTAAACTCAAAGAGCTGCTGAGATTAGCACTACCAGCAAAAAGAAAAAAAAAGTACAGCCTTTTTCTTTTTTAGTAGATGAGCAAATGAGTCAGGTTTCATCAGAGACCAAGGAGTAGCTGGGACTTCCCATAGTTTGAAGCATAGTTTAGCTATAAAATGTGAATTTTTTTCAATATGTGGAATTATATTTTATTTTTATCTTCTTGCATGGCCTCTGCTCTGCGGAAGTCCTTGCACTTCCAGATATGCCTGGACTCAGATCTCTTGCTATTTCAACGACTTCTGAAAAGATGCTCATTTAGACTTGCATTAGATGTTTTATGATTTATTTATTTATTTATTTATTTATTTATTTATTGTTATACCGAGTTTCATGACAGGCATCACATCAACCCGGTTTACAATTAACAGAGTGTGTAAAGCATAACATAACTTAAAACAATGTTCTCAGTAAGAACCTTGAACTTTAAATACAGTGAATAAATACAGTGAAAAATGATGATTATTTTTCCAATCAACACCTGAAGTTTAATTGTTATTACTTGTTTTATCTAGCATAGATTTTATGTTTGCACTCTTATTTTTTTTTATATTATTGTTACTATGTTATATTTTGCTTTTAAGCTTATTTTAATACATTAAAGTCATACTTATTATGCATTTTGCTTTTCTTGCTTTGTATTATCTCATGTTTTTACTTTTTAGGCACTGCTATTTGTTGCACTCGGGGGTGGACCCTTGTCCTGGGGCAAGGATGGAATGGCTCCTGAAAGGGAACAGGAGGTAACTTGCCCCAGGGGGCAGAACACTGGAGGAGACAGAGGCTAGGTAGAGCTTCACCGCTGAAAGCCTGAGGTCCCCCCGGGAGGAGCCTGTAGGGACCCAGGCCACTTGGACTTAGGTGGGCCTCGCAGGATATCCTGGGAGTATGGAAGTCCGGCATGCCCACAGACACAGAAGGAGCGTGGTCGGGTTCGAGCTGGAGCAGGGAGAACCAGAACAAAGTTGGTGATGACAAGGCAAGGAACAGAGCCAGAATCTGGAGATGAGGTCAGGCAGGCGAAAGGTCAATGTCCATAGGTCAGTCCGAGGAGAAGTCAATTAGGCAAGGGTCAGATACCGGAGGTCAGACAAAGTCAGAGGCAAACAGAGGTCGTGAAGCAGGCAGCAGGCAAGCGAGCAGGTCAGGAGCAGGCTGAGGTCTTGAGGCAGGCAGCAGACAGGTGTGCGGGTCTGGAGCAAGCTGAGATCTTGAGCCAGGTGGCAGACAGACAGGCAAGTCAGGAACTAGCTGAGGTTGTAGACAGGCAGCAAGCAGGCAGGACAGGATCAAGCTGAGGTCAGTACCAGAAAGTCAGTCTGAGGGTACTACCTGGGTAGACAGACAGACGAACACAGGAAAAGGCAGGACTCAGGAACATGGATGCAGGAACAAGTCAGGAACGGAACTGGAACAGAAGGATCCTGGAACGAGACTAGGAACAAGCAGGAACAAGTGCAGAGACAATCCAGCATATAAGCCGGTCCGATTGCCATGGCAAGGAAGTAGAGGCAGGAACTTCCTTATATTGTTAGATCAATCAGGGCACACCGCGGAGCCAAGACCCGTCCTAGGTCCTACAAGTATCCGGGCAGTCCGTGCGCTAGTGTGTAGGGGCATGGCTAGCATGGCAAGAGACGCCGAACCTCGGCGTGAGGCCTGGCGCACAGAAGAAGGCCTGGCAATCACCGCCGTGGGACGCCGGGGCCTAGCTGGGCTAGCAACTACCACGAGGGACGTCATCCCGGGACCTGCTGATGAACTATTCAGGTGAGCAGTCCCATGTGTGGGATGGCCGCGGGTGGAGTTCATAACAGTACCCCTTTCTAGGCCTCCCCCTAAGTGGCTGTTGTTTCTCAGGGTGCATTCTATGGAAGGTCTTCAGAAGATCCTTATCGAGGATGTTTTGGGATAGTTCCCATGAATTCTCCTCAGTCCCATAGCCCTCCCAGGCTATGAGATATTCCCACTTGCCTCAGCGTCGCTGAACGTCGAGGACCTCTCTTACCTGGAGAGACGTGTCTGGTTCTGCAGAGACACGTGGAGCAGGAGGGTCTTTTTGAGAAGGACAGGAGAGAACCAATGGCTTCAACAGGGACACGTGAAACGTGTTGTGGATACCCAATAAACGAGGTAACTGGAGATGATACGAAACAGTTCCCACTCTTCTAATTACCGGAAACAATCCTATGTATTTGGGAGCCAGACAATGAGAAGGTAGCCTTAGGCAAATGTGTTGACCACTCAACCATACTTTCTGGCCTGGACAAAAGAGTAGAGCAGGTCGTCTATGAAGATCAGAGGTGCATTTGGAGCGTTCTGCGACTTGCGCCAGTTGCTCCTTTACACGGGTCCTCTCGTGGCGAATTGTTTGAGCCATGGATTGAGCCGCTGGAGATGGAACCGTCAAAGGTACAGAAAGAGGCAGTCAGGGCTGCTGTCCAAATACTATTGCAAACAGAGATGTGTCGGTAGCTGCTGCGACATGAGTGTTGTGCGACAGCTCGGCCCAGGGGAGGATCTCTGACCAATTGTCTTGCTGACCATTAACGTAGGAACGTAGAAATGTCTTCAAGGTCTGATTGGTCCTCTCAGCCTGCCCATTAGCCTGAGGATGATAGGCCGACGTATAATTCAGGGTAATATTGAACCTTTGGCACAAGGAATGCCAATACTTGGCGGCAAACTGTGGTCCCCGGTCGGATACAATCTCCTTGGGGAGTCCATGAAGACAAAAGATATTCTTCAGAAAAAGTCTGGCAAGTTCTGGGGCTGAAGGAAGACCCAGCAGAGGGATAAAGTGTCCCATTTTTTAGAAGTGGTTGATGACGACCCATATCACTGTGTTATTCTGGGAAGCAGGCAGATCCGTGATAAAATCTGTAGAAATGCTGGACCATGGTTCAGTAGGAGCTGGGAGAGGCTGAAGCAAGCCCCAAGTCTTCCCCTTAGGTTGTTTTTGATGAGCACAAGTGGGACATGAGTCCACTTAGTTTTGTGAGTCTTGTATCATAATAGGCCACCAATAATGCCTTCTCAGCATCTCCAAGGTCCGAGCACGACCAGGGTGGCCTGCCAGTTTGGAATTGTGAGCCCACCTTAAAACATGATCACTGTGGTAGTCGCAGCCAGGAAAATATAAGCAAGGTCAATGATGAAGCTGGGGACCTCTGGAACGTCCTCCGGCTCAAAGGATCTGGAGAGTGCACCAGCGCACAAGTTCTTAGAACAAGGCAGAAACAAAAGTTGAAGTTGAACCTCTCAAAGAACAAAGCCCACCGGGCCTGACAGGGATTCAGAAGTTGATCTTCTTTGAGATGTTTGAGGTTCTTGTGGTCCGTGAAGATGGTGAACTTATGTTGCGCCCCTTCCAACCAGGGGCGCCACTCCTGAAGCGCCAATTTGACCGCAAGAATTTTGCAGTCGCCGATGGTGTAACGTTGCTTTGTGGGAGAAAATGTTTGAGGGTAAAACGGGCAGGGTACTAGCTTTCCTGTAGGAGAACGTTGACTCAGGACAGCACCAGCACCGACCGCTGAGGCGTCAACCTCCACAATAAATGGACGTCTGGGATCAGGGTGGAAGAGACAAAGATTGGAGCTGAAGACCTCTTTAATTCTCTGAAAGGCAGCAATTGCTTTAGGCATCCAAACTCGGGTGTTGGCCCCCTTCCTAGTCATAACAGTGAGTGGGGCAACTATCAAAGAGTAGTTTGCAATGAAGCTCCGGTAATAATTAGTGAATCCTAGGAAGTGCTGTAATGCCCGGAGGCCTATTGGCTGAGGCCAGTCACGGATTCCCTGAAGCTTCTCTGGATCCATTGAGAATCCATGATCAGAGATGATGTATCCCAAAAAGGGTAAGCGGTTCCACTCAAACAAGCATTTTTCTAGCTTTGTATACAGGTGATTCTCCCTCAGATGTTGGAGAACAATGCAGATGTGTTCACAATGTGACTCTAAATCCTTAGAAAAAATCAGGATCTCATCGAGGTAGACGACTACAAAATTGTACAGGAGATCTTGGAAGATTTCATTCATGAGGCGCTGAAAGACGGCTAGGGTGTTACATAACCCAAAATGCATTACCACGTATTCGTGGTGGCCATCTCTAGTATTAAACGCAGTCTTCCAGATATCATTGAGTTGAATGTGTACCAAATTCTACACACCTATCAGATGCCCCTTCAAGGCGATCAAACAGTTCGTTGATAAGGGGTAATGGGTAGCAATCCTTACGAGTTATCATGTTGAGACCCCTGTAATCAATACAGGGACGGAGTCCACTGTCCTTTTTCTTCACAAAGAAGAACCCCGCTCCTGCGGGGAAATCAGATGGATGAATGAAGCCCTTTTCAAGATTTTCTTTAATATACTCCGACATGGCCTGGGTCTCAGGCTGAGACAATGGGTAGGTTCTGTCTTTGGGAGGTGAGGTACCTGCAGGAGTTCAATAGGACAGTTGAACTTGCGTAATGGGGGTAAGGTATCCGCTTTCTGTTTAAAGAATACATCACTGAAGTCAGACTACTATGGAGGCAAACCTGGAAGTTGAACCGATTTCAAGACAGGTGTCACAGGAGATACTGGATGCAGACAAGTCTTGTGGCATTTGGACCCCACTGCACCAATTGCAGGGACTGCCAATCAAACTGAATTTGGGCCTGGAGCCAGGGAAGCCCCAGGATCACTGGATGGGTAGAGCGTTTTAGGACATAGAAGGATGTCTCTTCCTGATGAAGAGTACCCATAGTGAGATGGATTGCCACTGTCTGGTGATTAATGAGAACTGAAAGATGGTCCCCCTGGATGGAAGTGATACGAAGACTCACCTCAAGTGGTTGAAGAGGTATTTTCAGAAGTTTGACGATGTCGTCCGTAATGAAGCTACCGCTCGCTCCGGTATCGATGAGAGCAGTGATCGCGAAGGTGTGGGCCTTAATGCCCAAGATACAGAAATCAAGAGTTGAGGGCCAGAAACAGTCGTGCCCAAACTCGAGACCCCCGATGGGCTTAGGCGTTGCAGTTTCCCGGCCGGATGGGACAACATTGCAGACGATATCCAGAAGTGCCACAGTAAAGGCAGAGCCCTTCCTTTCTCCGACAGAGATTTTCGGTCATGGATAATCACCCGCGATTCACCTCCATGGGTTCCATGGTGGAGGAAGGTGGTAACACCATAACCTTCACTGGAAAGTGGGATGCACTTGTGGGTCATGCGGCAGGAGGGCGTGGAGCCTTTACTTCTAGGCGACTTTGCCGGAGGTGATGATCAATCCTACTGGCAAGAGAGATCAGATCCTCTAGAGACGTGGAAGTCTCACGGACAGCGAGCTCATCCTTTAGAGCACTAGAGAGTCCATCTAGGAAGATGGATTGCAGACAATCTTCTTGTCACCCAAGTTCTGTGGCCAAGGTCCAAAACTCCACTATATTTCGGAGAGGGTCCTTGACCCTTGACGGAGGTGGAGTAAATTTTGACTGGCAACAGCCATACGACCTGGGTCTCCGAAGGTCTGCTTGAACAGAGTAATGAAGTCCAATAACTTGGAAAGAATGGGGTCAGAATGTTCCCATAAGGGAGAGGCCCATGCCAGAGCCTTCCCTTCCAACCGGGACAGAATGAAGGTGACTTTGGTAATCTCCTTCAAAAACAATGAGGGTTGCAGTGTGAACTGCATAAAGCACTGATTAAGGAAGCCATGACAGGAGTGTGGATCCCCATTGTACCTGGGGGGTTTAGGAAGTGCCAAAGTTGCTTTGGGAAGCATTGCGACCGAGTGGTCCACCGGATTGGCCATTGCTGTGTCTTGTAATTGAGAACGCAGTTCTTCCATCGAAGAGGCCAGCATCTCTAAAGCTTGATGATGTTGCTTTACCGTGGCAGCCAGTCCTGGTAGGGCCCTGGAGGTGGGAGACTCCGCAGAGTCCATGGCTTTGGCAACCTGTTGCGCTCTGAGGTGGGCCCTTGTCCTGGGGCAAGGATGGAATGGCTCCTGAAAGGGAACAGGAGGTAACTGACCCCAGGGAGCGGAGCACTGGAGAAGACAGAGGCTAGGTAGAGCTTCACCACTGGAAGCCCGAGGTCTCTCCCGGGAGGAGCCCATAAGGGACCCAGGCTGCTTGGACTTAGGTGGGCCTCGCAGGGTCTCTTGGGAGTATGGAAGTCTGGCATGCCCACAGACACAGAAGGAGCATGGTCGGGTTCGAGCTGGAGCAGGGAGTTGGTGTTGACAAGGCAAGGAACAGAGCCAGAATCTGGAGATGAGGTCAGTCAGGCGAAAGGTCAATATCCATAGGTTAGTCCAAGGAGTAGTCAATGAGGCAAGGGTCAGATTCCGGAGGTCAGATGAAGTCAGAGGAAAACAGAGGTCTTGAAGCAGGTGGCAGACAGACATGCAAGTCAGGAACTAGCTGAGGTCGTAGACATGCGGCAGGCAGGACAGGAGCAAGCCAAGGTCAGTACCAGAAAGTCAGTCCGAGGGTCCTACCTGGATAGACAGACAGACGAACACATAAACAGGCAAGACTCAGGAACATGGATGCAGGAACAAGTCAGGAATGGAAATGGAACAGAAGGATCCTGGAACGAAACTAGGAATAAGCAGGAACAAGTGCAGAGACAATCTAGCATACAAGCTGACTTCACAATGCAGCAGTACACTGTACTACAAAAACCGTGTTGCAAGTTAAGATTCCATGAAATACATGTTGCTGCCACCATCTGTTCTTCCTGATAGTGACATCAAAGAGACACGTACTGTGCGATGCTTTGTAGGCTAGCTAGAATGGTGTACCTTGCAAGCCCTCCCCAGTGAACCCCATTCTACCACTCACAAGTGTGTAACATAGGTCCACCAAACTGCTGCCACCTCAGCTCCTCCTGGAGCTTTGAGAGCTGCAGCTGTCGAAATGCTATAAATGGTAAATAAATGTGAACCTTAAGAACTCATATGTGAAAGGTTGGGGTACACAGTGAACAAATAGGCCTGTTACAGCCTTATTCCAAGGTGCTGAAGCATATGTATGTGAGGTGCTACACCAGTACTGGGCCAGCTAACTGACACATGGCCATGGCCACACAGATGGCACACCACAGCCTCAGCACTTAGAGATAGGAATTTCAATAGCATACACATAGACTGCATATGTAGATCCAGTCCTGGTCTTACTGCCATGCATGTCACACCTAAAGGCTAATCCCATGAAATGCCTGCATGTTATGGCTTCCAAGCCAGCACAGGATTTAAAACTTACAACATACTTAGCAAGAGTTATGCACACATGATAGCGCTGTAGTTGCACCCCTTCCATTTCTGCCTTGATGAAAGTTGCATTGCAATGTGGTGACATAGACACTGTGCACAGCTCCTTACCAGCTAGCCGCCTTCTTGTGGTTTGCACGCACCCCGACTCATAGGCACCTGATTACGCCTAGCTATGCAATTTCTAAAAGATATTGTGAAAAAGGTGAGGGCCTTGTCTGCCGTGATGTCATGTATGTTGTGTTAGCTTTCTTGGTGAGCCTACAGCAGGATGCCCATCATGCTCAGTGAAGAGAGGATTAGGGATCAAATTGAGTCCTGCCTCCATCTGACATTTGCACTGACAAATGACAGGTCACTGTCACAATTTATTTTGTAACCACTCTTCCAGCATCCACATCGATAAAGAACAAAGGTAAATGTCATACAGGCTGATGGTAAGGTGTGTTTGAACCTCCTGTCTTCAGCTCTCCCCTCACATGTATCGTTACTCAGATAGAAAGAAGTCACGTGCGTGCAAGGACATTGTGCCTTATGCATCAATTACATTAATAAAATGCAGTTGTATGCACATAAGTATGACCAGTCAACATATGTTGATTATTGCCCTTTTACATATGCCAACAATCTCTTACAATGCATCTGTGAAATATGGGCAAGCACATAGGCTGAGCAGTCCTGCCCCAAATTGTTGCTGACAGTTTCTTTGCCAAACGGCACACATTCCCATGCTTTCATGCTTGAATGCCCTTGCTGATGCCTATTCGTGTCACCACTTCTGGGGAATCTGGAAAAGCTGCTATCCTCTAGTGCTGCAAGTCACTTCCACTGCTTGTTGTGAGCATACCAGGTCTGCTGCTCCACTGGGAATGAAGTGCTCTGTGCATAGCATTAGGGATAGAGAAAATCTTGTCAGCTGAAGAGGTCATGAGCTTATTAGCTGCCCACACGGTCAAGGCACATAGTGGTGAATGAACCGCCCTGCTGCTCACAGAGCTGTAATGTCATTGGCATGCTGGCTTATGCCCTTTCTGCGTTGCGGTCTTGCCAGACCCACATTTAGTGCTACCTAAGCCCTTCAGGTGCCCAAGGCACTACCTCACACTAAGTCAGTATGAGGTATGCCTCAAACACAATCGGGTAGATTTTAAAAGGGTTACGCACATAAGTAATGCGCGTAACCATTTAAATCCCTCCTGAGCGCGCCGAGCCTATTTTGCATAGGCTCTGCGGCGCGCACAAGCCCCGGGATGCGTGTAAGTCCCGGGGCTTTGCTAGAAGGCGTGTCAGGGGCGTGTCAGGGGGCGTCGGGGCGGCACGATGTTCGTGGCATTCCGGGGGCGTGGTTCCAGCCCGGGGCCATTTCGGGGGCATGGCTGAGGCCTCCGAAATTGCTCCTGGGCCGTGGGAATCTCGCGCGGTGGCCAACCGGCACGCGCGAGTTACTCCTGCCTGAGGCAGGCGTAACTTTTGCGATAAAGGTAGGGGGGTGTAGATAGGGCTGGGGGGGTGGGTTAGGTAGGGGAAGTGAGAGCCATGTATTTCTGATCCAAAAGTATGCACATAAGGGTACATTTTAAAAGGGGGCGCATTGATTTTATAACATGAGTGTGGCAACATGTGCCTCAGAGGGAACAGAGGAAGGCTGCGCGGCTCAGCGCTCGCAAGTTGCACAATTGTGCACCCCCTTGCATGCGCCGACTCTGGATTTTATAACATGTGCACGGCTGCACGCGCATGTTATAAAATCGGGAGTAGATTTGTGCGCGCTGGGTTGCGCACACCAATCTACGCCCGCACGTAACTCTTAATATCCGACCATATGTAAATAAACTCCCAGAATAAAGATGGTCATTTTTAAAATGGCGGGCAGGTGCACATACACATGCATTCATCAGCCCACACCCAGGGTTGCGGTTATTTTATAATATTCACACCTATATACGCACATGTTTTAAATTAGCACATGTGCGCTGAATTTTAAAAGGGCGTATGCCTGTGCGCGCAAATCCCACTTCTACTGAGTAAGTTGGGAGCATTTTAAAAGGGACGCTCACTGATGCATTAGCCACTTTTCCAGTTTGAACCCAGTTTGCCCAGTTAAAAGATAGGCCCTCCAACCTCCCCCCCCCCCCCCAGTTGGATAGCCTGTACACCCTTCAGTTACCCAAGACCCTTTAAACCTCTGCAAATTGGCTCATTATTTATTTTTTTTTTGAGGGACATACATACACGCCATCCATAGCAGAAGTACTATTACGTGGTGCAGGATCTCGGTGCACTCCGGGCTGCAGAAGTATTTATGTGGAAATTTCTGGTTAAAGTCCTGAAATGCCCATGCACAGCCCACGCCCTGCCCCTCCTTGAGAAGTTTTGAGACGTGTGCATAGCAGCATTTATGCACGCATCCAGACAACTTTTAAAATCTGCTTAGCTCATAAGCACGACATATTTGTGTATCCTCTAATTTTGGAATGCGTCCGGCTTTTAAAATCACTTTTAAATGCATAGGCAGGTTTTGGTTTTTTTTTTTTATAAAGGGTGTGCATGTGCTTAGAATCACCAATTCACCAATGCCTCCAATGGTTCACCCAGTCAGCTCCAGTCTGAATCCCCACCAAGTTTCCCATCTCCCATCCAGAAGCTGCTAACAATAGACAGGTCCAGTGTCACTTGCACAAGTCAATTAGCAGGTATAAATGTGTACAAACAAGTTTGGTAATGTATATTTGTATATCTCTTACAAAATAGCAACTACCGTGCACATTTGTGAACTCCACCCAGGATACGTCTATTCTGCTCCTTTTTTCCTTGCTAAAATGCTTTTGTGAAATAAAAATATACGCGTACTCTTGACTTTTATAAAATAAGATATCAACGCATACATGCTACGTTTGCACGTATATAACTCTTTTAAAATTACCTCCCTGTTGTACAGCATTTACATATATTTAGTTGCAAATTTATCAGTTCTGTAAGAACATATCAGAATAAATATGGAATTTCTGAGACAAAACAGATAATATTTTATGACAGTAACTTTCAAAGTGGCAGGCAGATGCACATGTGTGCATGTTCATGGGCCCACGCCCAGGGACGCAGCCATTTTATAACATATACAGGTAAATGCAAGTATGTTATAAAATAGCCTGACCATGTGCACATGTTTGCTCAATGTTAAGTGGACATGTGCCTGTGCATGCAAATGCAGATTCTACTGCTTAAGTGGGGGGACTTTAAAAGGCACGTGTGCCAACACCATTGCCAGTTTTCCCAGTTCATTCCCAGTTCACCCAGTTAAGGGATAGGAGTTCCAAACCCCCTAGTTTAATAGCCTCCCTTTCCCACTGTTAGCCGCATTTCTTGTGATTCTGCTGGTCATGCAGCCTCCCAGTCACCAGAGGTCCTCGGGGAGTCTCTCCTATCCTCTCTAGCTATAGTTTCTGTGACCTCATGACCAGCAGGGCCCTGCTTCTGGGTATGCTCAGGGCCTTGTCATTGAGTCTCTTCGGCTCCCTGCTTGGCTCCGCATCTTGGAACGCTTTGTGGCTTTCCTAAGCCTTCTGTTTCAAGTGTGCTCTATGGCTTTCACAAGCCTTCTGTTCCAGTCTTGCTTTGTGGCTTTTGTAAGCCTTCTGTTCCACTCTGTATTGCTCAGAGGCCTCCCTAGCCCTTTCCTCTTACCTGCCTGATCTAGTCTTTGGAATGTTGGTGATGTGAATCTCCCACCCCGGCCCTGTGGGAGTGCAAGCAATGCACTTGTGCAAAACCCATGTCTCGATGGACTTGTTTTGGTTGAGGGGGGAGGTGGTTGGTATAGGCTGAAGATATCCTAGCTTGGTTCTGTCTTGCCCTGTAGCCCTGGATTGTTCCCATGGAGGTTCCCCAGTCTAGCTGGGCCTTGCACTACAACACTGATCTGCCTAGGTTTTTTTTTTTTTTTTGCTTTCTAACTTATACATCATCTGTAGCGGAAGTAAAGTTATGCAGCAAGGGTTCTCAGTGCACTAATGCGTACAAGTCTTTACATGTTAATGTCATGTTAAAATCCTGAAATGCCCATGCCCTGCCCAGACCACACCCACACTCCGCTCCTTTTTGGAAACTTTTCATTTCATTTGCATGTACGCGTGTATACAGGCAGCTTTTAAAATCTGCTCAGCGTACCAGCCCTACATATTCACAAATCCCTTAATTTTGGCTCACACCAGGCTTTTAAATTTCACCTTTATATGTTTAGGTATGGCTGCTGAATACTAAAGAATAGGTCATTATTGCTAAATCAGACATTTCTTCTATGAACATTGAAAAAGAGTTTGACCTACAGTATATGTGGATATTCATCTGTATATTTCATGGTCTGCAACTTCATTCTTAAAATGGGACTGTGGAGCATTTGCAGGATCAAAACTTTCAAAGTCTAATTTTAAAGTACAGTGAGACTTTTTTAGTAACCAAGCTGAATGCAGCATTTAGGGAATAATTTTCAACAGGATGCTTTGCTGCAAAGTTCATAGTTATTTTGTATTAGGAATGTACAGGGAAAATATTTTGTTTCTTTTTGTCTATTTATTTATTTATTTGTTTTTATATATTAACATTCGGTCGAGATATCACATCGGTTTGCATATAACTGTAAAGGCAAATAAGACATGGGTAGCTTATTTTACAATATAACTTAGAGAATTAGATACCTTAGTACAAGATAACAGAGAATATAACTGTAAAGGCTTGGTTTGGTTTTCATTTCAGGTGGGTTTTTAAAATTCATGTTTGTTTAATGTTTAGGTCATTTTGTTTCATTTATTGAACCAAAATAAATATTAAGCAAAGGAAAAACACCCTGAAACAAAAAGAAACTGCCCTCCTCCCCCCCATCCCTCTGACTCTAAAGCAATATTAGCTCCTCACCAGATGTTCACCCTAAGCCTACTTTCCCCCAGAGGTCTCGTCCCCTTTTCTGAGATCTACAAAATAGGAAAAGGCAGGAGTAAGTCCCAGCCACTCCCAGCTCTGCTGAGTTCTGGTTTGAAACTTGGTATCAACTTGGCACCAATCTCTGTTCAGACCAGTGCCATGTATAAAAGTATTTCAGCAGGTCAGGGGCAAGAGGAGATCTCTTCTGCCACTATCTTAGTGGAAGGAACCTGTTTTAGCATGGGTTTTATTACATCGGGCCACATATTTGTAAGCACCAAGTCCACCATGCCCCTTCACATGATGAATCTGTTACCGGTTGCTTGAACAGGTCTTCCTGCAGGTGGACAATGAAATGCTAAGAAAAATTAGGGAAGCTAACCAAATTGGTAGTGCAGTAATAACAGGAAATTTCAATTATCCCAATATAGACTGGGTAAGTGAAACATCAGAACATGATGGAAAGATAAAGTTCCTGGATGAATAAATGACAGTTTTATGGAGCAATTGGTTCAGGAACTGACAAAAGAGGGAGCAATTTTAGATCTAATTCTCAGTGGAGCACAGGATTTGGTGAGAGAGAACGGTGGTGGGGCCACTTGGCAATAGTAAACATAATGGAGCAACCCTTGAAAACCTGCCACTTCTCCCCCTGCATGCGCCGAGCCTATCTTGCATAGGTTTGGCAGCACACGCAAGCCCCGGGACGTGTGTATGTCCTGGGGCTGCAAAAAATGGGAGGTCCGGGGGCGGGGCAATGGGCGGGGCATACCCTGGGGCATAGGAGGGGTGGCAAAAACCTCCTCACCAACTCAAAATTGGCAAAACCTTATCTCATAGTCCAAAACTCTCCTCTGGAGGGGACCACTGTCACTGAAGATCTGCCTCTCCCCAAGACAAGGTTCTATCAGGTCTCCAGTTTCCTAGCCTCCAGATCCGGGGACACTGCCAACATTAAAATGAGAAGACTTCCACTCCAATGTGATCCAGACTTGCAGAGAGTGCACAGAAAGAAACTGCCTTCAAAGAATATACTCAGTGAGGGGATAGGCCTCACTTTAAAAAGAAAACATGAAGAGCTCCTTACTCCTCAAATGCCAACCAAAAATGCCACATCTCACCTATTCCTAGCCCCCACTTAAGGGGAAAAAAGTCCACCCACCCCTGACAGCCTCTGGAGGAGGTTCTAAGTGGTATTTCCTTCTAGATAATTCTAAAGATAAGAACTAGGGCCATCTAGTGACTAACCGGGAGGGGGGGGGGGGGTGTCACCACACCCCAGATATGTCTTGTCAGACAAATACGATCTATTTCTTTGATTGGTTTACCCGAGAATGTTAAATGGATATCAGTAAATCCTTTGGCATGATTCTGCAAAGGCAACTTCTAAATAAACTGAATGCCTTTGGTAAGGGCCCTAAAGTGACTAAGGGGTAGATTTTAAAAAGCATTTACTCGAGCAAAACTGGTTTTTGCTCGAGTAAATACACTTTACTCAAGTAAGTGGGCTTTTCAAAATTGCTACAATATATGCCATTGAATTGTCCATAGGATTTACTCAAGTAAGTGCACTTTACTCGAGTAAATAGCTTTTAAAAATTGCTACGATAGTATGTCACATTTACATGCGTAACTCCTTTGAAAATGACCCCCTAAGTGAATTAGAAACTTTTTGAGTGGGAAATAAAAAAGTGTGGTGGCAATTGGAGCTCATTTTAAGTAAAGGAGCATAATTAGAAGTATGCTGCAGGGATCTGTTCTTGGACCAGTTTTTTTCAATACTTTCAAAAGTAATATTGCAGAAAGACTATTGGGGAAAGATTTGCCTTTTTGTGGATGATATAAAAATCTACAGCAGGGTTGTCAATCAGGAAAGTGAGGAAACCATGAGGAGGTATCTAGTGAAGCTTGAGTAATGGTCTAAAGTCTGAGCACTAATATTTAATGCTAAAAAATGCAGGATCAAAAACTCAAAGCAGCAGTACTGTATAGGGGGTACAATTCTTCTATGCATGAAAGAAGAGCAGGATCTAGAGGTGATCATATCTTATGATCTCAAGGTGGTCAAACAGGTGGATAAGGCAATGACGAAAGCCATAAAGATGCCTGAATGCATAGCGAGAGGAATGGTTAGCAGATGAATAAGGAGGTGATATTGCCCACGTATAAGTCCCAGGAGAAACCTTATATGGATGGAATACTGTGTACAGTTCTGGAGTCCACACCTTTAAAAGGTAATAGACAGGATGGAGTTTGACAAGAGGGTGGCTACTATAATAGTTAATGGTCTTCATTATAAAGCACATGGGGACAGACTTAAAGATCTAAGCTTGTATACCCTATAGGAAAGACTAGATAAGGGAGACAGAAGAATAGAGACATTTAAATACCTAAGAGATATCAATGCACAGAAGGTGGATTTATTTCAATGGAAAGGAGGCTCTAGAACTAGGAGTCATATGATGAGGATGAAAGTAGGTAGACTGAAGACTAATCTAAGGATGTATTTCTTTACAGAAAAGGTGGGGGATAGATTCAAACTATAATAACCACCCCCTGGATTCAAGAAACCCATATGACAAGCACAGGGGATCTCTGAGGGAGTGGTTCGAATGTACATCTGAGCAGTTGTATGGATGAGCAAACTAGGTTGGCTGTGTGGTCTTTTTCTGCCTTCATGGTTCTATTGTTTCTATTTACAGTGTTGCTTTTTCATGTGTAGGATTGGTAATACTTGAATTCTGGGAGTTAGTGCTGTTCTGGTATTTCAGGTTTGCTATATACGTTCTAATGACTTCATTTTAAAAAGAATTAGGCACTCACAATTAGCAAATATATGCATGCGTAGCTTGTATTTGCATACATGCCATTTTAAGTTTTCCCAAGATTCCTGGGACTTCTGATAGAGACACATTAAAGAAGTATTTCATTGAAATACTTCTTTAATGCTGATGCTAATCCCCTTATTGGTAAACTTTATTTCTTGCCAATTTGGAGAAAAGATGGAAGCTCTACTTCACCTTTATTGGGGTCCCCAGCCTCTGACTCTCCACTGGACATATCTGCCATGTTAGAGAGTTCCATTGCAGAGGTGAGAGAAAGAAAACCTCTCCCGGTATCCTTTGTCGTTGATCAAGATTTGAACATGATTTTGAAGTTGTATTTTCAAAAAGCTCAACGTTCTATGGTGAACACATTTGGATTTATCCTGATTTTGTGGAATCGACTCAGGAAATAAGGAGAATGTGTCTTGTATTTTGTCAGGAAGTATTGTCCTTTAGTGCAACTGTTTTGCTCACATATCCATGAAATTGTATAATTACATATGCTAGAAATAGATATCAATTTTTGGTTCATGACCAAGTACATTTTTTTCTTGATCAAAAATAAATGTGTCTCTAATGGCTAAGTTCTTCAAGGGTGCTATAGATAGATACCATATTCCATAACCATATAGCATGCTGTGGTTTGTTCTTCTTTTTTTTATTTTTATTTTCTTTATTAAGAATCATCCTATAATGCCTATATCACCACCCTTGATTGTATTGTGATCTAAGGCTTATAAGAAATGGTTTGTTCATTTTTTTGCTTTATAATTAGCATGTTTTTTTCTTTATGCCTTTTCTTTTGCAAGTGATTGTGGCATGTATATTTGAAAAGTACAAATTAAAAAAAATAAAGAACTAATCATCAAAAGTATGCACATATTTTTGGTTTTATACGCACATTTACCTGCGCAAAAAATGTGCAGTCTAGAGGAGTTCTGGGGTGCGGCCAAGAGGCACGTGCATAAGATGCTATTTTATAAGAGATTTAAATGAATAAATTAGGCAATATATTTGTGCAATTTTGCACCTGATAATTAACTGGCATAATTGGTATCAGAACTGTGTGTCATCTGCTATTTTGGGGTGAGAGGACTGGGTCAACTGGATTCAGGATGAAGTAGTAGGAGACCCTCAGTGAACTGGAGACCCACTGAGTGAACTGGTAGAGGTATTGGCAAACTTGGTGATTTCAAGAACATGTGCAAATTTTAAAATATATCTACTTCTACGTGTAAATCAGGGTTTTATACGAACATATATGTGCATATGTTTTTAAAATAGGTAGACAAAGAGTGTGCTTTCAGTGTATAGCAAACAATTTCATATACTGAAACATAGACAGGTATGTTGTGGATGGATATTCACGTATTTTATAATCTGTGTGTACCAAATATGCACAGATTATAAAGTAGTATTGTACATCTCCATGTGTCCCTATATGCATGTCTATGGGGCTGCATGGAGATCTTTGAAAGTTATCCTTTAAGTGACTTTTTTGCATGGTCTTTATTATTTCATAAAATGCCTGATAATAGAAAGAATCTGAGCCACTGTTTCTGAGGTGACAACAGAATTGGACATTTTTTTGGTATGGTCAGTATTAAGAAGCAACAACCAATTTTGGTCCAAACAGGGATTTCAGAGATTCTCTGTAGCCAGTGCAGTATGTGCTGCTTTTAATTTATTTCTTGGATTTTTTTTTTTTAGTCCCTCAAAATCCCACTTGCTCTTGCTACACATTAAGGATTTTAAAGATGGTCTCATCTAGCATCACCATGACACTAGTCTCAGTGCAGGCCTGTGCCATTTTCTAGTACACTTGGGCCGTTAAAGAAAATGACACTATGTAAATTTATGTAAATAAGTTCACTTTGAAAATTATCCAAAACCAAATCTACCCACAGTCAATTACACCTGCAAAAATGTACACACAATTTTTCAATAAATGAATGGGCCCAAGCCTCCATGCCCGGGGCCCACAAGTAACCTTGTGCCATGCATGGTGGCTCGGTCGTGTCCAATCACCGGCATGATCCCCCCCTTTGTCCGGCCACCCAGAGTGATGGTGATGCAACCGGGCCGGGGGGGGGGGGGGGGTAGAGCATGCAAGCAGTGGTTGCGGGGTAGTGTTGTCATGGCTCCTTTAAAGGGCCATGATGGAGGCACATATGACTCTTAATGAGGCAAGGGTACACTCTACCTTATGCCTGTGACAGTTACGTGGGCCGGTAGGGGCATTTCAGACATGGTACAGCCACACATCATGGCCCAGATCAGCAGTGGACTGGCGCTGTGGGACAGGGTGTTCCTTACGCCGGAGGTCGGGGGCTCCCTTGCTTTGGGATGAGGCGGGGGGGCCCTGGTTCAATGCTGCCTTGCTTGGTTATCACGGCGGGTGGCAGAGGTGGTGATGTAGCTTGGTATTGTATGCTGCTTTGTTTGGTTATCGTGGCGGGCGGCAGAGGTGGTGGTGTAGCCTGGTCTTGGCAGCTGCCATACCAGCCCGGATACCAGTCTTTGGCCAGGGGTATATAGATAGATAGATATATTATGGGGTAGATTTTAGAAAAGTGTGCCTGCGTGTACTTTTGTTCGCGCACCAGGCGCAAACAAAAGTACGCCGGATTTTATAAGATACACGCATATCTAATAAAATCTGGGGTCGGCGCATGCAAGGGAGTGCATATTTGTGCGCGCGCTGCCCGTTCCCTCCGAGGCCGCTCCGAAATCAGAGCGGCCTTGGAGGGAACTTTCCTTCGGCCTCCTCCCACCTTCCCCTTCCTTCCCCCACCTAACCCACGCCCCCCCCCAGCCCTATCTACACACCCCCACCTTTATCGTGAAAGTTATGCCTGCGCCGGTCGGTTGCCGCCACGCGATTCCCCAGCCCGGGAGAGATTTCGGAGGCCTCGGCCACGCCGCCGAAACGCCCCCGGGCTGGAACCACGCCCCCCCCCCGGAACGCCCCGAATGTTACGCGCGTCCTGGGGCTTGCGCGTGCTGCCGAGCCTATGCAAAATAGGCTCGGCGCGCACGGGGGGGGGGGTTAAAGGGTTACGCGCATAAGTTATGCGCGTAACCCTTTTAAAATCTACCCCTATATGTATATATTGTTAATAAAGCTGCGGCCTTTTGACTCCTTGTCTCTGTCTGTCGTTATCCCATGACATTGGAGAACATGCACAGGTATGGGTATTGGTAAATCGGGGGAGGTGGGAGAGGTTCAAGTACTGACAGTGGGTGGGGATGAAGACGGGACGACACTACAGTTGCAGCAGCTAGAGTTTAATTTAGATGCTTGCTTTCTAATATCCAAAAGTATGCATATAAAAGAATTCCCCCCCCCCCCCCGCAACTAGATCTTTGAGAACTCTTCTTTTCAGTCCAGCTAAACCTATGTGTGAACAGGGCAAACACAAGTAAGTTTACCTGCATATTAGGCAGGCAATTTTGTAAAATCCACTTCTGCGGATATAACACTTTTACCTGTGGAAACGTCTTTGAAAAAAGCCCGCCCTATTAATGATGCCATTGCGTGTTTTTACTGGATTGTTCTGTGAAGGGCGGCGGGTGGAAGCATCATGATTGTCGAGTTTAAGTATGAAAATCTTGGAGAAGGAAGATGTGCAAGGCATAGCGTGTGCTTAGGATGCCTAGTGCCCTTATTCCAGCCAGAGGCGTAGCTTTGGAAGTGCGCACCCCGCCACCCCTAGCAGCATGGTGGGGTTCCCTTTGAGCCAGTGCCTTAACTGTGCAGAAGTTAGAGGCACTAGAACCACTGCTAGACTAGGAGCCACTGTGCCTTTAAGGAGGCTAACTTGGATGCGAAATATCACTGCCCTTGGGCTAGATGTGTAAACGCCTGAGGTCACCAAAGTCTTTGTTGGCTTTTGGCAGGAATTTATTATCCTCCTCCGCACCCTCCTCTCGGCCTCTTCAAAGTTCACGGTTGCCTAGACTAGGTGAAAGCCTATGCACATAATTTCTATCCAGCAGGCCTGATGGATTAAAACTTGACATAAAGTAGTTGCCTTGACCACAGGGGAAGAATGAGAAACAGCAGACAGGCCAGGGAAGACAGCAAGATACAGAGAGTTTCCAGAAATGAAAAGGGCTTTGTAGTGATAGGAGGGCTTTGTAGTGATAGGAGTGATAGGAGTGATAGGAGCAGGGAAGAGGGCTGGTGACAGTACCCACCCATGGTAACCCTCCCTCCCCCCCAAAAAAAAAACAAAAATAAAAAGGTTATTTCTGGCTGTGCTCCTGGCCACAAGCCTGCGTTCTTTTCATATGCCCCAACTTGGTTCCACATGGCAAACAGTTGCCCTTTCTAGGGCCGTGATCCCTGCATCTTGTGCTGACCCTTTTCCTTCACAATCCCTTCTTGCAGGCATCCTGATGATCCAGTCAGAGATACAGTTTCCTGCTGTTTGCCACTCCGATCTCATAAAGAGCCTCATTAAAACGCACTGCCCCCCCGGGGTTTTGATAGAGAATTTGCTTGCATCTAATCAGCCTAACCTACAAATAAACTGCAGCCTGGGGTCAGAATCAGAGTATATATTTAAACCTCAAAATGTCATATTAAAAAGGACTTTTGTACTGAAGAATACAAAATGTAGTCTTTCTATCCTATTAATTCCTCCAGAAGACAGTCCAGCTGCATGCAAATGATTCTAAAGCATAACTAGGGTCCTTCATGTTCAGTTTAAACTGATTGTCGCTTATAAATTCTCAGATTTTTCCAAAGGTGACAAACGTTTTAAACTGACATTCATCCTAATTTTAGGCTGATTTAAAAACAAACAAAAAAAAAAAAACGCTCTTGAGCTGCAGATGCAGTATTTCAAGGCCTCCAGCCAGTGCTGGAAGTCAGTGTGGGCCAAAGCGTATGCTGTGTTTCCACTCTCGCACCCCACCAGTAAAAACTCTAACCCTCCAGTACCTACCCATGCCATGTTTTAAGTCCCACCTCCTTAACCCCTAAACAGCCAAAGTACCTGCTGTCTGTTGCTGTGAATGCATTTGAAGCAGGTCCTGTCTGCCAGAAGCACTTCCCAGCAGGATCCCTAGCCCTGCGCAAAAGCAGAAGAGCAGTGCTGCAGACATGGGAGCGTCAGTAAGCATCATGCCAAAGGAGAGAGGAGAAGAGTGGAGCCAACACCAGTAAGGATAAATGTTGCAGTACAGGGGGTGGGGGGAAAGGGAAAGAGAGAGAGAGGGAGAGAGAAAGGGAGATGCTCAGTGTGGGGGGAGGGGAAGGGAGGAGACGGACATGCTAGGCAGAGGATGGGGATAGAGATGGGAATGTTGCTGAGTGGGTGAGTGGGAGAATCTTCTTAATAATGTTTTATTGTCCTGGCTTTTGACCACTGTAAAAATATAGGGCCGGATTTTAAATGCCCTGCGCGCGTAAATCCAACCGGATTTACGCGCACAGGGCCCTCGCGCGCTGGCGCGCCTATTTTGCATAGGCCGCCGGCGCGCGCACAGTCCTGGGACGCGCGTAAGTCCCGGGCTTCGTAAAAGGGGCGGGGAGGGAGCGTGTCCGGGGTGTTACCGGGATCAGGGGGCGGTTCAGGGCGGGACCGAGGGCGTGGTGCCGGCCCGGGGGTGTGGTCGAGTCCTCCGGACCAGCCCCCGGGTCGGGTGATGGCGCGCCAGCAGCCCGCTGGTGCGCGCAGATTTACTCCTGCTTTCGGCAGGTGTAAATCTGCAAATAAAGGTAGGGGGGGTTTAGATAGGGCCGGGGGGGTGGGTTAGGTAAGGGAAGGGAGGGGAAGGAGAGGGGAGGCGGAAGGAAAGTTCTCTCTGAGGCCGCTCCGATTTCGGAGCGGCCTCGGAGGGAACAGGCAGTGTGCGCCGGGCTCAACGCGCAGGTTGCACAAATGTGCACCCCCTTGCGCGCACCGACCCCGGATTTTATAAGATACGCGCGGCTACGTGCCAGCGCGTATCCTATATAGCCAGCAATAAAATTACCCTCTTACTGAATCTTGTCTAGTTCCCAGGATACTCATGTCTGTGGCACAGCCTCCCCAGAACCTGTACAGTTCTCTGGATGTCCATAGCCAGCCTCGTACTGCACCATCAAGTCTCTGTCCTCCAGCTATCCCAGATTCTTTTCTGAAAATAATCTGCAGCATGGTGCTTAATCTTACTTACAGCATCCCCAGGAAGCTGGAAGGTTAATGCCATCGTGGATCACCCATGGTCCTGCTGATTGCCCACAAAAGGGAGAAAGAGGACAAGCTGCTCATCTTTTTCCTTTAGGCTTCCTGGTTTCCTCCCACACCGAGGACTGGCTTGCCAGAAAAGCCCAAAGAAGGTCAGGAGACGGGGTTAGAAGAAAATAGTGAGCCCCACCTTGGTCAGGCATTTTTCTTTTTTTTAAGAAATATCCTAAATACTGCATAATCTAGGGTGTTTATGCTCTCTTAATGTGGAACCTAATTCAAATTCCAATTTTTAGAAATACAGCACTGTCACACAAATTTTATCAGGCACATGATACACGCATGCTGGCTCTTCCGTATCAAGCCATGTTTATCCATATGCATAGGAAATCTGTTATTAACAGTTATTTCCAACATTTTGACTAGCACTGATGTCAGACTCATCAGTCTATACTTTCTAGAACCACCACAGGATATTTTTTTTTTTGTAAATTGTTACATTGACTTCCCTCCAGTACAGATTACAGATTATTAGTAAAAGGTCTGTAATATTTTGTGTCCCAAATATTGGTTTGTCAACTAAACAAATGACAAGCATAGTTCTTATCTCAAAAAATGCAATACCTTATACACAGACACAAATCACACATCTGCCTTACTCAGTTGATTTAAAAAAAGAACTGCAACATGAAAACTAAATAGCATCACACAATAAAATCCATGCAAGAAATCAAGAAAGCATCAGAGGAAACTATCTATAGGGAAGGAAAGAGTCACAATTCCTATACTTATCTATAATCCCGTATCGCCCTCTGCACCCTGTCTTCCCAATATTATAGAGGAGTAAGTCTCAGTGAAGCCTCACCATAAGAACATAACATAAGAACATAAGAAATTGCCATGCTGGGTCAGACCAAGGGTCCATCAAGCCTCCCCAGAGGCCATCTTATTTCTTGCCTAGACATATATTTATAATTGGGCTTTTTCATCAGTCCATTACCAGAGCTTGGACCTACTTCATCCTTTTTACCTGAATCTAGAAGACTTCCTTGACTCCAGTATTTGCCTTCAGCATGACCTCTTTCATGTTCCTCTTCCTGCTCATTCCTTGTTTGTATCAGAGGCTACCTTAGTTTTTCATGTCTCACAAGTTACCAGCACCTCTTTTCACTGTCATCTGCCTGGATTGGCTTCTCCAGGTATTACTGTTAATTCTTGGGGCAACTATTGATGATAGTTGTCACATCAAGCTATTGCCAATATGGAACCCAGCAAGCTGACTGCGAGTTTGGCAGCCCAGGGTAAACTCCTGCGAGAGTGGAACTAATGCTTGAAAAGCCTACAGGAGCAAGTTAATATGCTTTCCTAGAACCTCCAACTTGCAGCCTCTGGATTTTAATCACTGCAATTACCTCCTATAGCTCCTGCAACTTAAGAAGCCACAAGTAGAAACCCCACTGTGCTTCCCTCAAGAGTCAAAATCCTACTGAGACTTCTTGAACCAAAACTCTATATTCTTTACCCTGAAGGCTTCCCTTTTTCCTGACCATAAGTCAAGAGTAGCATATATAATTTTGTTACTAACTGGGGAGGGCTCTGACCTGGGCTTTCCTACATTGGGATCCCTTGATTTGGGACTGTGATGCTTTTGTTGTAGCATTTAAATGTATTTTTAATGACCCAGACCACTTTATTTCAGCCTATACTTCCCTTCTCCACATAAAACAAGGGACTATTATTGATGGGCAGTATGCTGTAGAATTCTGAACAATAATGACAGAGATGGACTGGAATAATAAGGCCCTTGTTTAGCCTTCTAGATTGGATTATTTAATTGGATCAAGGATGAGCTAACATTTCAGAGTTGCCTTTAGAGCTGGCTGCCGTGATCTCTTGTGCAGTGGTGTAGCAAGGGGGGCAGGGGAGACAAGGCTCCTGGGTGCTAGTCTGTAAGGGGGTGCTCTGGGGGCAGAAGAAGAGGAGGCCATGGCTGCTGGGGGAGCCCATCCCATCTGGCTGCAGAAGAGAAGGAGGCCTGTGGCCGTCGGCGGAGCCCATTCCATCCAGTGGCAGAAAAGGAGAAGGCCCGCAGCTTCTTAGAGCAGGGGAGCGCCAGCAGCACTCAGCTGGGATATTTCATACCGCAGGCAAGGTGCATGCAGCCACTAGTGGATTTGATTCCACCAGTGGCCGAAAAACAGGGAGAGAGGCTGTGCAGCCACCAGTAGATCTCATCCAGTGGTGGCTGAGCAGAGGACACCCTTCCCCTTGTCTATGCAGGTGCACTATATTAGAATTCGAAAGAGTAGCACATTCTCCATGCTGATCTCGTGATGTATGAAATCACCATGGAGGAAGTGATAGCCCCATGAATGTTTAATATCATGGGGCTGAACAGAGGAAACAGAAATAGCAATGAGTGATCAGCTCCTCCCCAACAGCCATACAGAAGTGGTAATGAAAATCGCAGTGACAGCAGAGGAGAGAGAGAGACTCAGAGGTTGCTGGCAAAACAAAGAGAGGGGGCCTGCCTACAGTGTGTATATGTATATGAAAGGGAGCTTGTGTGTGTGTTTGTGAATGAATTGGTGCCTGCCTGGGAGTCTGTGTGGGTGAGAGCGTGTGTGTATATCTGGAAATCTGGGGGAGTAAGAGCTTTTGTGTGTGGGGGGCTCCTGCGTATGATAGAGTTTGGGTGTGTATGAGAGCATGTATGTATGTGTATGTGATAGTGTATGTGTGAGAGGGAATGAACATGCAAGTCTGTGTGAGAGAGAGAGAGAATACATTTTGTGTGCCCCCTTAGCCCCCTAATCCTTGACAATCTCAGGGTGACTGGAAATCAAAAGTTCCTAGGTATGGATAGCAGGAGTTTATTCATTTTAATTATTATCCTTATTAGTTTTAATTATTGGGTGTTATTTGATATGTGTGCTGTTTTGAAATATTTTATTGGTGCTTGGGAAAGTTAAAAAAATGTATATGACTTTAATTAAAAGAAATTATTCTATTTGTCAGTAGTTTTAAAATATTTTTTTATTAGATATAATTGATGCTTTATGTTTCTTGATTGTATTTGTTTTATGTGGAATGGTGATTGTGTTTTTCCACTTTTATACACAAAATTTGGCTTCTTGGCGTTTCCATTTCAGTTTTTGTTTCTATATTGCTGGTACTAATTTGTGATCCTATATTCTGTAATTGGTGAGGGTCTGTTTCTGCTCTGTGCATGTGACCAAGATGAGAGATTGTGCTAGCATGTAGTGTCTGTGTAGAGATCTATAGCAATTGGGTTTCTTTCATTTCCCCAGTAGACGGTGTATTGGTATTCTGGGACCCAGTGTAATATTTACAGTGCTGCTTTGCACAGGTAGGGTTCTTAAGTTCTTGGTGCTACTACTGTTATGTTATGATAGATTTGCTGTATAGATTTTTAGTGTCTTTTTTACAGGATTTTGAGTTAGTTCACAATGTGTCTGGCAGTGGAAGGGGTTTGTGATCTTACTGTGATGTACCTGTTTGGATGAAATATGGTATCTGATTCTCTTTGTGTCTGTGTTTATCTGATTGCTCCTTTCAGCAACCTGAAGAGAATCAAAACTGGAATTTTGAGCTTCTGGCTGGCAGTTTGATTGCCATATATTTGGCAAATGGTTCAACAGCTGACTGGTTGGTGAGAGACTTTGACATAAATGTATGTATGTATCTATCCTTCTATCTATCTATCTATCTATCTATCTATCTATCTATATATATATATATATATATATATATATATATATATATATATATGTCTATATATATATATATATGTCTATCTATAAACATAGATAGATAGTAGGGGTGTGCATTAATTTGCAATGTATTGGCAATCCGCAACGTATAGGGCCATATTCGTTGTATTTGTGGGAAGTGAAACGTATCGCGATTCCCACGAATACAACAAATCTTCACTGAATTATTTGGCGGTCTAAAGGAGCAAATTTAAACAAAACCCCACCCTCCTGACCCCCTCAAGACTTGCCAAAACTCCCTGGTGGTCCAGCGGGGGTCTGGGAGCCATCTACTGCACTCATGCCGTTGGTTGCCGGTATTCAAAATGGTGCCGATAGCCCCTGTGACATAGTAAGGGCTATCTTTTGGAACCATTATCCAAGTTCATAGACCATTTTTTGGCTCCTCATGTACAGACTCAAAAATCATATATAAGAGATTCTCAAGCCATGATTCAGTTTTTGGAATCAGTTACAATTGACATCTCCAAATTAATCATGGTTACCCTTGATGTCAAAGCGCTGTACACCAACATCCCACAAGATGAGGCTATGGACATTAGGGATGTGAATCGTTTTAGGACGATTAAAATTATCGTCCGATAATTTTAATATTGTCTTAAACCGTTATGGAACACAATACAATACAGATTCTAACGATTTATCGTTATAAATCGTTAGAATCGTGAGCCGGCACATTAAAACCCCCTAAAACCCACCCCCGACCCTTTAAATTAAATCCCCCACCCTCCCGAACCCCCCCCCAAATAACTTAAATAACCTGCGGGTCCAGCGGCGGTCCGGAACGGCAGCGGTCCGGAACGGGCTCCTGCTCCTGCATCTTGTCGTCTTCAGCCGGCGCCATTTTCCAAAATGGCGCCGAAAAATCGCGGCGGCCATAGACGAAAAAGATTGGACGGCAGGAGGTCCTTCCGGACCCCCGCTGGACTTTTGGCAAGTCTCGTGGGGGTCAGGAGGCCCCCCACAAGCTGGCCAAAAGTTCCTGGAGGTCCAGCGGGGGTCAGGGAGCGATTTCCCGCCGCGAATCGTTTTCGTACGGAAAATGGCGCCGGCAGGAGATCGACTGCAGGAGGTCGTTCAGCGAGGCGCCGGAACCCTCGCTGAACGACCTCCTGCAGTCGATCTCCTGCCGGCGCCATTTTCCGTACGAAAACGATTCGCGGCGGGAAATCGCTCCCTGACCCCCGCTGGACCTCCAGGAACTTTTGGCCAGCTTGTGGGGGGCCTCCTGACCCCCACGAGACTTGCCAAAAGTCCAGCGGGGGTCCGGAAGGACCTCCTGCCATCCAATCTTTTTCGTCTATGGCCGCCGCCATTTTCGGCGCCATTTTGGAAAATGGCGCCGGCTGAAGACGACAAGATGCAGGAGCAGGAGCCCGTTCCGGACCGCTGCCGTTCCGGACCGCCGCTGGACCCGCAGGTTATTTAAGTTATTTGGGGGGGGTTCGGGAGGGTGGGGGATTTAATTTAAAGGGTCGGGGGTGGGTTTTAGGGGGTTTTAGTGTGCCGGTTTTTCGATTTTTTGATTTTTCGATTTTTAACGATTTTTCACGATATTTTACCCCCCCAAACGGCAACAATACGATTCCCTCCCCCTCCCAGCCGAAATCGATCGTTAAGACGATCGAGGACACGATTCACATCCCTAATGGACATTGCCTATGATTTTTTTGAAGTACGCCCACACCCTCAGAGAATTCCTTCTTCTTTTTTACAATCACTACTACAGATAGCTCTGACAAAAAATGTTTTTGCCTTTGAAGGCTCTTTTTATCAACAAACTTGTGGTACAGCTATGGGGGCCACCATGGCCCCTGACCTTGTGAATTTATATGTGGCAAGTTTTGAAGATCGATGGATACATGCCAATAATCCTTTTTCTCAACATATAGTAGCGTGGAAACGCTACATAGACGATATTTTTCTTCTATGGTCTGATACAGCTGATATGTTTTCTCAATTTCTCATTTGGTTAAATGGACGCAATATTCATCTACATTTCACTGCAGATGTTCAATATGTCAGCATTCATTTTTTGGACATTACCATCATTAAGACACCACAAAGGTTCATCACCACTTTATATTGGAAACCAGTTTCCAGTAATACCTTTCTTCATTGCACAAGCGCTCATCCACGGACCCTGAAAGAAAATCTCCCTGTTAGTCAGTTTTTTAGAATAAGACGCTTGTGTACATTCTTGACAGATTATCACCAACAAGCAAACGTTTTAAGCGCTAGATTTCAAGTACGGGGCTACCCACAACGTTATATTAAGCATGCGTACACCAGAGCCAAATTCTCCCATAGAGAATGGTTATTTTTTCCACGTTCAGTTGAGACCAGTGACATCATGACTAGTGTACTACCTTTTTCCTCAATGAGTCAGAAAACAAAAAGTATCATTTGCAACAATAGGCATATTTTACAACTTCATCAGGAATTTCAAGATATTCCCAGATTTACATACACTCGAGCCACCAACTTGCAAGACCAATTGGTTCATTCTGATTCATCAAAGCAGAATAAAATTATAACTACTGGATCTCATCAAGCATGTGGCTCGTGCTCAGTTTGTCACATAATGATTCAAACATCAGTCATTTTTTTCTCGAGATTGAACTTCATCTGGATATTGAAACAACATACAGATTGTTTATCCACTGGTATCATTTATTTGATACAATTTCCATGCAACCTCTGGTATATAGGTAAAACTACACGCTCTTTCAAAACGCGTCTCATAGAGCATCGCTCTTGTTTAAACAAAAGTCGGCTATCTGCACCTTTGGTAGTGCATTGCGTGGATCAATCCCATCCCTTTGATTCTCTAAAAGCATGCATTCTTGAACAATTTTTCCGTCCTGGCGTGGAGGCGATTTTAATACTAAATTTCTGCAGGCAGAACAGCGTTGGATTCATAAATTGGACACAGTATATCCATCTGGACTTAATACAGCTTTAGATCTGCATGTCTTTCTTTAATCACATTAATCAATATAGTGTCTGTTGGCACGTCATGACAATCTAAACGTCATGACGTCATTATGTCGTATAGACGTGGGCTATTTAACTTTGGTAACTGGTTGGATTCAGTCTTTGTCCCGCTCTCTGAGAATCGCTTTGAGACTTGGCGTCCGTCTTAAGAAGGTTCATCTCTTCATCAACACAAAGTTAAGTAACAAGGATATTTGGAATTGTCCCATGTCTGATAGTTGTTTTCAATATTTACAGATATTTGCTCATTTCATCTACCCCTGAAGAAGCTATGAGTTACGTAGCGAAATACCGGCCGCTGTCGGGTGGGTTAAGACCATAACGGGACAGACGGACATATTACATGACTTTCATTACAATGATCAAGCTTTGTGCTGTCTAAAAAATTCCTGTTGAGCCGCAAATGATTAACAGACAGAATGGTTCTTGTTCACATTCAAGAACACGTTGTCAGGCTTGCTGATATGACATTTAAATTTATAAATTTTTCATTTTTCATTTTTTTATTTAAATAATATAACCCTTTGTTTTGATGGCACAGAGGTTTTGAAGGTGTTATAGCTGGTTTCCCTCTTTTGTTTTCAGTTTTAGAATATAAATTATACATCTCTGAATAACATAAGATGGGAGGAAGTCAAGATTATAAAGAAGCAGATATTTAGAGGAAACATCAATATTAATTATACAGATACGCATAATATTCCCATTGTCATCTCTTTACTAGCCTATCCCCCCTGGAAAAAATATACTAGGAGTGTGAGTTTAGGTACTCATGGAGGTGTATTGGTTCTACAAAGATATATTTAGCATCTTGAAAGACAATGATGCATTTACATGGAAAGCGTAAGTTAAATTTTTCTCCCCTAGTCACTAGCTCATTTCTCATACCCAGAATTTCTTTTCTTCTCTCCTGAGTTGTTTTCACAATATCTGGGAAGACTCGCATTACCTGACCATGGAATTTCTGAGCTGAATTTCGGAAGAAAAGTCTAAGTACTGAGTCCCTTTCAGATATAAAAGTAAAAGTCACCAGAAGAGTTGCCCTAGTCGCAATGGGCATTTTCAATGACTTTTCCAACATCTCAGATTTTTTTTTTTTAATAGTTTATTTATCAATTTTCATAATTTACATAACATGTAAATTTTTTAAACAACAACATAAAAAGGTCAAATTATTGATTCAGAGAGATAGAAATAAAACAAACGAAACTAATATATTAATGAATTGGATAAAGATATATCCCAACTATCTCTAAATCAATCATTATTCAGGTCAATATTTGAGAGAGGTGTGAGAAAATAGAAAATAAAATGGGATTTCACTATGATCAATCTTTCAATACTTAACAGGGCAATACAAGACTAGATATATATATTATTTTCATTTACTTGATTCTGACAATGGGGATGAGGTTATTAACTTACGTTGTTCAATGAAATTCTTTAAATGGTCGGATGAAAATAAAATAAAAACTTCCTCCTGCTTTGAGATTAAACATTTACATGGAAATCTTAACACAAATTTATATCCTAAAGCAATAACCTCTTGACGGTAACCCAAAAAGGATTTCCATCTCTGTTGTGTTGATGCAGCTAAGTCTGGGAACACTTTTATATCTTTGCCTAGGTAATTGATAGGGAACTTGGAAAAATATCTTTTCATTACATGATGTACATAATTTATCGATGAGAATGTTGCCATCAAAGTACCCCTATCAATAACCTGAGCCATGGAGTTTTCTAAAAAATTTGTAAGATCTCCTTGAAACATTTGATCTTCTGTCTGGAGTACTTGATTTCTAGGTTTGGGCAAGAAAAAACAATTGGTAATTACTGGGGAATCTTCTAATACAAAACTAAGACATTCCATTAAGAATTTTTTCAGGGAAATTATGGGAGTTTCCCCAATTACCCTAGGAAAATTTAAAAACCTTAAGTTTAAACGTTTAAAGTTATTTTCAAAGTTTTCCAGTCTCTTGGCAATATTTTCTCTGTCCTTTATAACTGCAACTTGAAAATCCATATTTTTCTTTTCAT
Source organism: Rhinatrema bivittatum (assembly GCF_901001135.1). Classification (NCBI taxonomy): domain Eukaryota; kingdom Metazoa; phylum Chordata; class Amphibia; order Gymnophiona; family Rhinatrematidae; genus Rhinatrema; species Rhinatrema bivittatum. The sequence continues at coordinate 474,390,782 of NC_042615.1, read as the reverse complement.
TTAACTCTAGTAGTTTTATTTTCTCTGTAGAATCTTTAATTTGCTTATGAATTTGTTGAAGATCTCTTTGGTTACCAGCGTTCATTGCATCCACTTTATTTTCCAACCTTTGGATATTATTTAAAGTCCCAGCCATCATGTCCCATAGCACATCTAAAGTAACCACCGCAGGGTGGGATAGTGGGATAGGGGGTGTCCCGTTGGCCAGCTGAGCCCCCACTTCATCATGAGGTGGGGACAATTCTATACCTTCTACAGCTCCTTCGACACCCAGAGCTTCCACAGAAGCTCTCCAACAGACCCATTTCCGTTCCTTTGTGCAGGTGGCAGTCTGGTGTTGGGACTAAGGGAGGCCTCCTCTGCAGGTACTGCCAGTCCTCCCTGACTGGCAGGCACACCAGATTCTTTGGACCCTACCCTTTCTAATCCAGTCGTGAGCATATATCGACTTATGTCTAATTGAATTGGAGAGGGTAAAGGGAGAGAGGGAAATACTCTCACATTTCCCTTCCTCTTCGGGGGCATAGCCACTAATACAGGAAACAGATTTATTAAAAGCAACTCAAGCCGCTTCGTCACTTGTATTGCCTTATTTTCCCACACAGATGTTCCGGAGAAGAGTTTTAGAGAGAGAGAGAGAAGGAAAACTTTTTTACCTTAATTTCCCAATGCAGATAGTCCCAGGCTTATCCAGGCGGAACCCAGGCAAAGCCAGGCAAAGCCAGGCAAAGCCGACATTCCGCGCGCCCCTTAGGCGCGCGTGGCTTGGGTGGCATGCCGGCTCTGCTGCGCGCCGCACACTGCCTAGTTTTTATGCTTCCTGTTTCCTTTCGCCGGGTCCACCTCCTGACATCAGCAGTCCCGCTGATGGCTCACCGTCGGGTTCAGGTAATTACTGCTCACCCCGGATAGCTCCAGCTGTGGTCGGAACGGTGTTCTCTCTCCCACTCTGCTTCTCTCTCGATGTTCTGTCTCGACCAGCCTGATTTTAAACACTTCCTGCTTCCTTTTGCTGGGTCCGCCCCCTGACGTCAGCAGTCCCGCTGATGGCTCACCGTCGGGTTCAGGTAATTACTGCTCACCCCGGATAGCTCCAGCTGTGGTCGGAACGGTGTTCTCTCTCCCACTCTGCTTCTCTCTCCCTCAGTTAGATTTAAAGATGAAGCCACTTCTAATCCTTGTGATCCAGTTTCCTTATGATCCTTAAATGATGATATGTAAAACATTTTTTATATAGCAGGAATATCAGTCTCTGGGAATTTCAAAATATTTGTCAGATAACTTCTAAACAAATCTTTAGGTGGTATCAATCGGGACTTAGGGAAATTCAGAAACCTTAAATTAGGCCTCCTCATCAGATTTTCCAATGCCTCCATTTTGTTTGAATATAAAGTTTCTGACTTGATTAAATTAGCCTGGACTTCTTTAACATTCTTTATTTCAGACTTCATTGCTTTCATAGTTATTTCCACAGATATTATTTTATTATCAAGGCACTGCATTATTTGATTGGATCATTGTTAATGTATTAATGGATTTATCCATAGTTAGTAAAAGCTTCCAAATCTCTTCCAAAGTTATTTTTGCTGGTATACTCATCGTATTCACCTCACAGGTATCCAAAACCTTTGCTCCTAACTCCAGGAGGTCTCTCCCGCCAGCATCTGGGTTTCTTTCCCACCGATCCTCATCTCTCTGGCCCATGGAGCCCTATAATGGGCTCTCCGAATTGCTCATCATTTCGCTGCCAATTCTCAGGGCAACCAAGGTCAGTGAAATAGCTGGGGTAGATAGTCTTCCCAGGAATTCCTCCATTCTTTTGGGAGGTCCAAATGGCAGTCTGGGAGTTCTAGACCCTCCAGGGCTGAGGGATGTTTCCTCAGCCAAGGCTGTCAATGTCTGTCCCTCATCAACTAAGCCAGTGGACCCTCCCTATGGTCTCAAAGCAGCAGGCCTCGCAAATGCCTCTTCAATCCATGGTTGCTTTCCATCTGATGTAGGAGTTGAGGTAAGAATCTCATGGACCCATGCCTTTCTTTTTGTATGAGGCATCCTTGTAGAAAAGAATTTCCAAATAGGCTAAGGAAATAAAAAAGAGCTCGGAAAAAAATTTCACCGTGGAGCTGAAGGGTCTGTATGGACTTATGCGGTGGCCATCTTGACTCCCTCAAAACATTATTTTAAAGTAAATTACTTCTCAAATCTTTGTGTTTTGCCTCAATTTGGTGTTGTTACACAAACCTGATCACCCAGCTTCTTTGCATAGATACTGAAGTGGTCTGGCATTGCCACGGCATTGTCTATGGGATAGCAAGGAGTTTTCTTTTCTTTTTTTTTTCCTCTGAGAGCTAGATGGATCTTGTTTTTGATCATTTTTAACAATACCCATTAAAATGAATGGGAAAATGAAACCAATAAAATAAACTCCACTTGCACAGTTCACATTCATACCAAACTTTCAGGTTAGCTTCTAAATAAATGTGACAAGTGTCCAGTGTCTATTTATGACCATATTAATTATTTTAACATTTTTATAGCTAATTATATTTTTAACTTTCACATTAAACATTTCTTCTTCAAAACAAGGGTCAAAACCATGTTTATATATGATCTCACCTGGTGTCTACCACCACTAAACTACAGTTTCTGACAGGTTTTAATCACTTTTTAGCCACAATGACCCCTGGAAAAACAGATGGGATAACTATTAAAATTAACTTCTGACCCCAAACTCTACAAGCCACTGTAACAAAACAAAACTACCCCAACTACAACTTTCAAAAAAATATAGGGGGACTTCCCTGAGGCCTTCCTTGCCCCAAGAATCATCTTCCCATCTTTCCTATCTTCTCCAAGCCCACCAATGATCAGGCAAGTATTTATTGAATTTTATTTTACCACCTTTCTATATATACTTCTTGGGATATAAGCTTGGTTCCAGATTTTGAGATGGACCTGGATAAAGAGGCTTCAGTACTTAATTAGCCAGTACCTTTGGGTCTCAAGATACTGTAAATTACCTAAGCGGGAACTGCCCTGTTGCACAGTCACCTAGATGGTCTTGAGTGTGGAAGGTCAATTTGCCATTTCCCAGCTTGGATGTGGGGCTAGAGCTCGCTATTGGTGGTGGAACCCAGAATGATGAGCAGCTTTGGTGGAACTGAGTGCGTTGCTGGGATGCCTTTCTTCTTGTGAACCCATCATCTTCATTTAAAAACCTACTAATTTAAAAAAAAAGAGAAACTAACTCTCTTTTCCCATAATAATCTTCTGTAGACTAGATGAATGATCAATATGAAATAGATTTTAAAAGCATTACTCGTGCAAAACTGGCCACATTCATGCATATGTGGGCCATGTGTGAGCAACACAGATTATGATGCCACGGAGTACATGTGAATATACCAGTACATGTGTCAAAAATAAGATGGCAGAAAAAGGGCACTACAAGGGCAGAGCATGGGTGTTTGAGGACAGTGCCAACAGTTATGCATAACTCTGTATTTTAAAATTGTAGACCATGGTACGATTTGGTTTGTTATCCACCTAAATTTACTGCTGCTCCAGATGATAAACTAAGTCTATAGATCTCGAGTTTAAGGGCTTACAGGACAGGGTGAGGGGGTCTGGGTCAACTGGGGTGGCATGCAGGATGAAGAACCAGAGGGGTCTGGAAGATGTCAATATTAACTGGGCGAACTGGTAGACTAATTTTAAAAAATTGGGTCGTCCCTCAAACAAGCTTGTTTTAAAATCCACCTACATGTGTGCGTAAAAGCTGACAAAGTCCTATGGAAGACACACACACTAGCTGTGCTTGAATAACCTCTTAAAATTAAGAGCATACTTACACGTGGGTTGTATATTTAAAAACATGCGCGCGTAATTGTACACATATTTTAAAATTTCAGCGTATCTTTGCTCACGCGCCAATACACACATGTATGGGCACATGTGCTTTCATGTTAAAATTAACCTGTTTATGTCCATGTATTAGTGTACTAATAAACTAACCTTAGACAATAAAGCATAATCAAACTCCCTAACTAAAAGTACTGAAAGGGAACTGCGATTAATGTAACTTATGTAACACTGTAAGCTGATGTACACTATTACAGGCAAGACACCTTGCTTTTAAATCTGAAGAATGTATTTATTTTTCAATTTATTTAAACATATAGGGCTGGATTTTTAAACCTACGCATGCGGCCTACATTTGTGCGTGCTACCTGGCGCGCACAAATGTACGCCCGGTTTTATAGCATGCGCGCACAGCCTCGCGCATGTTATAAAATCCGGGTTCAGCGCACGCTGAGCCCTAGGGGAGCCCAGATGGCTTTCCTCGTTCCCTCCGAGGCTGGAGCGGCCTCGGAGGGAACTTTCCTTTGCACCCCCCCCCACCTTCCCCTCCCTTCCCCTATCTAGCCCGCCCCCCAGCCCTACCTAAATCCCCCCACCTTTATTTTGTAAATTACACCTGCGACCGGTTGCTGGCGCGCGATCCCCCGGCACGGCCACTGTGCCGGAGGCCTCAGTCCCGCCCCCGCCCCACTCTTTTCACAAAGCCCTGGGACATACGTGCATCCCGGAGCTTTGCCCGCATCGCCGGGCCTATGCAAAATAGTGGATGCTTATGTACTCAATCACACATACATTTGTTCACTCTTCTCAATCTTCCCACAATATTCTCATTAAAGTGTAAGTAAATAAACTTCAAATTCTTTAATCTAAGGATTTGTTATTATAACTGTATTTGCAGTCAGGGATATTTTACAATTTCCCTTCAGTAGTTTTTCTTTTTAATTCACAGTGGTCAACATGCTTTATCAGATTTTAGCATTCATGTACCCACCATGGCAACAATTACTTAAATGTTGGACTTAAGTAAAATAATAGCTAGTTCCTTTATCCTTTATGTACAGGATGAACAGTCTGTAATCTATAGGACTTTTGTTCTCTAAAGAAATCTAATTTCTGTCTTCAGTCTTTAGTGTTTGAATTCTATTATGGCATCAATTTACATTCAGTTCTTCCATTCAAGCATCTAATTATGCCAACTCATACACGGATTGGCAGTGTCTTATTTTTAACTACCACTCTTTTTCCTTACCTTTTAAAGGGTCTCTTTTAAAATCTAATGCTATTCCTCATTCATACACACACATCCCTATGTGGTTCCTGACTAATTTGAATGCTTTTCATTATAACTAGGTCTTAAATACAGGCTCTGGCAGCACAGCTCCTCTTCACCCTCAGTGCAGCTTCAGGCTCTCAAAGCTATCAGCTAACACTGTTTTTTCTATCAGTGATGTCATTATTCTAGTGATAGTTCACAATAGCGCCTTCCCTCATGCTGATACAAGCACAATAAATATATCCATCATAATAGACACTACCGGTCAAAAGACATTCATTCTCTTACGAATAATCATTTGGCATCATTTTGTACAATTTTTTTAGAAATTTTAAAGTGTGCATGTGAAACTTATCTAAAGAATCAAAAGAGTCCACATCCTCAATGGTCCGCATTTTGACTTGGTGCTAATGCCATTATGGACTGTGTGCAAATGAAATGTAGTTCATATTAATGAAAAAATCCCCTGATGCAAGAACATAGTTTCAAAATGTGGAACTTGTCGGGATGTGGACTCTTTTGATTCTTTAGATAACTTGAAAATTTCTAAAAAAATGAACACAATTATGCCAAATGGTTATTCATAAGACAATGAAGGTCTTTTAACTACTGGTAGTGACTTTTATGATGGCTATATTTATTGTGTTGGTATCAGCATAAGGAAAGGCGCTATTGTGAACTATTGTCTCTTGATTTTCCCTAATTTTCATGCTAGTTTCTGGTGACTATCCTAGTGATGTTATGTAAAATAGTTCTAATGTTGTCTAAATGTACTATATCTAATTTTCTGGGATGTGAATCATTTTTGAACAATTAAAATTATCGTCAGATAATTTTAAAATCGTCCAAAATCTTTAGAGTGCAGATACAATACAAATGCCCCTGATTTATCATCAGGGGCATTTGTATTGTATGGTTAAATAGGGCGCGAGAAAACCGGCACACCAAAAAAACCCTAAAACCCACCCTGAACCTTTAAAAGAAATCCCCCACCCTCCCGAACCCCCCCAAAATGTTTTAAATTACCTGGGGTCCATTGGGGGTTCCCGACGCGATCTCCCTCTCTCTCTCTTCCATTGATACCAAGATTTTCCATGGGTATCTTCAGCTGGACTATCCTTAGCCCAGAACAAACTGTATGACTGCACCCGAACACTGGATGCTGGGACTGGCCTTGCACAGGGACCTCAACTGTGGATCAGGAGAGGTCAACTGTGTGCAGGGTAGGTAGGGGAGAGCACGGCCATGTGCAATGTCAGTGGCTGCATGAGGCAATAGTGTCAATCCTGTTCAGGAAAGGTGAATGAAGGGGGAGGTAGGGGATTGGCCACACACAGAGTTGGTAGTAACAGAAAAAGGAGGGACCAACAAACACAGTAGGAGGAGTTGGCTGCACACTGGACCAGCAGCAGGAAGAGAGAGTGAAAGAAGAGGAAGCGGTAGGAAGGACAGGAGAAGAGGGTAAGGTGGTGATAAGAAAGGTAAAGGAAGAAAGAAAGGAAGACTGGAAGAGAAAAGAAAGATGTAATGATGTGGTAGGAAGAACAGGCAGGGAGAAAAGAGCTAAGAAGGGGAGGTGCATAGAGAGGGAGGCATATAAAAGGAGAGGGATAAAAGATGCACAGGAACAATGACAAAATGGGCACAGAAGAAAGGTGTTTCTATGTGAAAGATTGTCTAAATATATCTAAGCCTCTAAAGGGAAAAGTGGTACGAGAAAGAAAAAGACACTTCAAAGACAGAAATAGAGAAGGATAGATGCTGAAGTGAAATGGAAATATGAAATGATCCTGAAGAAAACAAAGATCTATAAATTTTATTTTATTATTTTAACTGATAACACATTTAGGGGTAAAGTCTTAGTAGGGCACTTATCATTCTATATGCCTACATATTAGTCCACACAAACCCAACTGATATTCAGATATAAGGTACCCATGTAATTTGACTTTCCACATCAGTTTGTTCTGTGGCTTAAAGTATGTGTGTATTCTTAAACATCTACAACTATGCACTTGTGGCTTTCCCAGTTTCAAAAACGAAATCCACCAGCATTAAAAACTGCTGGCAAGATACCTGGTGTATCTTCAGGAAGCAACTTTAAATTTATAAAGTAGCTGTGTAGGAATATCTCACATGAAACTAGTACTTCCTCTTTTGCGTGGTTTTATTAAAAATAACACAGATCAAATAGAGCAACTTGATTTTTCTGTTTCTATCTGCAAAACACAAAAGCAGACTGTAATATAATTCTCAATTATCATTAAACATATACATAGCCAATCAAAATTGTTCTTTGATTACCCATCTCCTAGCATCATATCCTTATGACTGTTGCTATGCCCCAGTATCAGTCCCAGATCATGTCAACTAACACCAACGCAGACTAATAATATTATGTAAATTTACATTATATTACAAAAGCACACTTTCTTATATACCATCTTAGGCCATGAACCCTCTATGCCTCCATTTTAGTTAATACTAAACAAATAAAGAACCTACTAAGAGTAAGAATGATACAAATAAACAAGAACAACTGAATCTCACTAGTTCAAAATAAAGATGTGCGACAGAATTGATTATTTAAGAATTAGAGAGAATGACCATCACATTGCACATCTTTATTTTGATTTAGTGAGATTCAGTTGTTCTTGTCCATTTTAGATAAAATCATGTGATGTTTTCCATCTTAACTGATAAACATGTCTTTCTTCTCCAGAGGAGGAAGCATTTTCTCACACTCCAGATGTACATCTAAAATAACCCTTGATTTCAGACAGTCTATTTCCCAATCAAAATCCTAAAACTGTTAGAGACATACAGTAAACAACAAAAGAGCTAAACTAAGCTATAATATGTCCCACTGTATCACATTCTGCTAAGCTGGCCTGAAAATGAAGATCCCAAAAGAAAGGTCTTTTCTACTCTAATTCCATACACTTACACTACACACACACACATATACTTTTTAAATTTTACTACAAACATGTAGTTTCTCCCCGACCAATTTTGCCTTCCATGAATGTCTTATTTTATTATGCTTAGAAGTATAATCATACTTTTACAGCTGAAAATCCACTTAGATGTATTCAGCCATTCTACCCATGTACACCCACGAAGCTTCTAATTAAGCCTTAGAAAATTTACTTCTTAATGCAATATAGTGTGGGGTTGAAATTCAAATGATATAGCCACCAAACATAACACAGACAGGCACATAGATATGCATATATCAAATACCCACTTGCTGAAGGGTAACTTTAGACTGGATATTCAGCCAGCATGGCTTCAAGCTGAACATCCAGATAAAGTTAACCGGGCAAAGTCATCTGGGTAACTTTATCTGACTGACTATAGGCCTCTCGGTACGTATTTCCTGCTCTGGCTACCTAACCTAGGTGTCTACATTTGGATGAAAAAAACAGCAACCTAGATTTAGATGCTTCAGATTTTGGCACCCAAGGCCTAGATTCACTAATACCGCCAGGCTCTTTGAACTGTGCGGTACAGGGGGGGCGGGGGGGGGGGGGGGGGAAAGCGGGAGGTGGGCCTGTGAAAGCCGGCAGCGATCTCACCTCTGCAGTGCGATTGCTGCCAGCTTTCGCCCCCAATATTGTCATCATAAAAGGTGGTGCTATTGGGTGCAAAATTGGCAGCGAAAAGGGTTCTTACCTTTTCGCTGTCCACGATGTCTTTGCGGCATCTGCCCCGGTGCCGCCCCAACTCCTCCTGTCCCGGTCTTGACGCCGCCCCCCGACTCCGCCCCCATTTAGTGATCACATGCAATCGCTTTGGAAAATGACCCCTAAGCTTGATAATTTGTCAGCTTAAAACTTTCAGGCACTAAAAATTAAGGCACCTAGGTTAAGGGCTAAGCTTCCTTTGAAAATCAGCATGCATGTGCTCTTGTAGTTAATTTACAAAGTATATGTTGTATACATTCATTTGTAACTGGCATGTACTTTATGTTATGTTAATTGTGAAGATGCACCATATCATCTGTACCCCACATTTTCAAAATCCTAAATCTGCCCATTGGTACTGGCATCTTCTGAATGCAAAATCAAGTTTTTAGGAACCCTTGGATGCCCAGAATGCCACTAGTCACTGTCCTCTACATAGTAAAATACAGATATTGAAACAGTTGCTGGTCTTTTTCTATTTTCTTTTTTTTTTGTTTTTTGTTTTGGGAAGTCATTTGTTCACTAGAGTCCTATTGAATTACCCCTTGATGCAGTCATTTGTTAAAAAATGGTCATGCTGGGTTATTTTTCAACATTGCTGTCCCATTTGTTGTTAATATTACCATTATTTTTCTCATTCATTTTTTATGTAATGATAGAATACAACATAAAACATTTTTAATGTTATTTGTATAAGGCATTTTTTATAGGCTTGAGTTTTCTACCATCTTTTAAACATTTTTCGACTCTTTCTGTCCTGTAGCTTTTTCCCCTAACATTCTTTTCCTGGAAAGTTCAAACTTCTAAGGATGGAGAAACATCTTTAAAAGAAGCTTTCAAACACTTAAAGAAATGGACCTGTTATTGGCAAAGTCCGCAATGAATCTATGGAAATCCATTGGCCACTGTTTACACAATCTGAGATACATCTCCATGAATGAACACCTTTCAGTGAATTTGCACAAGATTCACAATGAACAGAGATTGAAAGACTTCCTATGAATCTTGGGCAAACCTGCAGATGTTTAAAACTCTAGCCAGGTTGAATTCTACTGGTGTCAAGTCTGAATCAAACTTTGAAATTTGCACAACACCAATTAACGTTTAGAAAGTTATTGAAAACCTACCTCTTTTGTGAAGCTTTTTCTAATCTTTAGAAGCTAGTCTTCTTTCAGTGCAATAATGCTGGATTTTGAGATTTGACTCAAGGGAGGCAATAGTCAACTAGATGATGATTTGATGAACATTTTGATTTGTTTGTATGTCTGAGTTTGGTTATTGACTTTATGTTTTCATTAGGTATGTATTGTTGTCTCCTGCTGAGATTTGTGGATCAGCAGGCTACAAATTTTATAAATAAAATGAACTCTTCTGCACCTCTCTACTTCTGACATTTAAGCATAACTCGGTGTAAAGATTCAAAAAGGTAATACCTTGAGGTAAGACAAACTTGCTTAATGGAAGGCTGTGAAACTGGAAACGCCTCAGAAGAAGTAGTGTTTGCCTTTTCTTTCCTCTTCCCTGTTACAGCAAGTGTGTAACATGGGGGAGTTTCAAATAATACAAATGGGAAACATCACCAGAGAAACATCTAACCTGCAAATGTCATCTTGGACCCTCCAGCCCTAAACTTTAGGAAAATTTCCATTTATACAATATGCCACTGTATACTTAAGCAGTGAAGATTTTTGTGAATGTATAATAGGAGGCACTTTTTTAACTGTCTACATTCGGTCAAATTTCAGGCGTACTTTGTACTTGTGGGCTCAGCACCAGTTTCAAAGTGAAAGTTTATGTGTACAATTGCTTTGAAACTTGCTGTGGGCATAAAGTACTTGTGGTCCTGTCTTTCTGCAGGAAGAACTTTTCTAGAAGAGGTACAATGAGTTCAAAAAAGCAATGTATGTGCATAATTTCCTCCCTTGACCTAAATGCCCCCCAGGAACACTTCCTCTGAATGCAGCTAAAAGTATGGGTGATGCGGAAAAATACACAGACTTTCAGCCTCATTAAGGGCCTCATTTTCAAATGAATTTACACAGTGAAAACTGGGTTTTACATGCGTAAATCCACTTAGAGAGGCAGATTTTAAAAGCCCTACGTGCGTAAATCCAGGAGGATTTATGCGAGTTGGGGGGGTTACGGGCACCAGGCCTATTTTCAAAAGGCCTGGCGGCACGCGTAAAGTCCCAGAGCTTGAAAAAATGGGCAGTCCAGGGGTGGGGCGGGGGCAGGGCAGGGCAGTCCAGGGGTGAGGTGAGGCGGGGCAGAGGCCTTCATATGACCGCTAGGCCGGGGGATCGCACGCCAGCACTTGGCCGGTGCGCACAAGTTATGCAGGCATAACTTTCACAACAAAGGTAAGGGGGGGGGGGAGGAACAGGTAGGGGAAGGGAGGGGAAGGTGGGGCGGGAAAGGAAAGTTCTCTCTGAGGCCGCTCCGATTTCGGTGCGGCCTCGGAGGGAATGGGGAAAAGCCAGCTGGTCTCCCCGAGGGCTCGGCGCAAGCAAGTTGCACTAGTGTGCACCCCCTTGCGCGCCCCGACCCCTGATTTTATAACATGTTGCTGGCTACACGCGCTTGTTATAAAATTGGGCATACATTTGTGCACGCCAGGTAGCGTGCACAAATGTATGCCACGCGTGTAGGTTTTAAAATCCATCCCTATGTGTGTAAGCGGGCTTTTGAAAATACCTGCAATATATGCCATTGAATTGTCAATAGGTTTTATCTGCGTTAAGTTCACTTCATACAGATAAATGGTTTTTGAACATTGCTATGATAATAGATTGCTTTACACGCCTACATCCTTTGAAAATTTACTTCTAAGGGAAATAGACAGCTGATTAATATGAGTGGAACACTTTTTTTCCTGGTGTAAATTGTTTTGAAAATTGTTTTCCCAAAATGCAATATAAATTAAGGATTTTTCACACAACAATTTCCTGATTTTATTTATTCTAAAGGTTATTTCCCTGCAGGTATGTTTCCATCAAGAGTTTTCTTTTCAAAATTAGAACTAGGCAAAAATAGAAGACTTTATCCCATTGACAGCAGTACATTATACTGATTTGAGGTTGTAGTAAACTGCCAGCTATAGAGACTAGTCAATAAAAATTGTTCCTCATGCACAGAATGGAAAAGGTAATTTCTGAGTTAGGTGTGGAGATAAAATTCTTGTGTATCAGTGGGCAGAACAGCAGCAACATTAAACCAAAGGATCTAAAATATACCACCCACAGTATTTGATTTGGGATAGTAATGGTGAGATCTCATTCCAATTTATTGAGAGAGAGATCCATACACATTTTCAAGATAAGCAATAACATATATAAACCCATTTAAAGCAAACCTTGATTATAACATGCTGTACGTCTTGTCTGCAGTCTAATTCTACAGGTGTTATAGCAGGCAAATTCTGATATAACAAATAATGTTTATAACAAATTATCTCCTGGCTCGTTGACTATAAGGCAGGATAACTGCTTATAGATAAACACCCAACTCTAGTGATGGTAAATTATCTTCATAAAAACATCAGGCAGTCTGACACTAATAATAAAACTATAATAAATTTATATGAAATAATAAATGGGCTATAGTGAATTACAAGAAAATTACTCCATTGAGGGGTTCTGTGACATTACTCTCATGGTTTATAAAATGCCACAGCTAAACTGGAATTATTTTCTTATAATAAATGTCAGATATTTGCATTTTAAGAATAAATCTTTTTTTTTTCTTTATTCTCAGTTTCAATTGCCCAGTTTTGTGAGGACTGTGTACTTATAGATAAAATTCTTATTGACCAGAATTTGTAGAGACAATAACTGTAGTGCCTCTTCCTCCCTTTTTACCATGTAGCTGTTTATCCTCTTTAGCAGCAGTGCTCTTAGCATAATTCTAGTCTGTTATCTTGGATTATTTAGAGGGCTATTTTTTGCATTCCCCCTCTCCCTACAACTTACAAGCTTGCAGTCCGAGAGGTACATTGCACCCATGGGCAAGCCATTTTTGAAAGGGAAATTCTCTATATCTATATCCTCATTTAATGCCACACATCTAACTCTCCAATCTTACTGTTCAGACTTTTGGCATTCATATACAGACTTTTTAGAGTACGTATTTTTAATTGTAGGTCTATTTGTATTCACAACCTGTTTATTAGCAGATGTTGATGCAAGCAGTTTAGAGTCATTCACATCTATCTCTTGGATTATATTCATCTGGTATACATCAGCCAAACTACAACTTCTCTACTAAGTATTGCACTAAACTGGTTTAGGTCCTTTCTTACAATACTACAATGGGACAGTACTAGTTCAAATTTTAAAAAATTGACCTATGGAGTTCTTCAGAGTTTCAGTACTGACTCCAGTCATCCAGAACTATGAGGTTGCATTCCATTTTCATGTAGATAACATTTTGCTTCATATTAGCAAGGGTGAGGAGCAAGCCTTGTGTGGTATCTCATATAAATGCATGTTTGTCAGAGGTGGCAAGATGGCTAGATCCCATATTTGACAAGTAAACCCAACAAAATCAGAAATCTTTAGATAAGCAAATGAAATAGGGTGCTTATGGTCCACCCCTCCTTTGAAGAAATTGAGCTTTAGCAAAAAGAGGTGATCCATAGTCAGATGGGTTTTTTGGACATTGGACTGTGAATGGAACCCAAATATCTTCACTTAGCTCAACATTTGGATGTTTGCATAAAATCAGGCAACTGCTGCCTTATCTATCCAGAAAGTATACGGCCACAATGATTAATGACCCAACAAAGTTGACTACTACAACTCTTTTTTATTAGGGATTGCCATTGGGTTTATTAAAACATTTGCAACTACTCCAGAAAAGGCTGTCAGGCCTATTCTGGAAGAGCTAAATTGGCTTCCAATAAAGTGGATATTTCATTTTAAAATCATGTAAACTGTTTTCATATATCTCTAGCTGTCTGGTTCACATTACCTGTAGAAGCTACTGGTTTGCTATTTTCCACAGAAAATACTATGTTTTCTGTATGAGACCTGTTAATGGTATGCTACCTTCACAGATCAGATTAGAATTCACTTGCCACATGGCATTCAGCTCCATTGTTTTAGAACATGGTCCCTCTGAACATCTGTCTGGATGTACAATAATAGGGTTCAGAATAAAGGTGAAGACCTGGCTCTTTGAGCAGGCATACCGTATTTTTCGCTCCATAAGACGCACCTGACCATAAGACGCACCTAGGATTCAGAGGGGGAAAATTAAAAAAAAAAAAAAATTGTGCTAAACCGGTTCTGCGTCTGGGCGTCTTATGGAGCAAATTAGGGGAGTGCATAGGTTTTTTTTTTCTCCCCATTTTGTTTTCGGGTCTGGGGAGGGCCATTTCGGTCCACTCCCCAGATCAGAATATTTTTCTTTCTGTGGGAACCCCCAAACCCCCCCATCCCAACCCTTTAAATTAACAACCTCCACCCCCCTGACCCCCCCAAGACCTGCCGAATTAATTTCCTGCAACCCCCCAAGACCTGCCGAATTAATTTCCTGCAACCCCCCACCCTCCTGACCCCCCCAAGACCTGCCAAACGTCCCTGGTGGTCCAGGAGCGGTCCGGGAACGATCTCCTGGGCGTGAGCCGTCGGCTGCCAGTAAACAAAATGGCGCCGACGGCCCTATGCCCTCACTATGTCACTGAGACCGACCGCTGCTATTGGTCGGTCTCAGTGACATAGTGAGGGCATAGGGCCGTCGGCGCCATTTTGTTTACTGGCAGCTGACGGCCCTATGCCCTCACTATGTCACTGAGACCGACCAATAGCAGCGATCGGTCTCAGTGACATAGTGAGGGCATAGGGCCGTCGGCGCCATTTTGTTTACTGGCAGCTGACGGCCCTATGCCCTCACTATGTCACTGAGACCGACCAATAGCAGCGATCGGTCTCAGTGACATAGTGAGGGCATAGGGCCGTCGGCTGCCAGTAAACAAAATGGCGCCGACGGCCCTATGCCCTCACTATGTCACTGAGACCGACCAATAGCAGCGGTCGGTCTCAGTGACATAGTGAGGGCATAGGGCCGTCGGCGCCATTTTGTTTACTGGCAGCCGATGGCCCACGCCCAGGAGATCATTCCCGGACCCCCGCTGGACCACCAGGGACGTTTGGCAGGTCTTGGGGGGGTCAGGAGGGTGGGGGGTTGCAGGAAATTAATTTGTCAGGTCTTGGGGGGGGTTTGTAGGAAATTAAGTCGGCAGGTCTTGGGGGAGTCGGGGGGGGGGGGGTGTTTGTTAGATTTTTGTTTGGTTTTTTTTTTATATTCGCTCCATAAGACGCACATACATTTTCCCCCCACCTTTGGGGGAAAAAAAGTGCGTCTTATGGAGCGAAAAATACGGTATTTTGAACATCCTATATACATCCAAAAGTGTATTTTATTTATTATTATTGGAATATTAGACATGGAAATGTAAAGATTATGATGGAATTGACAACTGTTAAATGATGGAATGGGCCATTGTTTGTTATTAATAAGATAAGTAATAGAGATGTGCATAGTTTTAAAATGTTGTTTTGGGCTTCATTTTCGGTGAACCACAGGAAAATTCGTTTTTCCCGGGTTAGGGGTTTTTTTTCGTGGGCCCCGGATTTTCAGGTTAGTGTGCACTTTTTAGTGCTAGTGCGCACTACCGGGAGTTAGCGAGCACTAACCTGAAATGCAAATTTTTCTGAAATTTTGGAAAAATTATTTTCAGGTTTCATTGCCCCCAAACCATGCCAAATTAGACAATTTCATTGAAATTGCTAATTCGGCAAAAACAAATGCACATCTCTAATAAGTACTGTATTGAAATTTTTATGAATTCTAATCTGCCTTGTGCTGCATCAATGATAAAGTAGAAAATAGGTTAATTTTCAAAGGGATTTCTGTAGGTAAAGTACTACTGGCAGAAATGTCCTATTAGAAAATTGTGTGACTGATACCCGCATAAAATTCATCATCATCATTTTTATTTATTACATGCCTTATCATAAATTATACCCAAAAAGGTTTACAACAATAACAATTACTCTAAAAGAGTTTACAATAAAATAATATACTTACAATTAAAACAAAATCAAGAACAAGAACAAACCCATTCTTCATTATGCATTCTTCATATTACATCAATACATCAATAAAAATGGCCATAGCCTTACAGATCGTAATCTTATTTAAACAAGAATAAATCAGAAAGTAAATGCAAGACATTCCAGAATGTTAGACCACAGAAAAAGAACATGGCTTCCTAAGGCATGTGTAGATTTCTCTATTTCCCTAGGTAAGATTGTAAAAATAATTAAATCAGTCAGTCCATCTCATATCAGTCAAATCACTTTCCTTTATTCAATATGGGGGTCATTTTCAAAGGAGTTACGTGCATAAATGTAGCTACTATTGTAGCAATTTTCAAAAGCCATTTACTCACGTAAAGTGCACTTATGCGAATAAATCCTATGGACAATTCAATGGCATATATTGTAGCAATTTTCAAAAGCCCACTTACTCGAGTAAAGTGCATTTACATGCGTAAAACCCAGATTTACGCATGTAAATGCTTTTT
Source organism: Rhinatrema bivittatum (assembly GCF_901001135.1). Lineage (NCBI taxonomy): Eukaryota > Metazoa > Chordata > Amphibia > Gymnophiona > Rhinatrematidae > Rhinatrema > Rhinatrema bivittatum. The sequence goes on along the minus strand of NC_042615.1, from coordinate 474,374,374 downwards.
AAAATCCGCCCCTATATGTGTACACAGAGGCTTGCTGCCACAAAAAGTTCAGGAAGCAATGCCTACATTCATACTGACAATTCAGCTCTAAATACTATTTCTCACTTCTGCTTTTTGGGGTAGATTTTAAAAAAGAGCGCGATCGCGTACTTTTGTTTGCGCAGCAGGCGCAAACAAAAGTACGCTGAATTTTATAAGATACGCGCATAGCCGCGCATATCTTATAAAATCCTGGATCGGCGCGCACAAGGCTGCCAATTTTGGGCAGCCTGAGCGCGCCGAGCCGCGCAGCCTGCCTCCGTTCCCTCCGAGGCCACTCCGAAATTGGAGCGGCCTCGGAGGGAACTTTCTTTCACCCTCCCCTCACCTTCCCCTCCCTTCCCCTACCTAACCCACCCCCCCGGCCCTATCTAAACTGCCCCCCCCTTACCTTTGTCCCTCGATTTACGCCTGCTAGAAGCAGACGTAAATCTACGTGCACCAGCGGACTGCTGGTATGCCGTCATCCGACCCTGCTCGCGTAAATCCGGGCGGATTTACGCGAGCAGGGCATTTAAAATCCGCCCGTTTATGTATAAGGCAAGCCACTGAGAATTAGCCCATAAAATGACAGTTTATATACTCTCTAATTAATTAATTTGCTTTATATATCTCTAGAAAAAGAGGAACTGCATCATTGCACTGATTAGCTGAGAAAAGGTGCAGCTAAACTTATGCAATTCTAATGGTCTATTAAGAAGAAACCAACTACTGGTTTGAACTGGTTATATTCTTACTTATTTCTATGTGCTTGCTTCATAGCTCTCTATCATATGTCCAACATTTAGCAGTTCCTGCAGGATTTAATTATATAAAAGAAAGAGGAACTTAAAGCCTTATTTCTAATTGTGTATTCCTGGTCCTGTCAGCCTCAAAGCGGTCTACCAGTGCTATCATTTTTGTTACACTTAAGAACAGAAACATTTTCTTCTCCCACTTCTTTTCAAAGTTTTTACATTGTGGTGTTAATAAAATAAAGCAATAACTAACCCATCTTTAATCTGATAGCTCCTCAGCAATACTTTTGGAAATAGCACACCAGCAAAGTAATTTCTTTGTCTTAACCCTAGTGAGTAATAGCTTTATTTATTTATTGTCTATGTTTCTTTAATGCTCCTTGTTTCACATACAACCTTATATTGGTTTCTTTATATATATATATATAACTATAATTTAAGCAAGCCTCAAATCACAAAGCTCATTTGTCATCTGGTACTCTAATTAATTTCTATGTTTCTATAGTTATATTTATTTTAATTTATTTATTGGTTTTTATATACCGGTGTTCAATTTGTAATATCATATATTTGTTTTTCTATTTTTGTTTTTGTATATGGATGTCTTCCTATTATGTAATGGTTTTTAATTATATTTTTATTTTTACTTTTGTTGTTGGTCCAGTATTTCTTTTAATAGATTAGAATTGGCATCTAGCAAAATTAATTCAGACCAAAACATTTTTAACAAAAGGCTACAGCATTTTGACCTCCTCTCCTTTTATATATTATTTTAAAACATTTTATTCTTTTAAGATATACATATATGTGTGTGTATACAATTTTTATGTGGTACTAATATTCATGATTTAATATGTTTTTATATATGGTAATCTTTTTTCTGAATATTCATGTTTTTGAATGTATTTTTTAATGTATTTTATAATTTACTTATTATTTATATTTATTAGTATTTATTATTCTTTATATGAGTTTGTTACATTTTATAGATCCATATCCTGTAGTCTATGTCTTATACTTTATGGGGTAGATCTTAAAAAAATACGCGATCGCGTACTTTTGTTCGCGTACCAGGCGTGAACAAAAGTACTCTGGATTTTATAAGATACGCGCGTAGCCGCGTGTATCTTATAAAATCCAGGGTCGGCGCGCACAAGGGGGTGCACATTTGTGCAACCTGCGCGCGCCGAGCCCAGCGCGCGCTGCCTGTGCCCTCCGCCCTCCCCCCACCTTCCCCTCCCTTCCCCTACCTAACCCACCCCCCCGGCCCTATCTAAACCCCCCCCTACCTTTGTTGGCAAAGTTACGCCTGCTGAAAGCAGGCGTAACTTTGCGCGCGCCGGCCGGCAGCCCCGCTCCGTCTTCCGGTCCCGGGGGCTGGTCTGGAGGCCTCGACCACACCCCCGGGCTGGCGCCACGCCCCCGGGCACGCCCCCGAAACGCCTTGTCGTTTTGGGAACGCCCCCTCCCCGCCCCTTTTCCAAAGCCCTGGGACTTACGCGCGTCCCAGGGCTTTACACGCGCCTTCGGCCTATGCAAAATAGGCGCACTGGCGCACACAGGCCTTTTAAAATCCGCTCCATTATGTTTTTATTCTTGTTCTTATTTATGTACTGTTTGGTTGTTCTTTAGCCCCTGACGCAGCCGCTGTGTGAAACTCAGCCAGAGCTGGGTGACTTTTATTTCAAAATACATGCGAATAAATATTTCTAAGCTAAGGTGGCCGGTCTGTATTGCTTCTGTTTTGCCTGTCAGCCTCAAATCATCAATAAACCTGGAATCTTAATCATAGATTTCCTCTAGATCCAACACCTTAGTAAGCTTATACATTATAATCTGAGAGCTCAAATAATCAGGAGCCAAATTTAGTGCTCAAAAACATACACGGAAGAGACAACATCATTGAGGGGCACTGTGGGCTCTTTAAAAAACTCAGCATCGGTGTGCGTGCTAGAGGAGGTCAGCAGTGTCCTGCCACACTAGCTATGATCCAGAACAAATCAAAAGCAGGAAAACTGCTCTATTGCTGAGTAAAAAAATGTTTTTCTTAAAAATTGAATGGCTCAAGGGGTTTTCTTTGTGTGATCTCAATTATTACTCAAGGTACCTACACCCTGTGGATCAATTAGTTTTCTACTTATTGAAAAAAACCTAAAGGAAAAAAATATTTTTATGAGGAGAGTAGAAGGTTTCATATATAGTGTAGGTGTCCCAGCACCAGTATATTATTGGTTATAATCATCAACCTCCTACCACCTCCAAAAGCAAGTTTTTTTTTAAAAAAAAATGTTTTTTGCAATGTATTAACATTAAAGTCCGGATAATTTCAATAACATCCATGGTTTAATAGATGTTAACTTACTTGCGGGGAAGGCCCGTTGTGTCTCAAAATGGCTCAGTATTAGAACCGGTGGCCATTTTTATTGACATCTTTTTGCAACCTTATGTCCAGCAAGTTCCCTCATATATAAAAGACACTGCTCACTTCTTCAGATGTTTAGAGAAGCTAGAGGTTAATTGGGAAACTATGAGCATGATAACTATGGACATCAGTTCATTATATACTAACATCCCACAGACCAGCGCGTTAGGGATAGTGGAAGACATTTTGACACAGCGAAGTATACCTCAAAGTATCCAATTTTTTGTTGGAACTAGTAGAAATAGTATTATTTAATAATTTCTTTTGGTTCGGACAGAATTGTTACCATCAAATCCACAGCATTCCCATGGGTTCCCCATTAGCGCCGGCTGTGGCTAATTTATACGTTGCTCATTTTGAAAAGGTTCATGTAAACACATCCCAATGGTGGAAAGATATCAAGTGTTGGTATCGTTTCATTGATGATATCTTTTTTATTTGGGAAGGGTCGGACACTCAGTTGCAACAATTTTTGGAGTGGATCAATTCTGTAGATCCCAATCTTGAATTTACATCACATGTCTCAAAACATTACATGACTTTCCTGGATGTGGCAATCCGCATACAAGATGGCCAGTTCCAGACCACAATTCACCGAAAACCCACAGATCGCAACAATTTATTAAGATTTTCCAGTTATCATGCACACAGTTTCAAGATGGGGCTCCCAGTGAGCCAATATTTTAGAGCAAGATGCATATGCTCTACCGAGGAAGATTTTGAAGTTCAAGCAAACATTTTAGCAGGCAGATTCCTTGAAAGAGGATATCCACAGAAAGCCATCATCCAGGCACACAGGAGAGCCAAATGTAGCGATCGACAGGCTTTATTACAGTACAAACCAAAAAAGGAAGAGGCCCGATTGACTTGTGTACTACGGCAATCCACTGCAGTTGGCACCATCATTGCGGCCATTAAACACCACTGGCATGTTCTCTCCCTACATGATGTCTTCAAAGAGCTCCCAATGTTCGCCTTGGCTCGTGGCAGGAACATTAGAGACAAGACAGTGCATGCACAACTTGACACACCATCAACAGTGGAGACTGTTATAGGCCATCAGTTGTGCGGTCATTATAGTTGTTGTGTTCAGACCCTCACGGGAGTATTATGGGAGGATCCTGTTTCAAAGTATAAAGTCTGGAACATAAGAACATAAGAAACATAAGAAAATGCCATACTGGGTCAGACCAAGGATCCATCAAGCCCAGCATCCTGTTTCCAACAGTGGCCAATCCAGGCCATAAGAACCTGGCAAGTACCCAAAAACTAAGTCTATTCCATGTAACCATTGCTAATGGCAGTGGCTATTCTCTAAGTGAACTTAATAGCAGGTAATGGAGGAGATCCAATACGGATTGCAATTCAAACAATGTCTTCTATGTGATTATATGTCCGTGTCCGAAGATCTATATTGGTCGGACCACACTTTTCATCAGTCAGATTGGGCGAACATAAATCGAGGTTTAATATGGCCAAAATGACTGCCCCTATGGTTCAGCACCTTAAAGATCAGGGTCATACCATCACAGAATTAAAATGGATGGTTTTAGAGCAAGTTAATTTCCCTTCCCGGGGTGGTGACATGGAAGCGATGTTCAATTATCGAGAAGCTTTTTGGATATACACATTAGCATCATCATTCCCCAAGGGTATGAATGATGAGTTAAATTTAAACATTCTATTGTAGTCCAGCAATTGTGGTTGATCTGTGCATATTACAAACTCTTTAAATCCCCCCCTGCTATTTACAACTAGCGCTGTGGTTATATACCATCATGGAGGATGTTCAGTGATGTAATAGCTTCTATCAGGTCTGTGTTTCTGATGGAGGAAGCTAAAATCAGCTCCCTGTCAGGTCGGTTCTAACTAGTGATGTCATCAAAGATACGCCCCTTAATGTGAAGCAAGTGACACTGACCAACATAGGTGAATTTAGAGGTGTGCCCTTAATGGTCAGAGCGCTGATAGGTTTTTCAAATTTTTTAGGCTCAGGATTGGCGCCCTGGTGCTTCTGAGTTGGATATTTAAATGGGATCAGTTTGACTTTCATGACATCCATCCATTGGCATGGAGCGGAGAACAGCAAGTATAACGCGGTGAATAGGAAATAATAACGTCCACCAGATGTAAAGGAAAATTTTTCAGTGAGGCAAGAATCCTGTAAGGTTGATAACATCCAACACCAGACTCCCCTGAAGAAAAACGCACGTCTGAAACACAAACTTGTTTGTGTCTGGATTTCATTTCATCATTTAAAGCAACCAACAGACTCAGGAAGTTGTTAAGTACCCGCTTTAAATTGAATATTATCTTGAAAATCACATTTGCCTTCCCTGCAAGTAAGTTAACATCTATTAAACCACGGATGTTATTGAAATTATCGGGACTTTAATGTTAATACATTGCAAAAAAATAAATAAATAAATAAAACTTGCTTTTGGAGGTGGTAGGAGGTTGATGATTATAACCAACAATATACTGGTGCTGGGACACCTACACTATATATGAAACCTCCATGTTTACTACTCTATATTGGCAAGACAAAACATCTCCTCAAGACAAGAATGATCGAGCATCGGTCCAATATAAAAATGGTAGGGAAAATGAACCTTTGGTTTTACATTGTATGGAACAGAGACACACCTTTGATGACTTACAATTTTGTGCGATAGATCATGTTTCACCACATTGGCGTGGTGGAGATTGGGAACGTCTTTTATTACAATCTGAACAACGCTGGATTTACAGATTGAATACTGTTCATCCATCAGGTTTAAATAGCGAGTTGGACTTATATGCATTTCTGGGATGATCACTTTCATTCACTATGTTTGGAAGATTATCACACTGACATACTATGAATGTATGATCTGGTTGCTGATGTCATACAACAGGGGAGAATGTAAAGAGACGCGAGCCTCGGTTTCGGTTCCTCCTCCTGTTTTCCTGACAAGATGGTTGAGACGTCTGGTCCCGTCTGAATGGGTAGCCATGCTATTTTCAGATTATTGGCTTTATCTTCATTTTGCTATTTGTTATCTAAAATAGTAATATTATTAACCTTTCTAGGTAAATGACTCTTGCTAAGGCATTTTCCACATGCCCCTGAGGAAGCTGATCAAGTGAAACACTGGCCTGTGTAGGGCGATGTTAATATATGGTTGTTAAGAGTCAGAATCATTTTTGTTACTACGGATGGAGGACTATTTTAAATAATAAGAAGAAAAAAATAAAAAAAATATTTTGATGTATTAAAAGATGATGAAGGTGGATGATTGAAAAGACCAGTTAGTGTCTATTCTAAGAGACATATAACGTCAGGCTTGCTGACACCTTCTTAGGCTATAATTTAAAATATTTTGGGTTCCACATTTTTGTTATTTGGTAATTGAAATCTCCCATTATTATTGCACTGCCAAATTGGTTTGCTTCCCTGATTTCTCTTAGCATTTCATCATCTGTCTAACCATTTTGTCCAGGTGGACGGTAGTATACTCCTATCACTATACTCTTACCCAACAGACATGGGATTTCTACCCATATAGATTCTACTGAGCATTTAGTCTCTTGTATGATCTTTATTCTGTTGGACTCTATACCCTCCCGGACATAAAGTGCCACACCCCCACCAAGTTGATCCTCCCTATCATTGCGATATAATTTGTACCCTGATATAGCACTGTCCCATTGGTTATCCTCCTTCCACCAAGTCTCTGTGATGCCAATTATGTCATTCTCATCATTTGCTGCTATACACTCTAACTCTCCCATCTTACTTCTTAGACTTCTGGTATTGGCATACAGACATTTCAAAGTGTGGTTTTTGTTTGTTTTAACAACCTGCTTTTCAGTTGTTTGGGATAATTTGGAAATCATTAGCTTTGGTGATTTTTTACATTTAGGCATATGAACCATGTTTGCATTTAATGGAACCTCTCTGTTGGGATGCCCTATCTCTCCTGTTTCATTAGTATCCTTCAAGGATACATTTCTCCGAACCATGCACTGCTGAGTGACTGTCGGCTTTCCCCCTTGTTCTAGTTTAAAATCTCCTTTTTGAAAGTTAGTGCCAGCAGTTTGGTTCCACTCTGGTTAAGGTGGATCCCATCCTTTCGGAAAAGTCTCCCCTTTTCCCAAAAGGTTCCCCAGTTCCTTACAAAGCTGAAACCCTCTTCCCTGCACTATTGTCTCATCCATGCATTGAAACTCTGGAGCTCTGCCTGCCTTTGGGGACCTGCACGTGGAACAGGAAGCATTTCAGAGAATGCCACCCTGGAGGTTCTGATTTCAGCTTCCTACCTAAAATCCTAAATTTGGCTTCCAGAACCTCTCTCCCACATGTTCCTATGTCGTTGGTGCCCACATGTTCCAAGACAGCCGGCTCCTCCCCAGCACTGTCTATAATCCTATCTAGGTGACGTGTGAGGTCTGCCACCTTCGCGTAGACCACCAGCCACCAGGGTGGCTGGTGGTCTTCACGTCCACCAGCCACCCTGCCATCTACATTTCTAATAATCGAATCACCAACTATGATGGCCGGCCTAACCCTTCCCTCCTGGGCAGTAGCCCTGGGAGATTTGTCCTCAGTGCGAGAGGACAATACATCACCTGGAAAGCAGGTCCTTGCTACAGGATCACTTCCTGCTACACCAGGGTGATGTTTTCCTACTGGGAGACCTTTCTGATCCTTCTTTCAGAGAGGTCCTTTTGCAGGAAACCACTCACAGGATGTTCTCAGTTATAGCATCTTTCTTATGGAATTTGTTTTGCCGTGTAATCTCCATGGAGAAATTGATTATCCACTATTCAGGAAGAAAATTAAGGTCTGTTATTCTCCATGGCCTTCAATGGTGAGCTTTAATGTTAAAATTACTTCCCAAATCAAAGTAAATAAATAACTTGATAAATAAATAAACAGATTTGTAAATATTTTTTCTCACCTTATCTAATTTGTCAGTTATAGTGCATTTCCTGTTTTGTTTTTCAGACTGACCAGAGACCAGATAATACACTGTTGCTGATCCTTGCATCGTTAACAGGTTATCTTCCCCTTGATACTAGGAGGGAGAGTTTGTAGATGTAATGGTTCCTCCATGTTTGTAAGACGACCCTGATAGCTCCCATGGTCCAGAAGGTAAGTTGTAGTGGGTGTATGCTAGGGATGTGCATTGGGTGCCCGATCGTTTGTGCTTTCGGGTTCGTGTGGCCACGGGAAAATCTTGTTTTCCCGCGGATCTGCGCACTAAGCCAAAAAACGATTTTTCACGAAAATTCAGGGAAAATGCGATCATTTATCAATTTTACTGATATATGATGAATTAAGAAATATTGTATGATATTTTAATTCATCTTAAAAACATTGCACATCCCTAGTGTATGCACAACTTCATAAGAATTTGTCTTTGCATGCTTCTCATTTTCTTCATAGATGCTTCTGTGTGCATGGCTTCAAGTTTCCTTTCCTATGCTGCCTGTATCTATGCTAAAGGGGAAAATATTGCTTAGCAGGATCTTTTTGTGTGTGTATATCGTATTTCAAGCTTTTATACAGTGCATGGCCACCCCTCATGTCACTGTCTTTTGTGTCTGGTATGTACTGTTCTGTCATTATTTCAATTCTAGGTTTCGGACATGGATCACTGAAGCACTCAGAAAATGTAGATGATGTGTGTGTTACATTGCTTAACTTTATTCTTCTGTTTATTCTATCTTTGCAATCTCCATGTATTTTTATAACTTATTATTTTCACATTTTTTTGTCATTTTTTCCTCTTGTTCTGTAATTTATTTTGTTCATTTTGACAAACCATGCAGCTCCTTTACCCTAGGATCTGACTTCTAGTTCAGAACTTACACTAGTTTATTGCATATATCAGGGTTCAATCTGGAGTAGATTTGATGGCCCTTTTGGATACCTAACTTGTATAAGATGCCCATAGTCTTGCTTCACCTTTTTTGAATTATGTGTTGCTTTATCACAAACAATGACAGAGTTTAGTTTCTTATTTTCCTTCATTACCCCATGACATGACCAGCAGACTAGAAGGAACCGGAAGGTTCTTCTCCGTCCTGCCTCCAGTCTTCCCCTTCCCCACCTGCCAGGATGCTGAAAGGGAATCAGAAGCTCCCAACACGCCACGGTATTATCCCAAGAGGATTGAAAAAAAATGTCACTTTTCATTTTTTAATAAAGTTTTTCAGTGACAAAAGAATTATATAACTATGTGGTGACATTTCTCCTAAGTTTAGTTGTACGTGAGGTGATAAGTATGGCGCAGAAGAAATGAGAAACAGAAAGATTGAGCTTATTATAAGTTATGGCTACATTGAAGTGCATTTCTGGAAGCTTATGTATATAAGTAGGAAATATGTTAGGGTGTACAGCAAACATATTGGTGCTCTGAGGTAGTATAATGTGTGATTGTGACAGAGTCCTGAGTGCTATGCTGCTATAATGAAAGTATGTTTTTTTTATACATAAGGCTGAGGGATTCCTTTTGTGTGAGACAGTGTGTGAGCATTAATGATGGTCTTCTTTTCAGGTAAAATGTGTGTATGCATGTTTAGTGTATGCACAATGCTAGCATATATATATATATATATATATATAGGGAAAGGATGTAAAGAATCAGTGAGTGATTATAGTATGGGAAGGTTATAAATATGTGGTAGGGTGTAGTCATATGCTCTTAAAAGAATAGTGCTGCAATGTCTGGCAGAGAAATCAATAATCTCTCTTTAAAAGCAACTCTTACCATTGGAAAATGCAGCTAGTGATTTTGAGGGAGCTGAAGAGGTTATTCGTATTTCCTCTTTATGCCCTATAATAGAATAAAATGGCATATTTTCCTAAACTAGGTTTCTCATTTTTATAATGAGAGGAAAAGAATACAAAAGTGACAAAATCACTCCCATAGACTCTAATGGGAGCTGTGCAGCTGTAGCAAGGGGCATTCCAGAGATATAAAAGTCCATGACAGGAATAAATATAATTAAATTTTAAGGATCTGTTAGGAAAATAAAAGCCACATATATGACAGGGTGAATAACGTTTTGTGGGTCAGTTTCCTGGATGGAGGTCATTAATGGAGTTTTATAGTGCCCCACAGTCTCTGAATATCTGTGTGATCACTCATAAAGTCTACTGATCTATTGATATTCAACAAAACCCAAATATCCAGAGATATTCACCTTCTAAAGCCTCAAAAGGGGTCAAAGCAAGCCCAAAAACAGAGAGAGTGAATAAAACCATAGGGGTAGTTTTAAAAAGCCCTGCGTGCGTAAATCCTACCGGATTTACGCGCGCCTATTTTGCATAGGCCGCCATCATGCGCAAAGCCCCGGGACACCCGTAAGTCCCGGGGCTTTGCTTCAGTGGCGTGTTGGGCGTGTCGGGGCGACGAGGGCATGTCCAGAGGCGTGACGGTGGTCCGGGGCGGGGCCGAGTGCTCCGGCACAACAGCCTGTGTCGGGGCAGGGAGCCAGTGAAGCGCACAAGTTACACTTGCCAGAGGCAGGCGTAACTCAACGAAATAAGGTAGGGGAAGGGGATTTAGTTAGGGCTGGGGGGTGGGTTAGATAGGGGAAGGGAGGGAAAGGTGAGGGAGGACAAAAAAAAAGTTCCCTCTGAGGCCGCTACGATTTCGGAGCGGCCTTGGAGGGAACAGAGGCAGGCTGCATGGCTCGGCATGCACAGGCTGCCAATTTTGCACAGCCTTGCGCGCGCCAACCCCAGATTTTAAAAGCTATGCGCAGCTACGCGCGTATCTTTTAAAAACCGGCGTACTTTTGTTTGCGCCGGTTGCACGAACAAAAGTACGCGCGCACGTACTTTTTAAAAATCTGCCCCATAATGATTAATTACTGTTTTTCTGTCATTTTTTATTGGTACAGAATGGTAAAAATCTAGTTGAAAACAATGTGACCACCATCATCACCAACATGGTAATGCTATCGCTGTGAGAGGATATTTTTAAGTGTTCAACAGAATGAATAACCTTAAGTTTTTGTAAGGATGACAGTAATCCTGCAGCTATTTTGAAAACTGGAAAGAGGTAATTGTATTATTAGTCAACTGCACATCTCTAATACTAATAGGATACATGTCCAGCTAAAAAGATCAATCTGCAAAGAGGAGTCAATTCAATACAAAGCTTTCCCATTGGCATATAATGGGAGGAAACTCATAAGCCACCAGGTCCATAGTGGCTAGTTTTAATCAATGGACAAAGTATCCTGTACTGGCTGCTTGCCCACACCGTGCCTTCTTAACATGCTTTGATCTTCTGTTTTTAAACATTTGCCAACCCCTGCCATAAGGAATGATGGATAGTCGATGTTACATTTTCCAAAGGCCAATATGTCTGTGTTGAAATCAATTCATAACAAACTTAAGGTACCTTTGTCAGTGTCAGAAAAACAAACTATCCAGAGATAACCAGTTTTAATGTTGTATTAAATCAAATACTACTAGTAACTATGGCAAAGTCTGTCAATCAATTTGCAGAGGGAAGAAAGCTGACAATGCTGAGGAAGTTGATTCTCTTTCATTTTCTTCAGGGTTTAGAGATGTGTCTCTCCCCTCATGCAAATTGAAATGTTCCAAACTGGAGTATATGTAAAAAAAATTCACTATTCATAAAGATGGAAAAAAAAAACACAGAAGAGCATTCATTTGAAAGACATGAAAGATTGGAAATGTCTAATGCACATTCCCATTATTGATGAGTAAATATCTTCTCTTGGCAGGTAACCTGTTGCAACAATTACCCGCACAAATCCCAATATCCATGCATTATCCCAAGCAACCACTTCACAACTTCTTGGATTTAAGAGAAGACAATCATGAAGAAGTGGGGGAAATTCTTAGAAAGCAATTGGATTTAGTTCACATTTGGATTTAGACAGCCACAGCAGGAAAACAGGAATAGATTTCTGAATATGAACTCATTTGAGGGGGTAGAACAACCTCAGAGTCTATCTTCCAAACTGCTAGCCATAAGGTGCATCAAAACAATAGTGTATAGATTGCACAAGCACCATCCTGCCATGTGATTGTAGCTGTGATTGGCACATTGGCAGTGGCAGTATAAAATGTGCTACTCACCAATTCAGAATTAAGGTTCTTTTGATAAAATAGATGGCTGATTCACAGCTTGAAAAATGCCAGAGGATTACAGAAATAATTCTGACTCCACTACAATGTATATTCATTGTATTTTAAGGACTTTTCACAGCCATTTCTGCAAGTAAAACAGCATTTTACCCACAGCCCCTCCCCTGACTTTTCTCAACATGCCAGACTTCTCAACTCAGTGTAGGATTTCCTTAAACCACAAAGAGAGTTTGATGCTCCCATGAACAAGACATCATCAAAGTAAGATGCAACATCTGGAATTCCAGCCAACAATGGTTCCATGAAGCACTGAAAAATGCCTGGTGTGATGGATTATGAATTTGAGATACGTAACTCAGAAAGCTCCTAGATGAATTGCCTTGGCATCTGTAGCTTCTTCATCCATAGTCAGTTGTTGGTAGGCGTGTGCATAGTCAAGTTTTCCAGAGACCTTCCCTCTAGCAAATGTAGCAAGTAGTTGGTTAATAGCAAGCATGTAGTGCATATTCCAGTTAATCTTTCAGCACCATGTTAACAATGCACTTATAATATCCTCAGATCTGCACATCATCAATTTGATTTGGGACTGGTACAGTGGATATTGCCTATTTTATGTGTGTAACTGGTGCCAGGAGATACTCAAGCTTCTCCTCAATCAAACAGTGCCATGCAAGAGGTGCATTCTTGGCCTTCAAGTGAATGGATGGAACAGCTGGGTCCAGGTGGAATGAAACCTCTTCTAAGACTTTGAGTAGGAAACAACTCGATGAGATTTTATTTGCTGATAACTGACACCCCAAATCCAGATTCAACCTCCAATTTGCCTTCACAATTATTGATATGGACTGTTAATAACCCCTTCTGAATATGCAACTTCTTATTCTGTATGGTCTGGATGTGATAAAGTTTCCCAGTCTTATCACATGTTATGTCAAACATATTTGTTTGTGGTTCAGTTCCTTCTTGTTCCCCCTACACCTCTCACCACTGAGTCTTGATCTGCAGACTTGTTCAGTGTGGCTTTTCCATTTGCAAAAATGTCATTCCGCCCCTATAAATCTGCATACAGAGCATTGATGCTGTCCTCTGCAGTTAAAACATGAATTTGGAAGAACTTTCCTTTTTGTTGACTGCAGATCAACTTTCTTATTGTGGCTGGCAATATCTACATTGATTGCTCTGATCCAGATTTCTTTTGTGTGCTGCAGAACCATTTTGTCAGCCAAGCCTCTTTCTGTGCTGTTGTAAGGGTCAGATTTGGTTCAAGAAGAAGACGCACTAGTGTCATTCTGGATCTCCATAGTCTAGATCAGGGGTGGGCAATTCCGGTCCTCGAGGGCTGCAAACCAGTCGGGTTTTCAGGATATCCTTAATGAATATGCATGAGAGAGACCTGCATACACACTGCCTCAGTTGTATGCAAATCTATTTCATGCATATTCATTAGGGGTATCCTGAAAACCTGACTGGTTTGCAGCCCTCGAGGACCGGACTTGCCCACCCCTGGTCTAGATGGTCATGAAGCAGTTTAGGAATTTAACTCATTTTCTATGTTCCATGATTCTTAACGGCTCAGCAATATAAGTAACAACACTATTAAATGTATAATATAAGTGTTTTCTCCATCCAGAGAAAGAAAACAGTTCATCCCAATCTTACTTGAGTAAAAATAGAATCATAGAACCTCTACATAAGAGAGATATTGGGTTGTCCCACATCAGAATCCTGAATGTGACCATCCATGGCCATACTTGCAGGTGAACAAGTTTCTTTGATTTCTAAACATGGACTTGCCTTCTGAGTGCTGGCTGCTCATACTGACATGCAAGCAGAGGTCCAGGGGAGTCTGAAAATAGTCCCCTAGATCATACTGACAAGTAAGCAGCAGCCCAGTGAGTCTGAAGATTGTCCCCTATATGAATAAGGGGTTCCTATATCTGGTCCCTAGAATTTTTATAATATTTAAAAATATGTGTAGGAGGTTCCTTAATTTTGCCTACTTTTTCTAAAGCTGGAAAGGTCTTATGTTATGACCCAGAACACTCCTACACACAAATTGGTATATGCTACTGGTAGGAGGAGTTCGGAGACTTCCATGAGAGAAGGGGGTTCTTTGAATCAGTCTGTTTCTGACTTTCTGTTCTGTGTGAATTAGAGAGCAGTTTGGTTTGAATATAGATATGCATTTGAACCCAAATTTTGTAGTGGATCCAGATGGGAATTGAATTGAAACCAGTTTTTTGGTAAGGAGAGATGATATTTACACTTGGAAAAGCTAACAAATCATAGCAATCTTTTTGAAAGGATCATGTCTAAGGATTCTGGAAGTTGCAATAGATAAGAATATCTATTGCTATCAATCTTTGCAACCAATACCTGATGGAATCAGTAAGAAAAATCAATTTATGGGGTGGGCCTGAATCCTCTATAATTGTCCTGATTTGGGATGAAGGAGATGGCTTGAGGTTTTACAGCTCTTATGATTACTAGTGGAACAATTTTGAGTAGTGAACAGCTTCGCAGATAACGATTGGTCTGGACAAATGCACTAAGGCAACTTTTCTTAAACAAAATGTTAATTTCGCTATCACAAGTAGATCAAAACTTGATACAGGAATCGTTAAGGAGAGGTGAACTTAAACCTAATGATGAGAGATAGATAATTTCAGCACAGGACAAATGACTACAGACAAGATGGTTCACCTCCAGCCTAGAAAAAAATATCAAAAACAGGCAAATGCAGCTTCTGTAAAACAGAACCGAAAACAATAACACACCTCGCCACTGGATGTGATGCGCTGATGTCAGAAGACCTGTACTCAGAGAGACATGATGAGGTAGCACAACTTATCCACTGGAAACTGTGTAAGCACAATAACACAAACAAATTACTGTGCCAGGAAACACTTGGAGAGAACGAGAAAGTCAGATTCACCTAAGACATTCCCATTCCAATTGATAAAAAGCTTAATACAAGAAAACTGGACATTGTGGTAAGGGAGAAAAATATAAGAATGGCCTTTTTAATACAAAGTCCAGTACTGTTCTATACAGTGTTTGGTGAGAGAAATGATCTTCAAGTTTTATTATACTTTGTTTGCTCTTAATTTTTATGTATGTACTATTTCTTTTATTTACATTTGCATTGTTAATTATTTTATTATGAGCAGTTTTGACCAATCTCTTATTGAAAAAGCGGTATATAAATTAATTTCAAATACATAAGTGTGAAGAGGATGGAATCAGAAACCAAGAAAATATGGCAGAAAGATACAGAAATAGGCCCATTTGTATTCGACACCACCAGCCTGATTGAAAAGAACTTCCAAGCACAACTTGAAAGGTTGTCTGTATTAAACTCTATGAACTCCAGACGGAAGCTCTCTCTGACACAATGCAAGTATTAAGATGAGCACTAACAGCCAATTTGAGAGACGGAGATCATGTCCAACATACTCCAGCTTACAAGTGAAGCTCATTTCTGTCATGGCGTGCACAAAACTAACCCATTTGGAGACACTACCCTCTTGGATAGAGCATGAATGAATGTGATTGTGTCAGTCCTCCAACTAGTTTAGGAAAACATGGCTACCCATATAAGGTGGAGCATTTTTAGGTTAAATGCATAGTGATATATACTGTGACTATTCTTGGTAAATATCCTGAAAATTCAGTCTTCTTGTGGGGAGGGAGGGAGGGAGACAGTCCTCAAATATCAGGTTTTAGAACTACTGATCATAGGCTAAATATGTTGCAGATATAATATTCTGAAATGTTATGGTACTTGCCGAAAAGCAATGCTTGAATAGCTAAGGATTTATGCATTAAAAACAAGAAACAGGAAAACACATTTGTCTTTAAGAAAACAAGACCTAATTTGCTAAGTTTGCAGTTAATGTATTACTTTGATAAAAGGACATCAGATGGGCCGAGGCATTACACTATAGAGCTCTGGCTGAGTCACAGTGAAAACTAAATTGGCATGTATTTGCATCTAATAAAGCTATGGGTAATTGGAACTGCAGTTCATTATGAATTTAGTTTGCTCACTGGTATCCTTTGATTGTTGCATTTTATAGCTGGCAATAGAAACACAATCTTATGAAATGTTTTAGATTTAGAAAGTAAATACATAAACAAAAATCATCTTCTAGTCAGCCTACTTGTGATATTCAGTAAGAAGTTAATCAGTCAGTGGCAACAAATGTGGAGTACAAAAAACAATCTGATGTTGAACTCATGTATTGAGTTTGGTCTGCTAGCCTCACTGACTTTCCTTCTGCTTTTGGTGACTGCAGCAGCACAGTGGTGGTTTCCGCACCTTTTTTTTTTTTTTTTGGATCCTTTGGAACCCGCTGTGCTTCTGCAGCTACCAAAATCAGAAGGAAAGCCATTGTTGCTGGAAATTTGAAGCCTCTGGTGGGCTCACAGTTTAGCAAAATAAAAGTCTCCTGATCCTACATGTGAGCTGAGCTGAGTTGCTAAACATGTTGGACGTAGCAAGATATGGTTCCGATGTAAAATGTGTGTTTCAGGTGTACGGTGGTTTTTCAAAGATGTTTATTCTCATGGTTGGGTCCAAAAGCAATGTGTGCTCAATCAGCTGAATAAAATATATATAAAATAAATTAAACGGTATTAGCTCAGGTTCCTAACACAGCACATATAGGTAAATTTAATTTTAAAAGCCCAGCACGCACCCAAACCGGGAGATGCATGGATATGTTGGACCATCGTGCTGAATGGATTTTAAAAGCGATCGAGTACATGCGTATCTGCCACTCCACACACAAATGGAAAGTTCCAAGCAAGGGGCGGGGCTAGGGCATGGTCTGGGCGGGGCCTGGGCATTCCAGGATTTCACACTGAAATTAGCACAGCGCACGCAGGGATCCCTGGCTGTGTAACTCCACTTCTCCTATGGAGGACGTGTAAGTAATAAAATAAAGATAAAGTGATAAATCAGTGGGATTATAAGAGTCAGGGCTAACAGGGGAAAAGGAGGGCTCTTAAACTAAGGGGGTTTGAAAGTCATATCCCTGGGAAAACTGGTAACGGTGACAGCATGTCTGTCTATTAAATTCCCCCCACTTACAGGGTAGAAGCAGCATTTGCGCTCACAGGCGTGCATCCACTTAAAATTGTGCGTACATTTGCGCACGTTCAGGCTATTTTATAACATGCGTGCATATATGCGTATATGTTATAAAATGGCCACATCCCTGGCCATGGGCCAATGAACCCAGCGCGCCTGTTTAAAAGTTACTGTCATAGTGTAGCAAAAGTAGGGTAATCTTGGTCCCAGACCCATAAAATAAGTTCCTCTTCTCCTCTTTTCTCTGTGCCCTGTCTCTTATTCTTCCTATCATCATATTATTTTCTGTCTTTCACTTCAGTCCTTTACTCCATTTTTTCTTTCTGCAAGCTGTTTCCTCCATTATAAGAACTTCCCTTCCTGGTAACTAATTCACTCACATTTAGAAAATGAAACAAAAATGTTTTAAATCACTTGAAACTATTGCAAAAAGCCTTTTTTTTTTTTTTTAATATATAGCTCATATAAAAATACAGACATAATGATTTACAATACCATCACACTACTACAAAGGCCAAAAATGTATGCCAGTTGTGGCTTGCAAACTTCACTTCCTAAATTTAGATTTTCCTTCTTAAAGGTACTATGTAATGTCTTTATTTTTCATTTTAAACAGCTCGTTTAAAATATAGAACTGTCAAGTTTTCCACTGGAAAAGCATAGCCTGCTTCTCCTCTGCATCATTAATTTCCCTGAGTAGGCTCAAAAACTTACACCAGTGCCCTTAACATCTACATCCCATTACTCCATCTCTTAGAGAAAATACAATAATTTCCTTTGAAGTGATATGAAGAAATATCTTAGACACACACATGTTACAAAATATGGTAAAACTGTGTACGCCCGTATACAAATGTATATGGGCATGAGCATGTTTGTTGCAAAGTTATCCTTTCTGGTTCCATTTTCAAGTTTATGCGCTCTGTTACCGCCGATCAGCCATCCACACAAATTGCAGGTGCAAAGTACACAAAAAGTTGTATATTTGATAGAAGAGAGGATTTGATTTCTCAGGGGAAATTTTCCAATTTAATGTTATGGAAAGGCCTACTAATAGCAAGAAGGTATATTATGATTATGTGGATTGAAGATTCCCTTTCCAGTCAATATTGTCATCATGATAATCATCACCAACTTTATTTCTTAGATGCCTTCGCTCATCCACATCTAAGATGACTAATAACGCAGTATATACAATTTAAAAATTACAGAAAGTAATTTTCAAAAGCATTTATGCACATAAAGGAGCAGATTTTCAAAGCCCTATGCACGCCGGGCCTATTTTATAAAGTCCCGGGGTTTCGAAAAAGGAGCAGGGAGGGGGTGGAGTGGGGCCAGAGGCCTCCGGCACAGCGCCAATTTGCCACTGTGTTGGAAGATCGCGTGCCGGCAGGCTGCCGGGGTGCGCAATGTGCGCCCGCCCAGAGGCAGGTACAAGAGGTCGGGGGATAGAATAGGGCTAGGAGTTGGGAAGGTTAGGGGAAGAGGTAGGAAGGATAGAGTAGGGGGAAGGGAAGTTCCCTCACAGGCCGCTCCTAAATTGGAACGGGTGAAGGCCACGGGCGTCAGCATGTGAAAGATGCACACGTGGACGCGCGTGCAAAGCTTTTAAAATTTACCCCAAAATATGTAAATGTGCTTTTTGAAAATTATCCCAGGATTTTGCACGGAAACAATTTTGCACATACTTTTATGAATTCCTGAGGGCAGAGTTGGAGTGAGGAAATCATTTATGTGCATACTTTCAGTTCTCAAATGTATGCATGAAAATATTTATGTGGACAGTTACACCAGCTTTCCTACACCATGCAAAGGTACATCCAATGCAAATCCATTTTGAAAATTAGGGCTGTTATAAAATTACCCTCATCAGGAATATCATCAGTCATTATAAAAAACAGTACAATAATATTCTCCAATATAACAAAAATCTAGTGCTGATCTTCACAATCTAAAAGGTCTGAGTAAATAGCCAAGTTTTTAAATATTTCTGAAACTTCTGCTAGTTCGGCATAAACCAATGTTCTTTGTGAAGGGAATTCCAAAGAAAGCTTTACAGAAAAAAGTATGCTGTCTTCTACTAGATAATCAAACTAAGGGGGTTATTTTCCAAGCCGCGATAGGTCCTTATCGCGTATGTTAGGGCCTTATCGCACAGGATAAAGCCCTAACACTTGCGATAAGGGCCGTATCGTGGCAATAAGATTTAAATTAGGGGAGAGGAGGAGTTGGGGCGGAGTTTAGGGAGGGAAATATGTTAACTGGCAGCAGCACAGCACTGCTGCCAGCAATAAAGTTTCGAACATTATCGCCGGCAGTAGCACGGGGAATAGCACTAATTTTTATGGTGGTGCTATGCCTGCGATAGCCTGCAGCCGGCCACACCGCAACAGGCGAAACCGCAATGCTGTGGTGTGGCCGGCTGCAGGCTATTGCCCAACTGCCCCCTGCTTTGCTCCCCCACCCCCCTGTAGTACAGGGTTCATCATTCTGCACGGAATGATTAATCCTGGCCTAATTTAGCAGAAGTGAGATCTAATAAACTTTCTGAACTAGATCTTAATGCACTTTGCTGGAGTATGCTATCTGATCCATTCTCCCAAATAACTGCTGGAAACAAGATTATCTAATATCCTAGAACCAGACATTAAATTGCACGCAAAAAGAGAATAAGAGAGAGAGATATCCAGTGAAGATCCTTCAACAATGGCGAAAAATGTTTTCTACTAGTTTCCTGGATTAAATGAGCTGCACTACTCTAGATCAAATAGATTTTATAAATCAGTGTCTGAAGAAGTCTGAGTAATACCCTGTTGCAGTAATTAACATGTGAAGTTATCAAAGCTTTGACTACTGGCTCCAATGCTGAATTTGACAGAAAAGATCACAATCTGCAAATCATTTTTAGCATGTAGTATAAACCCTTACACATCTTAGAAAAACAAGGAATCACTTAAATGTTTTTCATCAAATACCACTCCTAAACTTCTCATAAAAGGTTTACATGACAAAGATACTCCAACTAACTGAATAGCAAGTTCATTCTGTTTCCCCATCACCAGAATCTATGTTATAGCTGGGTTTAGCTTCAGCTTATTAGTAATCATCCATGAATGAATTAAAGTCAGTCCCTCAGGGGTAGATTTTCAAAGGGTTACGCACTTAGGTTACGCGCGTAACCCCTGAAAACCTACGCGCGCTCCGAGCCTATCTTGCATAGGCTGCCGGGACACACGCAAAGCCCCGGGACACGCGTAAGTCCCGAGGCTTTCCTGGGGGGGCGTGTCGGTGGCTTGTCGGGGGGCGTGTCGTGGACAGCCCCCCGGACCGGACCATAGCGCGCCGGCGGCCGGCATGGCACGCACAAGTTATGCCTGCCTCGGGCAGGTGTAACTTGTGCAAAAAAGGTGGGGGGGAGGGGTTTAGATAGGGCGAATACGCACGCGTAGTTTTATAAAATCTGCCCCTTATAGATTCATTTCACCTTCCCTATGACATCCAACCCCAGTGGAATAAAAATTGGATATCATCAGCAAAATTATAGGGGTACATATTCAACTGCTATGTGGCTAGTTAAGTTAGCCGGATGCCCATATATGGCTAACTTAAACAGGATATTCAGTAGCACAGCTGCGCCTCTGAATGTACCCAGATAAGTCAAAGTTAGCCAGATATGTGGTATCTGGCTAACTTTAGACCTGTGCTATGGCATGTCTAGAGTTAGCCGGTTAAGTTACTAAAAATCAGAGATAGCTGGTTAACTTAACTGGCTAACTCAACTCCTCCCTGGAATGCCTACCTCCTGTTTCAGAAACATCCCTGACTTACCTGGCTAAATTATGGCCAGATAATTTGTTATCTGGCTAGAATTTAACTGGGTAAGTATTTTAAACATTTGGCTTTCCCTTTTTCCATCTAAATAGCTTTTGAATATGTACCCCATAAAGTTTAAAACCTAAAGAGTGAATTTTCTAAGTAGTTACACACATAAAATTAGCATATATGAGTGTAAACACTTTGTACTCACATACATGCTATTTTATAAACATCAAAAGTATGTGCATAGTTTTTATTTTTCCTGCACATTTACCTGTGCAAAAAAGGGGTGTCTAAGAGTAGTCCTGGGTGGCACTAAGAGGTATGCATGTAAATTGCTGTTTTATAAGAGATTTATGTAAATATATTAGGCAACTTTTGCACAATATTAGCTAGCACAACTGATATCAGATTTGTCTGTTGTCTGCCTTTGTTGAGTGGAAGGTCTGAGTGAAAGAATTTCAGGGTGAAGAATTAGGAGGGTCTCAATAATCTTGGGAAGGAATGGGTGAACTGGTGGAGGTATAGGAAAAATGGTGAATTTATGCATTCATGCTTTAAAATATAATGATTTCTGCATATAAATCAAGGTTTTAATTTGAAAAGGTTCTATTTAGGCACATGTATATAGGGCAGAGCAGAAGTGTTTGAAAGTTATCCTCTTTGAGGATAACTTTCAAACAACTGCACACAGCTCTATATGCACAAGTAAATGGGCATACGAAGATATACTATATTATTTTATAACCTAAACGTGTCAGGTCCATGCAAATTATAAAATACACGTTTTTCTACCCCCAACATGTTCATGTAACCTTACATGAGAATATCTACTATGCACTTAGGGGCGGATTTTAAAAGGCCCGCGCGCGCTGGCGGCCTATTTTGCATAGGCCGCCGGCGCGCGTAAAGCCCCGGGACGCGCGTAAGTCCTGGGGCTTTCAAAAAGGGGCGGGAGGGGACATGTCCAGGGGCATTCCCGAAACGACACGGCGTTTTGGGGGCTGGCCGCGGCATTTCGGGGGCGGGCCCGGGGGCGTGGTGCCAGCCCGGGGGCGTGGTCGAGGCCTCCGGACCAGCCCCCGGGATCGGAGGATGGAGCGGGGCTGCCGGCAACGCGCGCAAAATTACGCCTGCTGAAAGCAGGCGTAACTTTGCTGACAAAGGTAGGGGGAGGTTTAGATAGGGCCTGGGGGGTGGGTTAGGTAGGGGAAGGGAGGGGAAGGTGGGGGAGGGCGAAGGAAAGTTCCCTCCGAGGCCGCTCCGAAATCGGAGCGGCCTTGGAGGGAACAGGCAGCGCGCGCTGGGCTCAGCACACGAAGGTTGCACAAATGTGCACCCCCTTGCACGCGCCGACCCCGGATTTTATAAGATACGCACGGCTACGCGCGTATCTTATAAAATCCAGCATACTTTTGTTCGCGCCTGGTGCGTGAACAAAAGTACACGGTCGCGCAAGTATTTAAAATCTGCCCCTTAAAATGCATTCCTTTTCAACCTATTTTATAAACATATGAATATATATTTTAAGTGGAAAAATTAGAACTTGTTTGCATAAAACTCTGATTTATATGCAGAACTAGGTATATTTTTCAAAAATGCATGTGTAATTGAAATCACCAGTTTGCTGATAGCTCCAACAGTTAACCCGGTCCACCTGCAGTTGTTTGAGACCTTCCTAGTACTTCACCCTGAACTCCTTCAGTTCACCTAGACCACCCATCCAACAATAGCAGAAAACAGACAAGTCTTATATCAATTGTGCTAGATGAACTGGTGCAAATAAGTTGCCTAATAAATTTATGTAAATCTCTTATAAAATAGCAACTTATGCATTTATCTCTTGGTCCCAACCTCAAAATACCACTAGACCACCTCTTTTGCACAGGAAAATGTGCACATGAAAACAAAAATACATGCAACATTTTGACATTTATAAAATAGCATGTACCCAAGAACAAGCTATTTACATGCATTTATGCTCATTATAAATCCTTTTAAAATAAACTCAGTAATCTTCAGGTACCTCTGCTGGAGGTTTCAAATGCAACACACTTCTCCAGAGGATTCAAAATTAGGAAATGATGCCCATGGAGTAGAATACAGCAAAGAGAAAGAGGAAGGAAGAACTGGACCAGTTTCATCAGCTATAGGTTCTCTACATTGTATCAATACCACAAAGAGCTAATATGTTATTGCTGACAAGAACCCCAACATAATGTTGATGCAATTCAGCACTATGAGAGCTCATTTCTTCAAATTGTGGTATACGTTTTGTAATAGATCCAAACAACTATTGCTTTAAAGGCAATTCAATTCTCTCAGAAGCCTATCTTCATACAGAGCCTTTCATTGTTTCTGGATATGCTTTAGCTGAAAGATATTTTAGTGATCTTTGTCCTAAATTGAGATGTCATGTATGTTTTTGAATATTATAATTGGGGTATCTTTTGTGGAGATTATTTCTGAGTCAAGGTGCAGTTCCAGATACTATGAAACTCTTCTCTGTTCTGACTGATATTTTCCTGATTAAATTGATAATAATGTTACGTACTGAAGGGGTTTTCAATTTACTAGCGAGTTAATTACTAGAACAGTTCAAGATGTTGGTCATTGAGAGGCCACAAAGTATTGTTTGTTTGTTTTTTGTTGTTGTCAATACTTTTCCATTAGAAACTGGTATTTGTTTGTTGTAGTGGTGTATACTATTTGAAAATATCAATAAAAACATATTTAAATTAAAGATCAGGCCCTAATACTATATTTCCAAAAAATAATCCATTCTTATTGCAAGAAGAGTTTAATCAGATTGGGAAATACAAATATATCTTGCAAAGAGCTAAGAAGTAACCTA